>NC_135316.1:47223638-47952388 GCF_048772815.1 Callospermophilus lateralis | reverse complement strand
TGGCCCAAAGAAATGCTTGTCTTCCATATCCCAAGACATATATGCAAGCAATATGCTCTCAAATGTGAATCCCTCATTTCTCTAAACAGCAAAATTTATGGATCATAAGGATTTGGTATATATTTAACATATTTATATTTCTATTTTATAAATAGCAATACACAGATTGCCACATGAGCAAATCCTAAAGAATAAATACTAAGATAATACTAAGATTAAATACTTAGATTTCATTCAGAGTATGATTTTACAACAATATCGTTAAGGATTTCCGAATTAAACCTTGTATTCATGGTAGGTTTCATGTAATACCAGTCCAAATTTCATTCAACCATAAAAATCATTTTGAACTAATATGATAGAAAATGAGATGAGCCATAGTGTCTAGGCAAAATCGCTAAGTTTAAAATGTAATGGCATATATAAATGTATATATTATAAATATAAATGAAACAGATCACAGGGTAGTCAAAAAGTGACAGCTGCTTTAATTCGTAGGAGTTTAGACTTCCAGCCCCTCTGGAAATTATGAAATGAGGAATAACAAAAAAAACTACCCCCCATTATTATCCAAGCACAAGTGGTATAAGATCATTTATCTTGATGTATGTCACCTTAGAGCACATATTATCCCTATCTCTCAAAGTGTTTTTTCCCCCTTATTTCATCTCTGACATTCATTGTAAATTTAATGATCCACATACGATTTGCTGGTGTCTCAGTCTGGTGTTTTGAATCATGAAACTAGTGCTAAATTTATGGCACTGCAGTACCACTTAGTGAATCATTAAGCAGTACAGTGATTTTAATGATTTGGATCATACTGGACCTCATCACTATATAATGAGGTTCCATTTAGTGTAAATTTTATGTAAAAATTCAATTTGCAAACCAACAACATGAAACTACAACATTTTTTCTAACTTGACATTGTATTTATTTATCACATATTTCTATTGGATTCTAATGTTAAGTTCATTAACAGAATAATATTTCACTCTATTTCTATTAGCATAATAATTTAAATGATCTAAAGAATGAAAGTGACCAGCAACACCTTATAACACCTTAAACTCTTTCATTGTCAAATTTGCTCAACTCAGAGATTTCGGAAATAATTGCAAACTTTGATGTGGTTTTAATATCTTTAATACATATATTCATTTGACCATTTACAAACTAGATGGCTTTATAACCTTGCATTACCAGGACAGATTACAAATGCAGAAAAGAAACAATGATTACAGTATGTCTCTGGTGCCTCTTCCACTTGATAAAAGTCCACAGCCTTCAATCATCATGCTTTTTCTTTGGAGAAAATACAGTTTAACATTCTAAATGATATTAAATTAAAATGCCAACTATAGTTCAGCTAGACTGTATCAAACAATTAGTTAAAAATTTCCCTTAAAATAACACTTTGACCTCAACAAATATAATGATTTGGCAACAAGCCCTACGACTAAAAATTGGTTTCATAAATAGTTAAGAGTTGATTGACTGATTAGTGATAATTTTTTATTTATCAGAAAAAGAAATTGAAACAAAGAAAGATTAAGTATCCTGACCAAGAATGTGCAGCTATTACTCAATGTCAAGAAACACAACCAGATTCCTAAACTTCAACTGTTTTTCCCCAGATTCATTTTAAACTTAAAGGCTAACATAACAATATATTCATATTATGTTCACAAAATAAATTTCTGATTCATATTATATATTTTAGTTTCCTCTGCATCATTGAAAAGCATATCTGCATAGCGACCTGCTTCACCTTGTATTAAATGATGGTTTTAATAACTGAGTTCTAACACATGTGGCAATACGAGTAAGTTCGTAAGGTTCCTTGACACTGAATTGTTTACAGTCCACATGGGTAGTAAAGCATAATTTTTAAAAGTAGTTCCTTGACCTAAACAAATGTAATTCAGAGGGCTAAACCTTAGACAATGTCCAATTTTTTCCTTGCTCCTTCTGAATAATACAATTTTTTGAAATTACAAAAAAGACTGAAGAGAAATCAAGAACCTCATTTAAACAGACGCATGTTTCCAATAGCAGCAATGAACCATATTGTGTTTTAAAGTCACAAAGAACCAAGGGGTCCATGTCCCTAAAATAAACACCAAGATCTGAGTCCACTAAGGACTGAAATAGAAAGCAAAACATGGCCACCTCAAGACTTACTTCTGTGCCTCAGGAAGCATGGTGTGTCTTGTTCTGTGAGGGTTGAGAGTAGGAAGAGAGGTCTTCAAGTGATCTCCTCAGGTAAATGAAGTCACAAAAGTCATGATAGACACTGACTTTTGAAATGTCCCCAGTGCACAGAGCCCCACTTACGCAGTGGCTGTCACCTGTTGTGGGAACCCTGACAGTTCAGGTGACTGGAGTCATCTTTTCCTAAGCTCTGTCGTTGTTTTTCATCTTGTCCGGGCTTCAGATCCCACCTTGGAAGAGGTATACTTGAGTGTGAGAAAGTGTGTGAATAAAAACAAGAAGGAAAGGAGGGTCGGGTGGAACAGGGTCTGGCAGGCCAGCCCAAGGCACCTCTAGCACAACTTCTCAGTGTTTCCCCCCTTCCTCACCTTAGGTCAAATACCACAATTTTATATGAATAATATTTCCTTTTTCAGAATTAATAATTATCTCAAAAATAAAATACACAGATTGACCTCCTGCTTAACACCTGTAGTTATTCCTTTTCAAATAAGAAATAAAACAATGAATTAGTCAAGACTCTTGAATCAAATTTGCCACTTCATGGTACAAAAACATCAAGGTACAAAGGCCCTTAAAACAACATGACTCCAATGTGTTCTCTCCAGGATCCTAACTTAGCTGGGAAGATGTTAGACATGAATGCGGATGGACAGGGGAAGGGTATGACTGGAGATAAGCTGGAGAAGCAGAGTAGGCTCAGGGAAGCCAAACAATGCTCCAAAAAGAAATTGTGTGACTGTTTCAGAGGGAAAAAAATGGAGGAGATCTGTAAAGGGATTTGTACTTAATCCTTAAATCTCCCCAAAGGAACATCTATTTAAATCACACTTCCCTATCACATCTTCTTCCTACTTCACTTGGTTGGTTCTGCCTCTTCAAAATATTATCCTTGTTTTTGCATGGGGTTTGCATGGTCATCCACCTATTCCGGACATTCCGGGGATCTTCAGCAAGCAGAGTTATTGTGAAAGGTATTTTTCTGGTCGAGTGACCAAGTGATCCTTCTTTGCTATTATCTCAACCTGAATGTTCTCTGACTGGAAGTGAGAGGGACGCATGCTCCATGCCAGATCACAGGAATTCCTATAGCACTGGAGCCTTAGTGGCAAGGGCCCAGTCTCCAAGGGGCACTATGTATGATCTTTTCCACCAAGACATGGATCTTGCCAAAGTCCCAAAAAGTATGGCACATTTCTGTCTAGTCTCAGGACTCACACCCTACCCAAATGCAATAGCTTCCATCTTCCTTTTTCCAAGCTTGTATCCCTCTTCTGTCCCCTGTGAAGTAAATTTTTACAATGCCCTCAAAGAACTTTGGTGTTCAAAAACAAAAACCAATAGGAAAGGTAAGTTGGATGCAGGATAAAGGTTTAGCAGCATATTCAACAAAATTCTGTTTTCTGCTCTGCAAAAAAAAAAAAATGACCTTGAAGCAAGGGAACAATCTGGCTACTTTCTTGGCATAGAAGAGGAGAAAGATTTAAATTTTAATTTCTCAACAAATAATTACCCTACCAAACAAATCAATCACAACAGCATTAACTGAGTGTTTAATAACAATCAAGCATTTATTGAGCACTTGCTATATGCCAGATACAGTTACAACAATCTTGTGACTGAGGGACTCACAGTCAAATCACAGCACTGTGTTTCTAAGAGAGCAGGACACTAGGTCAGGGACTAACATTACCTATCTTAGTTTAAATGGCATAGGGTTAGTCCATAAGGACCAAGAAATCACAGTGGGTGGTTAAGCGCTTGGTGTAAGGTAGATTAAATATAAATGTCTCCATTGGGTTATGTTAATATTTTTGCATTTATATCCTAGATTAAAGAGTGCTTTCTACAACTCATTGATGATTGCCCTGGGAAGTAGGCAGCAAAATTATATTTGCAATGCTGTAGAGGGAGAATTATCCCAGAGGGAAAAAGTGGTAAGGGTAGGGCCTCCAAATATTTAGTTGCAAACTTAAGCCTCTGGTGTAAAATATTGACTCTTGATTTATTAAGTTCTACTCTGCTTGTGGAAATGTTTAGACCTAAAAAAAAATAGATTGAGTCCATTTTCATAAGCCTCAATGACATCTTTATGATCTTTATGTGACTGTCCCTTGACATAATTGCCAGATTGGGAAATTCATCCAAAATTTAAACAAACATAAGAAAGGAGGACCTGTGTTTAGTGGGACAAACAAGAAAATTTCTGAATCAAAGCAAAAATGTGTAAATGCTATCCCTTTTTTAACTTGTCAAAAAATTGATACCTTAAAAAAAATCCCCGAACAGTCATTTAATTATATTTTAGTGACTGGATGAGTATTTGGCTTCAAATATGTTAAACATGCAATTATATCCCATTGGGTTGGTCTTTAATACTTTTGGTGAAATGAGGATCAAGGGAAGTAAAATGATATTTAAATGTTTAATGATATTTAAACATCACTAATGAAGCTGCTAAGTTAAGAATCAATTAGGATGTATGGTGGACCCTCTTTGCTGAACAGTCCTCTCTTTTTTAACCCCCTGAAATCAGATTTTTTTAATTGACACATATTATCCATACATATTTATGGGGTACGATGTGATGATTCAATACATGTAGACCTTATGTGATGACCAAATCAGGGTAATTAGAATACCCACCCCTTCATTCATTTATCATTCCTTTGTGGTGAGATAAGACAGACGTAGAAAGATAAATACCATATGATCTCACTCATATGTGGAATCTAAGAAAGTTGACCGCCTAAAAAAGTGGTTTCCAGAGACTGGGGAGAAGACATTGGTCAATAGGTACAAAGTTACCAGAAGATGAGGGAACAAGTCTCATTGTTCTGTCACACGGTAGTGTAACCACAGTCAACAACAAGGTATTGCATGTTCCAAAATAGCTAGAAGAAAGGTTTTTGAATGCTCTCACCACAAAGAAAGATGGCTTTTAGGCAAATTCTCTCTCTTCTCACTCTCCACCCAAAATTCTAAGTTTTGAAAAATTCCATAAACACACATAAACTTAGGATACAAAAGTTCTTGCTAATTGTAGAACAGTAAGATCTCCACCTTCAAGTGCGTGACATCAATTCTACTTCCTTGTGTAGCATTTACTGAGGAAATTCCTGAACTCAAGGAGTTCGATTCTAGTTATTCTGGGTTTAGGACCAGAGGCTCACTCATCTGAGTTCTGTCCTTAGCCTGCAGTGAGCTTCAGGAGTGAAGTTCCTTAAACCAAAATGGTAGAACTTTGAAAGGAAAAAAGTATCCTAACTAGGCCATCATGTATAAATATAAATAGTGATAAAATTAGTATTTTATAGCAAAGAATATATGCAACATTTTCAGCCTAAACAATTCATTGCAGTGTTCTAGGATAAATTTTTAACACATGACAATATCCTCAGTCACATAGATTTCCTGAAACTACTTTCTAAAAATTTTTCAAACTTTCTGAATAAATGATAATATACCAGCTATAAGAAAAATATTCTTGGCAACAAATCTGAACAGTAGGAAAGTGCCTCAGAATTTTTGTCATCTTGGTTAGTCCTCAACAGAGTTCTGGGTCAATAAAAGAGCTAAGTAATAGGTACCAAGCAGAAAAGCCCCTAGGCTAGACCCATCCCCAGCAGCTGTGAGGAGGGGGGTGAAGCCCAAGGGCCCCAGGAGCTCCAGCTTAGGTCACCCCTTTCCCACCTCAACATCACTCCTTCAGGAGTTAAAAGGGGATCCAAAACGCCAGGAACCCACAGCAAGATACTACCTTCTGTCCACTAAAACCCACCACCTGCCCACATGTTATCTGCCTTGAGACCAGGAGAATGAGCCTTATCCCTGTTTACATAGGTCACAGCAATTCCAGGACCCCTAGCTATCCCTCTCTCTGCTGCACATTAATTGTCACATGGCTCAGGAACAAAGAAGCAGCAAAACCACTACTTGCACCTCCAGGTATACTTTATAACCTTTCATTGCTTTATTTTTCTTTATTGCATTTATCATTAGCTGAAAAACTGCATTTATTTTTGTCTTGTTGATTCCCTGCAGTAGGAGGTATGGTTGACCTCCTGCCACACTGTTGCCTTCCAACCTCTGAAAACAGCTCACAACAAATGGGAGGTGCTCTGTAATGCAAAAATAAGTGCAAGAAAGAATGAGATGAAAATAGATCATATGATTCTGATTCAAATCGAGTTGTGTTTATCATGCATCTAAATGTGTCAGATGCCTGCATGACCACACTATGAGTCAGGCATTAGAAGGTATGGAGATGAATGAGTTCCGGTGCCTTCATTCGACAAAGGCTGAAGGTACCTTCATTGATCCTTCAAACCTAACATAGGCCTTAAAAAGATGATAGGTAGGTAGGTGAGCAGGTAGGTTGGTAGGTAAATAGAGAAAGAAAGGCTTTGAAGCTGAGCCATAAAAAATGTTTCAATTTTGAATATCTCATTTACACAGCACTATTAGTTCCATCTTCATAAGAAAAAAGTACAGACATGGTACTCTTTTCATTACTTATAATTTTATGTGTAGGCATGTAAATTTTTCAATCTCATAGGCAATATTTAATGAGAAATGCATATTTTTTCTAGTATTCAGATCAAATTCCCTTATCTGGCAAGGAAAAATAATTTGAGTAGGAAATTTTCAATGAGGAAAAAATTGCACCAAAAGACATTGAAAGTCAGAAGGGAAAACAAGGTTATTAGTGGGCCTTTATGCAATTTATAATAACCTATCTCTAGAGGGGTAAAAATGGTCCCATTTCTCATTGTTGGCAATTCTTCACAATGACCAATATGTCTACTAACATTTTCGTCTTCAAAATACAGTCAAAGTTGTAACAGAAAATCACAGATGCAATCAAATTTATACTAATGGTTGAAATGTGCCATATGTGCTCTGATACCTATGCACAATAGGGTGCAGGTTTAATGACTTTCTTATTGTGCCCCTGTTGTAATTAGGTATTAAAGGACATATGGTATGCTGCCGTTTTAACAGTGAATTTCCTTGTTTTTTATTGTTTTCTATCAGAAGCTTAACAGTCTTTCAGGGTAGTATTAGTAGTGAGAATTAAACCACATGTTGATTTCATTTTTTTAAGCCTTGGAATCTCATCTTGATTAGCCTTATTAGTGTAGTGCCAAAGAAAACATCCAAATCGAATCTATTTTCAGTTAATATGGAGTAAAACACTTTAGTAATGGTAAGAAATAAGTGAAAACTCCATTCAAAATACAGACTCAGGACACTCTACCTTAAGGTTTAGCAACAAAGTGATAGCTTGTGTGCTCAGGATGTCACCAGAGTGTAACGATTTCAAGATTGTTCAAACTTCTTCCAAAACTTTTACAAACAATCACTTTTGAAAACAATCAAGTGCCTTATAAGAGATTCCTGTGTGACTGGTAGAGGACCCAATAAAACCCCAAACAAATGTACACACAACAGAAACCCGACTAAAAACAAAATGACAACTGAATAAGAGCCCTGGGACAGTGAGTCACGATGTCTCATTTCACGTGTTCAAACACATGCTAAAAAAATTTTCAGAGACAAAAAGTCTATGATTTATGCAAATTAAATAAGTCTGAAGAAAATCTGGATCAACTCGTAAGTCTATTTTTATCGGCACAAAAAAAAAATATTGAGAAACAGATATGATGGCAAATTAGACTTTTCCAAGTCATTCCAATTCACCTTAGATCTTCCTAAGATTTCTAGCTCAGACGTTAAATCAAACACAGTTTTAAACTCAAATTGTCCTTAGCATCTAGAGGAATGCTACAGATTTTAGGAAGGAAATTTTCACGGGATGTTACATCATTCCCTTTGGGCTTTCCTAGATTTCTGCATTCCGGGTCAAGGAAAGGGAAAGATCTTATCATACAAGTTTATATTCTTCCTTTATAAGCATGGCTACACATCCCTGTCCCAGTCAGCACGAGGGCACATTACAAGATAGCCAGCCCAGCTTCCAAATGAGCCATGAAGATTAATAAAACACAATCTCCAGTGCACGGTGGCACCTCCCTGTCAAGCTAGCTAATGAGTGCTGTGTTACTGTAAGAGTCAACTGTCACATTATCTCTGGACTAATAAATGGATTCTAAGACAAATAACAATACACAACTAAAATTCAGTCTGAAAAGAGCTTTTCATTTATTGCAGACTGGTGCAGCCCCAAGAGGCTCTCGAGCTGTCGACACCGTAAGTATTGTCACTTTTTACAGGAAGTATTCAATGAGGGCAAAGTCAGCGTAGGCAAAGGAAATCTAGCCTCGATCTTCTAAATTCAAGGTTTAACAGTAATAGCCAACTATTATCAAGTTGAATTCATATGACTCCAAGAAATTTATAATATTTGCAGGAAATATGTGCAACCTAAGTCCACCAACAATATAGTGAACAAAGCTTGTTTTGAGGCAATGGTCAGTTCATAGTTGGAGAATTTTAAATTTGAAATAAGAATCTACATCTTGTAGGAATATGTCTATTCGATTTAATTTTGCCTCAAAATTAAAATCCCTCTGCAGGAGTGTCGGGGGGAGGGAGGGGTGTGTGTGTGTGTTTTCCAGAATGAACATACATAGAGAACTATATATGTGCGCATTATATTCTTAGTCCTACTTCTCCCCATTGTATCTTTGAACTAATTCTGATTAGGAAAGTATATTTAAATAATAATAACAAGAAATAATGTCTCAATAGTTTGAAAAGATCAAGTTTTATAATAATTAATGTGATGATCAGAGTAAAGAAGATGACCGGAAAAGTATTTTGTCTAATTTTCAATTACTCATAACAGAGAAAGGGAAGAAGGGAGGGCGAGAAACAGAAAGGAATTAGAGAAAAGCAAATAAAAGAAAGTTTTAACACATCCACATTACTCCTGGTATATTATTTGTAAAAATACAATAAACCTTAATTCACCTCTTAGTATCAAAGAAAGTATGTTCTGAAACCCAAATAGTAAAAGAGATTCAGCTACTCACTGACATTTGTGAAAATTTCAGAACAAGAAAAAAAGTACAAAAGAATTTTAACAATGGGTTGCATCTATAGTCTACCCAGGCCAATACTAACTTACAGAGATAGTTGAGGACTTGTATGAGGAAATGCTCATTCTGATTATCTTCAATATTTGTGTATTATTTTCATGTTTCAAACTAGACTCCAAAGGCCTTTCTTTATTCCTTGTAATAATATATATAACATACAATGTATCACCCTTGGCATAATAGGTACTTAAGAAATATTTGTTCTCTTCCCTCTTCTTCTCTTCCTCCTCCTCCTACTCCCTCCTCCTAGACTATATTCAACTCTCACAAGAGAATTGTCCAGAAGATGGAAGTCAATTGAAATTGTTACTTCTATAGCTCTCTCTGCCCCTGTCTGGTATATCATTTTTAATGTCAACAAGATGTTCTCATTAAAAGTAAGATTTTTTTTTTTTCACCTATAATCTCAGCAGCTTGGAAGGCTGAGGTGGGATCTCAAGTTCAAAGCTAGCCTAAGCAACTTAGCGAGGCCCTAAACAATTCAGCAACACCCTGTGTCTAAATAAAATACAAAAAAGCACTGAGGATGTTGCTGAGTGGTTAAATGTGCCAGGGTTCAATCCCTGGTACCAATAAATAAATAAATAAATAAGAATATCTTTAGTAGATAAGGAATTCATTTTGCATTTCAATATGGAATGATTTCATAAATATTAGTTTAATAAACAAATGATATAAAATAAATGTTAGCTACTATTATTATCATTATTATATAGTTATTATTATTATTAATGCACTGGCAAAGAATTTACAAAGTATTTTTTAACCTAGCTCATCTCCTGAAGTATGAGTAATTTGGTTTACTTCCTGTCATTTAAAATAGTGGTTTTCTTTATCTGTCTGTTGTATTTCCTACAGACAGAAGGAAAGAAAAGAAAATCCTGCACCACAGAAGCTATCAGTCACACCTTACCTGACAAAGACAACATGTGGGAAAGGGTCTTTCTGAAAGTCCACAGTGTTTCTCAGGCACCATTGACTAAAAGGCCATTGTATTTCCCATAGACCTTGCAGAAAAAAAGATCCCTTCCATGTAATACGCAGAATGGCAACGATAAAAACTAGGGTTAAATCTATGTGCTAGGCAGTTTATATGCATTAGGCATTTAATCCTTAGAATGACTTAAAGCTAAATGCTATTATCATCTCAATTTTACAGATGTGAACACTGAGACCTAGAAAGTTAAATAACTCAAAGTCATTCACTGAGAGGCAATAGAATCAAGAGTCAAAACTCATCTAAGAGACTCCCCTTGAGAACAACATCCCACCATCAATATGAAACCTCTACTTAGACATATCCCTTTTAGAATGCTTCCTGAGGAAAATACTATGATTGGATATTCTCCCCTTAATCAGCCAGCCAGACTAGAACCCCCAGAGAACCTCCCAAGGCTTGTTCAACTCTATTTAGGGCATAGGAGAAATACAAAGGAGAAGCGACCAGAGGATTTCATCAGCCCACCAAGAGAGCACAAAGGCATCTCTAGTCTTCTACTGATGGCTCTTGCCACCGGTTCTCAGGGATGTATCATTGCATGTCCCAGGTCCAAATGTAAGAGCTGCAGTCAATCACATGTGTCAATATCATTTGCAGGTTCTTTGTCAGGGTACAGGACTCCAAATGGCTGAGCCAAAGCCTGAATTAATTGGAGGCTCTCGCAGGCTGTCAGAGAAACACACTGGCGGCTTTGTTGCATCTTCTTTGTGTAGGGATGCTTTTCCAGCCGTGTCAGTTGCATGCCAGCTTTGTGTGCCTGGAACTTTTTAAAAATTCACTTATGAAAAAAAAATAATAATAAAATAAAGAGCATGTCCAAGAATAACAAATGAGAAATTTATATCTTCAAAATATGTAGATTTGAGATTTGTTTTGGGGAAAAAAAATGCACAAGCTCTACTGAGCATCTGTAACGATGATATATCTACACATTATATGGCCGGCTATCTTTAGTTTGTTTTTATATCCTGTGGAGTGTGACATCTGTGCAAAAATTATGAACTGACTCATATGCAGGAGGTGCTTATTCAGAGTTTGAAAAATGGGCCTATTCTTCGGCAGCCCAATTATTTATGGAGAAATTAGAAAGAAACTTTAAAAATCTTAGAATCTTTTTCTTAATTTATTTGTGCATTGCACTAGTCAGCCTGATCAAGCAGAAACTCTCTGTAACAAGGGGTGAAGGTTTTTCTAAGTGGGTTAATTATATTTATTTTCATGGCCACCAGCCCCTCATTTGCTTTTTATAAATTACTGAGGGCAAGGGGCTAATCTCTGAGATCGCTCTCAATCTAGACGTAACAGCTCAACCTTTCATTTGAAGTGGATCTTTTCTATTACAACCCTTTTATGAACCACCTGTGAAAGGAAGGCTATATCCACGTGGAGATATAGATATATGCATATAAAAATTTATAACTATTCCCTAATCACTCAGACGTGTAGGCTAAGCATCACTTATGATTACCACAAAGATACTATTATACAAAGAAGTACATTTATATGGAAAACTAAAGAAAGCTTTTATTATAAGAATAAATGCTCACTGATCCTTAACTCTAACTATCCTATTAATGCAACAATAAGGAGGTTCATTCGTCTTTGTCAGTCCATACTTAAGCCCCCGTAAGTGTGTCTACAGGCACTAAGAGAAATTAGATGATTCTCTCTCCCACTTTGCTATTCTGGCATGAAATTCTTTCCTCCACCTCCCTATTGTATTTTCCTCCTACTTCCAACTAAGTTTCCAATCAGGATTCTAGTGTTGAAGGGGGAGGTTTATCCTTTATTTAGGAAACGGAAAAAAACTTTGCACACAGTTTGTTCAGCCACACTTGGACATCAACCTTGGTGAATGCAGGCGCTGGGAGGCAAGTTATAGAATGTACACTACAGAATCCCTGGCTTCCAACATCTGGCCAACTCACCTGCAAAAAGTTGGGTTCAGGGCAGGTGATATGAGAGAACTAGAATAGAAAGGATAGAGAGGATGGGAGGAAGAAAATTCTTTTCCTTGAGCACCTATGATGGGCCAGGCACTGTAAATGGTCCACTCATGCATATCATTGAAGGAGATGAGCAAAGATTGTTTCCATTTCTTGGGTTTGAAGTTTATGCCATGAAAAATAACAGAAAATAACAGTTGTAAATGTATACATTTGGAGTCAAAGTTCACTTCAGCTTTAGCGATCTTCTATATCTGAAATCAGACATGCACACCTCAGAAACAAAGGACTGCAACTTTCTGGATCTTCTGTGTAGCTCCTGCAGGGGAGCCAATGTCAAGCCTTTGAGTTCTTCAGCCTTCAGACAAGAAGGGAAAGCTGTGCCAGTTGAATTAATAACTTCTGTGCTATGCTCAAAGAAATATTTAACTAACAGCATCTTCATCTGCAAATTGTAACCCACCACATGTCACTTTACCAGTGTAGTTTTGTTTTCATGTTCTCAAAGTCATTGGGTTTTTTTTATTTTTTAGGCCGACAGACAGGGTTGCATATATGGTCAGTATTAGCTATAATCTGACTTGGCAGTCAATGGTCTAGCGAGGATTAGTAGAACACAATAATGTCCTTTGGAACATGAGACATGGGTCTAAAATAATCTAGGAATCAAAATCTAGAGAAAAGGCTAAATTGGAAGGAGGGAATTCTGAAGAGAAATAAATATGTTGGTGTGTGGGGATCGATGGACATACGGTCAGTACCCACTAGCTTTCTCAACCCTGATAAAGTGGAGTATGGAATGGTTGCATAAAAACACAGAAAAGAAAGAAGTCTATGTCAAATGATATTTTTATAAATTCTATTAGCTGTTCTGACTTTTAAAAAGTCTGATTATCATGCAAATTCAGCTTCTCCCTCCAACAAAAAGAAAAAAAGGAAAGAAAACTGTTTCTTGCTCCAAATAGGCACTTAGCTTACATTGAGTATCTTACAAACCATCAGTTAAACTGGCTATGAGAGGAATATAAATATGGTTTTTGAGTGCTGGCAAATTCCTAAAAGTAAGATTGTCAAGGAGTTGGTGAGAGTGAGTTGTGAAAAAATACCCTAATGTTGGTTGGTTTGGTTCTTACTTTTTTTTCCCCTTCAGTACATACATTGTTATAATATATATATACACACACACACACACACACACACATATATATACACATACACACACACACACACATATATATATATATATATATATATATATATATATATAATTTTTTTTCAGATCACTAAAAAAAAGGCAAGCCACAGAGACAAGACCCCTTTAATATTTTTGTAAGGCTGACATCATTGCTGTTAATAAAGCATTTATTAGGGGCCCACTGAGCACAGTGACATTCCAACTTCCCACTCCTTGGTCCCACCACCTTCTCCGCTGGACGCCAGCCTCTCTGAGCACAGTTAAACTTCTGTGATGAAGCCTTCTTGGTTTATTGTTAATTAACTTTCTGTCTAGATTCCCTCCACATACAACTCAAAATACAAATTGTGTGCCCTTTGAACAGAAAGTCTTTGAACATTCCTCGCTAATTGTTTAAATGATGTGTGGATTTTGTCTCTAGCAGTTGGTTTCATTTTAACCTTTGGACAAATTGAAAAGTTGTTTTTTTTTTTTTCAATAAAACTCTATTTCTCTTTGTAGTCTTAATTTTGTACCACAGGGACTGTTTAATAAGCAGTTTACAGGTAAAAAGGAAAGACCTGATGACCCAATATTCTTGGTTTTCCCCAATGATTAGACGTAGAAATTAGTCAAAAGAAAAAAAAAACAGGATTATGATTGGTTACATATAAATAGGAGCAATTCCCTGAAGTCGTTAAGGGAGCAATAATGAGAGAAGAGTTGTTGCTAAAATTGATTTTAGGCGGAAGCCAGTTTCATTTCCCTAAAAAAATCTTTTGTATATTTATTTAGTAATTGGTCATGAAATAATGCTTTAGACAGGCATTTTAGAAAGCATACCTCCTGTTTAATGAATCTGAGACTTTGATAATTATTAATACACAGATGCCAGCAGAGAGATGCTTTATTCCCCACGTCATGGCACGGCTATTAATGATACTCAAAGGACTGAAAATTACCATTTCGGAAGTGTCCGAGGCAGTAAACTGGTAAACAAGCCTGCAGTTAGGGCTATGGATGATGTGAATCAACAAGGGTGAAAAGATTTGGTTACTCTGTGTATTAGTGTTAATAGGAATAGATTATAGAGGAATATTTGTGATGTGACCTTCTGTGCACTAATTGAAATAGTATTCAGAGTCAGCATTGGCGTAATCAAGTTAAACACGGAATCATAAATCATCATGAAAAGTGCTGTCACAACTTCACCGTTAATGCCCTGGACTGCTGGGCAGCCTCGAGAAAATATCTGCTATGCCGATCTTTAGGTTAATAGGAACAGAAATGGCATTTAAAGACTATTTGGATCAAATCTGCTCTGAGGTTGAAAGTGTTCCTCTGTTAATTTACTGGTAATTTGAAGTGATGTAGTTAGGGTTAGAAGGAGCACAGCTGAGCCCCTTATAGCAAAACAAAGGGCTGTGGGAGTTTCTTCTAATATTTATTTAATTGCTTTAGGGTACAATGCTAATCAGTTTTAATATACATGTGTAGTTTCCTTTGTTTCTCAGATATAAAACAGTTGGCAAGGTGAGCAAATGCATATCGCTAGCTGTATAGCTAATGAATTCAAAGAGATTTTTAGCAGCAGCCTTGAATCTGAAAAACAGAGAAAGATTTTATTGTGTATACATGGAAATATTTCTGACAAGTTAAACTATGACTTGTCCTGGAGAAAGAATAAGAATTTACTAGCAGTCGTTGATTTAAGAACATTTTCTATTGATTGAATAGAATCAAACGAACAGGCTTAAGAAAAATCACAGAGGAATTTGATAAAAAATGATATATTCTATTGCCAATAAAGCCCTGTGTCTCAATGCAGAGAAAGGTTGTACAAATTTAATCGGTTCCTCATCAGATCATGTAGACAATAAGATATATGATGCTAAGAAGTACGGGGTTTATTTATGTAATTTGCTTCAAATGCTATAAATTAATAGAAATTCCAGCAGGGCAACTGATAATAGAAATTTTTCCAAATGTATCATATTTTACTTAGAATCTGAGAATACCTCAAATCAACCCAACTTTCAATAATGTGTCTCAAACTTGGTGGGCAGGTCTGTTTCTGGAATAATCCTAGGGGAAATTTCTTTCTAATTGTGGTTCTTATAAGGAAAGGGTTACTCACTTGTAAATGAAGTAGACCATTCTTTAGAATTTGGGGTGGGCTTGTGTTTTACCTAAAGAAGAAAAATAAATGCTATAGAATACCTGAAATTTTTTTTTCAGTCTAGATATATTAGGTTCTTCCTCTTGGGGGAACATTTGTGACGTTAGCAATCCTTCAGGTTATCCGAGTGTCATTTTTAGGATGTTGGTGCTGGCAAGTTGCAGAGCCCAGGCAGCCTTCTCAGCTCAAATTCAGTTTACAAATGAGATAGCTGAGGCTCAGGGGAGAGCAACATTGAGATCCCCACCATCAGCCAGGGGTCATACTATTTAATGAAAACTAATCAACACGGATGTCTCTAAAACATTACCCTGAAAATTCTGATTTCAGAGTTTTACATGAATAGTTAATTATTGTTTAGATGATACTTGCCCCTTCCACATGTATTTTTATAAGTTTTCTATATCTGGCAACTTCAACTCATACTCTCAGTAGCCGATCAATTGCTACTAGGTAAAGGAGCACTACTGTCTAGGCTTTCATACAATCAAGGAGCCTTAGCAGCCATTTCTACAATGATGTGGCCAAAATGCTGGCTGACAAAATCTGCTGACCACTTTTAAGAAATGGAGGTGATCCTAGGAAACTGACAAAAAAATATATATATATTGAGAAAGTTTCCATCACTACATTTAAATGAGGTATTGGTCATGGGATCATTAGCAGATGACCACTTTGCATTAATTTCCTTAACACAAAGGTGAATTAGTTCTCAAAAGGCAGTGAATTGCTGTCCTTTGAAGAGGAAACTGGTTCTACATCAAGTAAGCAAGGTAAGTGAATAGAAAGAGGAATCTTTAGCATCTGAGGCAAATTTTATCTTCTGCATTTTCTTGCTTTACCACTGTGTTCACAGACATGAATTAGACCCAGTTATTAGTGTGGTAAATTCACAAGCTAACAGGGACAAACACCTAGAGTCACAGATCAGATGTTCCATTAAAGAGCTTCTAGCTCTTGGTGATTGTGGCAGGAGTAGGACTCGAAACCATGTCCCCAGACTCCTGATCCATGGCCCAGGGTTCTCCACCACAATGTTCCAGGTAAGCTTTGCAGCAGAAGGTAGTCCATCCCATCTGCAGGTCTGCAATGACTGGAAATAGTGCAAGAAAGGATTCCAGTATACTTAGGGACTCCAGCAAACTGCAGAAGCATCAGCACTGCCTGAAGTTGGCCAATAACACAATCACACCTTCACAGGGAATTCAGGTCCCCTGAAACAGGGCGACCGTGGAAAACCTTCCTCACACCAGCAACTAATGACTAGGTGTATGTTATTCAGGACAGGTAAGACACACCATGCAATACCTGCTGGTATGAAAAGGTTTCAAACATGCTTGTGAGGCATCTCTTCTGATTTGTTGCTATTTGTATCTGATGTCTTTGGGAATCTGCAAGCTGATCCCAGTTTGGGGTTCTCTTTCTAACACTCACAAGGACTTTAGAATAGTGTCTGACACATAGTTGGTGCTGTAAAAATATTCACTAAATTTGAAAAATTATCAAGTTACGTTATTTTGCATGTCTACCCTGTGGTCATAATTTTTAAGATTTTAAGATTTTTAAATGATGGGGTTTTGAGAGGTGTAATAGAAGTGTGAATGGAATTGACATCTAAGTGGAATGTACTTCAGCATAACAGTTCCACATCTGACACTAATTTTAAAATCCTTTCTCCCAAATGCCCGCTCACTACCTTGGCTTTATAGGCCGACCTGCCATTCGTGAGCATAGCTGCGTGTCTCCTCCACTTGAAGAGCCCCATGAGCATAATATAGTCAGTGGGAGTGCAGGACAGAAAAAATATACACTGCTTTGCACACAGCCTGAAAATCAAGGCATAAAAGAGGGAAAATAAATCAATGAGCCCCATTCGGCCTTTGCATGCATAATTCATCAGTAGAAATAAGTATGTAAAATATTTTGCCAGTGAGTGTAGGATAAGTAACTTTATTTTTCATTAAAATCTAAATCATAACTGTATCCCATACAATTCCACAATAGATAATTTGAACTCTGTGCTAGCCATTTAAGATAGGTAAATATCAATTTGTTAATTTTGAAGATATATTTATTTTGTAAAATGTAGCTCAACCAGATTAAAAAATGGTCTATAAAACTAAAATTAATGAAAAGTAACTAGATCGTTTCACAAAGAGCTGAAAGATTATCCAAACATCAATGTCTAAAATTGTGAATGGAATTAACATTTGCTGAGCTCCTATAATTTTTCGATCACTGTACTAAGCATTTTTATATACATGATCTCATTTAACCACCCCCTCCCATAAGATTGGAGCTATTATCTCTGTTTACAGGTGAAGGCACTGAGGTTCAGAGAGACTGAGGGACTTATCCATGGTCACACATGTATCAAACAGCAGAGTCAAGATTTGACCCCAAATTTCTGTGTCTTTGACCTAAAACCAAGCTTATTTTACTACCCCACACTGCTTCTTTAATTGGGTCAACAATTGCATACAAAAATAGCTGTATTTTTTTAAATAGGTGGGTGTGTACAGAGAGACCTACACTGTTGTGTCTCTGAGTAACTGGGAGGCAAAACTGCAAAGCCGAATTCAGATTCCATGAGCTACTCGTTCCTTATTTGCAAAGCAAGTATTGCCTATCCATCCCCTTATGAACATTTGCAACTTTGCACTTCTTCCCTCCAGCATAAAGGGTTTTTGACTTTGGGGGAATAAAATCTTGTCTTAGATTTTCTGTTGCAATCAGACTTCAAAAGACACCTGTAATCCCAGCAGCTCTGCAGGCTGAGGCAGGAGAATCACAAGTTCAAAGCCAGCCTCAGCAATTTAGCAAGGTCCTAAGCAACTCGGCAAGACCCTGTCTCAAAAAGAAAAAAATTTAAGGGCTGGGGATGTGTCTTGTTAGCTAAGCACCCCTGTGTTCAATCCCTAGTACCCCCAACCCCGCCAAAAAGAAAAAAAAAAAGACGGAACTGAAAACATCCAAAGAACTTGCACAGTGTTAAAGGATGAAGGAAAAGATAACAGAGGGAACAAAAGTAAGATACAGAACACTGAAGGTTTTTTTTCTCCTGAAAGACAAAGTATTTTTCCTGAAAACATATTTTAGTGCATTTCCCCTTTGTAGATTCAGCTCACAGGGATGAGTAGAGAACACTGCACCTTCTCCCTCTAGAGCTGGGATCCCCAGGCAGAGGAGGTTCACCTGCATGGGATTCTCCCACACTGTCCCCACAGAACAGTGGACCCAGCCAAATCTAAATGCCCCATCCTGTGATAGACGGAAAGAGTTAGATTAATAAGTTCAGGTAAATGAATTCTCAAACCCAGAAAGCCAGTTACAATGTTAGATGTGTTTTATAGATCATAGTTGTAAAGATTCAAATATGCCCTCCTGTAGATAAAAATGTTATTATGAAAGTCACCCTTGTGCCACTTTATCTTGTAGTCTTTGAAGAAATAGCTAACATTTAATATAGTCTGTGAACATCAACTAAAAATGTACTGTTGCTACAAATACCATGTATAATTGCATTCTGAAAAACAAAAAAAAAATACATTTAAACTATTACACCTTTCATACACACACATTTTATCAGATAACTAACTTTTCGATCCTCAAAATTTGGAAATTTTTTTTAAAGATGAAACATTTAAGGACATCTATTTTTTTTTTAAAGAGAGAGAGAGAGAATTTTTTAATATTTATTTTTTAATTTTCGGCAGACACAACATCTTTGTTTGTATGTGGTGCTGAGAATCGAACCCCGGCCGCACGAATGCCAGGCGAGCGCGCTACCGCTTGAGCCACATTCCCAGCCCAAAATTTGGAAATTTAATCATGAACTAAGCATATTTACATCAACCTTGTCCATTTTGCAAAATTTTTCAGGTCTATAGTCCCAAGATAGTATGCCTATATTCACATTATGTGTCCACAACATCTGTATATCAAAGAGCCTGGTGGATTTTTTAATATTGAATTTAGACATAATGATCATATTCATTTTTTCAGATGTTGCCCTACACTAAGTCCTTAAAGATTTTCAAATTACATGTTTGATTCCAAACTTAAAGCAACTTCTTTCAGTTAAGAGGAAAAAAAATGCTTAAGGTATGAATGAATTAATAAAATTTTGTCCCACACATTATCATGCTTGGCAAAGAACAAAGTGCTTATAAGAGAAAGATAAATCAAATTTAACATTATAACTCTTTTAATAATAAAAAATATATAGATTTAAAAACCTCTTCAGTGACCCTGTCTTACACAGTAGAATTCCCTCAAACTTCTAAGTCACTCAATGATAAGAGGCTGATCTAAACGCTTCCACTGCATTAATCAAATACCAGGTCTAATTAAAAGAGCCATGCACAAAGCTTTTTCAAAATGTTGCTCAGGTATTGCAATAATTTCTGATCACCCAAGCCTGGAAGACAAATAATTAGAGCTGCCAGAGCATTCTGATGAGTGATGTCAGCATCTCCAAGTGACCTTCCCTCCACTAATTAATTTTCATCTTAAGAAAAGAGACCCTGTTGTTGCACATTATTAATTGAGTTCACTAAAAGATGCGCCTGATTAATTTTTGTTGATAATACTTGTCATTCTAGGCAGCGGCTGTAATCATTCTATTGGGTTTTATTTTTTTAAGTTGATCTAAGTCCTTTGCAATGTGACTGATATATCTGATACAAAATATCATGCATAAGGGCATATCCTATAATGTGCCTGGGCTATTTTTCATTGCAGTTGTTTGCCGAGGTAAAATGAAATGTCAGAGTGGAGTTTTCTGAGATGTTGGAAACTGCAGAGGTGTCGTTTCATTTTGCCCTTGTAGCTTAGTGAGGCCACTTAATCCCCAGTTCCCAAAAGAGATCACTGCACCCATTGTGTAGCCCCTTCTTATGTTTTATGGTGAAGTGTCCCATCACCAGAGAAAACACTGCATTCATTCTCCAGGAGTTCCGCAGCACATCTCTGTGATAACCAAAAAAGACTTCTTACAACTTCTTTTGTCCTCAGAGTGGGACAGAGAGTCAGCTAATTCTAACCTTCTGACCCTGCATTAGAGACATAAACTGAACCCAGAGTTTGGATTGTTGCCCTGTCCGTTCATACAATATTATGACTTTTTAAAAGTAGAGCACTATATTGAAGTATTTATTTCATTAACCTAAAATTATATAGGAAATTCAGTCATACACCTAATGAATGTAAGCTGTACTCTTATATGGGAACATTTACATGTCATTGAATTTCAGGACCTTTATTAAAACCATAGTTGTTTTCCGTGGAACCTTCTAAATGCAGAATTAATTTCTTAGAAAAATGTTGTGTTTGAGTTTCTAAGCAAAAATGTTTTATTTGTATTGGTAAAATGAGCACAAAAGAATTCTTAGATTTTAAAGGAATCCAGTTAGGTAAATTTTCATGAGCTAGCCTAAGTGAACAAAAAAATAAATATAATTCCATGGATATGTGTGCTTAACAATTAGAAAGGAGATGCTTAATGCACTGTCTTTTGGTTTGCTGTATTTGAAACTTTATTGTAAAGTGTCTTGAGTCTTGAGTCTTTTGATAAAACAGGCAAGGTTAGGTTCTATTATCAGGGTTATTTGCTTAGAAGCTTAGGAGAATTTATAAACACAGTATAGAAGAGAAGGAAAACTAACAAAATTGTCTTTTTTGTGGCAGTGCTCCCCTCTTCTGTTGGGAGGCTTTTACTTTCCTTTTTTAATGTTTTATTAGTGCGTTATAGTTATACATAATAGTGGGGCTCATTTTGACATAATCATACATGCATGAAATATAATTTTCTCCATTCAGTCCCCAATGCTTTCTCTCTCCCTCCCTTCTTCATTTTCTCCTTCCTCTTCTTCTATTTTCCTGGTCTTCCTTCTATTTATTGTTTTTATTCAACATTTTATAGATATACACAGAGGTGGATCCACTATAGTATATTCATATATGTAAAGAGCATAATTTTGTCAATTTCACAGTGCCTTGTTGGGGTGCTTTTTCCTTGTTCATGGCTTTAAACCATCCTAGATCTAAAATCTGATGAAGTTGCCCTATTATTAAGCCAAATTCATATTTCTCTGTGAGTGATCTCCAGTTGAGAAAATGTGGCACTGTTTCTCCAGTGTTGAATTTCAAGCTTGTTATTGTTCATCAATACCATTATTAAAAGTCCACCAGAAATTAGGCACTTTCTATATCTACTCAGAAACTGCAAAATCTAAAACTGACATTTCATGCCATGTCACTGCCAAGGAAACAAGTTTGAAAACTGTGAAGTCTGGAAGTAAGTGTAATACTTATGTGAATTGAAAAGTGTATTCATGATATATAAAAAGCAGCAGGTATAGACATCAAGTGTCGATAGGTTGGTTAATAGAAGAATAAACAGGAGGGCAGTGGAGGTGGGGAAAGGGAGAGGAAAGAAAGAGAAGGGAAGAAGAGAAGCAAAAGATCATTTGGTCTCATCCCCCCAGGAAACATTGTCTCCATGTGACAATTTGTAGGCAAGTGCAATTTCTTCCCTTTAAGAAATTGATCTCATATATTAGAGAAACAGGGGGAAGTAAATTGGAAAGGTTTTATATTACAATCATCTGCATAAATTCACTTTGTGAACTTCTAAGCTGTAGAGTCCTATTGAGCTTATTAACTAATCTAAAGATAGTGCATTTCCAACATATCAGGAGGCAATTTTTATCAGTGGCAAAGGTTGTCTTTATCTTTTCAATTTGAAGAAAGCATAACAACCCTAAAAGAACATTTTTGACTTTAGGGATGGAATGACAAATAGGGTCCAGGATATAATCCTGAGGACAATACAGAGGAGGATGGAGTGGAGTATCAGGTACTGCTCTGAATCTAGGTCATTATAGCTGAAAGAACACCCAGACTTTGGAGGGTTGAGTGATGTGATTTAAATTGATACAGAGAGATCATCTCTAACTAATATAGCTGACATTCATCTTCTAATCAGATTTTAGCTATGGTCTGTCAGCATTCCTTTGAGAAATAATCATCAATATTTCACTTTGATACATAATCTTTTTACTTTATTTTCTGGCTTTTGCCTGTTTAAAATAATATTGCATTTTAGCAATTATATTTAACCAAATTAGAAACTGAAAAAAGTTCTCCAAATTTGGATTCTGACTTTTAGCTATGTCATCACACTTGACAGTCTGGGAGTCTTCACTTTGGTACAAAGAGCACTGAAGTAGACTAAATGTCCTTGAATCATATTTTTTTGGCCCTAGGATGTGTATCTATCTCAGCTAATTAACTTCAGCATTCATGACAATTTATATTTATTAACTATGTTCAATCCAATATATGTTTTCCCAGAGAATAAATGAATATCATCCCTAGCCGTGATATGTATGGATATGGCATGTTCAGACACCCACAGACATTCAGATCCCTATTACAATGAAAAGGAGGTTGTCCCAACAGGACTAAGAGGATTCTGCCTAGGGTCCAAGGTTAGATTACTTTTCAAGGAAGTGTGCAGATGTGGGAGACATTGGGTAGTATTTGGAGTCAACCTATCTTTGGTTGAAATCTTCTATCTCAGACAAGTTATTTAAAGTGTCTGAGACAAAATTTATATATTAACAAAATGTAAGTATATTTTACATTCCCCTCACATGACTGAGGAGAAATAAAATAATTAATGTGGAAGGATCCAACCCAATGCCTGAAATATCACAGGAATTCAATAAATATCCTTTTATACTCAGTCTAGGTTGATTAGTTCACTTCATTCATGGGAAAATTCTGCTATTCTAGTATCCTGACATCCCCCTTTTTTTTTTTTATTTTTCACTCTGCTCTTCCCTCTCAAACAAAGGAAATATAAAGAAATGATAAACTCTCTGGAGCCACAGCTTGGCCTAACCAAGTGAGCCTACTGGTCAACCTAGGAAGTATAGGGGCCAAGACTGGTCACTGTTCCATGATGGCAGTGAAATCCCAGAGTTACAGAGCAAAGTCCAAATCCTCACTCAAGGTCAACCTTATTAGAGAATTTGAAATCATACACCATGAAATAGCTCATATTCAGCAAGGAGTAGAAGGGTTGCTCAGAGGCTTTGAGATGGAAATAAGTAGGAAAAGGACAGTAATTGGCAGTGAAATTTAAAGTAACAATTTGACTGTTTTTCAACCTGCTCTGGAAAAAGAATTTTAAAGTTTTCAAGCTGGCAAGTATTATGATCTATGGCAGTTTAACTTTTTAAATGGAGTTTCACAGACCTTACTAATTTTTGACAAATCTCACATCGTTTAATTTTTAAGAGGCATGTTTGACCCAAGATTTTTGAAATACCTTTATATCTGACCTAGACGACCCCTCAGCCTAGCCTCTTTTAAAGATAATTTTGACAGAAAGTTAGCTTTGGCTAGTAGCCACACAACCATAATTTTGACCTTGAATGAGCTCCAATTTCTAGCAGTATTTGAATAAGTGACTTTTAGGTGAAAGTAAGGGGTCAGGTGATAAAGTACCAAAGTTATCAGGATTGATTTTTATTATTTCTCTCTCATTAATTGCCTGTGAACTACCCCTTCCCCTTCGATTTAATATCTTCTGAAAATTTCCTTCATTTGTAGGTCATTAACAGTAATTTTAATGTAGGTCATGTCCTATTATAACAGATTCCAAAGATTTGTCTCAAGCAAAGTGATAGAGTGGAGAACGTTTCAAGCTTAATGTAAGAATGCCTGAATTCCCAACCTGGTTCCTCCACTATCTGGTTGGATAAACTGTCTTTTCCTTTACAAGAGAAGATGACAGTCAGCTTTCCAACCTCACAAGGTCTTTGCATGGTGAAATAAGTTCTTTCCTGTGAAGACACATAGAAAGCTATAAAGCATTGCACACATAAATCATCACACTAATTAAATCATGTATTTGATTTATGGTTTTAAAAATTCAAGGATCAAATAGTGTTTCCATAAATGACTCTTGGAAATTATTTCACTTTAAAGATATATTGAAATAAAAATATTTGCATTCATGAAATTTAGGCTATAAAATTCAAGGTTATGGTTCCTAAAATAATTACATTCCATAAAGTTTACCTCTTCTACTAGAAGAACCTCCTAAAGGGGCATGCTGCATCTAGTCTTGACCACATAGACTATTTTCAACAGTTGCTATAATGATCCTTTTAAACAAGGCAGATCAATGATACACAGTTAAGAACTAAAGTGCTTACAATGGCTCACCTGTTAACTCCCTGACCTCATCTCCATTGAGCTCCCAAATCCACATGTCCTCCTTAGTTCTTCATGCTGTCAGTTTCCTCCACCGGGAACTCTGTTTTTCCAGATATGGCTAACTCCCTCATGCTATCCAGGCTTTTGTTCAAATGTCATCTTCCTTGAGCACTCTACTAAATTGCACAGTTCCTCCACATTCCCAATAAATGTTCTTGGCTCTAATAGTTCTTTGTTCCATAGTACCTATCACCTTATAACATGCAGAATTATATATTTATTATGTTTATTATTTGCCTTCACCCCCTATAATGTAAATTCCACCAGAGAAAAGATTTCATCAGATTTGTTCACTGACATATCCCAACTACTTCAAACAATGCCTGGACCATACAGGCAAAAAAATCAGTCCTAGAATGAATTTGACAGAATTACACCATGTACAGGTTTAAATACACCACAGTGAATTCCACCTTTGTCTAAATTTATGAAGCACCAATTAAAATAAATAAATAAATAAACAGCCAGGCACAGTGGTGCACACCTGTAATCCCACTGGCTCAGGAGGCTGAGGTAGGAGGATCACAAGTTCTAAGGCAGCCTCAGCAATGGCGAGGTGCCTCTACAGAAAATACAAAATAGGGCAGGGGAAGTGGCTGAATGCTCGAGTCTCCCTGAGTTCAATCCCTGATACAAAAATAGATAAATAAATAAATAAAATGAAGATGAATAGAATAAAAGAAGGGAAGGGGGAGGGACGTGGAGAGGGAAAGAAGAGCCACCAGGGACCGAAATGGAACAAATTAAATTCTATGCCCACGTTGTTGTGTCAAAATGAACCTGACTAATATGTATAACTATAACGTATTAAGAAAAATTATTTCTAGTAAAAATAAATGACATAATGATACCACATGCACCTTTGTCTGGAGGTGTGCTGACTTCTCTGGCTCCTTCTTGTCACAAACTGTAAGCACTTACAGGATATGTGCATCCAGCAAACAGTAAGAAATGTGGCTACACAGAGCCAGGGAGTGTGCAAAGAGGCTTGATGGGGAGGGCCAGCGCTGCCTACTCCTTTGGACTCTGAACTCCCCACCAGCAGGAGAGCTGTCCCTCCTGAGGTGGTCACACCTCTCAGGATCACATTCTCCTCCTCTCTAGGGGGATCCTCTCACCTGGAGCTTGTAATAATCTGCTTCAGGACTTGTTAAAAGAGAGAGAAAGAGAGAGAGAATGAAACCATCAAGCTCTTCTAGATGCAGAATCCATGACCTTGGAATCTCTTTGTACATTTTTTAACCAATGATGTTAACAGCATTTTCTTTGTCCTAGGTCTATAGAACATGACAACATTAATCTCTTAGTAAATTTGCATAAAATTTGCAAATATAATTTCATGATCTGTAAAACCAAAATCAAAGTATAATATAGCAATTTCATTGACTTAATCTTGCAGAATTCCATCAAGAAAGTAATTAGATTTTCTTATCATTATTTATTCTTTTTAAAATACTTATGTTGGCTCATCCTTCCATGATTCTGAAGAGACTGATTAGTAAATTTCCCCCTTTTAATATTTATTTCAATGTTTCAGTTCAGATTAAACTAATTATACCTAGTAGCTAAAATTACCTGAATCTTCATCTTTAAATCTGTAAGATATTGCTTTTAATTTATTTTTAGGTGCCTAAAGTGTCATACTGGTTTTTTAAATCCAATCACTATTGGTCAATTATTCTGCTGCTTGACCATCTTATACAGATTGATGAGATAGTACTTATAATTAAACTATGTATATCTTATTAATACTATAATTTCATTAATATTATAATTTTGGCAGTGGCAACCTTGTCTCTGGTGTCCTTTTCGTAGAATTAGTCCTCCTTTCTAATTTGCAGTGGTACACCAAAATTCTGGTTCTGTCCCCAGATTTTCAATATGAAGCTAAGGTATTGTATTTGAGCAAATCATTGTATACAATGTAAGAATGAAGCAAAAGAACCAGAGATGGTCTTATCAAGAATGCATGATTCTTAAAAGGACTTCTATGCCTTGTCTCCATAGAAGAGTATTGAATCCATTTGTGCAGTCATTGCCCTGCAAAAGTAGAATTTTAAAACTTTATCTCTTGGTTGACAATTTTTTAAATACCTTAGCAGGCTTCTTTTTCTTTCTTTCTTTTTTTCTTTTTTTTTTTTTTTTTTTTTTAACTGAGTAACATGAATGCCGACAGGATACTAAGCACATTTTCTAAGGATTTCTGTTTTTCTTACTTCTGATCTACAAGCTCAAATCTCTGTTTCTCCTTTGTCTTCACTAACGATGCCTCATCTCAAAGGGAATGCACTCTCTTTGGTTTTTAGGAGAATTGAAGTATTTATCAAAGTTGAAATGAAAGGTAAATCTATATCCATCTCACTGAATGGTAACTATGTATCACATTTGAAGAAAAAGTATTCAACCTCCTGGGCCAGTTTGTGTAAACAGGACTTTCAAAGATTTTTTTTAAAACTCAGATTTCATGATGCTTCCTTTGTGCTTTATTTCTGTATATAATCTGGTTTGTCTTCTAAAGCTTGAAGCAGGATTATATACAACCTCATTCTATAAATTTGTTTCCTGAAATTTATCCATTCCCCTCATTAGTCTTTAAAAGTTTCATTATTTGCTTCCTTACCAGAATCTATTTCTCTAGAAACATTATGTAGATATTATCCAGGTGTGCTAACTCCAGGGTTTTGGCTATTGTCCAACTTGAACAATTAGTTAAAATTCTCTTTTAGTTTTAACCAGATGTTACAGTCCTCATTTCCTGGCCTAAAAGGCTCTTTCAAATTATGGAGAACTTTTAAATACTTGTCTCATTCTCTCTCTGAAGTAGCTACACCTTAGTGCTAACTTTTAATATGGTTTCTTATTCAGTATGTACATATAATTAGTGAGGTTTATACAACATTTGGAATAAATCAGGCTGAAAAGTACTTTAAATATAAGAAGGCAAGCATTCATTAGCAATGAGTTACACGTTATATATGTTGACTCTAAATCTCCTCTTGCTGTGGTTCTTAGTTGAGATATTAATTACTGAAGAGATCAGTCCATTAATTTTAGAGCTTTCTAAATTGGGGGCACTTTCTTCTTTTCAGTTAGATAATACTCATTCTGAAAGTATGCTGTTTATCCACAGGCCAGTCAGCTTACACTGTGAGTCTCCAGTAGATATTTATTAACTGGTAATAAGATGAGCAGCTATATATTTTTGTGTTTGAAGAATTTTGAAAAGCCACCTGCAAAGTCAAATTACTTTTGAGCCCTAAAAAACAACATTAGTCATCCACGATCCAACCATTTAATCTTTTTTCTCTTAGCCGTTCATTTCCTGTTTTGAGTTAATTCCTCAAACACCTTCAGAGAGTGAAACAAAGTGACTGTCCTCGTCCATCACAGGTTGCTGAACATTACCAAAGAAAGCAGTCTCTGTGGCCCAAGACAGCTGACTGACAGACAAAGATACCTTCTCTTCATTCTGATCAGCTGGGAACAAGGGGTAGGTTCTGTGAGAAGGGAGTAAAGACTGAAGCGAGAGAAACATTTTAAAAGTGCAATCAACTGATGAGGAGAAAATCTTCAAGATGTGTGTGATTCATGCCACAGACTTCTGAGAAAATGCTAGCCCGAAGCTGGGCTTAACCTTTCCTGTTTCCTTACCTCTAGCAACTATTGAAACCAAATGCTTAGGTCTTCTAGATACCGCCTTTGGGTGTTTAGATAAAAGTGAGTTCAATATTTCTTTATTAATTTTAATGCTGTAACAAGAATGGTGTATCATTTTGACATAAAGAGTTCAAAGTTACTACGCAAGCACCCTTCCATTAATCTTTAAAATATATTTGCTGGGTGAGCAGCCAACATAATCCTGGCTAAACAGATAAGAAAATAGAGAGCTAGTGATAAGGTGACTTGTTTAAAGCTGCACAACAAATCAAGGATGGAGCCGGAGCTGAGGTTCTCACCCCTACTCCCAGCCATAGGCACTCCGCAGGCACCAGCTCACACCAGCAGCAAGATCTGATGCTTCAGGCTTGTGAGTCACTTTTCTGGAGAGTTTGGAAGAGAATTCCACAAGTGAAACAAACATTTTCTGTCATGTCAGTATTTTCAGCTGTGTCCCTTGCTTGCATAGATAGCATCAGTTTTTAATTATTTAGAGAATAATTATCCATTTGTGGCTTATCAAGTCCCCTTCCTTCTCTTCTGCTTCCTGCCTTTGGGCCATTTCACTGCTCATTAATATTTGCATTAGAGGCCAGTTCTGCTGCTTTGTTGGTGGCTCTGGTAAAAAGATGTGGTAGGCAGAGACAGAAACCACTGAATGCGTGAAGTTTAGTGGTTATCTGGAGGTGTAGTTTCTTTGGGGAGGGTCCACTCATCTTTGCCTTTTACTCAGCATATCTATTTTTTATTTTCCAATCCTATACTGGATGTTGAGTATCACAGAGCATTGAAATCTGACAAAAGACATAATCCTCTGTCTAATGGATTTTGACAATATTCACGTTTTTAAATTCTGCATCTCCCACCCCTAGGAACCTCAATAAATACATCTTGCGTTTATTAAGGAATAAATGAAAGGTGTGCTTTTTCAGGAATTATTTGTGGGTTCGTAGATGAAATACAGCAATCAGCCTCCTGCCACCCGTCCCCCACCCCTCAAGGATTTTCCCGCGTTAAAGAGCTAGCAACTGGCTGAGGTGGATTAGTACAAAGTTGTGATTGCTCCATGAATCAGGGCAAAGCTTCTCACAGGTGGCAGGTGGTTTGATCTTCCTAGTCACTCAAGGAGGATATATATCTCTTGTGATTATCACTCACAAGGATATCCTTGAAGGAAAACGAGGCTGCCTCACCGAAACACAACTAAATGAAACAATCGAAAAGGAGCAGTGACAATGTAAGGGAGCAACAGAGAAAATTGTTTCAGAATGTACAAAAATAAAATGGAGTGTGTCGGTGAACTCCCTCCACTGCCACCCCCTCAAAGCCCCGTTCCTAAAGCTGTGCTGACCGCATCAAAACAATGCTGCTGCATAAGCAAGGGAATAAACAAAGCAAAGACCCATTAGCTCTGTTTCCATTAGACAGCGGAGGGTAAAAAAAAAAAAAAAAAAAAAAAAGAAAAGAAAAAAATCGATAACAAGCAAACAGAAGATAAAATTGATAGGAAAGAAATGTTAATTTTAGAGCTTTAAAACAAGGGATTGCAAACAATGGCAAGCAATAAAACCTTAAATACTATTTTTAAAACTTTCAAAATCATTTACATGGGGAAACGAACTCTAGCAGGAACATACACAGCGTATTAAACTTTAGTGCATTTTTAATGACTTGTCTTAAACAAATTATGCATGAGATAGATTACACATCGCTCGCCCACTTAACAAAAAGGCATACGCACCACCAACAAAAAAACAAAACCAGGTGGCTTTTAAAAAGAAATTAAGTGTATACTTGGTGACTGGTTGGGAGAGATGCCAAGTGATGTGAAGGACCTCATAGGAAAGAGTTCTCTTGAAGGAAGCCAGATTGATGGGCTTTTTGGTCCAGACTGCAGGCAGAGCAGTACAAACACTATCAGTCTCCACTTTCAGAAGGATCCCAGCAGACAGACTAGGGAGGGGAAAGACTAAGAACTTGTCCACCAAGTCCTAGATTTCAGTTCTAACTCCAACATTCATGAACTGCACAAATGTGAAGAGTTACCTACCTTTCTATTCCTCATTTTTAAGATGGAGATAGCAATCAATAACCAGGCTATCTTCCCTTCCTACCTGGGCGTAAGGCCCAAGCTTGGTATTCATAACTCCTAATTTATTAGACTAAGCAGGCCCAGTTCAGAATTACTGGTTTAGAGCACTGGTTCTCCAACCTCACAGTGTGTCTGAATCACCTGAAAATTTTTGTTCAAACAGAGATTGCAGGGACAGGGGTGAAGCTCAGGGCAGAGAGCTCCTGCCTAGCATTTGCAAGGCCCTGGGTTGGATTCCCAAAATGGCAGGGAGGGGACAAAAGACTCTGGAGCCTTGTCCTTAGAGCTACTGATTTAGTAGGTCTCAGATGAGTATGAGGATTTGAATTTCTGACAATTACCCAGGTAATTTTAGTGCTCCTGTCAAGGACAGAGCTTTGAGAACTTCTGGTCAAGTCTTGCAATTTTATTGTGGTCTACAGATCAGCCCAATCAGGATCACTTGGGATCTGACCTATCAGACCTTGTTGAAAACTTTCCCATCGTGCCAAACTGAAATTAGCATTTAACAGGATTTTCAGGTGATTCATATGCACATTAAACATCGAGAGGAACTGTCTAGAAGAGAGTGGAACCAATGAAAGAGTGTGACAGTCTGCTATGAATGCTTGTAAGAAAAAATCTCCCCCAGTCTGAACAACAAAAATCCAGGTCTTTGGCATTGGCATTGACTTCCAGGAAGTCCTGTTTGTGAAACTGACAGTGCACACAAATTGGGAACAGTCATTCTTGTTATGCAAAGGGCTTACACCTACTGTGGTAGATGCCAGATTGCCAGGTGCCCATCTGAGCATCAAGGCCAGGTTCAACTATTATCATAGAATCTTTTAACTACTGAAATGAATTTTAGTTTCTTAGATAATAATCTTGTCAATACTACCTTGTTCTTTTTTTTAATCCTTCCTTAGAAACCTTCCTGTTATTTCTGGCTTACATACTTATTTGATATATAATTATGGACTTGGTGATATAAATTTTGGTTCAAAGCAAAGTAAGCTGAAAATATCAAGTGTGTGCCCATCAGGAAGTCCATACATGCTAAAAAGATTCACTGGGTTGAGTGTCAATGATCTAATATCAACCTACCATCATAACCACCTCTTCCTTCACAACAAAGCTCCCATTACTTGGAATACAAATTGGAGCCCCAACTTCACATTTGTGAGATTTATATGACCATTTATAGAAATTCCTCTTGTAGCTTCTCTGATACCATCACCAGTAATACAAAGCTGAATGGCTCAAATCAGGTTTCATCTCTACCGTGTAGTGGTTTAGTGGAGGAGGATGAGCTTACTGACTGTTAAATTTATAAAAACAAAGACAAATATATAACATAAAATAACCCAAGCTCCAAAAGCTTTATATTAACTTTTTGAAAAGGACAGCTACGAGAAGTGAAGATTAAGCCTTTTAAGATTCAATTTTTCTATCTTTCCATATAGTGCCTAACCTTGCTTCAGACATAGAATTATGACTTTATTTCAGTCCAAAACTAAGCAAGGCAGCAGATATCATTTCAATGGTAAGTTTTACAGTAAAATCAATGAGAAATATTTCAGTACTGCCTCAATAAGTGATATTAATAATGCATTATGACAATAATGTGTATTTATATATGTATACATATCACATTAACAATGTAGGATATAAACATTTGGATTCTTATTTTTTATTTTCATGACTGTGGTTTCTTTCCTGAAGGTGAAAAACTAGTGGGGGAAAAAAAATAAACCATTAGAGCCTAAGAGATATTTTAGGACTGAATTATTTTTCAGCCTAATTTTTTTATATCTCTCTCTATATATAAACCAACATTTGAAAAAAAAAAAAAAGACATTACCCTTCACAAATAAATCAGAACTCTAAGCACTGTCTTCCTTGTAGGAAACATGCTATCTGCTTCCAATAGCTCTGCCTTTCTAACCAAATCTTTCTCTATATAGTTATTTTTCCATTTTTCTTAATGCTGTTGCATGTAAAATTTCTCCTAACTTTCTAGGAAAAAATGAATTCATCTTTCTTCATTGCAAGTGATGGAAATCTTCCTGTTACCCACTTTCAGGCAACAGAGTTTCTTAACAAACCACATCACATAACCCACTATTTGCCTATAGCAGAAGTCTGATCGCACCAATTGAGCTATGTGTAGAACTTTAATCAGCTCCATTGTTCCTATTTTTGTTCAATATATTTGTCTCATAAATGATCCATCTTTACATCAAGGAATTATTTCTTTAAAAGGTACTGCATATATCTGAAATAGTCCTGTTTATGCATTATATTAAGCTTTTAGGAATATTAACTACTATTGAATTAGTGTTGACCTAACCAACAATATTTCCTAGGTCATAATATCTTTTTAACACATAGACTTAAATTGTTTTCTCAGACATCAGGAGACACAGGAAGTTCCACACTGAATCTATACCCAATCTAGATGCTAACCTTTTGAGGACAGGAATTCATCTTTTTTGTCATCAGTCACTTGCAAAAAGTCTTACACAGAGCAAACACTCTGCTTGCTGAGTTGATGTATGAAAGAGAGAACAGAGTCAAAGAGAAGAACTGCTTCCTGCCAACAGTGTTGAAGAGTGAACACTAGGCAAGACCCTCTTGCAAACCAAAAGAGGCTTTGAATTATGCAGTAGCCTCTGTTAACCTGGACAGGTTCTTTGTAACCTCACTGAGCCTGACCCAAGCTTCGCAGATCAGATTTTTATTGAAATGAATTGGCTCAGTAAAAGCTACCTAATATCAACAAAATAAAACATATAAATACATTATTACAAATTTACTCCTTGGAGTTACTGTGTTCTAAAAACTATTTTCACAGTTTATATTAATTTTTTGATTAGGTAATACGTGCATAAAAAATTGAAAGATATAGAAAGGAATACAATAAAGAATAAGACTCCATTACACTGATTCCAGGTACCCAGAACAAATGCTAGGAGAAAAAACCTGAAAACCTACCTTTTATAAAAGGAAATGTGTTTTATTGTTGTTTTAAGTGCAGTGGAAAATGATTTTTTTTTCTTTTGGCACTTTTATCCTCAACTTTTTCTTAGTCATTTTAGGTCTGTAAAATATAGTAATTTCTCTTGTAAGATAAACACAACTCAGCACACCAACTGAGATCTACAAACAATAAGACTGGCAAAACCAGTCTAAAAGCCATCCTCCACCTGAGATTAAATGGCCCTGTGATGCTTTCTCCTCTGGCCACAAAATAGCACTGCTACCAGTAACACTGAGAGCCAGTCTCCCTCTAACTACTGTTCATAAAAGAGCTGTGATAGAGGTTTGCAAGAAAGTTTTCTGTTTCTGAGGTTATTTCTCCAATAGAGCACCTAGGCAGACCAGGACCCTTTTTTTGTTGTTTTTTGTTTTGTTTGTTTTGTTTTGGTACCAGGGATTAAACCCAGGCAGGTGTGCTTAACCACTCAGCCACAACCCCAGCCTTTTGTTATTTTTAATTTTGAGACAGGGTCTTGCTAAATTGCTGAGGCTGGCTTTGAACTTGAGATCCTTCTGCCTCAGCCTCCCCCCACCCCCGACTCACTGGGATTGCAGGAGTGCACCACTGTGCCGAGCTCAAGGACATTTTCTTAAGTAGTAGCTTAAGAAAGCAATAAGTGGTTTGCTGCTTTTTTTAATCTAGTGGGTAGAAAATCCACTTGGACTAGAGTAAAAACTGAGGGTTAAAATCGACAACAGACTTACACATTAGCAGCTTTTCTGGATGTTTCAAATCTGCTACTTCTGTTTTTTGTTTGGTTTGTTTTGCTTTGTTGAATTGGATTACATAGACTGTTCATCTATATATAGGAACACAGAAATTTCACCAAAGTGCAGAAGGAAATCTTAGGTTCTTGTGTGCTAAATAAACAAACAAACATCGACACCAAAAATTGTGTCTTGACCCTATGGGAAACAGTAGCATTACCAACACTATTTAGGGGTTTACATTGAGCTTCAGGAACTACAGAGAAATGCTATAGCATTTCTCCAGCAACCTTTATTTTAAAATAATTTTAAGGAATGAAAACAGGAAGAAAAGAAGCTAACATAAAAAAACATTTTTGGAGACAATGACAAATGCATCCTATATGAAGATTTATGAAACATTTCCTACCATGCCTGCCTGTTTCACACCACCTCATAACACTGGCCTTGAACAAAAATGACTATTTTTTAGGCTCTAGATGAGCATTAAATTGTCTTTGGACAATATTTGAGGACCTGAGATTTCTTAGGTAATACTTCATGCTAAATTAAATAAGAGAATACCACAAGGAGATCATCTCAGGCATTATGAGTTTGCAAATCAATTCCACAACTCAGGGTGCTATTTTCTTCTCTGAGCAGTTGGTGTAAAGTGCTACATAATATGAGCAATCACCTACTAAAACTTGCATGCACATGCCTAACACAGATTTTTTCCCAAAATGCGTGATAATGCATACTGTATATTAGAAGGTAAGACAGAGCCTTTAACGTTCCCCTGGGGATATCTCCCTTCTTCCTCTTTCATTCCAATAGCCATGGTCTTTTGCTTCAGGTTCTCCAGCTTAAAAAATGTTTTATGAATTATTTCAACTTTGAGAAAGTGAATCAGATTAAATCCAAAAAGGAAAAAGGAAGATAGTAGCATTTACACATTTCTAGAAGCTGGCAGCAAAATAAATCCAATGTGACAAATCTCTGTGGGCTATTAAGTGAATTTTGTTATGGAAAGCCCTCATAGGCATGCCTAATGAGAATGTAGGGGGCTGAGTTTTGAAGAATGGGCTATTATTTACAAATACTAGGTGAAATCCAAAAGAAATGCATTTAAGGATTTAAATACTGATCTCTCCGGGGCTTGGACTTTGCTGAAAGCATTACTCAAGACAAAAAACAAGAGACAACCAGGTATGTATGTGATCCTTCAGATAACCATATGTTTTCTACAACAACCCATAAGTCTTTAAGGCCGCTGGGCTTTTCATTTTACCAAACACGATCCTAATTCAGGATTGTCAAGGAGTAAACCTGTGCTATAGTGAAGAAAGCTCTATCCTAGGAGTCAAAAACTTATGGATCCAAATCTTGATAGGAGGCCCACTGTTTCTTTATCTACAAACTAGATACAATACTTGCTTTCTATAACTTACAATGACCTTGTGAGATTTAATAAGACAATGGATTGGAAAAAGATGTTGAAGTGTGAGGGTTTTAAACTGGTAAAATGTTAATGTTATTAATACCTGAGAAATCATTGTGACTGTTCAGGAAATCCTAAAGTATTTCAGGAACCACAAAAGACTCCAAATAGACAAAGATGTTTTAAGCAAAAAGAAAAAGTCAAAGTCATTGCACTACCTGATCCAAAATAGAATACAAAGTTATAGAAACCAAAGCAGCATGATACCGACATATTAACAGACCCATAAATCATTTAAGCAGAAAGGCTAAAAATAAATTCCTGCATTTATGGTCAGTTAATTTCTAATGAAGGTGACAAGAACACACATTGCAGAAATAACAGTCTATTCAATAAATGGTTCTGAAAAAGTGGATATGTAAAAGCAAAAGAATGAAATGAGACCCTCATCTCACACCATAAACAAAAATCAAGTAAAACGGATGAGAGACTTAAGTGTAAACCCCAAAACTGTAAAACTGCTTGAGGAAAACATAGAAAAAGCTTTCATGAAATTGGTCTGGGCAATGATATTTTGGATCTGATCCCAAAAGCACAGGCAACAAAGGCACATAGGGTTATATCAAGCTAGCCAGCTCTGTAAAACCAAGGAGATAACCAACAAGTGGAGAAACCGCCCATAGGATGGGAGAAAATACTTACAAACCACATACCCAATAAGGGATTAATATCCAAAATAAAAGAAGAACTCAAATAACTCAATGACAAGAAAACATAGAGCCTGAAAAGAAAATATGTACCAGAGGATTTGAATAGGCATTTCTCAAAAGAAGACATACAAATAGCCAACAGGTATGGAAAAAATGCTCAACATCATTCATCATCCAAGAAATGCTCATTAAAAATACAATGAGATAGAACCTCACACCTGTTAGAATGGCTGTTTTCAAAAAGACACAAGGTAACAAGTGCTGGTGAGGATATAGAGAAAAGGAAATACTTGCACACTGCTGGTGGGAATGTCAATTAGTGCCACCATTATGAAAAACAGTATGAAGTTTGCTCAAAAAAAAAAAAATACAAATACAATTCTCACATATCCTACTCCTGGGTGTGAAATCAGTATGTTAAATCATGGCCACTCCAGCATGATTCACAATTGCCAAACAAGGAATCCACCTAATGTACGTCATCCTGTGAATAGACAAAGAAAATGCTGCATGTACACAATGAATAGTTAGCCTTAAAAAAGAAGAAAATCGTATCATTTGCAATCATATGGATAAACCTAGAGGATGTTATTTTAAATTAAATCAGCCAGACTCAGAAGGACAAATTCTGTAATGATATTGGAATCTAAAATAAATAAATTCAGAGAGTTGAGTTCTAGTTCATAGAGAGAATGGTAGTAGTAGGGAGGGAAGATTGGGGACATGTTGGTGAAAAGACAAATTTCATTTATACAGCAAGTATAAATTCAAGAGATCTATCATGGTGGCTATAATTAATAACAATGTATTCTTGAAAATTGCCAAGAGGGTGGATTTTAAGTGATCTCACCACAAATAAAGGATAATTATATGAGGTAATGCATGAATTAACTATTGCATCTGATTTGGCCATTCCGCAATGTATACATATTTAAAAGCAATATGTTATACATGATGAATATATACGATTCTTCTTTGTCAATTATTTTTTTAATTAGTTTTTTTTTTTTTTTTTTTTTAACTCTAGGCGGGGGAAAATTGCCTCATGGCCAGGATGTGTCTGGGCAAACTCTTTTACTAGCCCAGGGAAACCAGCCATCCAACTTCGTTGCTAAGAAGGCCAAATAGCAGAGCTGCCAGAAGCTAATCACATTAACATAGAAGCTTTACTCTCTTCCACCAGATTGTGTGCAACTCGTGTGCTCAGATCCTACTTTGTTCATCTCTGTATCCCCAGCATCCAGCAGAGGTAACCTTTGCCAAGTGACTGTGAATGAACTGAAATGAATGAGATGTCTGCTACAAGCAGAGGACTATGTTAGGGATTTTGACAGATATACGAGTCAGAGTTCAAACAGAGAAGCAGAATCACAAGGGAATACATACATACTAAGGGATTTATTATGGGGCCTTGACTCTGCTCAATTGCAGGAGCTGGTTAAACACTCACTATATGGAGTCTGCTGCTCTTGTTTTGGGGCTGATCTGAATCAGCAGGACAGACAGAGAGGAAGAAAAGATGGCGAGGAAGAGGAAACACAGAAAACAATCGAACCTGCAGGGATGACTGAAGTCTGCAAAGACGGATCAGAACCCACATCCGTGTTTTACCACCACCAAGATTACAACTATGATAATGAGGTTGTCCTGCAAGTGAAGCTTATGCTCATCAGGAAACTAAACACACACCTGGGTAGGAGAGTGGAGAAGCAAGATACACTGGGCATAAACACTGTCTGACACCAACAGAGCGAGCCGGTGTGTCAGCAACAATGCATGTGACCTGCCACAGCTGCTCATGCCCTACACAGCTCTTCCAACTCAGAAGAACATAGCAGCAGTTTCACTTGTGACTCACAAATCCCATGCAAAATTTTCTTCATGGCCCACGATGCAAAGAAGGGAATTCTGGAAAATAGGTATTAGGCATCTGCTAGTTACCTGGCACTTTATATACTCAATGGAATCCTATGACTCTATAGACTTATTATCGATAGAGTTAGAACACCTATGTCTGGGCCTGCAGTCCATAACCTTTTCCTACATTTCCATACCTAATGAACAGCCAGAGTGTTCACGTACACCCTCAGCTTGCCTCCAATTACTCCTCAGGGCAGCCCCAAGGTCAGTTCACAGCATCTGGAAAGAGCTTCCCCATTGTCAACAGTAACAGAGACAGAGTTGATGACTATCTCATGTTATTCCTGTGTTTTAGTTGGCTTTTTCCCTGCTGCGACTAAATGACCCAACCAGCACAACTGTAGAGGAGGAAGAGTTTATTCAAGGGTTCACAGTTTCAGAGGCCTTAGTCTATAGAAGGCCAGCTCCATTCCTTGGGGCTGAGGTGAGGCAAAACATCATGGTGGAAGAGTGTGGCAGAGGGAAGCAGCTTATATCAGGATCAGAAAGCAGAGAGAGACTCCACTCACCAGATACAAAATATATACCCAAAGTCATGCTCCAATTCCCACCTCTTCCAGCCACACCCCACCACTTCAGTTACACTCAGTTAATCCCCACCAGAGGATTCAATCACTGATTGGATTAAGACTCTTACAGCCCAATCTTTTCTCCTCTGAACCTTCTTGCATGTGTCACATGTGAGCTTTGGGGGGATACCATATCTTAACCATAACATCCTGCAATATCACATAGAAAGGTACATGGAGGAATGAGTTAAGAACCCTAGAGGGCCCACCCTTGCAGAACGGGGAGAGTTGGGAAAAGCTGATGAAACTCTCCGAACCTGTACCCTTGAACTGGGCTTAGTTCTCTTGCTTCAAATGTTCCCTCAAGCACTCAACAAACAGGAGGAAGAGCCTCCACATGCCTGATCATGCCTATAATTCTGCCTTCTGCCCCTTTGCAGGATGAGCAGCAAGACAGGATGTCATACCACACACAGGACAACTGCTCCCTACCTGGGGCTCTGCACCAGGAGCCAGCTCACAGTCTCAAACATCAGCGAGAGTCATGGTGGGTACATTTCACAATTTCTGGTTTCTTAAAAGTGCAGTTTCTTATTCATCTTTTTATGGTGCTGATGCCTCTTTCAGACACACTCCTCCAGCATCTCCTCGGGCTAGAAGCTCTTCCACGAGGCACATTTTATTTTATCACAGTGTGCTTTTAAAATTTAAATCTAAGAAAGAAGACAGAGAAGTCACCCGTGCTGTGGAAAGAGGAATCCTGAAACCATGAATTTGAAGTTCATTGATATTCCTGGAAAAGTTTTCTTTCCATTTTAGATATATTTTTATAGATTATTTATACAGATAATGTTTCCAAAAGAGTAATCATTTTAAAGTCCTTCAAATATTTAAACAAAAACTCTAAGAAAACTAACTGACATCTATGTCATATTATTAGGCCTCTCTTTACTATCTATTGCATGTGTAAACTGTTTCATTTTAAAATTTGCATGTCTTCCTTCTAGCCAAGGTGCGCTTTAGGCAAATTGGGAAGTAGAGGAATTTGAATATTTCAGAACTCTCCAGACTGGCATCCCACCACAAGGCATTCTAGGACCCATGAGCCAGAAACTTTGTAACATTAAGTTAATTCCTCCTGTGCCCATTCTCTCTGATTTTGCCTATAACACCAAAAAAAATGGAATTAATCCATTTGTATAAGGTGGCTTAATAATGACCAGAACTGATAGCATGATTTCTTTTAGCAGAAAACTTCAGTCTTAAGTAAGAGGGTTTGATAGAGGGTTTCCAAAATTTTCTGGAGAGCAAATGATGTAGCAGTTTTGTTAAAGGTGCCAAGGAAAGTCAGTCAAGACAAAAAGGAAATTTGCATTTTTAATTAAAGGAAGATGGAAATTATACATGAAAACATTGAGGTCATAAAGTCGATAAAAATGTGGCTCATGGCAAAATGCATTTTTATGTCATTCTCCTATATAATACATTATTTCCATGCAGTAATATATTTCTAGGAGGGTAAAAATCACCTTTTTCGCCTCTCTTCCTATTTCACATTAGAGTTTTTTCCAAGGTCGTTAAAATGTAAGAATGACAGTAGACTTTCTTATCAACAGCTTGTTCCAACAGATACAATACATGGGTAGGGGATCAAAAAGAGCATGAGAAGCATTTCTGCCAACATTGTAGAAAATATTGAACATCTGCTATATCTGGGATCCTGGGAGTTGTAATTATAATTTTTTGAAATCTGTACACAAGAGTTATAAATATTAGAACTGTAGCCTGTGAAAGCCATGAAATATTTAACTTGTTTGGCAGGCTTAAGCAAAACTCATAAACTTAATTTAAACAAGCCAAACACTATAGTTTTACCAATTTTATATCTTTCATGTCATTAGTTAGATAAATTAAAGCAAACGATACAACAGCACTGTGATTGCCACTGGAAGTCCTGCGCGTACACCAAAAAGATGCATTTTAAAAATCAACTCATTTTACCAAAGGTTTGTTCTCACTTTTGCATTCATCCACGGTTGTCAAAGACTTGACTCTTTGTTTTGGGGAGTGGGGAGGGTATTACTAATAGGAAATGGCTTCAGGGTAAATAAAGAGAAAAGCAGACATCAGACACCTTAAGCAGGTTCCAGGAGCCACAGTAAGACCCAGAGGCTGCTGGTGGTTTCCACAAGTGTGGGTTCAATCTGTCAAAAGCCCATATGCCAGCCTGCGTGAAAACCTTTCAAACTCAGAAACAAAGACCTGGAAAACAGCTCTGTGCTGCTGTAGAAGGCAAGCGGGGAGACTAAGGAAGCCGAGAAGAGCCAGGTTTCCATCTTGCTAGCTCTGTGGCCCAGTTACATCCCAGAGACCAGCCCTTATAAAGGAAACCTGGGCTGGGACACACTCAGCTGCATCCTTCTTACAGATGTCTTCCATATTTAGCACACGACAGTGACACCGTGGGTTTTGTGCCTATGTCTAAATTAATTGTGCCTATACAATGAGCATAGATATGTTTTCATTTATATCTCCACCATGTCCCCTACCATTACCCCAGGCTAGATAGAATGTTCCCCCATGAGAAACTAAGAATAAGAGTTTTCACGTTACAGAAACAGAAGGAGGAAAATTATTGACCCTTGTTATTGTTTATTTTACAGCACTCTTATCTTCTTGCAATTGAACTTTAAAACAATTCTATTTATTTCTATGTGTGTGATTTTGCACATTAAAATAGCTAAAGAAAAAGCTATAAGGTACACCCAGGGGCCATACAGCTGATAGTGCTCAGCTACCTGGAAGTCCCCTGAGACTTGAGCCAGTACTCCAGTCACAAGAGAAGCAGCCATTTCACAGAACATCTGCTCTGACAGGAGATGAAGTAGGAATGAACTGGGGGACTCCAAGTCCTGAGTGGTGGAGGTGCTTCAAGGACTCACAGCGTCCCTGCTTCCCGAGCCTTCTCTATACCCAGGCACTCTGCACATTCAGTAACTCTATTAAAACTTCCTACTCCTCTTTTCCGGCCTTGTCTCCCTCTCTTAACCCCTACAAAGGACTGAAACTGGCTGTCAGCTCTGGGGCTTGCCACAGTCATAGCAGCCTTTGTTAACAAGTTAAGAATCTACAGGAATCCCCTCTTTGCTGTCTCTACACTCTGTACATGAGAGCAATCAAATGGATCAGCTGGAAACCCCTAGCTGTGAATGCATAAAAGAGCAAATGAATAGGAAAGTTCAAAGGAGATATTTCACTGAAATATCCTGCTGGTCCCGTTTTATTCTGCATTTAAGAAAAATAATACCCATGCCCAAACAGCCTCTTTCTCCCTCAAGTAGAGGGTTGATATCATGCAGATTGTCTACACAGGGGAACCAATTCAAGGCAGAACTGAAAGTTCCAATTCAATCCAATCAGCCCATGTCACATGTCTGGGACCAGTCCAACAGGGCTTAGAATGTGATTTGAAAGAACCAATGTGAGTTCTCAGTGGCCCACACAGGCAGGAACTGATATCTTGGGTTTGCTTGAACAGAAATTGAGCAGGATGGCTTTTTTTTTTTTTTTTTGCAAGCCTCTGTGTGCCAGGCTCTGTGTGAGGCATTTACGTATGTTTCTTAATTCACCTTCATGACAAGCATTTTTACATTAATATCCCCTTTAAACAGATATTAAGTTATTTCCTAAGACCAGAAGCCAGGAAGTATAAGACAGATATATGCAAACTTGCAGTACACAGATGTGTTAGGGTGAATCTACATTCAATTCACCCTTGAGAACCATGGATAGATTCTTGGCCTGTTTTAAGTTGAGACACAAGGCTTCATAGAAGGGAGTAATTAGACTGGCCTGGTCCTTCACATATTCCTGGGGTGACTAGGGAGATGTGAAAACAACCCGAATGCAGGTTCTAAGGGAATCCATGTGCAGAGGCAGGGTGGACCTGAGTTTCCTCTTTCATTTCCCCCACTCCAGTTCTCCAGAAAGGATCACAGGACATGGGACATGGTCCTAGCTCTAGTGATCCAGTGTTGAGGAGCTTGGTAAGACAAGGCTGGAGAAGCAAGGACCCTTGTCTTCCATCTTGTCTCAACCATGAGTAAAGTCCAAACAAGATAACAATCAAGGCTCAAAGATTTTAATAACAGAAATGAAAAGACATAAATGCCATATTTTTTCCCCCGTTGCAAAGAATAATAAATTGGAAATTCCCACAGCTTTGCAGACGTGTTCAATTCAGTGCCTACTTAGAGTTGAAAACTGCATCTGCTGCCTGGTACTGTCTTCTGGCCCACAGAAGGGCATTGCCTCTGATTAGACTAGACTAACAGATTTAAGGTTTCCAGGGTCAGGGCCATTTGCAAGTTCCACCAGAAAACAGAAGAGAAGCATTCAGCAAGACCTTTAGCCTGCGAGCCACGAGGCTCTTATACCAGTACCTCCTCACTTTCATTTCCTACCTGCACACAGGCAAAGCAGGCTTGGAGAACCTCTCCAGGACAGTTGAAAGACAGGGAAAGCTCTTATCCCTCCAGGAGTTCATAGTTCCAACTCTGCTAGGATTCCTGATCAAGCCCCCATGTCTGGTGGGAACAGCATTTTCCACTAAGATTGCTGGGCCTGTTTACATGTGTTTTATTCAGAGCTACAGTAATCTGTTCACAAGAGACAGAAATCCTGGTAAATCAATCCTTAAAGCCTGTTGACATTTGTCCACTTGGCAGATCATAAAAGCCCCTTGAAAATCACAGGAGTCAATGTGTAAACTGCTTCCCAAATTATATGATGTAAACGCCAAGAGAAGGCGTTCTCAGGATAAGATCACTGGATTGTGACTGCCTTCCGAATGTAACTTTATTTTGGTCTTGGGTTATATGTGAGGTGCTGCCAAAATCAACTGAAAGAGAGACAAAGACATATGAATTCAGCCCCAAAGCTGGCTTTTAAGTTCTCTGTCTTCAAAAAGACTGGAGATTCTTTATGAGATGTAGTTTTGCATAAACAATCTTTGCTAACAAGAGTTTTCCCCAAATATCAGTTAAATTTTAACTAGTTCCCTGTAAATGTTATGAGGGTGCCAGAAATGGCCTTGGAGTGTTGAAAGAAAAAAGAAAAGCAGAGAAAACGTCATGGCATAAATACACAGATAAAATGCACTCTGGAATGGCCGGTGGCCGGCTGCAAGGGGAGGAGAGTTCAAGATTCCTGGCACCACTTTGCCAAGATTATCTCCAGAGGGACTTCTCAGAAGACTTGGAGGGGACTGTAATAGGTAATCATGCATGAAGCAATTATAAGCGCTCAGCCCTTATACTAGTCCATGTAAATCTCTACCTGAAGCCATTCTGCCTGAAGCAAGGCTTATCCCAGCCTCTTTAAGAAAGTAGGACCAAAATCTAAAACTCTTTGTATATGTTACGGTAATCTCTAAGGATTCAATTTAAACCTTCAGTTGATATCACTCCTATTGGAGTCATTCATAAAGGTAGTGCATTTGTTTCCTTACATCTCTCTGCTCTCACACATTGTACCAGATTCTCAGCTAAAAATGAGGACAAAAGCGGCGACAAAGGACGTGTTCTGTTCCTGCTCTATTCACTCCACATACAGATGGTAGGAGCCAATGATGGGCCAGTTCTGTTCCATGGAGTTCAGAGGAGTTTAACCATGAGACACAACCCTCCTCCTCCAAACCCTGAGCAAAATCTAGATGAGTTGGCAGGCAGGTCTGGTACTTAAGGTTGAGGACCACAAGAGCTCATATATAAGGCTCCAACTCAGTCATGCACAGGAATGGAACTGAATCCATAGACGGGTGAACTAACCAGTAAGCATAAAAATGGGTCAGAACAGCACGCCTTCCAAGCCAAGAGAACAGCTCTTTATAGACCAGAAGGAGAGAGTGTAATATATCCCAGGACTTGAACAAAGAGGTCCTGGACAAAGAGCATAGGACAAAGAGGACAGGAACAAGTGTTTATTACCTTAAGAATGTGTTTCTGGGGCTGGGGATATAGCTCAGTTGGTAGAGTGCTTGCCTCACATGCACAAGGCCATGGTTTCAATCCCCAGCACCACAAGAAAAAAAAAAGAATGTATTTCTGCATACATGACATGTATATGATGTTACAGTCTACACAAAACATTTTACATATTAAATTGAGTGTCTATATTGAAGTTACACTTGAATATTAAGGACTAAAATAAAATCCACTCACATGCTGAGAGATCTAATCACTGAGATACAAAGAATATATTGTTCTTGACTTTGTGTAACCCACAGTTGGGTGCAGACAATATGTTTTTAAACTTGCATGTTGTCAGAAGAAATATTATCAAATAATATCACTGATTATTTAGTTTTGTGAAAGGTTTTAAATTGTTTTGAGTCATTAGGTTGTGTAGACAGTTTTTCTAAGGCAGAAACCCAAATAGTGTTTTCCAGCTTTGCAAATGTTTTCTCCTCTCTTCATCAAAAATAGCAATTCCTGTCTTTGAGTGTTAATTGAAAATCAAAATGTATTTCGATGAGCAATTAGCTCTATGACTGTGCCTTATATTGACCTTCGAAAGGCTCTCCAGAGCAAAAAAAGATGGAGTTGCACTGGGTTCTAGGGGTGGATGGAGAATGAGATGTGCAGGGAGTGGATTTGGCAAAAAATGGGATTGTAAGAAGCTCACTGTAAGAACATTCTGAAAAACAACAAAACCTTCACTGACAGTCAAAAGTGCTTAGCAAAAAGAAAGGACTCAAGGACTAAAATAAGAGAGCAATTTTGATTTAAGCTGAGTGTTCTGGATTCTACTTAAACTTCTGCCTGCCCTAATTCAAGGAATGTTTTCTTGAGAGCCTCTTAATTTAAAGGAAGTTTTCTCAACCTTGGCCCTTTTGACATTGTAGATTGCATAACTCTTTGCCTTTGGAGGGCTGTCCTTTGCATTGGAAGGTATTTAAAATCATCCTTGACCTCTCTTCAATGGATGCCACAGACACAAATTTTGACAAGACAAAACTGCCTCCAAATATTGCCTAATATCCCACTGGGGGTGGGGGGCAAAATCGAGAAACACTTATTTAAACTAATAGAGATGAGGAAGCAGAACAGAGTCAAAAGAATTTAGTGAGGCAATGGAAAGGACATTTATTGTAAAAAATTATTGTAATTCACTATTGTGGATGATAAGTGCTCTCCAAAATATTTCACCTGATAATTTTAGAGTCTATTTCATACACACACATACACATGAAGTGGATATTTTTTTCCTAACCTTTATATTATGTTAATTCTTTAAAAAAATAAATAAATGTGTGCTCTATAATATAAGAATTAAATGGATTTCCAAATCAGCTTCCTGGGGTTTCGGAATAATTTTATGTTACCATATCAGTGCTGGAAAAAAAATATATCTCATCAAAACTATTCCAGAAGCACCTCATTTTGATAGGAAAGTACTTTGTGATGATTACCTAATAGGCAGCATTTGTTGAAACGCTTTTAATAGACCTTTTTTATCACATGCAAAAGAATTTCAATGCTAGTTCAGTCTCCTGTTTCATTCTGTCATGAATCAATTTGTAGAGACATTTAGAAGTCAATAATCCACTGCAGCTTTGATGACAGGTGATTAATTTCTACATTTTAGAGACATAATAAGATTTAGCAATAAAAAGGCCTTGAAGTAACCTACCAAACAGCTTTAATCTCAGCCTTGGGACTGTTGCTAAATATGAATGCTTGTACACAAATGTGAATGATTTAAGTTAGCCAGTTTTATTGCAGACTCCTTGTGTTTTCGTATTAATCTTGCTTTACAATCAGGCTATCTATACAATCAATTTATGTTGGATATTTTTTTCCAACACAATGCTTGAAGGGAGGAGGGGGCTAACAAATTATGTACACACAAAGGGTTTGTTCTACAAAAGAAGTCGTTTTGCACGCTTACTGCTAAGGGGATGACTGATTTTATTGGTGTCGCAAGAAAAAAAAAAAAGAGAAGGGAAAGGTGGCCTTCAAAGGACTCCGACAGGTTCAGGAAGCGATGGCGACAAATGCAGAGTAATTGCACATACTCCTTCCCGGTGATCTGCTGCCCTCCTCTTCCTAAGATCCTTCTTTTCTCTTCCCAATTTTTAATTTCTACAAATTTAATAACTAACAAAAAACAGTGAAGTTAATCTAATCTAAAAAGAAGGGATTGATTGTCTTCTGCTGCCCCTGAGGGTGGTAAAGATTCAAGTGTGGACGTGCATTTAAAAAGAAATGTATAAATACAGATAAATCTGATGTTCTACATAACTTCTCATCTCTGACCAACAAACAGGGGGTTTTTAGAAAATGCTAAGAATTTCTAAAGCAGGTGTTCCCAGTTTCTGTTCATGCTTGTTAAAATCTTGGTAGCTAGAGGTTGTGCTTTGCTCTGATGTGTTTCTCACATTCAGTGGAGGATCCTTGATGGAAATCTAAGGAAGATTCTGGAAGAAAATGACAAAAGCAGGGGAGACTGCTTGACTCAGGCACACACACACACACACACACACACACAGAGGCTGCTTCTGGGGAAGATCCAAGAATAGGACAGAGACACAAAAATAAAAGATTTCTCAGGAGACCACCCAATAATCCAAAGGCAAGCTCACCTCCCACCCTGTACTCTTTCCCTGTCCCAGTCCATGATCAAGATTTGCTTTCCTCATTACTCTCCTTGCTTTACAGATTAGACGTCTGCTGTTATCTTTAACTCTTTGTTCTTTTTTTTTTTTAATCCAAACTTGGCCTATTTCCCATTAAAGTTTTTTTCCTAAAACAGATGCTTCTTATTTATGCCCTGAGTCAGGGCACCAAGGCCTTCTAACCAACATCTCAGCAGCTCACAAGTGGGCCTTGTGCCTCCAGCCCAGCCCTGAACACCCTCCCATGCATGTTCAGTTGCTGCTGGCTCAATGGCCTCCTTTGCTCATTCACACGTTGAAGGAGCAAGTTTGGGCAATTAACAGGAGCTAAGGACTATGAGGGGGTCTGGGGGTTTAAATACAAAGACATGGTGTCTTCATTTAAATGGCTTGAAATCTATCAGAGACAGACACATAAATAACTAGCAGAGTGGTAAGTGCTATTAATAGCTCGGTAAGTATGTGCTCACAAAGTGCAGTAGGTACCTGGCCAAAGTTACTATTAATGCCTCCTAAGGAGGAGATGTCAGGGCTGAGACCTGCCAGATCTTACCAGCAAACCAATTGGTGACATCCAGACAGAGCAAGCAAAATAGTCAATGGAAAGTTGGATGAATGGATGGATGGATGGATAGATAGATAGATAGATAGATAGATAGATAGATAAAAGTTCTGCCTGATTCCCTCCCTCCTCCATTTTATTCCTTTTCTTCTGCAAATTTCTTGAATGACTACCCTTTTTGCCTTCCCACTGAGTTTTCAACCTACTGTTTCCATGACACTCTTTCCTCCTCTTACAGGATTGGTGACCTCCTGGATGCCAAATCCATCCTTATCTTACTGGATGCCTCTCACACACAAAACATTTGTATATGCCTCTCATTTTAAAAACTCTTTACTTCCTCAGCTTTGACACAAACTTGGACTTTCTTATAAATTTTCTCCTGTCTTTCAGGCTGTCTTGTAGACTCTGCTCTTTTTTTAAACCTGTCTTTGAAGACTTAATTCCTGGAGAACCCTTCCTCGTTGTGCATCGTCCTTTGGGGAACAGGAACATTGTTCCCATGGCTGTAAACAGTGCTTATACCCTCTCCCATTAGTCTCTACACTATAAATCTCTCCTGAAGTCAGAACCATTATTTCCAACTTCCTGCAGAACAGCTCACTAGGTTGTCTCTATATATAGAACATCTATCAGTGGGCTACAACATAGTATCTTTAAAGGGAAAGAAGAGAAGACACAACTTTTAAAAAGTGGACAATATGTGCTTCACCCAGATTAATCCAATCTGTCAGGAAAACACCCCAGAGTTACACAAGAAGATCCAATTAAGATGAAGGGGAAGGAGTATATTAGCATAGGAACCTAATAAATAAGTATGCATGAATATGCATGTATATACATTACATACATATATACAACACTTACAAAAATAATAATTATACTGATTAGAGTGCAGGACCAAAAAGGTTTAGAGATCAATGAAATTAAAGCACAGTTCCTATAAAGTCAAGATTGTGGGTTCATTCCAGGGGCTAGGGGGTAATTCTTTTACTCCCAAATTATTTTCATTGCTACCTTATATGTCAAGAATTTTTTAAAAATCCATATTCAAAACCTTAAGATGACTTCTACCCTTTTACAAAAAAAAAATATCTTTTTTTCATTTTAGAATATACTCTGAGTTCCAGAAACTAAGTTATAGAGTCAAACCAAAATTGACAAGCCCATGGGTATTTGGTCCCAACTCCAAAATATTTAGGATACTTGTCGACTTTCTCTCTCTAATCTTTCAACTGGTCTTGTTGGTGAAATAGAGATATTTGAAACACACACACACACAAACACACCTATTAATAGCCTTTTTCCAAAAGTAGCAATGCCTAGTGTCATCTATTAATATTTTCTGGGGTGGATTCTAAGTGTTCTATATGTATTTACTTATCTAAGCTTCAGAATAACCTAATGAGGTAGACTGTTGTCACATCAATTTTTGAGGAAATGGGAAAACAGATAATAAGTAATTTGCTCAAGTTTGTCTAAATTCAGTTCAATCCACAAGATGCCTAAGATTTCACATAATTAAGAGGCAACAAGAAGAGAGAATCTGTAGGCATAAGAATCTATATATGTTAAGTTCAATCTTCCTTAGGGTTCAACCCAATATTCCCTCTCTGTTGCCCTCCATCCAACCCCAACTCCAGGGAAGAAAACTTGTTCACCATCTCCTGCAATCAATACTCATTTCTCACCTCCAGTCATTTGAACAGCTTATTCCCAGTCTGCCTCAATTGCCTTTAATCATCTTCCCTGACTAAATCCTTTCCTTCCTTGACTCTCAACTCATATCTTGAAGCCCAACTCATATCCTTGACTATGTAGTTATGATAAATATTATGATATTTTCTTTTTTTAGTTAAAATAAATATTTTCACTTATAGCTCCTTACTCTTGGGTGATTTTCATGTATTCAATGTTTCCCCGCTATAATACAATTACTATGAAGACAGAGAGGTATCTTATGTGTCTCTTTTTTTCCAAAACTTCATGGATGCCTATATATTATGTTATTAATAAATGCATATTTGAATGGTTAACCAGATGAACAATCAAGAGTAATAAAATAAAATAAAGATGGTGAGAAATAAGAGAATTTGTACAGGATGTGGGATATTACTGCCAATTAAAGCATTTCAAAAACTCATAAGAATAGAAACAAAACTCTTCTAAAACAGCAGTCTAACCTTATCCAGGAGGGTACGTACGTTCCAAGACCCTCGTTGGGTGCCTGAAACCATGGCTAGCACCCAAGCCTATACATACTACGTTTTTTTTCCCTGCAAGGGACACACTCTAATAAGGGTTAATTTATAAATTGAGTACAGTTAGAGATTAACAATAACAATTAATAATTAAATAGAACAACTATATCAATATGCTATATTAAAAGTTATATGAATGTGGTCTCTTTCTCTCTCCAAAGAGTCAAGACAAATATTAGTATTTTCTGACCATGGTTGACAGTGGGCTACTAAAACCTTGAAAAAACAAAACTATAGATAAAGAAAGATTTCTGTAGTTTCAGAAGCTTCATAAAATTGTCTCTGATTGTTCCATCACCCACAAATTTGCTAGAAAGTGAAAGATAGAAGACAGCATTGACCAAGCACTCATCGTGTACAAGGTCTCCACTGAGTACTCTTAAGCACAGTATCTCAACAGTCCAGAAAGGTGTTATCCACCTGCTTTTACAGTGATAAAGCTAAGATTCAAAGCGGACAGGAAACATTCTCAAGTTCAGACAGCCATTGAGTAGTGGAGCTATACTTTGAGCTTGGGTCTAGATGGATTTCCAAGCTCTTTCTATGAGTCCTCCTTTACCACTGTAAGGTGATTAATGCTTCCTTGGTTGTTTTGTAAAGCTAAGTCAACACTATCAGTGCTTTTTTAAAGAGGTGCATAAGAAGGGACCTGTGTGGGCTCTCTCTTGTCCAGCGAGGAGGTCTACAGAACAGAGTAGAGGAGAGTGTGGTTGTGGAATCACTAATCAAGACCTCCGGAGACCAAGCAGGAAGCAGGTCTGATTTTATTGCTCAGTTACCATGTGTATATACTCAGGCAGTAGCTAAGCAAATTACAAGCAGCCACCAATGCAATTGCTGGCAAATATCCCTGCAGCGACCAATCGAGGAGTGGGCCATGGTACAAGTGCAGGGACTGCAACATGTGGCCGCATGCCCAGGACTGTGCCTACGGGGTAAGCGGTTTGCCACTCACACACCTAGCACAGGGTATGTATGCAGTACTCCATGCACTTGTCCCCACAGGGACCCACAATTCATGTTTTCTTTTTTGTGAGTTAACCATGGCCAATTAATAGCAAGATCTGTTCTGTTCTCTACAAATGCAAGAATCCCTGAGCTCTCTTTGCCCCAGTCACTATGTATGCCAAGACTTCACACTGGACAGCAAAATTGCAATATATATGTATATATATATATATATATATATATATATATATATATATATATATATCAAGAGAGAGAATTAGAGGTTACCCCCTTAGAAACACATTCTCCAATATTCAACATGAAAACGTGAGACACTACATTTTTTCTGAGATTGCTTTAACAAAAAGGAGGCAATGGAAAATTTGCTGAAGTGGCTTCCTGCAGGCATTCCACTCAGCACCAGCTTAGCTTTGAATCACAACCATGTGACATGCTTGGAAGAGCACAGGCTGTGCTTCCACAGAGCTGAGTCCAACCCCTGGCTTTGCTACTTCTGAGCTATTTAATACTGGAAATGGCCTCAAACTTCTTTGAGCCACTGTTTTCTCAGCTGTGAAATGGGCATAAGAACTAGAAGGTTGTAATAAAAATCAATCACAATAATTTACATAAGTTCCCTGGAAAACAGTAGGTATTTAATAAATAGTATTTTCCATCCTCAATGATAGAAATATTCTCAATAAAGATTACTTACTCAATAAAGAATATTTACTCTCAATGTGTATATAATAGGAACATGTAAAATAGAATACATGAATTACAATTCAAACAAAATCTGAAAAATATAATTTTGACTATTGTTAACACAGATGAAAGGATCAGAGTACAAGTAAATATGATAGAATTATAAATTATCAAGGACTGCAAAGATGAAAACTCTCAATTTGATATTCAAAGAAAAATACTTATTCCAACTTCTGGCTTTTATTCTTCAATTTAGCCGTATTATCCTCAGTTTCGTACATTTTTCTGATTTTTTCCCCTGATCTTAGGTACTAAAAACATCTATTAAAGATGGAAACACCACTGAGACAAAAGGATAATTGTTTGCTGTTTTAACTTCAAAGAGCTATCACAGCACAGTAACATCTGTAATCCAACGACAGATGCCTGTTTTTTCACCAATGTCAAATGATCATAAAATACAGAGGAGAAGGGAGGAATGAAATCTTGCAGTCCTCGAAATCTGATATGAAGTCTATAACCAACCCTGTGCAAGATGGGTAGCTTTTACACGGGGACAAACACACTGTTAGGGAATGAATCAAAGCAAAGGATTAGATAATTGAGGAGGTGACAACACATCAGATCGCGGGTGGCAGAGTGAGGTATGGAACAGGAGTTGCCTGCTCAGTAACACACAAGAAGAGTTACGACATTTATGCATTTTCATTTCTACAGGTGGGAACCTCAAATCATCCATGGGCTAGCCTCTGAGTCCCTCTAATCCGAGCCTGCCAAGGATCAGTTGATATACTCCTGATCGTCAGAGATAGACCCAACATATTTTCAGCTATATTTCTTTGGTTCTAACAAGATACATTTTAAGTCTAAATAACCTGTAAATTCAAACCTTATTTTCTATGTTTAAGATATATGTCCTTACAGGTTCTATTGTACACATCCATAGATCCAAGAAACAGTATTTGGTCACTTACTCTATACCAGCCTCGTGCAAGATAATTCTGTAGTTTCCCATTTAATCCTAACAGCCGTCCTCTGCTATAGGGACTATTATCCTCATTTAGTTGGTGAGAAATTAATAATCAGAGACAGCAAGTAACTTGCTCAAGGTGATATATTTTAGAAAAATGCGCCCCCCATAAGGTCTTGTTACACATGCCACGTTAAAGAATAGAATAGCTCTAGAATATGCCTACCTTCCCACCCCAGCTCACAGTCCCCAGAGCACAGTATTTCTTTCCCCTCCAGGACTCTCACCCAGGAAGTTCTGAACCAAGGCTGTCAGCTTATGGCAGTACTTTTCTCATTTTATTTCAGACAGTAGATTTGTCCTTTTAAAAGACACCATAAAACGTGATTATTTCCCAATTGTATCTTTTGCTATATTTTACAAGGTTTCGAGGCTTTCTTTTCTTAGTCTTTTAGCAAATGAAATAATAACATGTGGTCGAAGGTCGAAGAGTAAGCTGGCACCCCTCAAAAAGGACAATGAACCCCAAAGTAGATTCTAACCCCTCCCAGCACATCTCCTTTCCAATCTTAAATTATCTTCTTGACCTTACAGACAATGCTCTATGGGAGTGAGACACCTACAACCACTGCTCTTCACAACTCGGTTGAGTTATGAACTTAAACTTTCCCACAAAATAGCAATAAATCCAGACCCAAAGACAGTTTAGGAAAGCTATAGGAAAAGTATAGCTTTCTCATCTCAAGAACTTCTCAGCCTTAAAGTATTTAATTGTGTATATAATCTAGAGTCTTGATTTCATAGGACTCTCCGAAATTCACCAACTGTCTCAAAAACTGTGTATTATAACCTCAGAAGACATCCAGGGAAGCTCAGAATGAGGAGCTCCATGGCATCATCTTGTCGAAGTTTTAATCTCAAAGTGATTCAAGCATTTGATGGGATTCAACGTAGAAAGTTGGTTGAGAAAAACCAGATACTGAGGTGAGACGACACTAATACCCAGCTCCAAGGATGAAAATGAAAACCTGGCACATATAACCCTTGGGGTGCTTTCTTGCCTCACCTGAAAAGTGCAGACTCTTTCACTATTTGGAAATTTCATCTTATGAAATTAGGCAGAAGAAAACTAATTAACTTCAGAACAAATCTACCTAATATGAAGGTCTTCTCAAATCATTTCATTCTGGAAGTCAAGTAGAAGATGGCTGGAAGTGGGATAGTTTCTCCTGAGTCTATAAGATGAAGTTGGTCCCAGTTCCATCAGGAAAACAGATTTCAGAACTTTATTTAATCTTATTTAGAGCATAAGTGGAATTTGAAGATCCCTCTTGAGGGGAAAAAAGGCACAATTATAACGATATGACAAGGCAGTAAGTTCTGCTCTGCCACTATCTCCTGGACGTCCATGGATAGACTCATGGCACCCTGAAAAATGGGTTGGGTTTGCAACCAGTTAATGAGTGACTCATTCTCTGCTGCATCCCAGGGACCAGAATAATATCTAATACATAGTGGGCTTTCAGCACATATTTGATAAATGAATAAATAGATGAACAAATGAATCAATCTATTTTACCGTCTTCATTTTACTCATAAGATACACAGAAGCTAAGCAATTTGTCCTGGAAATTTTAGCAAAGAGAAACAAAAATTCACAATCTCTAGATTTCCCCCTATGTCACATTGCAACCTTGTCTGATTTTAGTTGTTTTTGCTTGCTTTGTTTGTAATGTTTAGAAAATTTAAGCCTATATCAACTTACTTCAAAATGCCATAGCACAGAACTTTCCAAATGGGCCTAATTTTGGAATCACTTGGAATATTTATGAAAAATAAATTTTCCTAAACTTCTTCCTGGATCCTCTCATTCTGTATCCATCACCAGGGCAAGCCTGGGAAGCAGTGGTCTAGTCTCTGGAGAGGGCTAGAATCTCCCTCTTCCCACCACAAATAACCCTGGATCGAACCAGAAAGGAGAGGGCGAGGACACGGGTCTGCTCAGTTGGATGCATATACAGGATGCTTTGTTTATTGCTGGTAAGTCAGAGGACACTGATGAGTGCAGTGAGGGAGGTGATATTGAGGGCAGAAAACACCTGGCAGATACAGCTCTCACCTTTGATTCATTAATTAGATTTGCAGAAAGCCAGCTGCCCAAGAGGTCCTGCAGCTGCACATGCTTCACTCCACTTTTTTTATGAGAAAGAAACAAATGACCTAAGGGCAGACTGATGTGGGGCTTTTCTTTTGCCAGAAACTCAATTTCAGCACCCCATCAGTATCCAGCCATTTCTGTGTTCCATATCACTTATGTGGGCATTTTTGCCATATCTGCCATGGATTAGAAAAGGTTCAAATGTAAATATTTGCTGAATGAATAAATGGAGAGTTCTTTCTTCAACCATTAGCCCTGGTATGAGAGAATTATTTTGATAGTCCTTTCTTGGAATCAATATCTTTTCTTTCTCAAACATGTATACTATAAAGTACATCACTGTGGATGTTAGGAGAGAAAATGGAACCAATAGCGGAATAGGAAGATACAGGATTTTTGCAAGCACAGATGCCAAAAACCCTGAGGAAAATAAAACATAATAAGAGGAAGTAAACTCAATCATCGTTAACTGTAGACTAGTCTCTGTTTAGGGGAAGGAGGTAAATGTGAAGCCAGTAAAAGTGCTTAAGAGGGATTTGTCTCTTAGTTTTATGTTTTTGAGAACTAAACTCATATAAACCAGCAATGTAAATTCCATGAACACTGTACAGTTGCTGAATGTAAGTTTCAAAAGATCAAAGTCAACATCATCATGGCACATTGTTGACAGGACACACTGGAAGGATGGATGATGATCTTGAATATCCAAGGGATAGACAAAGACACATATAAGAATATCTTAAACTTTTTCCATCTCCATGAGACAAATCATTCTTCTCTGAATCCTTGGTGAGATTCACAAAGAACCAACCAGGTAGAAGTAAGTCAGTAATTTTTGATGGCAAGGATGTGGGAAAAAAGATGCACTCATACATTTCTGGTAGGACTGCAAATTGGTGCAACCACTCTGGAAAGCAGTATGGAGATTCCTCAGAAAACTTGGAATGGAACCACCATTTAACACAATTATCCCATTGCTCAGCATATCCCCAAAGGAGAGTGACCCAGCCATACAAATGTTTATAGCAACTCAATTCATAAGAAATAAACTATAGAACAAACCTAGGTAGGTCTCCTTCAACAGATGAATGGATAAAGAAAATGTGGTGTATATATACACAATGGAATATTATTCACCATAGAGAAAAATGAAATTATGGAATTTGCCAGTAAATGGATGGAACTGGAGATTATCATGCTAAGTGAAATAAGCCATTCCCTCAAAACCAAAGGCTGAATGTTGTCTCTGATATGTGGATGCTAACACACAAGAGGGGAGGGTGCAGAGGGGAAGAATAGAAGTTTATTGGATCAGACAAAGGGGAATGAAGAGAAGGGAGAAGGGGTGAGAATAGAAGAGACAGTATGGACATAGCTTTATTATATTCATATATGAACACACAACCAATGAATCCCCACATCATGTACAACCACAAGAATGGGATCCTCATTAGAATAAATTATACTCCATGTATGTATAATATGTTAAAATCCACTCTATGGTCATGTATATCTAAAAAGAACAAATTTTAAAAGTTATTTTCTTCATAAAATCAGCAAGGCATTAAATGTTAATGGAAGACTAATTTGTTCGTTTACTAGGGCCACCAGTATTCAAAGTGCTATAAACTGCATTGCGTAAATCACAGAAATTTATTGTCTCAAAGTTCTAGAAAAGGGAAGCCAAGAGCAAGTTGTCAGCAGACTAAGTTCCTTCTCAGGAATGTGAGGAAGAATAAATTATCTCTCCTCTTCCGGTGGTTTGCTGGTCATCTTTGGTATTTCTTGGCTTGTAGTCAAGAATTCTGATTTCTGACTTGTGTTCATACAGTGTGTGTGTGTGTGTGTGTGTGTTTTCCCCTTCTTCATAAGGATACCAGTCAAATCTGACTAAAACCCACCCTCAGTGACCTCACTGCATCTTGATTATGTCTGTAAAAACTCTATCTGAGGCACTGGGGGGTTAAGATTCCAACAGATGAATGGGGGCAACAAGATTCAACCCATAGCAATCAGTTAGGAAAGCCAAGATCCACCTAGAATGCTTATTATCTGCAACAAAATTAATTAGTATTTAATGTTTCATTGAAGGGGGAGGATCCCAGTAACAAAGATATAGCAAATTAAAGAATTATTATTTAATATTTCTATAATGTTGCTGATTCTCTTAATATGATTGCTGTTAGTTTAGTGAGTATATTTATTAAAACTTTTAAGCAGAGTTTTATCATAAAAATATTTAGAAGATATTTTGTCTCCAATATCACTTCAATTATATATATATAATTACTCCAACACTAGTATTACTAGTATTACTTCAACATAAATTACTTAAACCTAGTATTTTTAAGTGAGCTAGCTGCCATGGTTAAGATATAAATGCTACATATAGTAGTAGTGCATATATTTTGGAAAGATGTCAATCTAAGGTTCTGACCCGTGAAAAGAAAATGTACTCAGAAAATGTACTTACCCAAATAACTAATTTCCTAATGGTGATAAACAAATGAAATTATGTTGTTTATAGAAGTGATTTAACTGAACATATACAAATAATCAAGTTCAGCTCATTTAATGTGAGAACAAGTATTTCCATGAGGACGGGAAAGAAAAAAGACTAAACTAATGTCCAAGAAAAACTTTTAAGAGCTTAGATATGCTGTATAAGTCACATCCACTGGGAGTCTGATAAACTAGAGGAAAAGATCAAATTCACTGTTATGGTAACAATCATGGTATTTGGCATTTTAGCTCTAAAATGAGTACACTAGACTTGACAAAGAGAAAATTAAGATGGCTTAAGTCCTCCATTCAGAAATTTCAGGGAAAATGTAACTACGATCACATAGGTATATATTCTAGGTGGAAAAATAAAGTAGTTATGGACAAACCTAAACATCAAAATTTATTTTGCTGTCCAACAACTATAATTCATCCTGAAGAAGAAGAAAAAAATTGTAAATCAATAAGCCTTTGATATAAAACCAAGGACTCATATATTTGAACTAATAACAGAATTCTACACATAGCCAGATAAAGGAATAGAATAGAGCATGTCCCCTAAAAATCAGCCCATATTCAATTCAAATTATTTTTAAATCTCTCTCTCAATTGCATCAAAATATAAGATAAACCTAGGAACAAACTTAAGCATAACAAATATCATGAGAAAATAAATGCAGAACACTACAAAACACTCCCCAGCAATAAAGAAGTACACAAAGAGCTGGGATTGTGGCTCAGAGGTAGAACACTCACCTAGCATGATTCAATCCTCAGCACCACATAAAAATAAATAAATAAAATAAAGGTATTGTGTCCAACTACAACTAAAAAAACAATTTTTTAAAAGTACACCAAGTCAATGAAGTGATTCCGTGCTGCAACTTTATCAATTCTTTCCTAATCTAAAAATTTAAGATTTTCCCATTAAAAATGCCAATCAAGTTTCTTGATAAAATGAATCTAAAGTTCATTTGGAAGAAAAAATTGCCAATATAACAAGGACGTTTTCGGAAAGAAAAATTGTGTGAGGATTTGCCCTGGCAAATCTTAAGCATATTTTTGTAAAACTGGAATAATTCTGTGAGTTTCACGGACTACAATTAAACATCATGACACAATTTAACAAACTTCTGGCCAAATTAGACTGCATTTTCAAAAGCATGGGGAGAAAACTAGAATTTATCTAAAGAAGGGAATGCTATCAATTGGGCTGCTTCCATGTTAGAAATTTGATCTGGGAAACTTCTGATATTTTTGTTTTTGTTGTTGTTGTTATTTTTTCACTTTAAGACCCAAGAAATCAAAACACAGTGTATGCAGATGACGTTGCTCTTAAGTCTTTTAAAAATGTTTTCATTAGTGTCTTTGTATTGCCACAGAGCACTTTAGGGGATGCTTCAGCTGGGAGGTAGAAGGAGAAATGGGCACATCAAGTTTGCATATCATAAGGTAGTAGCAGTGTAGACGGAGAGGGAACAAAAATCAAGAATTATTCAGAAGGTAAAGTTATCTTGATGATCACTGCCCTATCAGGTAATCATGAAAGAAAGTTCAAGATAATTCATGAGTATTCAATTTTAAAAGAACTGGTGATGAAGAATAAAGGCGGGTGTATTTAGAGAGAAGATAATCAGCTTAGGAGCTGAGACTTTATTTTTAAGGAAAAATCTGCATTTGTATATATTTGACATATTTGGTACAGTTGTTTTATGGATTTTATGTCAATTTCTCCTGGTTCCAACTCTTTGATTGTATAATAAATTGAACTGAAGACATTTATCCTGGCTCACACAATGAGAATAGTGACAAAACCTGGATTAGAATCCAAAAGAAAAAAAAAATCCTAATCCAGCAGATGACTTGCTGCCACATCCTGCCTCACCACTGGATGTTAAATCAGTGCTAATATTAATTTGATGACATTTTGAAAACAAATTGCATTTTCTATTAACAAAAATAGATTAAGTACCATCTTATTCAATCCTCACAACTCTATTCCCTCCATACAGACGAGGAAACAAAACTTCATAGAAAAAAAGTAACTTGTCCAAAAATCATATAGTTAGTAAATGTTAAACTTGAATCAGACCTTGGAACTCTAAGTTATTTTCCCTAATGATAGCAGTTATAAGAAAAATGAAATTATATATATATATATATATATATATATATATATATATATATATATATATACACACACACACCCCATTAGGGCTATTTTTTATGAATTTATGCTAAATTTAACAAAGGTCTGTTACAGGATGTAAAAAATAAACAAAGTATACAAGCTTTGTGTATCCTATTCAAATCAGAATTTTAAAAACTGCTGACCTAATACACTTACCTTGACATCATAGATTACCTTTAATACTGTCCTTGTCCTGATATATTTGACCTCTATCCATAGAAAATGAAACACAACTCTAAGGATTGATTTTTAGATCTCTTTATTCAAAGTAAAAGATGAGCCAAAATCAAATTTCGGTCTGTCCAATATTTATGCTTGCAAGGGCAGTCTAGCAAGTGTCAACACCAGGGGTGTATTAGCATTATGGAAGATCAGCAGGTGTGGGGAGAAAGGCCATCTTCAATAAGACAGTGCCACCTGACTGCACATAACTTCAGAGACACACGCTTCCCAAGACATACACAGTCCTCCTTCAGACTGCCGCTGTTTTATAATAGTATTCCTTGAGTTTACTTTCTAAAATGTGGAAAATTATTTGACTCCAGATTCCAGACATATTCTTCCTATTCACAAACCGAAGCAATTTACCAATATGGTAGAAAGAAAAAATGGCTGGAAGTCAGGAGCCCTGGCTTCTTGCTCCAGGTAACAAAGCAGAATGATTAAGAGCAAAGATTGACTCAGCTGCCAAGTCTAGCTCTACAACTTACTAGCTATGTGACAGTAGCCTTGCTACTGAACTTCTCTTTATGCCTCAGTTTCCCATCTGTTAAATAAAGATATTAATAGTTGGACCTATGTTATAGAGTTCTTACTAGGATTAGGTTTTTTTTTTTTTAGTTCTCTGCGGACACAACATCTTTGTTTGTATGTGGTGCTGAGGATCCAACCCGGGCTGCCCGCATGTCAGGCAAGCGCGCTACCGCTTGAGCCACATCCCCAGCCCAAGATTAAGTTAATATTTATAAAGCAAAACAATGTTTGGCACAAAGTAAATGTTGGATGAATATTTTCTGAAGCAAGCTGTGTGAGTTTCAGACAAGTCACTTAACTTGTCTGGACCTAGGTAACATTCTTTGTCATAGGAAGTGATTGCACAACCTGTAAACTCTGCCAGCTTAAATCCTGATGAGTCAGATTTTCCAAACTGTCAAATAACGTTTTTTTTCTGAATAGCTAGACAAATTTTGCTCCCAACATGTAGATTTCATGTAACTTATTGTGGGAATGATTAGAAAAGAAAACTGTGTGATATAGTGAGAAAGATGAAGTAAAGTCAAGGAAAAATCAAGATAAAGTCCTTGGAAATAAATTTTTGTAAGATTGAATTATGGAATCATAATGCTTTGAAGTTTGAACTTTGGAAGTGGTTTGATCTTGTCAAATCCAGCTTCTTTCTAACCTGTGTGACCATTGACTTAGCCTGTGTGACCATTGACTTAGCCTCTCTGAGCTTCACCATTTCCATATCAATGCCTACTTCCTGAATATTTGGTAATGAGTATTCATTCACATAAAGCATAAGACTTGGCACATAGTTAACAATGTAGTAACTAATGTTCTGGCAGTGATAAAAAAATAATAATGACCATGATGTTTATGAGGAAATCTTGTAATTTGATCACTAACTCTTCTATCAATTCATAAAAATCATTATAAACACAAAGGTTATATTAAATGAAAGGTATGAGGCTGTCTCAACTTAATTCCTCTTTTTAGTTGTCAGGCTTACCACATTTAAACTTTATAAATGTAACACAAAAGTTGAAAACAATAATGTGCCATCATACCTTATCTCTTACACTTTTAAATGCTTTATTTAAATACCCACAACTTAAAGTTTTCAAATGAAAATTTTAAATGGCCAATAAAACATTAGTTGATATTGTTTTACATTAGAGAGAAGCAGAGCAATATTAATAACTCAAGGATGTATGGCTGCTCAGCAGTAGAATCTAGACCAAGTCCTGTCCAGACAGGACTTCATTTCTTCTGGTGTCATTATCAGTTTGTCTGGTGCAACTTAAATAGAATTACTAACTATTTTGCAATTTGGCTGTATTTTAGTAGACAAGTAAATTTTTAAACTGTTTTTCAGGCCACCTATAAACAGTATATCAAATCCATAAGAATTATTTTAAAAGGAAAAATCATGATAAGGGTTTACTTGGTATATTTATTTTAGTTCATTAGAACCTCATGAAAGTTCTAATGTTATCCGCTTGTATTTTATTGCATTACCATTTTTGACAAAATACTATTTTAAAATTAAATAATGTACAAAAGAACATAAAAATTATCCCAAAACTAGACACTTAGAAATAAACCAGTAATACTTTGGAAAGTATCGAAAAGTAGTTCTCTCTTCAAATCCATATATCCAGTTGGGCATGGCAGCATAGACCTGAAATCCTAGCCACTTGGGAGGTTGAGGCAGGACTATCTTAAACTCAAGGCCAGCCTGGACAAATTAGCAAGACTCTTTTCAAAATAAAAAATAAAAAAGGTCTTGGAATGTAACTCAGTGGTCAAGTGAATATGGTTTTACATTAGTTATATCACAGTACATGGAATTCCTTAACATTTTTTCTCTCAAAAATATGTTGTAGTACTCTTTTTTAGCTCAGTAAATGTGAACATAAATCATCATTTTCACTGTCATATTGTATTCGTTAGTACATATTAGCAAACCTTACTTACTCCATCACTGATGAACAATTAAAACATTTTAATGCAATTGCTTTTTGCAGAATATTATCTTCTCCCTCTAATTAAAAAGTGGGTAAAGAAAGTATTTTAAAAAATAAAAGATCCCATTTACAGCGGCAAGTTTAAACATTTGATATATCATATGCATAATATCTATTTAAATAAATATTATTAATATTATCATTAGTAATTATTATTTGGTCCAAATTAAGGCAAGAGCACCTTTGAGGCAGGAAATCATTACCTATGACCTATTAAATAAATAGTACATATATATATCATATATATCTAAATGATATTGGCACTAAAGTGAGAAACAAATAATGGCCCTGAACTGCAGGTGCCAAGTGATGATTAATGATGTCTCGTTAATAATATCATGGCACTGTGTAAAGTAGTTTCTGGGGGTCAGGGGGCACAGAGGGAGGTGGCCCATTGGTGCTCTTTTCAAAGCATGTGAATTGTTCCTCTCACACTACAGTGCATGGCTGGTCATGGCAGAGGAGGAGCACAAGGACATAGGCACGCAAGTCATAGAAGCCACATGGCCCCAACCATCCAGCAACTGATAACACAGAAGCTGGCATTTTTGAGATCAACTGAGAAAGATGCTATTTAAAGGGAACTTCATGCAAGTAAGACAAGACTTGGGGACCTAAGGCCCACACTGGGAGGTAAGAGCCGTATTGGGCTTTCTGAAGAAACTTCACTCTGGACCATAACTGAGAGTCTTCCCCTGTCTTGCCATGCCAACAAAGGGTTAAAGGTCATCACCTACTCTCCTATGTTCATTAAAAACAAATCAATAAATCCTGTGATCTTTTCCAGAAATTCCTGAATTAAGGAACAAATACAAATCAAACCTCTGGTAACTTGAAAGGACAAAATTTTTTTTAAAAAATGTACTTCCAAATGGTATGTTAACAAACATACTGTGACTTGGGTATGCTAATATTAGATAAGGGTCTCTTAATATAAGACATCTGGAAGCTCCTGATGACTTAAACAGAATGGTCTGGTTTTGGTCATACAACATTTGCTTCAAACTATTTCTGTGTACTACAGAAAGAGGAAGTTCCCAGCCACACTATTTAATTAGTACCTAATTAAGAGCATCAACGAGACAAGTGATGCAGGTTCTGGCCCCAGTGTTTGTACCTGGATGTGGGTAAACAATTCCAGTGAGTCTTGGCCGTCTGACAGCTCTCAGCTGTCATTGGCACTATAGAGTCCAGGGAGATGCCGATGCTGCTTGGCAAGTGCACACGAGCAAACGTTCAAAGCAGTTGGAGAAGACCAATCACACCAAGGGAACCCCTGAAGAGAAAATATGGGAGTCTGGGTACAGCAGCAAACCCACATACCCACATATACGTGCTTCCTATTGAACCTAGTCATTCTTCCAGACACTTGAAAGGGTTAACAAACTTCTTCCATACGGAACCAAGGAGTCAGCTATTCCAAGAGTATCTTTAAGAATATTGTTTGCTCAGGTAGAATCAGTTCTACTGCCAAAAACCAAATATTCATTTAATGCAAGCAAAATCCTCAATGAATCGCAATTATCAAATTGACTTGCCCCTGGGGAGCAATCTGCCTTATGCCCAAACACTGAGGGAATAATATCTGTATGATACTTGCAAATAGAGATGAGACTGTTCATTTTTTTATTAAATGTAACCGATACAGAAAAATTGTTCACATTTATGGGGTACTGTGTGATATTTCAATACAGGCATATATTGTGTAATGCTTAAATCAGGTTAAACATGTATCTCCTCAAAGATTTATTTCTTGGTGGTAAAAATATTCAAAATTCTTCCAATTTTTTGAAATATATGATTGTTTTTTGTTTTTTTTTTAACCTAGGCAACTTTAAAAAAAAAAAAAAGAAAAAGAAAAACTGGGTGACTAAGCTTCTTATTCTTTCTTATGCCCAATCCAATCATGTGACCTTGGACTAGCCATTGAACCTTTCTGGACTTCACTTTCTTTACCTATAAAATTAGAGAATTCACCCAAGAGTTTGCTATGGGCTTTTCCAGTTCTAAAATATGATTTGGTGCTGCATATTTATATAGTATATTCCTTCTGTAGATTTAAAGATCTCAAGAGACTCTCATTAGTATTCTCAATATTGCTGTGAGGCAGGTATGTGGCAAGGTTTATTATCCCCATTTTTTAATAAAAGACACAATGAGACACTTTGCTGACATAGCACTCTTGACCAAGTAAGGACTAGAAGTTGGGTGTCCTGATACTAATCAAGAATTCTGTTAAACTACTTTGCTACTAAACTAAATGGAAAGTCTCAGATGAATAAAATATTTTGTGCTCATGGGGGCAAAAATATAGTTTGATCATCTTGCAGAGATGTAATGGTTTAAAACAATGATCTCCAAATGATAGCCCATATACTATTCCAGGTGGTTTATTCAGTTCTGATTGACATATTCCTATGCATATTTTCACTTTTCTGATAAAATATCAAAATGTGAATCTACTAAAGTGGGCGAGTGTTAAAAATGTGTACAGGAAAAAGAAAAAGAATGTCTGAAGTAGTAATCATTAAATTTGCAATGGAAAGTCTTCAGATAATAAACTATATAATTCAGATTAATATACAGAAATTAGAGCTAACACTCAAGCATCTCTATCAATGTAATGAGATTATCATCTAAGAAATAATTCAATTTTCAGTAATAGTATATATACATCAAGACTGATAAAGAGTTTAAGATTTTACCCTACTTATGGCAACATAACCAGTTAGCCTGCCATAGTTTCATGAATACTCATAGAAAATATGAAGCTCAAGTCAGAATTAAAGGATGTTATTACTATAAGTTATAGCAATAGCCAGAGTAACGTTATTTTTGCTTTGGTTTCTCAAACCCTAGTTTCCACAGGGTGATGCTAAAAAAAAAAAAAAAAAGGGCAGGTGACCACTGCACACATAGGATGTTGAGCTTAGAGATCTTGAATCATTTATTGTAATGGAAAGTAAGCATTCTCTCTTTTTCTCCTGAGGGAGACACTATCTCTATCGACTATATCAACATGCCTGAAAAGATAGCCCAGGATAAAATCAATAAATGCCTCAGTGGAGACATTTTGTGTTTCTCCGAAAGTGGAAAAACACAAAAAAATCATGGAGAAAAATTCCTGGCAATATTTTCCAATTTTTATTTGACTGTCTGTGTATCTGTTGTACTAAAGATTCTTATGTTCTTATAGTAGGCTGTTTTTCATTACTATAAAAAAATACCTGAGGCAAACTAACTTCATAAAGTAAAGAGTCTTATTTAGTTCATAGTTTTGAAGGTTGATCGTCCAAGATGGAGCAGCCTTATCAATTCAGTCTCTGGTGAGGACCACATGGCATCATGGCAGTAGCACATGTGGGAGCAGAAGATCATATCATCAAGAGGAAACCAGAGAGAAACTAAGGGATCAGGATCTAGCTGATCCAGGATCCCACAAAAGCTACCTTAATCACTTCCAAGGGAAGCACCACCCCTAATCTCCAAATAGGCTCTGCCTCTTAAAGGTGCCATCACCCCTCACATCACTAAGCAGGAGAACAACAAACCCTCCAACTTGTGAATTCTTGAGGGACACACACATTCAAATCATAGCAGTGCTCCCAGTGAATAATGTAAAAATATTGATGAAAACCAGGACATGAAAACCAGCTTGCACTCTTGCTGGGTATTTCTGGTTTCTGTCTCCATCCTAAAAGTTCAGTGAATTTCAAGCAGATACACTAGCTTTTTGGTTCACACCTAGCTGTCTTCCTTTCACTCCCCTCCACTTGTTAAAATGGAAGCCACACACACTACCAAGGGAACACGTGCACTGCATAGTCTTGTGAGCAAATGAAGTCCTGGAATTGCTCCTTGCTCTATAGGGGACCTGGGCTTGGTCTGTTGATGTTCCTTGTGGCTCAGCTTTCTCATCTGTAAAATAAAGGTGATAACACTATCGCAGAGTCGGGAGAGGATTAAAATAACTCATATATAGAAAGCACTTAAAATAGGGCCTGGCACATAGACATTGATAAAGGAAATTTCTCCAGCTAATATGGGAAAGTTTGTTTATCAGCAAACAGATTACAGAATACCTTACTTAATTGTGACCCAAGTTAGTAGTGCTATTGCTAAAACAGACGACATTAAGAGAAACAGGTAAATAATGAACAGCACACATTTTTTTGGAACCTGCCTATCTTTCCTAGTTTGCTTTTACCAATGGGGCAGGGTATACGGGGGTAGAGGGGGATTTGATCTAGCTCTCACATTAAAAAAGAAAACGATTGCAGAACTGTTTGACATATCAGATGTATCTCATCGATTATTTAATAAGTATTTTCTCCCATGCTCAAGATTGAACATAAAATTACTAATTTTGTTTCTTAAAAAGATTATGAGATTAAGATTGGTCAGCTGTGACCTTGCCTCTGTACAGAGAAAGTTTGGTTTCACGGAAATATAAATTGTTATCTTAAGTGGACATATGAAGGTCTTTCAAAGTGGTACAACGAAGAGTTCCATACAAACAAATATAGAACAACAAGAAGCAAATAAATGGCAATGACATTTTTTAAATGACATTTTAAAATATTTAAAGGGACTGCAAGAACGATAAGTGCATCTCATGTGCAACTGTCTTTGAAGTTCTAATCTCAGTTCATGCCACTAAATCATCAAGGAAGATTATTTTTAACTTGTTATGTAAAGGTTTTAGGAAAAAAAAAATCAAGGAGCTCTCTCTGAGTACGAAATGTCAAACAGAAAGAAGTTTTTGTACAGTCTGGGTGTACGAAGGTGATATATGGATGGAACAGAGAGAATTAATTTATCCTACAATTTTCCAAAAGAATATGAAAAGATTTACAGAATGGGAATGAATGACGCATTTTACTAAACATCTTTGAGATGCTTTGTAGGTGGAATATTTTGTGTGGCTAACCCACAGTGCAGATTTGACCATTTAACAAAACATCCTTATTGAAACTAGATGTGAATTTGATAACAAGCCCCTCCGGGAAGAACACCAGCGTCCCTGAGGTTCCAGAGAGGAGCTCGAAAACCAGCCAGAGGAAGGACTCCACCGGCCTAGTGAACCCACTCTTTTTCCTCTATTCCCTTCTTTCCCACTTTTCTTTGCATTTTCCTCTTGTCTTTTCTCTCAAGTACACATGTGGACCCTTGTGTGTTAACCTTTCTTAATCTAATCTCTTTGTCAAAAATTTAAATTCCCATGGGGTCCTCCCTGCCTCTAAAATAAATGTTAATATGTATAATATGAAATGTACCCCTCTCCCGCCCCCACCACACTGAATTTGTCAAGTCATTGGGCAACATTTTGATTACAAACATTCCTCTACTTAAGGGTCAGCATGAAGTCCCTCTCTCTCTCAAGAGAGTGAATTGTACACTGTACTAAAGTAGTACACTGTCCACCTTCCTTTAATCATATCTTCAATTTTTTTTTATTTCTATAATAGGAAACATAAATGGTGCCATCTCTGCAGTTGGGGAGAAAACGAAAAGATCCAAATTTCTCTCACTCTTTAATGTGGGTGAGCCATGATCTACTTGTTAAAATTCTTGGATTGCTAATAAAAGTCATAATATACCAAATGGTGGTAATTTGGATGAAACAAGCATATCAATCATTGAGGAATGGGCTCACAGCTCTTTATCTGGGCAGAATCATTAAGTAGAATTTATGATATATAATGTATACTATTAAGCAGCTTCCATTAAACTTGCCTGCCAAACTCATTCTATACAGAGACATTTCTAAGAACAAGACGTATGCAAGAGCGCCACCTATAGTAAAACTTCCACATTTATTTTACAATGCTAAAAACCCCGATATTTTAAAGCAGAAAACTTACAAGAAAAATATCCAAGAAATGAGATGCCTGGTTTAATTGATAAGCCCAAATCATCTAAAAAAATTTACAAAATTCATTGTAATAAAAAATAAATATTCGAAGATTTTTCTGGCTAAGGGGGGAAAAGCTCTCATTTTGCAGACAATTTGAAACCACAGGAATAGCATTTCTCATTTAAAAAAAAATGTTAAATAAATAACTGGCAAAATTGTTACAGTGTTTGCCATTCTTATACCAGTCTTTGTTTTTCTGTATGTTAACTGTGCTCTTAGCAATCTTCTTTCTTTGAAACCTGAAAGCAAGAGCCATTTAGTGTACAAATACATAAACTTCTTTCTATTTATTGTTTTTAGAAGATGCATCACCCAAATAATTTACTTCAGCACAAATATAAATTCAATAAAGCATGCCAAGAAAATGGTGACTAGTACTACTCCTGTGAAATGTCCTTTAGGAGTTGATGTCCACAGAAATTTAGTCTTAAATACTTGGTACTTTGACCTAAAAGCTAATTATGAGGGAGTTAAGCCAAAAAAGTGAGATGAATAAAAAGAAAGTTCATTGGTATTGCAGAGATAGTTGCCAGAAACAGCTTACAAATCATGAGTCTACGCAGAGATGAAAAGTCGAGTCTAAATTATTATTCGACTAGGTCCTTAAATCAATGGAGAGCAAAAAGTGATTACAATGGACCCTTAATTTTCAACTCTAAAAAGTCAACATGGTAGCATGTTTAACAGTGTTTTACTGCAGGCCATTAACAGAGCCCTTGACTTTTTCATTTCCAAAAGCAGTACAGGTTTTCTTGGTGTTTTGTTAACATCGGCCACAATCCATCCACGCTGCAGACCACAGAGGAGGATCCTCAAGCTCTCTGGCCAATCGTGGATTAGCCAGAAGTGGACCAGGAAAGGATGTTGCCCTCAGGTACCCCTCATTATCTCACACTCCGAGCCCTCCGGCTTTTAGTGGTCCCGTTGTTCCTTTTGGTCGGTTAGATTTAAGTAGATTCAGTTGCCCATCAAGCAAAGTGCCAAACCGAGAGCGCTGCTGCACACTGCCGTCCTCTGCAGAGCACGAGGAGCAGGGACAGCAGCCACTTTCCCACGGTGCACTGCGACAGTGCTTCATCTCAGCCCTGGGAGGCCCACTTCTCAGGATGAGAGGATAATTCACTCGCTATAGCCCATTCAATCTTCAGCCTCTCGGCTGACGCTGCCAACAGAAGTGCCAATTAATGCCAATTACAATGGTGACTTTTCTGATATGGGCACCTACTCATATAGGCCATCAAACAGCCATCATATATTAATGACTGTCAGTCATTACCAATATGGGCCAAGTTTGAACTAGTGACCTAGAGGAGAACTGCTCTTTATCCTACTTCCAACTCCCTGAACCGTCCAATTCCCCTCCCCCTTTCTTGGCCAATGTTCTTAATTATAGTTTTGTACCTGAATAATGAATGTGCTACATTTTGACAGTGACAATTGCTGAAACTGTGACAGCAGAAGTGCAGCTCCTGTCTGCCATTTAGCAGTCCCTGTCACAGCCTTCAGGCCAGTGAGGTCCAGTTCAGACCTTCAGGGGGCACTATTATTTCTTTTGTCATGTAATCGGGTGCATTTCCTATTTGTCTTTACTACTCCTAAGAAATAAGGAGAGCATTTTTATGCAGATAAATGTGTCATGGACGTCTATGTAGATGCTGCCAGTCGTCCTTTCTTATCTGCTTATTATTTCCCATTGCCTCATGAGTCAGAAACTCCCCTTACAATTAAATATGCTGCAAATTAATCCGGAAGTGCACCTTTTGGTTTCAAAAAAGGAGAGCAACTCATACACAACAAACACTCCAAATGATAGAAACATGTCAAGTTCCTTTTGTAAACCTTTCTTTCCTTGAAAATTATCTGAACTCAATCTGGGATGTGAAGTCTGAAATGATTGGTCACTGCCTGCTGATGGGGCACTAATAAGTATTTTGGAATTTGGAAGTCCCTAAGACTGGACTCATTTAATTCTCAGGATACCCAGTAACCAACAGTGGTCCCTAGAATTTGTTTCAAATTTGTATTATTTCTAACTTGGGGGTAGAAGTATTTAGGAGGTAAATGGACTAAACCCCTCACTCTACCTTCCTAGAAGCTGGGGAAAAGACTCAGAAATTACCCCTCATTTCTCACAAAATTAAGTAACCAAATGGTAGAACATATTATACTTTCTCAAAGTAGCACCAATACAATTTGTGAAAAGCATTCTTGCATTCCCCTTATCTCCTCTAAATCCATGTGTTTCAAAAAAGAATAGGATTCTGTTTAAGGAATTTAATTCTAACACATCAATTAAGAGATGAAGGAAACTGCCCTGTTCTCCTAGTAGTTTATGACAAAATTAAGATTAAAACTTTAAAATATTTTTTGGGGGGTATGGATATCAGATATTGAACTCAGGGGCACTAAACCACTGAGCCACATCCCAGCCCTTTTTATTTTTTATTTTGAGATGGGGGCCTTGATAAGATGCTGAGGATTTTTTTTTTCTTTCGAGGCCATTTTTGTTTATGACTGGAGTAAACCTCCTATGGGTGCCACACACACGCAACTCCATACAATTGGTGACCTGAAAAGCAAACAGGATTAGCATCATTCTGTGATCAGGAAAAGGCAGCTGAGGAAGTGGGGGAAGTTTAAGCAACTGCCCAAAGTAAGACAAAGTAGCAGAACCAGGACGGGAACACAGGTATCGCTGTTGCCAAGAACAGGATTATTCAACAAAGCCCATGATTTTGTGGAGATTTAGAGAAGTGGCTTGGGGTTCCTTGTGTCAACTCAAAACTGCTGTACAAAATCCTCAGCAGTCCATGGATCTTTAGAGATGTCAAGTCATGCCAAGTTACCATAGAGTAAAATGGGACAGGCCACATCCAATACTAAATAGAGGTGACAGAAAACACTCTGTTTTCCATTCTTGCTCAATAATGCTGATCCATAAAGAAAGGAGACTGGGAAGTAACAAACACAGGACACACTTTTTCTTGAACATTCCTAGTACATGAATCCCTAAGGCCGCCATCTAAGAATATAAATAAAATACAATGAGATTATTAATTTTATCAGTGACCATTCACTGAAGTCACCTGTGAGTTTTACTTACATTATATGCTATTTCGTCTCCATAGTGGGTATTAGTATTCCATTTAGTGGATGAATAAACTGAGGCTCAACAAAATTCAGCAAGTTGCCCAAATATGCCAGGTTTCAGCTAGGATCTGGGCCCATGATCTCAAACTCGGGAGCCAGAAACCCTGTTCCTCAATAAGACCTTTATTCCCATACCTTTCTTTCTATATTGGAAAAACAGTTTTAAAGCATCAGCCTTAAGAGAAAATATTAAAAATATGCTGAAATACCTCTTCACTTCAATGGCCTATTTCAAGTGTCCTAAACCTTTCCTACATTTAAGAAGAAGATTGGCGGGTGCAGGACACAGTGAACAGATGACTCAAGTCTAGAAAAATAAATAAATAAAAACCTGCTTCTCGAAAGAGTTTCTCCATCAGCTACAGAAGAAATTCCCTCAAAGACATAACAGTCCCTGGGTTTTGAAAAATACATGTTGAACTGTCCCTTCTGCCATAGTAGATAGGCTTAGGTATAGTGTTTCCTTTACATGAAGCATTAAGACTCAAGAATCCCTCCGAGTACTATATGAAATAGATTTGAACTATTAGAAATAATTCTGGAGATAAACTTGTCCTAAGACCAAAACTCTAATCTTTGATGAGAGAAATCTTCAAAGGGCATGGCACCATCCAATACGAAGCCATTTGGGACCAAATGCAAGGAAAGTATCCTGGAAGTTAAGCAATTTTAAGATCATAGTAAGGAATCCTTCAGAATAATGGATAATAAAATTGTTCAGGGATTGAATGCAAATTCACAAAGAATTAAAGGAAATTTTAAAAGTTAGTGATTTCAGGAAATCTGACTTGGAAGAAATGTGCCACATTCAGAGAAATTCACTAATTGAAAATGCACTACTGAAAAGCAGGTATTATTTGATGGTACAGCTGAAGCCAAACAGTTTCTGAGTCCAGGGAAGACTTAGGTTGCCATTTCAGCAATTTCTGACAACTTCTGTACAGAAATGACTGAGGATATCTTTAAAAAGGACAAAAATGTAAAAATGTTCCATTCTTAAAGCCAGACAGGTAAATATACAAACAAGAAAGAAACAAAAAAGCATCAGGGTGGGCATTTTGTTTTCAAAGAACAGTAGGAACTGATGAAAACATCGAGAATGAAAAAGAACACTAAATAAAGATGTGAAACAAACTAAATGTAGAACAAAAATTAAAGTGTGAAGACCGAGTTGTGTGCATACGTCTTCTCTGTCCTGCTTCTCATATTAAAGCTAGCAATTCATCTTCTTTTAAAAGGTTAAAGCCCTTCCCCTACTTAACTAATCTTCTCTGAAAGCTTTTTTCTCCTGTGCTTACATTTTTCTTTCTAGATTTGACGGTATTTTCCTTTCTCTGACTACATTTGGAATGCTACTATTTCAACTTTCAAACAGTTTGTATGCAAGATGTTGTTTTGTGTAAAGAAGGGGAAAGATTGACAAATCTAAACCAAACAGGGAAGAATTATAAATATTTTGCTTCACTATTGCAGCTTTCTCCATATGCCTCAAATAAAACATTTCCAATCAAGCTCCACTTCTGCAAAAAGCTTACCAACAAAATCCATCTTTATTTGTATGTAACATGTGTAAATGTAATTAGCTTTTTTAAAAGAAACAACTGAAATATGATGTTTATAGAAAGGAACTGGATATTTTTTCATTTTTTATTTTATTTTATTTTATTTTTTTGCGAATGAAATCTGAAACTGCACAGGCTATTGACAGACTGATGGCTGGGTCGGTTGCCAGAAACTGGTTAGGAAGTCGGTATGAAGGTCACTAATTTCATTCTGTTTTATTTCAACAGGACCTTGAAACAAAGAACACAGCCTTAAATAGATGGTGAGGAGGGATGGGTTATTAAACAACTGCTTTACTATCAGTTCTGTGTGATTTCTAAGGTGGTTTTCACCAACATATATATTCTAAATTTGATCGTAAACGTAAAATGGGAACAAGGGAAGGAAATAATATTTGTAGCAGTGACAGATTTTCATTTTGCAATGTTCTTTGCATTTTTCTTTCTGTTTCCCCAAATTATTAAAATCTGAAACAAATCAGCTACTGGTTTTGTTGTGTGTGTGTGCGTGTGTGTGTGTGTGTGTTTTAACAAATGTCTAGGCTATGAAGACGGTTTTCTTTGAGATATTTCTATACTTTCTCCACCTATTTCAGTTGATTTTAGATACTCTCTTTTGTTTTGTCAACTCCATTTTTCTCATGAACAATTGGATTACACTAAAGTAACACACTTCCTTATAACAGTTACTTGTAAAATATTTTTCAATAAAATCACCTCATTTGGAGAAGGGAAAGAATGCCTATATCAAGAATATCATGCTTGATAAAAGTAACAGTTAAAAATATTTGCTTCATTTTTGTCTTTTATTAGAGGAAATGACTAAATAAACTCATAAATGTTTTGAATGATGTAGCATACATAAAATTATTATTCACTGTAGAATTATAGTTGAAAGAGGTTTCCTTGAAATCTAAATACAAAACCCTAGAATTTGTTCTTAGTTCTTATTATAGTTTAGATGTGGTGTTCCTCAAAAGCTCATGTGTGAGACAATGCAAGAAGGTTTAGAGGAGAAATAATTGGGTTATAGCCTTAACCTAGTCAGTGAATTAATCCATAGTGGGGTTAACTAAGTGATAACTGGAGGCAGGTGGGGAGTGGCTGGAGGAAGGTTCATTGGGGGCATAGCTATGGGGTATATATATTTTGTTTCTGGCCAGGGGAAGCTCTCTCTGCTTCCTGATCACCATGTGAGCTACTTCCCTGTGCCATACTCTTCTGCCATGTTGTTCCTGCCTCACCTCGAACCCTGAGGAATAGAGCTGGCTGTCTATAGATTGTGACCTCTAAAACCGTGAGTCCTTAAGTAAACTTTTCCTCCTCTACAGTTGTTCTGGTTGGGTCTTTTAGTCACAGCAGTGTGGGGATGGGGGAGGGGGCTAACTAAAACAGTTCTAAAAAAAAAATCACATTTTCCTAACAATTTATTTTAAAGTATACATTATACTGCACCACACATGTACACATGCACACACACACTCACAGACTTGGTATAAGCCTACTAAATACTACAAGAAAAAATTAATGGGAAAAGTAAAATAGTCAAAAAAGAAAGAAATTCTAAAGTGCCAATAGATGTAAATTTTTTTAAAAAATGAAGTATAAATATGAAGTATAAATACCAAATACCAAATGAAGTATAAATACCAAAGTCCCATTAGTGTGAGGTTGTTACACATTTCTTGTTACTTGAATTACCACCAGACCTTTGTAGTACCATGAGCCCTCCACCCACCCCTCAGTGATATGAGGCCCAGGACCAACCCTTCAGAGGCAATTCACCCAAGTCAAGCTCTAAAAATAGGGTCCACTGACCCAGGATGGAAAAAAGACCACATTTATTTCCCCCTTTGGCTACAAACTCTTTTGTTCCAAAACCACCAATCAGGACGGATATTATGTGGTGCTGGGGACTGAATGTGTCCTCCCAAATTTATATGATGAAACCCCAATCCCCAGTTGATGATATTTGGAGGTGGAGCCATTGGAGGTCATTAGATGCTACAGGTAAAGCCCTTATAATGGAATTAGTGCCCTTATATGAAGAAACTGAAGAGAACTTGTCTCATATTCTCCATCCCTTCTTGATAGAAGAAGACAATTGTCCAGTTGTCTGGGAGCCAGGAAGAGGCCCCTCACCTGAACCAAATTCTGTTGGTACCTTTGTTTCTGTTCCAACCTCTAGAACTGTAAGAAGTAAAGGTAAGTTGCTAGAGCCACCAGTCTATAGTATTCTTTCCACCTCCACCTGCCCCCAGTACTAGGGATCAAACCCAAGGGTGCTCTACTGCTGAACAACATCCCCAGTCCTTTTTGAGACAAAGTCTCACTAAGTTGCTTAGAGCCTCACTAAGTTGCCTGGGCTGGCCTCAAACTTGTGATCCCCCTGCCTCAACCTCCCAAATTACTAGGATTACAAGTATATACCACCATGCCTAGCCCCACAATATTCTTGATATAGTAGCCCAAACTAACACACCTGATTTGACAAACCAGTCATGAGCTAATTTTTCACATATCTACAGTAACCCCCCCAACACTTTTTCAAATACTAGATGAAACTTCCCTCCTCGCAGCAGCAAGTCCCACATATACTATGTTTTTTCCTACTAAATGACTAACAGGAAGGAAGTCTATACAGCATGGATACCCTGGACAAAGAGATGATTCCTGTCCTAGATGGGACCACATGAGATTTCATCATACTACTCAAAATGGTGCTCAATCGAAAACATAGAGATTGTATATTTCTGAGATTTTCCATTTAATAATTTTAGACTACAGATAAGTGACACCATGGAAAATAAAGTTGTAGATAAGGAGAGACGATTACACATTCTAGCAATTCCTCTGACACAGCTCTGCCTCTCTGCTTACATAGCTGGCAGATCTAAAAGGTTCTTGGCATCACCCTTGCCATGTAAGTGGGTGAGTATATGTCAGTGCCCTTGGCTTTTTACGCTGATGATTTTTTGTGCTGATCCCTGTGTAATCACGAGCTTTTTCTGCTCCCTCTCTGTTTCCTGTTGTCCTGACTCACCTACCAAAGCCAAACTCCATATTGGCCCCACCAAGGGGGTTCATGACTCAGAGACAGTAGCAAGAGAACATCTCGGCCAGACCTGTGTACACAACTTTGACCATCTTACTTCTTCTGGCTCTTACATTCTTTTGTGAACCACCTAAAGTAAGGACAAGCACTTCTCCATGCTATCTGTGGAGTGCCATATCTCTTAGGTTCTCCCCTCCTATACCCTAAACTTTGCTTGCTTCTCAAGTACATTTTCATATGATCCTAAGGACACTCCATGATCAACTTCCCTCATCATCTAATCCTCAAAGATAGACACACGCTGTAGCCTTCATAAGTCTGGGGTACACAAAGCAATTCTTCCTTTTATTTCCTCCCACTAATCAGCTATTAGATTGCATGTTTTACATAGGAATTTCAATCAACTAGTCATGCAAATGTTCTTTCTTACAAAAAAAATCACCCCTACTGTGGGGGAAAAATTATTAAAACATTTAAAGGATCCCAATGTTAAACAGTTTCTGCCTTCTTTGGAAATTTACACACACACACACAGGGAATGGTAACAGTGGTAGTGACTGGAATTTATAATCAGGGCTGATAATCTCTTAAACTCTTCATTTGTTGTACATTAACTTCACTAAAGAACATTACAGTGAAACTGCATCTTCATGATTTTAACATATGAGGCATTAGCTTACATATCTTGCTTTTCAGAATTTCTGATTAAATGTTTTAATTTAAATGGAAAATAATATTTAATGTAATATCTAGCCTAAAGTGTCCCTGAAGCTTCAATTGCAAACAATCATAATAAAGAATGTTCTTGTTTAATCTACAAAATAAGTACATTTGATTTTAATTACTTGGATAATGACCAAGCAAGTACATCAGGCACATCCCTTCCAAGAGATAATGAAAGACACAGAGGAGCAAACAATATTCCTGCGAGCAGACCGAACAGACCATCACATTCTGACTCTAAGGATGACTCCACTAATGAAAATCTGTCTTTGCAAATGACTCATCTTCTGAAGACTGTTCTGAAGATGTTGGAAATCAGAAGGATGCATGTGAAAATGAAATTAATCAATATGAAGATGGGGAACAGCAGTCTATCACAGAAGGGCTGTTTGATAATAATGAAATTGAGGAAACAGTCAGTGGTAGAGAAACAAATGAAAGCACAGGAAATGTCAATGATAATAATGAATAAGTAACTGATTCTAGAAATTCAACAGGAAGAGTTAGCAAACAAAGACAAAATATCATACGTATAAATGACAAAGGCATGAAACCAGGATTATTTTTAAGTTCTCTCCAAGATTCTAAAGATATGAAAACACTGATGGGGTAGGAAATTTAGCAGAAAGAGGTATCCACAATTTCCAGAACTTCACATCAGTAGTGAAGCTACCAGTTTGTCCATTTAGACTAAAGCAATGGTGCATAGCAGCAATGGGAGGTAACTCTAGAAAGTTCTACTGATTTCCAGGAGGTGTTTGGAAATGTCAGTTTGAATCCTCTTGTTTCTTGTTTAACTGACCTTTTTTTTTTTTTTTTTATCACTATGCTCCACAGTCCTACTGAGGTCCACTTTAGTCTGTCACAACAGTATGACAGTTCTGTCGTTCTGTCTTCAGCTGCTCTAAATTCATTTTTTTAAAGTGTAGATTTTTCTTTGTCTCCATTGTGTGTTGCTTATCAACTTCAATTCCTTCACGCATGCCATTATCTGTAGTACCAGTGGTAAATTCACACAACCATGTTATGGTACCTGGAAGAATTATGGTTCCCCTGAGTATTTGAAGGGCAGATGCCTTTGGCTCTGCTGTGCATGCTGTCTAGAAGATTCCTGGCTACTGTGCAAATAATCCATTCTCTATACCATAAATATCCCCTTTTCTCACCACAAAACTCCACACTCCAAAAGAATTGTTTGAAATCAAGTCTGCTTAACCTAATAAGCAATTATTTAACTCGGCTAAGTCCTCTAAATATTAGGCAAGCCAACCAACAATTCATATTTGTTCATCTTTTCTTCTTCACAGACAGACTAGGTTTTTGTTTATTTGGTTTAGATTTTTTCTGCAAATCCAACACATTATGTGTGGATGTTATTTCTTCTTGTCCTATAACTTATCAGTAAGGTTTTCCTCAGGTTGGACCATACTCAATCAGCATTTAGTAAGTACTGAGTGTTAAAAAGTTAAAGGAAATTACATTGAATCTCAAAAATTGATGAAAGAACTGGGTTGGAGAGGAGAGGAATAGGGTAGATAACTATATTACCATGTGCAAATATTACTTTAATTCAATTATTTTAATTCGATTTTTAAAAATACATCAGAGGGGTCACTGAAAATGAGAACTGAAGCGTTCTAATTGGATTTGGCATTTAGACCATTTGCTAGATTTTCTAGGTCATTTCTGTGAAGTTGTATAAGTGTAAAACAAGGAGCAGTGTGTCAAAGTTGAATGAGAAGTGAAAGGGACAGCATTTGTGGACACTTCTTTCAAGGCATTTGGGTCAAAGTAGAGAAGAGAGTTACAACTGATAAGGGCAGGTGGGCACTATTGCAGAATGGGAAAGTACTGAATGTGTGCATAAGTTAAGGGGAAAAAGTGAAACAATACAGTAATATCAAGGAGAGTGGTGGGTCAGTTGATGGAACACTTCCTCTGCACCCTGGGAAGGGTACAGGCTCTCTACAGTGAATAAGATGCTAGCTGCTTTGAGGAGCACAGAGGTTAAGAGTGAAGACACGTTACACAAGTGTGTGCAAGGTGTTCCAGGAACATAGAGGGCATTAAGACTGTCAAGAAAAGTCTAATAATCTTCACTAAGTAAGTCTGACCGATAGAGAAAAAGTGAATGAAAATTTCAAGCAAAGAAAATAGCAAGCAAAGGGCCCAGTGATGTGAAAGAATACAAGATTTGGGCAATATATTTAGAAGAAAATAATCTATGTGGGAATAGGCTTAAATATGAACTGAAAAGATAAACTGAGACAGGATAATAAAAATCTTGAATGTTCTTCTAAAGAGTTTGAAACTGATCTCCTATTCATTTATTCTTGAAACATTTTAAGAAGGGGTACTTTCATGTTCCATTTTATGAGTCTTTGCATTGTTTTAATGATTACCTTGATCGTGCAGTATTACATAATAAAGTAGTTAAAAGAAAAATGAAAAATTAAAGGATTTATCAAATGCCTAACATTTGTAAAGGATTGGGGGAAACATACACAAAAAAAATCTCTACCCTCCAGAAATAAACAACATGAAAGAAAGATGTTACTACAAATGTCTTGCTTTGCCCAATCAAATGTAAGTGGAAGTGACATCTGATATATGCCCACATGGAAGCATTTAACTCTGGGTGTCATGTTGTCCAGCCTACATTTTCCTTGCCATAGAAATCACAGGAGAACATTTAAACATGGAAGAGTCATAATAGCATGGCAGCCTGGCATGTCAGACCAACACCAATAGGTTGCTCCACTTAGGTGAGAAAGAACTAATCATAGATTGAGCTACAGAGATTTAGAGTTTGTTATTGCAACCTGACATCCTGACTGATACTCTGGAGCAGCAGCCAAGTCACAGAAGCGTTTTGCCCAGTACTGTTGGCATTCAACTTGTTAAATGCTGTATGGGTTTTCACCAGCCCTACGGTACACTGAGTTTCTGGCAAACAAAAATTGGAAACTAGCATTTTTTCAGTTCATAAATTCTCATTTAATTCATATAGAGGCTTACTTATTTTCAGACGTGTAAGCTTTTAAATATGGACATAATAGACACTACTGTAAGACACCCAGAGAACACTCAACCACCAGCACAGTCCTTATCATTCCCTCTAACCTCATTCCTCACAGGTCCCATCGCAAATCTCATGCTTTGGAAACTACAGAATTGTCTTGTGCTTCATGCAATCCCTGCCTTTATTTGATAGCATATACTATTTTCTTTCCCTGGAACATCTTTTCCCAGCCATTGTCTAATATCTCAGAAGATCACTTTTTTTTCTATGCACTCCTTTACATACACACACACACACACACACACACACACACACACTATAAAAGCAATCCTTCCCACAAGTAAAAGAAAGGGAAAGGAAAGAAATTTTATTGGCTATCTCATGAGGTGCTTAGATGAGTACTTCATCTGCTTCTCTCTCATGGTATTTAAAACTCTATGCCTCGTATACATACATACATTTCATCAGCTTTGAGAACAAAATCGATGTCATTCACAGGGTCCCCAGCCTGAGATCTGGCATGTATCAGGCTCTCAGTAACTTTTTTAATGAATGCATGCATGCCTTCAAATACCTCTTTCATGTCTTCGACATTATTTATATGTAAAATCGTTCTGAAGGGGAAGAAATCTGATTAGAAATTAATATAATCTTTTTCCTCTACTATTATGACTGATTTCCTGACTTACACACTTATTCCTGTAGCAGGTTGTAGGATCTGCTTTAAAATTGCACCCTGTCCAAAAAAAGGCAGAGAGAGCCAGGATCCTACTGCAGAAGGGGCCTTCCTTCTTCTGAAGGCATTTAGGGACTTTATCTGTTATACATACCTCATGAGCATGGTTACCTAACTATCATAAAGTAAGACTCACTGTAACCACTGACCAATCAGAAGACATGAGTAAACTTGTGGGAGGAAGCCCAGAGAAACAGTAAAACAGCTTTAGGCTTCACGGGACACTAATTAATCATTTTGGCTAGAAAGCCCCTCTCCCCATGGAGTATAATGGCTTCCAAGGAAGGTTTGGATGAAATATTTCACCAGATGGATCAAGTACCTACATTAAGACTCCGCCACCCACACCCTTATGTATTCATTTATTTCTCCATAAAATATCTATCCGATAGTGTGTTGAGGTAGTCAAGTCTGTCCTAACAACAGGCTGAAGAACATGTTGTGGGACAATTCACCTCCGATTTGTCATAGCTGAGTGTCAGCTAAAATGGATGGTTCATCATTAAAATTATGTCATTAAATATCAAGCAATGCAGAGCAATTCAAACTTAAGATTTCAGTTGTGGTCTTTCTGACTAAATGCTGCAGAATGGCACAATGACAGTGGCATGCTAATTCTGCAAAAATTCAGGGCCTATTTTGCACTGCTTTGTTTTCATTTCGAGAAAATAACATCTGCTTAACCTCAAAACCATATGGAAAATAAAAAGCTTTGTAGTACACATTTCCATTGGTCTCCATATTTAAATTACAAACTTCATAGCAAGTGTTGCCATTTCTTATGGGACAACACAGGCACAAGTACCCCATTGTAGAGATAAGAAAAGGGAGGCTAGGCTAAGAGAAGGTAAGTGACCAAAGTTGACTTGCAATGGACAGATATTCAAATCCAGCTCTTCTACAAACAAAGCCGAGGCTCCTTCCAAAATTACGCGTTGTTACATAGCACAATGCTTCATTAGAGTTTTTGTTTAAGAGTTGTATACATATATGTAAGAAACACATTGGACTTGGAAAGAAGGAACACATAGGGGAAAAAAAAGCATTTCAAGAACTTAATCTTCTGCTAAGAACAGACAATGGTTTTAAAAACTTAGGCATAAAATATTAGTTTTGTTTTTACCTAAAAATTAATAATGATCAGCTTTATTTGCAAGGCTTTATAGCAAAGGTTAAAATAAATGTTGATAAATTAAGACTATTAACACCAACCGGTAATAGTCTAAACAGCAATTTAGTGGCACTGCCATCGTACACTTTAATGAAATGAAAATTTGAATTGATTGTATAAGGAAAGAATCTCTTGTTTATTCTAATCTTAATATTATGGTTGATAATTTCACCAGCAGTCCTGATGAAAATGTACCTGATATAACAACACCACAGGAAACTAATGATTATAATGAATCTACTTGTCGCTGAAGTACAAAGACACAGACTCATAAATCTTTTAAAAATTACTAAAAGCAAACAAGTGATCAGGACAAGCAAATCATTATTTTATCATTGTTTGTATGTCTTCTACTTTATATTTATTATCTATTTCCTGGAGAAAAATGATCAAAATACCTTTTAAGTATTTGCATTTAATTTTAACCTTTACAATCTGGACTCATGGAGCTCTTGAAGACTGAATCTCAGCCGCCTTTGTTTAATTGTCCTTGTGAGATGGCCATTTAACCTTTTCCTTTCCTCTTCTTCAGAAGCAGTAAGTCGTCCACTGACAAACATATTCGTACTTGCCTTTCAGTACAATGCTTTGCCTACTTTTAGGATGTAACAGCTTGATTATAAATTATTTTTGAAATGTAAAACACACATAGATGCCCGTGCTCTTAAAAATATCTTCTGTTCCAAAAATATGTCTAAAAATCAAGATGTGCTTTATTATTTATTTTATTATTTTAGTTGGTGTTCTATAAATGAAATGAAACAGTTCAACAAATTCCCAGAGAGTTCAATTGTTCTCATCACCTCTGAAGAAAACAAAATGAAACCAAAGCACATGCGGGGGTCGGGGGTCGGGGGTCGGGGTCGGGGGTGGGGGTTAAAGCATACACCTCTAGGGGCTCAGGAAGCTGAGGCAGGAGGATCCGAAGTTCAAAGCCCACCTCAGCAACTTAGTGAGGTCCTAAGAAACTAGGGAGACTTGTCTCAAGATAAAAATAAAAAATAAAAATTTTAAAAAGTGCGTTACTCTATTAGTTGCAGCTATCTAGATAGCTTCCTCTGTTTAAATCCTTCCTTTTACATTAACGCATAGTCCAAATTATGCCCACTTTTTTCATGAACAAAAAACTAAATCCATCTATCTGGAGTTCACCTGACTAGAAAGAGGAGGTTATCAATCTACTTTCAAATAAAAATCAGAATTTATTTATTTATCTATCTATCTATCTATCTACCTATCTATTTATTTATTTATTTTTTGTACCATGGCTTGAACTTAGGGGCGCTTAACCACTGAGCCACATCCCAGCCCTTATTTATTTTTAATTTAGAGACAGGATCTCACTGAGTGGCTTAGGACCTCAATAAATTGCTGAGGCTGGCTTTGAACTTTCAATCCTCCTACCTCAGCCTCCTGAGTCACTGGAATTACAAGCATGTGCCACCATGCCCAGCTAAAAGCCACAATATTTTTAGTATTTGATTATAATATTTAGTCTTCTTTTTATAGAATTTAATATTTCCATAATCTTAGACACTGTCAAATTTTCTACGATACTTATAGGATTAAAAAAACATTGAGATACACACAGACACTTCTCTAGCTAGTTCAACTTTGATCACACTGGAACTAATGAAACTTATTAAATAGTGTTTGTAACACTGCTTAACATGATATGGCATTGTAAAGTTTGATTCTGCTCTCAGAAAATTTAGGCTTGAATCATAGCCGTGCCAGTTGTTAGCTATGTGCATTAATTGAGTCACTTGACCTTTTTGTGCCTCAATTTTTTAGTCTATACAGTGGGAACAGCAAGAGCACTAGTCTCATAGATGTGTTGAGAATATTAAAGGAAATAAGATATGTAAGTAGTTAGGCCAGGAATTGAGCTTATGAAAACCTCAATATGTGTCAGTATTGTCATTTTTCTTAAAAATACAACCATGCATGCACACTGAGGATTCTAAACCAGAGTTAGAAACTGCAAAATTTTCCTAATCTTAGTGAAACTGTATAAATGAGACAGTTAAAATGCTAGTTAATTGGAAAACCCACAGGGAAAAAAAAATCTGAATTAGTGGCTCTTACAGGATGACTCATAGCTTTAATGTTACTCAAGAATTTGAGCCAAAACTTTCATATTCTTTTGCTGACCCACAGTCGGATCCTGACCTGATCCCATCATCAGTTGCCATTCATCCTTTTCCTCCTCGCTGCCCCCCAGTACTAGGGATTGAACCCAGGGCCACGGTCATACTAGGCAAACACTACCACTGAGCTGCACCCCCAGTCTGTCTGTCTATCTATGCATTATTTACTTTTGAGACAGGGTCTCACTCAGTTGCCCAGGCTGGTCCAGAACTTGCAATTCTCCTGCCTTAACCTCCAGAGTAGATGGGATTACAGGTGTGCACTACCAGGCTGGCTGTCCTTTTATTTTAAAATTTGTTGTTTGGCCATTTTGCCTCTGTTTTAGTCAGCTTTTTTGCTGCTAGGACTAAAGAACCCATCCAGCACAATTATAGATGAGGAAGAGTTTATTCGAGGGTTCATGATTTTAGAGATCTCAGTCCATAGAAGGCTGGGCTCCATTCCTCAGGGCTCAAGGTGAGGCTGAACATCATGGCGGGAGAAGGTGGCAGAGGGAAGCAGCTCACCTCACAGTGATCAGGAAGCTAGAGAGAGACTCCACTCTCCAGATACAAATATATTTCCAAAGCCACATCCCAATTCCCACCTCCTCCAGCCACACCCTACCACCAATTTGGTTAATCCCATCAGGGATTAACTCACTGATTAGGCTAAGGCTATATCCGGATCATTTCTCCTCTAAACCTTTTTGCATTGTCTCACATGTGAGCTTTTGGGGGACACCTTGCATCCAAACCATAACAACCTTGATCAACCTTGTTATGGTTTGGATCTAGAATGTCCCTTCAAAAGCTCATGTGTTGAAAGCATGGCGTCCAATGTAACAAAGTGCTGAGGCGGAGCTTTTACACACTGATTGGACCGTGATGATAGTGGTATCTAACTGCAAAAAGTAGGTCACTAGGAACATGTCCTGGAAGGGTTTATTGTTCCCCTGCCGCCCCCAACCCCACCTCGTTTCCCAGACGCCATGGACTGAGCAGCTTTCTACCATGTCCTTCCACCATGAGGTTTCTGCAGTGGAGTCAAATCGACCAACCATGTCTGGGACCCCTGAAACTGGGAGCCAAAATAAGACTTTCCTCCTCTAAGTTGTTCTTGTCTAGTAGTTTGGTCACAGCAACAAAAAGCCAACTGATATAAACAAAACGTTCCTTTGTGATCTGTGAGAAGCCTTAATACCTGCTTCATTGGTTCTCCATCTCAGTGCTGTCAATCTCTGACATGTTATTTAGATGTGACAAAACAGCTGAAATTCCACACACACTCACCCCCATGATATTGTTCTTTGGGTAAATAAATATTATCTCCATATTAATGTCCTATTTTTTTAATGTACATAAATTGTTTTGATGGAAGAAATATACTAATCTTTCTCTTTACAACAGATTGGTCACACCAACTTCTATGAATTTATCAATGTGTCTAGAATCATTACTTCACTTTCCACTCCCTCTAGGACTGCTCTGAGCCAGGTCCACACATCTGTCACCTATACTTTCCAGCAGACTTTTAACTGGTTCTCCAAACCCCAGTATGGCACCTCTCTGGTCTCTTCCGCATTGTCACTTGTTTCACAATCTGAGTTTCAGTTTTACTCCTCTCAAAAATAGATTATATTTTTATAATATAATATTATATTATAATTATTTTTATAATATAATAGATTATATTTTTATATTTTATAATCTATTTTTATACAGCCACTCACAAAAATCATTGGGAAGAAAGAATGAGTTGATTGTGAAAGTACCTTATAAAAAAGAAATTCTACTGAAAACAGAAATTTTTGTTAGAAGGAATTTTGTCTTCAGCCAGGAACAGTATACTTATTCAACAAAAATATATCAAGGCTTATTAGGTCTGTGAAAAATGCTAAGCACCAAAATATCAATGAAACATGGTCTCTAGCCTTGAAGGAGCACAAAATCTATACACTGGAAATCCTCTGTGTTATAGGTCCAGCCTACATATGAATTCTCCCTGTCCTGAGAGCTGTTTTCCATTCACCAAGTGGGCCTGTGGGGACCAGTAGTGATGGTATGACCCTGTGCCCCTGGACAAAGTAGACAGGACAGGGGCGAACATCTGAAATAAGATGGACCCACCAGACGTGCTTTCACCAGAGATATTGAGCCTGAGATTCAGAGACAGCCAGTTAGTCTCTGTCAATGGTTGGAACTGCAACTCATGTAAATTTTGAGTTATTGTGTGTCTCCATAGGAATAGGGAAGCCAAGAAGCTGAGCTGCAGAATAAGAAGAATGAATCTGTCAGGGAAAAAAAGAGAGCAGGATTTCTGATGACTTTTTATTACTTATTTTAAGCCTCTGTCTGAGCTTGGGTACATTTCCAATTCCCTTCTCTCTCCACCCTAATAGACTTAAAATAGTGTTTCTTTTTCCTAACTGTACCCACCATGGTTTTTGTTACCTCCAAGCAAAAGAAAAATTTTAAATACAATATTCATGCAATTGGTACCAATATAACACAATGACTATGTTTTTTCATTTATTCCCTTTAGCTATACATGACAGTAGAGTGCATTTTGACATATTATACAGACATGGATTATAATTTATTCTAATTAGGATCCCATTCTTGTGGTTGTACATGATGTGGAGTTACCCTGGTCATGTTTCCATATATGAACACAGGAAAGTTATGTCCAATTCATGCTACTGTCTTTCTTATTCCCATCCTTCCTCCCTTCCATTCATTCCTTTTTGTCTATTCCACTGAACTTCTATTCTTCCCTCCCCCAACCTTATTGTGTGTTAGCATTCACACATAATAAAACTATAAAGAACACATTTTGGAAGCCCAGGTGTGGCTGCAAAGCACTGAGGTTGTGACTGCTTAACAGAAGGGACAGGGTTTGGGTTGCTATCATTTGTCACATTGTTTTAGTCAGTTTTTGCATCACTGTGACCAAAATACCCTACAAGCACAACTTAGAAGAGGGAAAGTTTATTTAAGACTCCTTGTTTCACAGGTCTCAGTCCATAAATAGCAAACTCCATTGCTCTGGGCCCAAGGTGAGGTAGCCTATCATGAGGAAGCACCCAGCTGAGGAGAGCTGCTCTGCTCATGGTGGGATCAGGAAGCAGAGGGAGAGTGGGGGCACGGGAGAGGGCCACCAGGAAGATTCACCCTTCCAGAGCACATCTCCCATGACCTATCTCCTCCGTCCACACCCCACCTTCCTACAGTTACCATCCAGTCAGTCCATTCATTGGACTAATCAAGTGCTTGCTTGGCCAAGCACTGCATCCTCTCCCTCATGGAGTCTTGTCTAGTGGCAGCTGGCTAGATGAGTGACATGTATCATTTCCACAGCGCCCAGAGCTCCACACCAAATCCCACTCAGAGTTTTTATGTGTCAGTCTGCAGAAGCATCATCAGTATTAGCTTTCTTAGTTTGCTTATATGAACAACATCTCAAGAGCAACTGTCCCAGTGTACATGCAAGAAAGTAGCTATCTGCAGATAACACTAACTTTCCCTAGTTCCCAGAGATTCAGGGATGGTAACTTCCAGGAAACTAAAGCAGTGCAAAGGTCCCCTTTAAACCTTGATTCTAGGAATCAAGTCAGAAAGGTTTCAGACATGTCACTCAGAGTAACAGGCATGAGTTTATGAGAAGGGATAGAAAAGGACAAAGGGGGACACTCTCAAGGGAGAAAATGGGTCCTCTCAGAGAGGAAAGGGACAGCATGCCTCTTCTGACCTCCAATTTTATTGGGGTTCCAGGGAAGCTTCCAGAGAGTTCCCTACAGGTCCACCTCCTGACTTTTGATTGACAGCAGGATGACATCAGACTTTCAAGTCCCCACTGCCATGATCACTCTAGGTCACTTTGGTCCATGCTGACTGGTTCTAATTGGAACCTGTTCTTGCAGATTTTATGGTTAGAGGGAATTGTCCTTATATCCCTGAGTTCTGAGATCTTGTCTGTGAAAGGGTCACAAATGTCCTCCCCTTCAAAATAACTTGTGTTCTCTCATCATCAGCATTTTGGCACTTCAGGTCTGCATTTCTCTTGCAGATAACAGGTAGTTTGCTGAGGAATGTAACGTATCTTGTCCAATTAAGCTAGGCAGGGCTGTAGATAAATTGCTTCTTGGAAAAGAAAGCATGTGGAAGTCAGTATAGTGGGCCCATTTCATAGACTTATTTCCTTAACCTCATGTTTCCACCACTCATGTCTGTCTGTCCCCTATCACCAGGATGCACAAAAAGAAGGCCAGCATCCTTCAAGATAATACGTATCTAGACTTTTCAGCCCAGGCTTGCTCTCATTGTTCCCTTAACTTAGCAAGGCTTTTAGGAACAGAAAGGGGACATTTGGGGCATATGGGTTTTTTTTTTTTTACTATCCTTTTGTTTAAGCATGAAACACCTGTCAAAATCTACTAAGTGGACCACACCAGCTTCAACTCCAGTATGAATGGTGTCAAAGCATTTCAAGCAAGAGAATGTAAATCCCTAGCTCTGAGTTTCAGTTACTTGCCCAAGATCATACAGTTTTTTTAAGAGGTTTTGAACACACTTTTCTGATTTTAAATACTATGTTTCTCCACCATGCTGGAGTCATGCATAGCTCCCATGAGGAGGACAGGTGGCCATGGAGACAGAGTAGGACCTTGCAGGACCCCACTGCCTAAAGTCTAAGTCCAAACTCTTTAGCGTGGTATTGAAAACCCTCCAGAGTCTAATTTCAGTCATCACATCAGACTTTGATAGTCCCTAAGTTTGCCACTATGTTTGTGCTTCCCACCGTTCTGCATGAGCGTGGCCTTTAACCCCTTGTGTCCATCAAGCCTTGTCCAGCTCTACACAGGCAGATTTCTTCACTCCTTCCTCTGCCTGACTTTGCTCTTCAGTCCTCTCCGTAAGCTAACAGCTAACCATAAGTTGATAACCACTGTTAGCTACTAGTTTACGGGGGATTTCCCCCATTAGATTGTGAGATGTGGCCAAAGTAGCATTTCTACAGCATCACATCTACCCAGAAAGCAGGTTAGAGCAGAGACAGGCCTAGAAAGAAAGTGGCTATGATTCAAGGTGTGGCTTTTCCCATCCAAGTAGCATGGAGCCCAAAATCACCCTCTGGGGGATGTACTGTTTGAGATCTAGATTCCTTGGTCTTCTATGAATATGAAAATGTTTCTATAACCTAAATGTAAATTGATGTGGAATACAGTTCTTCTGTGAGAAGCGGAACTAAGCCATGCAAGAAGCAGGTGCAAAAGATCTGAGGTGCACCAAAGAGAGGAAAGGTCAGTGGAAGGGGACAGCCGCACAGCAAATAGACACTTGGCAGGGCTAAGGAATCGTGCATTTAATTGATTAGAAAAGCAGCAATGGACATCACTATCACTGGTGTCACCGGGATTCCATTTCATTCTCTCAAAGAGGTTGCTGAAACTAAAGGTTGAAATGTTATTTCAATTGATTTTTAATACATGAAAATTCACATTTCCTTTTGCCAGGTTGCTAATGCCATTGAGAAGGGCCTGGCTATAGCATTAATAAATGAGAAAGTTCAATGTAGCTATTTTGTAAAAACGATTTGATAATGTAGTAGAAGTCAATTCTGTCTCTGGTCAGTTAGCACAAGAGAAGCTAAATGCATATCACATACACTCTTCAGGGTACAAACTGCTGAATGTTCTTTTTCATAGCAGCAACATGGAAGGAATGAGGCCTGTAAGACCAAGGACAAAAGGCAGCTTAAGCCTGTTAATATATATATAGCACATGCCTATAATCCCAGTGGCTCTGGAGGCTGAGACAAGAGTACTGCAAGTTGGAGGCCATCCTCAGCAATCTAGTGGGGCCCTGAAAACTTAGCAAGATACTATCTCAAACTAAAAAATAAAAAGGGCTGGGGATTTAGCTCAGTGGTGAAGCATCCCTGGCTTAAATCCTCAGTACCAAAAATAGAATCCAATAAAAATATATATAACCTGGTACATAATTTCAATTGCATTGTTTAATCTGCAAATAGGTTTTTTATGGGCAAAATTAGAATAATTAATCCTGCTCCCCCTCAGATAGCAAAAAACTGTGAAATTAATTGTTTGGTGCATAAAAACAATAAAAATTGACAAATTCTATGAGAAGCAAGATGAAGAAGATAGATCCTTGGTCACAAAATGGACTCATGATGAAAATTATTTTATAAATAAATATGTATAATCATCTTTAATGTCCTAAAAAACATTTCAAAAACTGTTTTAAAAGCAAATATATTCATGTCCTAAGATATAAAAATCAAGGTTTGTTTTCATTTTGCCCTTTCTTCTGGAATCCATGCTGCAATTTACGGTTTTAACAGTTGCAATTAACAGTCTACCACGGGTAAATTTCTTTCTATGAATGTAAGAATCTGATCTCATTACAGCCTCAACAACAATAGTAATCGCATCAGGAAACAAAATCTGTGCTTTGCTTGCATGATCTCATTTAATTCACACAATTAATGTCACAGGGAGGAAAATGGAGAGTTAAAGAATTCAAATACATAACTTGATCACAGTCACACAATCAAGAGAAACACAAAACTCAAACCCACATCTAACACCTGGGGATGTTCAGCTTGGCCACAGGGTCTCTGGCACTGAAGGACTTTCCTTTGGATCTGGGGTTGTTAGGGAATGCGCATCTCCACAGAACTTCTTGGTGCAACACTTAAGAAGCAGGCTGCCGGTGTATAATACCACATCAGCCTTCAGTGCCCACCATATTTTTGTGTGTTTGATTCCTGGGCTGATCACTGAGGCACTTCATGAGCACTATCGTCCAGCAACCATGTTTCTTCCTTTCAAATACTATTCTTTGGGTATCTATTTCAGGCCTTTGCATTGTCAAAGGAGAACTCCTAGCTGTGTGCAAATGGAACTTAAAAAGACAAGATTACAGCTATGCATATCATATGGAATTCCACGCGAAATACGCTTTAAAGAGGAAGTACACACATATTAATCATCTGTACAGAATTACAGCCATCTTCTCTTTGATTATGTTGGCTATCAGAATTGACCAGCTATATGGCAACAGTATTTAAATACTGTAACATTCTAGGAATAATTCCCTTTTCTTATTAGATCCCTCTAATTTCTTGTTTCTGCCAGCACAATCCAATGTCAGTTCCCAACTATACTCTTTACATAACTCTAAAATATTGAGCTGTATGCTAAATAAGTAAAATATTTTAAGATAATGTCCTGAGGGAATAGTATTTCATATTATAACTCAATATGCCCTAAGGTAATTATTCAGATATCAATATGCAAAATAGCAGTATGTTGTAGTACCCTATATTTCTTTTTATTTTGCGTCTTTGTAGCAAGCAATAAATTTAAAGGTGCAAAGAAAAAAAAAATTGAAGGCAAAGTTTGCAGTTGATTTTCTTAACAAGATTGTTTGCCTAGGGAGAGAGAAATTTCACTTGGTCCTTTCCTAATTATTCATGTAAATTAAATTCTAGAAGTGAAGAAAATTCATAAAAGTCATACTTACTCATCTGAGAGGGAGATATGGCATATGAATGGGGCCCATAACCTCGGAAGGTGAAATGTAGAAAATATCACAAGCAACTCCCACATTAAGTGAAGTGAACCAAAAAAAAAAAAGGGAGATTCTTGGTGTGAAGGAGACTTCAAGGATATCCTCCCTAATCGCCTCTTAATAGTCTCCAATCTCTGACACAGGAAACAAATCAAGAATTCAAAGAACATGGAATTATTAATCACTTATATTTGATACCAAATGTAAGCACTACTAGACACATTTTACATTTTAAAAACCTCTTAAATATAATATTGAGAAAGGAAGCACAGAATGTAATTTAATTCTCTGAGACATCAGTGTATGGCACATCCTAGAAAAAGTTAATTGCACATCCTCTTGTATTTTTTTAAAATCCAGTTTTCTCCTCTTAAGCCTGAAGTATGCTAGCATGCCATTAAAAGCAATAAACCACTACAGATTTGGACGCTAACATTCAATATTCGAAACAAATTCAAATCATTCAGCAAATATTTATTGAATGCTTCTTTATGTCAGGTGTGGTGCTAAACACCACAATAGTTTATCTTGTTAAAATACAAACAGATGAACCACTTCTCTCACAAAAGACTCAAACATTAAATGGAAAGTATGCCCACTAATCATGAAACTGTCTTAGTTTGTATCTGTTTGAGTTAAAGTTAAAAACTGTGAGGGAGAAATAAACCAGAACTGGTGACTATTTGAATGTGGAGGATGAAGATGTAGAAAACAAAGATAAAACCAAAAATAAATTAAAGGTAGAAAGTGAGACAATGATGGGAATTGGAAAATTTGTGAGACCAGAATGAAAATTTAAGCGTCACATGTGGTGAGCTTGAAGTAAAAGCCAGATATCAAGGACCAATGTATTATAGGCAGCTGAGGGTATGTGATCAAAATTAAGACATTATTCTTGTTAATTTCTGTTGTTTAAAAATTGCATGTATGTATATATGTATATAAAATAACCATCCTAGTGATCCTAATGGGTATGAAGTAGCATCTCAGTGTGGTTTTAATTTACATTTCCCTATAAAATATTGTCTTAAAATACACAGTAAGAAAGAAAATACCAGGAGTACTTGCAGCTAAGACACAACCGCCGAATCTAACTGGAAAGACAACACCAGTGGTTTTAGGAATATATTATCCAGTACAATACACAAATATCCAATATGCACACGGAAAGATGCCTAACATCAGTAATCACAGGGAAAATGTAAATTAAAACCACACTAAGATACCATTTCATACCCATCAGGATGGCTATCATTTGTGTGTGGGTGTGTGTACACACACACAGAGATTTTTTAAGCAACAGAAATAAGTTTCAGGAAGGATGTGGGAATGTAAAATGGTATAGCTATTGTGAGGAACACTGGTGGGGTCCTCAAAAATTTAAATATACAATTATAATATGATGCAGTGGTTCTAGTACCATATATGTATATATACTGCAAAGAACTGAAAGGAGGGTACTGTACACCAATGGTCCTAGCAGCTGCATTCACAAGAGCCACAAGGTGGAAACAACACAAACGTCCACTAATAAATTGCATAACCACAATGCTGGCGCATACATACAGCCATCAAAAAGGCATGGCATTCTGACCCACGCTGCTACGTGGATAAACCTGGAGGACATCATGCTAAGTAAATGATCCAGACTCAAAAGGACAAATAGCACATAAGTCCCCTTAGGAGAACTACCTAGAATAAGCAAATTCATAGAGACAGAAAGCAGAATAGAGATTTACAGGGGTTGGAGGAGGGGAGAGGAGGGGTGACTTTTTAATGAGTAGAAAATTCTAGAAATTCGTAGAAAATTCTGGAAACAGTTGTGATAGCACAAAACTGTGAACATGCTTAATGCCAAGGGAGTTGTGGGAGTGTGGAAGAATAGATAACAAAGATAACAAACCTGTGAGATGAGAACTCAGACTTCAGGGATCATGAAGGAGGTGTAGAGGGAAAACTGTATGTCACACATGACCCTCATTTGAGAGATAGGTATATTCACTAGCAGGGAAAGTACTAGCCATGCCATCAAGAAAAGCAAAATACAAATAATAAGCTTTGTAAACAGGCAATGAGCTTGTCTCCCTGGACCTATACAGACAGAGTTAATAATTTGTGAGCTCTGCATTTAAGAATCTATTGTTTTTTGGAGAATTCTAATCCTGAGGCCAATTTTATTTATACATCCAATCAACTGTCATTTATTGAACACTTACTGTATACCAAGCCCAGAGATAGTCATTATATATAAAGCAGATAGCGATCAACAAGGCAGCAGCTCAAGAGCATGGCAAGATTCTCTCTTCCTTACACAAACGCTGTGGTCTGAATGCGTCCCCTCAAAATTCATATACGGAAACTGAATTGCCAATGTGAGAATGTTAAGAGGTGGGTCTTTAGGAAGTGATTAAGTCACGAGGGCAGAATCCTCATTAGAATAAGATTAGTGATCTGGGCAGGGTGGCATATGCTCAGCACAGCTCAGCTCAGGAAGCTGAGGCAGGAGGATCGAGAAATTAACTACGCTCGATATTTTCTATATCATAACTCCTTTGATTCCCACAACCATCCCATGAGGTAGATATCACACATCTAAACATCAAATTCAACACAATAATAAATGGCAGGCATCTGCTAAATCACATTTTCGTTGAAGAGGCTTCAACAATTTCATGGACCAGAAAGGAATCATAATCTGAGCTGTGTGGGGTTTTGTGTGCCACCTCATTTCCAAAAATCAATTATTTGATTTTTCTTTAAATTTTTCCTTTCAGGAAAAAAAAAGCAAGGGAATTACACTTTTTTTTTTTTTTACCTGTATCACATGTTTGTACTTTTCCTTGAGGTAGTAAACACTACCCTTAAACTTTGCTTATTTATTGAGTAAATTGTTTCTGAGTAATTATTATGTATTCAATGAGCATCATTTCTTGAGTATCTACTATGTGCCAAGCTCTGTATTTGAATCTTTGTAAGAGGGAGTTGAGGGAGGGGGGATGCAATGGGAATAAATAGAAAAGAAAAAAGCCCAGGGTTCTCCCCACACACACACACCACCTCAAGGAATACCCAATCTAGTAGGAGAGATAAGTGCATATTTCTAATTATAATGCAGCATTATGTGAGTTGGAATATAGATATGTAAGGGACTATAGGAGTAAGGAATAATACCAGATACCAGGAGTTTCAAAAATATAAAAAAATATGTCCCGGTTGGCCTGGTGTCACACGCCTATAATCCCAGTTGCTCAGGAGGCTGAAGCAGGAGGATCGAGAGTTCAAAGTCAGCCTCAGCAAAAGCAAGGTACTAAGTAACTCAGTGAGACCCTGTCTCTAAATAAAATACAAAATAGGGCTAAGTGGATCAGTGGCCTCCTAAGCCTGAGTTTAATCTCTGGTTCCAAAAAACAAGAATGTGTCCCTTCCTTCCAAAACGCATAACTCTGAAATCAAATAAAACATATACACAAATAATACGAATACTTCAAAGTGGTAGTTATAAACAACATAAGAGTGAAATCAAAATATAGGTTCCTAGGTTTGCCCTCACATCTGTCTAAGAGGGATAATAATACTCTCCTCTGCAGAATACATTCCAAAAGTCAAGCACCTTGCTGAAGTTTTTATCTGCATATTGTTCAAATTTGTTGGTTGAGAATTGTAGCAAATTCCAATGTGGCCTCCAACACATTCTTGTGTGATTCTCTTTCTCTTAAGTGTGGGCAGTATCTGAAACTTTCTTCTTGTCAAAAAAAAGGGGGGGGGGTGGTAATGAGATGTCATTTCCTTGCTTGTGATACACAGGATGGTATTGTCCATTCTTGCAAGAGAGACTTTCCACCTGGCTGGCTTAGAACAAACCAGAAGCCACATGGGAAGATGCCGAGGGTGGATTTCAACCTCAGACCAGACAAAAAGGGAGGCCCTTCCTCCAACATGCTGGAAGACACTGAATTCTGCCCACAGTCTGGTAAACTTAGAAACTAGAGACAAGACTGCTGTCCTAACTTAATTACAGCCTTTAAAAGAGATCCTGAGGCACAGAACTCTCAGCAAAGCCATGCCTGGACCCTGGCCCATGGACACTGAGAGATTAATTAGCTGTTTAGAGCCGTGAAGTTGGTGGCCACATTGTCGACATAACAGAAAACTAACACAGATATTATTATGCCCTTTTTTCAAATGGAGAAACTGAAGTCTTGAGAAGATAATCCACCAAAACTAAAAATCAAACTCAAATCTATATTCAAACTTTCATAATGCCTTAGAGATGGCTTCATGGAAAAGCAGACATGTGCACTGAGTCATCAGGTAGGTGGAGAGAGAGGAAGCCAATACTGACTGATAGACTGTGTTAAGTGAAGCTCAGAGACAAGAGTGTGTTTGCTGTGTCTGAGGATGAGCGGCTCAGTTTTACCAGAAGTGAGCACACACACATAACCATGGGTTTTCCCAGGTTTCTCTGGCTGTGAAATAAAGGATGTGATTTCATCAGTAGCAAATAGCACTGACTCTTGCCTTCCTCTGCTAGATGTTAAGCTTGCAGTTCACAGTGGAGTGTTTCTAGCACAACCCAAAAATGTCTCATGTGTTTTCTATGTGTTCTTCTCTGAGCTGCTGTTGGTAGTGCATACTCAACAGTAATTAAACAAAGAATGGGAGTAAGAAACATTTCAAAGAACATATAAATATGAACGCCAACAGACTGGATATGAGAAAACATAAAGAGGTGTCAGACAAAGATCACTCAAAATTTTGACACTGGTGAAGAAGAAAGCCAAGAGGAGCATCTAGATTGGAAGAAAGAGATTGAGCTTCCAGCAGGAAATGCATGTAGAACCATACGGGTAACTAGAATCTCAACCTTCAGCTCAAGAAAATAGGCAAAAGGTCTTCCAAAGAAAAGTCTTCTAAGTAGATAAAATCATCAAGAAAGTGAATTTAAAGAATAGAGGACTATGAATAATATGGATCTACATATACATGTAATATATATACATGCATATGCATATGGGGGAAGGCAAAGAGACACAAAGAGGAAAGAGAGGAAAAGAGAGAACACTAGGAAGATGTTATAGAACGAGATGCAAGATTGTAGATTATGGTAGCTCTAATTGACAAAGCTGTTGTGGTTGACTCTTCAATGTCCTGTCCATCCGAGATGATGAGTGTAGACCTAGATTAGTTCCCCTGTGGAATAATATTGATCTAGGTAACACATATTTTCCACTGACTTCATCATATTGAAGGGAAGAACCTATATTTCTAAATAAGCAGATTTTCTAGGAATGCCCAAAGCAACATGGAGCAATACTTACCACCAGCAGTCATCTTGCAACCATGAGGGAAACCAAGATGAGAAAAAAGCCAACTAACTTGAGATGGAAGTAGAAGATCAGAGTTCACCAGAAAGTAGCCACAGCTCTGACATGCTGCTGAGCTTCTATCCTCCTCTTATATTATATAAAATGGTACATTATAAAATGGCATGTTTTCTTGTTTGTAATAATTTCTGAAAGAAAATCTTTCCGCAACATAATTCTTCCACTGATAGAATTCAAATATTGCAAGAAAGACAATTTGAGAAAACAAATTACGAGGACTATATTCAGTTCATTACTACTTATTCTCACTACCCAGTTCCTGTAAGAGGATTAATCTGCCTGCCCTTGGTGTGTGACTTGCCTGTGCCTCCTGTAACAGGAATATACATCCTGCCGAGGACCTCAGTGGACAGTGGAATGTAAGTGGGTGGGGCCTGCGCACGTACTTAAACAGTCATCACAACAGCCAACATCCATCACAGATTCCTTCGCCTCTCCACCTGCCACATCTCAGACTGTGGCTGCCCCTCACCTGGATTCTGAGTGAGAAGACAGAGCCCACCAGAGCTGAGAAGAGAGTGCCACAGATTTGCTGATAACTGATAGAAATGGAGGATACCACGCTAAGTGATATAAGCCTGTCTCAGAAAATCAAGGGTCAAATGTTTTCTTTCACATGTGGAAGCTAAAGCAAAATAAAGCAAAGAAGGTGGGGAGGATTGGATATATAAAGATATAGGGAATACCATTAGAGGAGAAGAAAAAGGAGATTAAGAGGGAGAGAAGAAGGATTGAAAGGGGAGGAAATGTGACATGAATATTTTAAAATCATGCTATGTGCATATATAAATATACCACAGGGAATCTCACCTTTATGTAAAATTGCAAAGAACTCATCAAAGATAAATAAAAGACCATAGAATGGATCAGATATGACTCTATGTTTACATATATTTTCACAACCAGTGAAACTCCACATCCTTTCCCATAAGAATGGGATCCTAATTAGAATAAGTTATACCCCAGGTATGTCAAAATACACTCTACTGTCATGCATATCTAAAAAGAACAAATAAAAAGTTTTCTAAATTAAAATTATGACAAAGTCTTTCACAACATGCATATAAATAGGACGGAGCTATGGGAACAAGAATGTGGACAATGAGACCTTTGAGAAATAGGGACTTCCAGAGTTTGAAAGAAAGAGTGGTCCCTATTCTAAAAAGACTCCCAGGAAGTAACCTTGTATGGAAAAAGGCTACTCAATTAAGGTAAGAAATAATGTAATCACTACAGGGATAAGGTTAATAACACTATTAATGCCACTAAATACTTACTAAACTCCAGTTGTTGTGCTAAGCATCAGACATTAGCAATGTCGACCTGATCTGAATAGGAAGGAGACTAAATAAAAAGGCAGAAGTAGAAAGTCGGGTGTGTATTAGGATGAAGGGTGGATGGCAGAACTGCATGAGCAACAGGCCAGAAGTTGTAGGAACTTTTTGTTTCTAGAGATGGGGACAGAAGGGCAGTGTGGCTTGAATTGTGATTAATGAAACGGCTTAAAAGATGATGCAACAACTTTCTTCTAGCAAACATGTTAAAAATTGCACCTGCTTAGAATGTCATGCCCACTCCAGTTGGCACCCTCAGCACTGCTGGTAGAAATAGATTTATTGGTAGAGACTCTTATAGGGCTTATGTAAGAGATATTTCTCCAACACTGTCCTTTAATTATCCCTAATAACTTTATTTCTCTTAATAATTTAATTTCCTAGTTAAAATATTTGGTTTTCCTCATACTTCTCAAATTTTCTTTACTGATCAAACAGGGAAAAATGTCATACAAAGTTTAATATTTTCCTATAATACTCCATGAATCTTATTTCCTTCATTTATACCCATACCACATTTAAACATCAACAATTTGTGTAAACTTTTAAACAGCAAATGAAGCTGATGTTATATGTTGTTGTCAAACATTACAGTAACTAAGCAGAGTAATTTTTCCAAAGTCAATGTACAGCAATATGTGCTATTTAAATGCCAAATCTGGAATTTGAGGAAGCAATTAAAATTTACAAGAGTAAACAAGCAAGGTTCAAAAGCAACCGAGCCTTTTAAGTTTCTGTGGTTAATACACCCAGATATCAATGTAGCCAAATAATTCAAAGTAGCCATATAAATGGAGAACTAACATTATCATGCTAATATACATTATAATGTGTGTGCATTTTTCAAATTATAGGTTCAAACCGTGCAAAAGCAATGCTGTTTTTATCTCAGCCTATGGAAACAGTTGGTCACCTGGTGAGTCCAAGGAGAGTCTAAAGTTTTCCGTCATTTATAAGCAGTCTCCTGCCTTAAATGTAAAATCATTGGCTTACACAGTGAATCATTATAAATCTCTCACAAGCTTTTAAACCAATCAGTCAAGCTTAGAATGCAGTGATTTGGAGAATCATAGCTCTGAGGCTCTGGGGCCTCACTGTGCAAGGGTAATAAATGTAAATGATTTTGTAACTTGTAGAAACACAGGTTAGTTCGCTCTTTACCTCCCAAAGAGCAACTGGGTTTGACTAAGGAGGTTTACTATGATCCTAGGGAGAAAAAAAAAATCTATTATGTCATTTTCTTTCCTGAATCCTGGGGAAAAGAATAACATAAAAAGCAGTTAATCTGTTAAGCACACAAAGCCTACTTTATAGAAAACTGCCACTCAAAAAGCCTCCATTCTGCCTGTAATTTGTAGCCTACCCAGTGAGAAATGAGCCTTTCTAAAGCAACGTTCTGTAAATGGTGCTATTTACCCAATTTTCCCTGCTTTGGGCAAGAGAATCTTCACTACAACAGAGAATGTTCATCTAATGTCATCGCTATTCTTAAAAAAAAAAAAAAAAAAAAAAAAAAAAAAAAAAAAAACTCTTTCGGTGGTACTCCTTAAGAAGTAGTGTTCCCAATTTGAAAATAAATCTTATGTAGAGTTTGAATGACTTTTTTTTCAATTTGAAACCTAATTTCATGAAACAGAAAAAGGGTTTACTGAAATACTAGTGACAATTAATATGAGAATTACCTACAAATTATCATACAGTTAATTTAAACTTAAGTATATTCAACAAAGTTATAAAAGATATAAAGTGAGGTTCTAATTAGACTTATAGTTTATCCCCACTAGAGACCTGGTAGAAACCTCTTAACCCAACATAGATGATAAAATATACTTTTTTCCAGTCTGGTCTGAATTTGACATCTTATGTTATTTTATATCTGTTGATGGTCTCCTGTCCAAGGTCACTTGCACATGACCCCTCATGCTGCCAGCAAGGTTATGGCATCACTGTGTCACAACACTTGCTACGTGATCTTTTCTTCTTTCCTCAAAGTTCAAGCTTTGAATAAACAGATCCCTCCAGCTGACTTTGTTAAATCCCTTCTACTCGCCACCTCTGCTTTCCTGGGACTATCTGAGCCCTCCTTTCCCACTGAGGATTTTTCTGCAGTCTTTGCTTCATGTACAAGAGTCAGTTTTAATATCCTTTTAGCAGGCTTCTGAAGTCAAGTCCAAACAGCAAAAGGGAGGGGGACACGCTGGGTACCACAATGGGGAGAAATACCAACAGCAAGAACTTTGAATGAATTTTTTTGCATTTGAAACCTAATTTCAATATATTGTTTTCTATTGGAAACCTAATTCCAATATACTATAAAACACCTTCCCATCCCATACTCTGTCCTGGGCTCTGCTGTACTCATTTGGGGTATGCTCCGATTTTACCTTTTTGTACCCAATATCATGTAAGCTAAGCTTACAAATGCCAAATGCTAAACATTGTATCTTGTTTTATTTAAGCAATGATTTCTATTTTACGAATGAGGAGAACTTTGAAAGAAGGTAGGTCCTGAATCAGCTGGAAAGAGCCATTTGTAGAAGAGTGTAAGTGAAATTTAAAGATAGACCTGTATGGTGGGAGTGTGTGAATATACACCATTCTTTCCAACTTACATACTTTCTTCCTTACTTTTTCCTTTCTTATATTTATTTATTGGTTATTGTTTTGGGGTGTTGGTGCTAGGGCTAGAACTCAGGGCCTACAAAAACATTGAGCAAGTACTCTACCACTGAGCTACATCCCCAGCCTGATATAGGGTTCCTGATTTGCTTTTAAAAGTATAATGGAACTTAATATGCTCACACATACAGCATTCCTTGCATACAGTAAAACTTCTGTAGAAGAATCAATACCATCTATATTAAAACAAATGTTTTTTTTTAATTTGTTATGCTGATTGATTTAAAGTTATTACTAATTGAAAACAACCAACTAAAAATAGCAGAAATTAACTTAAAATTCTGTCCAAAAATATCTTACTAGAAGCAAGGAAATTTCAGAATACAATTGTGAATACAATTTTATACTTTGAACTCATTTTCTTTTTTACCCTTCTAACATGAACACACATATACCCAAAAATTAAAAAATAAGTAAATCATAAACCTTTGTATATTGGTAGAAAACATTTATTGGTATATAAATAGTTGTCAATTCCATTGTTTATTGAAGCCTTTATACTTCATGAGATGTTTTCTTAATTTATAAAAAATAATGACAATGGTAAAATTAATAGCATCAGGTACCAAAAAAATCTATCAACTCTGTTTTCCCAAATGTATTTCAAGAAAAAATGAGCTAAAATAAGGGCTCATGAAGCCAGGCATGGCTCAGGAGGCTGAGGGAAGAGGAACACAAGTTTAAAGCCAGCCTCAGCAACTTAGCAAAAGCCTGTCTCAAAATAAAAAATTATAAAGTGCCAGGGATGTGGCTCAGTGGTTAAACACCCCTGGCTTTAATCCCAGGTACAAAAAAAAAAAAAAAAAAAAAGAGCTAAAGGAAACCTGTTGAATATAAGCAAAAAAATGTTGACTCTCTCTCTAAACAATGGGTTGGGTTGAGCTTATCAAAGGCTATCAAATGCCTTTTCCTGGCAATCTTTCCCCAAAATCATTTTTTATTCATTTTTGGAAATAGAAAAATCAATTTTCTGAAAATAAAACGCCTGACCAAATGTCCAGCCTCCAAGATCCCACCCTTAGAAGTAGTTCTAATATTGCATTCTTTGTGTGTGTGTGTGTGTGTGTGTGTGTGTGTGTGTATAGACAAATGAACTTCAGCATTTTTCACTATAGTCATGTGTCATGTACCACACAACCATGTGTCAGTCAAAAGCAGACAACATTTACAACAGAGTCCCATGAGATTATAATGGGGCTGAAAAGGTCCAATGTCACTTGTGACAGTGTAGCCAATAAAAAAACAGTGCAATGTATTACTCGGGTGTTTGTGTTGATGCTGGCGTAAACAAACCTACTGCACTGCCAGTCATATGAAAGGAAGGCACATGAACTCATGTCCAGTACATAATACTTGATGATGATAATAAATGACCATGTTACTGGGTTATGTATTCACTATATGATTCTTTTGATCCTTATTTTAGAGTGTACTCCCCTTCTACTTACAAAATAATAGTTTGGCCAGCCAAGGTAGCTGTAATCCTAGCTATTCACGATGCTGAGACAGAAGAATCAAAAGTTTGAAGAAGATAGCCTCAGCAACTTAGTGGAACCCTGGTCTCAAAAAAAAAAAAAAAAAAAAAAAGATCAAAAGGGCTGGTGGGGATATGGCTCCTTGGTAGGGCACTCCTGGGTTCCATCTCCAGTAAACCCCGAAAAATGAGTTTACGGAGCAGTCTGCTGTGCTATGCCAGCAGCAGCCACCAATATCTAGAGACTGCCATGTCTCATGATTGTATCGTTTTTCTCTTGTGCTTGATTTAATCTCATAATGTTGTTTTGCCCGTCTTGGCCCCTAGGAGCCATAAGCCATTTCATATGTATACAGGCATATGCTACCATATATAGGTAGCCTAGGTGCATCGTCAGCTATACCATCCACCTAGGTTTGTCAATCAATGATTTAATTGCTTTAGTTTTCTTTTTCTTTTCTCAGAATATATCCTCATATCCTCATCATTAAGCAACATGTGACTGTGCTTACATTTCTTACATATATATATATATATATATGTACACACACACACACACACACACACACACACACATATATATATATATATGTGTGTGTACTAAACATTTCACTAAGTTTTTCTGTCTTTGCATTGAGCTTTACATTTCTTGGTCAAGTCTCCATGATTACATATACTGTTTCAGTTACATACTTACAGGGTTAATTTATTAACATTAATTACTATTCATATAAAAGTAGAAAATGTGATCTTGAGAAAACTAAGTTTAAATATAATATCACAGAGCCAATATTTCAACAGTAACATGCATCAGGTAATAAATAGCTCCCTTTGATCATTGTTTTTAAAGTCTCTTGAACCATGCTTTGATTAGTTCTATTTAATATTTAACATCTGGTTAGTCAATTTCAATCTGCAGGAAACACTGCTGGAAAAATTCTATGCTGACTAAATACATTTATAATACTACAAAGCTGACATGTAATTGATTTTAGTTCCCATAAAAAGATTATGTTAACTTTCCTTAATCTATATATTTGTATTTTGTGCAGTCTAGTGAATTCACACACCAGGGATGCTAAATTTTTATTTCCTATCAATATTTTATGTAAAATTGATAGGATTATATTTTACTCTAAGTACCACTTTCCAATTTCTCCCTTGAAAAGGAAATAACATACTGAAAAATATTACTGCACATCTACAGCACTAATACGATAGAGTTTTCCTGTCCAGCTACAGGACTTGAGGTCATTCAAAGGTGTACTAAATATCTACAGGCCATCAGAACACAGAGAGATTTTTTTGACTTAAAAATATGTAGAAGTTTTTATTTCTCACAACATTTTTGTTGTTATTAGTTTTCTCTAATAAGGAAATTGAGGATTTCTTTATTACTAAATAAAGAAAATTTTGCAAAGATTTATTTAAGTCAGTATTTGGTAATTAGTCATTTAACATTATTTCATGTTATAGCCTATTAAAATATGTAAGTATGCCAAATTTCACATAAATGACTCTTTCTAAATAGGCTATGAATTTTATAAGACAGAAATTTTGGTGCTATCTTCATAACATTGGGTCAACTGACAGAGACTTTTCTCTCAATAAGTAAAACATAGTTTTAGTCTATCAGGTTTCAAATAACCAATGTGTCAAAATTCGTCCATTTTATTTTAATTCAGGATTCGGATTCTCTTTTTTCTGAAGGGAAGGTGACTGAAATTAAAATCTGATTTAAAAGTAATAAAGATAAAAGCCAAATCTAGACCCTTCTCTAGTCTTCTCCGTAATCTACCACTAAAATTGTAGCAAGTTAGAAAGTCACTAATTATGTAAAGAAAGAATATTTAAAGCAGTATTAAGAGAGTAATAAAATTTTCCTTTCCAGATATTGCACCAAAGACTGCAAAATCTGGCAGTAATTATAGTAAAGGACATAAAGATCTCTGTGAATGCGCTGTTTGGCTTCCCAAGTTTCCACAGGGCTGCAGTAACTCCACATTTTCTACAGCCTCTTGAATACTCAGGGTGTGATCCAGTACTGAGAATGTGCTTGATGACTAAGAAATAAATATTGTACTTAATAAGTAAAATTGATGGATAGAGGGCCATGAAATGTTTTATGTCTCAAGAAATTGTTTTTTAAATACACACAGTAAAAGCTCATTTAAAGGGTTAACAAATAATAGTTGCCTACATTCAGCATTTCCTTTTTTCCAATACTATGTTAGTTAAAAATAAAACTAGTTGTTTGCTAATATTTTTTTCAGTAAGGAATTTGGCTTCTATTCTGAGTGAAATGGAGTGTTTCAAGCCAAGTGATGACAAAAATTGGTAAATGTTTTTCACTGTGGCTACTGCTGAGAATCAACAGAAGGAGGCAAACCTGAAAGACCAGGTAAGTGGCAGTTGCAATAAAGATGATGGTAACTTGGACCACAGATGAATAGAAGGAATTAAAAAGGGGTTTGATCAAGAGTAAAACTTAGCAGGGCATGATGGTGTGCACCTGTAATGCCAGCTACTCAGAAGGCTGAGGCAGGAGGATTGCAAGTTCAAGACCAGCATCAGCAATTTTGCAAGGCCCTAATCAACTTAATGAGACTCTATTTCAAAATTTTAAAAAATAAAAGGGCTGGGAGTGTTGCTCAGCAGTTAAGCACGTCTGGGTTCAATATTCAGTACCAAACAAAGAGTGACCCTTAAAGTAAATGAAGTTTGGGTGATAAAGACATGTCAATATAGATTTACCAATTTTAACAAATGTCCCACTACTCTCATAGGGAATGTTGATAATGGGGAGACTATGGATGTATAGAAACAGAAGGTGTATGGGAAACCCCTGTACCTCGTACCTCCCATTCAGTAGTGCTGTGAACTTAAAACTGTTAAGTTTACTTTTCAAAAAGCAGATTCTGCACATATCCATTGAAGGTAGCATTAAAACGTTTGATCAGGGAGAATGACTCCAAGAATACTGAACACATGGGAAAGCTGAAACTGAGATGTTTCTTAGGTGCAAATAGACTGAGAAGGCACTTACACTTACAATTGGTTGAAATTAGACATTTGAAAGGATCCTATATTTACCTAAATTATAATGACTCTGTCAATTTGAGTCATACTTCACAACTGTCACCTAATGTCTTCGTGATCAGGAAACTCAGGTCAGCAAAGAGAGTAGCATTTACTTATTTTTTTTTATTCATAAGTGACAAATTTTAAAATTTATGTTTTATTATGTACATGTTGTTTTAAATATGTATGTAGTATTAAATAGCTAAATCAAGATACTTAACATGTGCATTACCTGATCCATTTATCATTTTTTGTGGTAAGGAACCCTTAATATCCTTTGCCTTAGAAACAACATACAAGAATACAATGAGAGCAGGCATTTTTATATGGTTATATTCTTTCTGACATCTTGTGGGATTTTTTTCTGGAAGTATATAAAATGGAAAATACATTTGTAGTAATTCCATTCTATTTTAACAATATTTTTTGAGCAGTTATGATGGGATGATTTCCAGGGGACCTATAAATTAAATAGAAATCCCATATATTTTGCAAAAATATAAAATGCTATGGCTCTCAAGATACCTATAGTCTAAAGGGGAAATATACACAAAATAGAAGATTTTGCTTCAATGGCAGTCATTCTTAAACTTGAATGTACTTAAAAAAATCTCTGCATCCAACCCCAGAGATTTTTTTGGTAGATCTAGAATGAGGCCTAGTATTTTAACAAAATTTCTTATGATTCTAATGAAGATGGCCTGTGGCTCTAAATGATGGGACTAACTTTCAAATTGACCCAATGCAAATTAAACCTAATAATTTAAAGCTTTATATGTCTAACCCAGATATCTAGTGGAGACACCCAATCCCTTGAGATCTGGGTAAAACTGGGTCAAATTCGAAAACCTGGTCCTATGGAAATCTAAAACCCTCTTAAAGATTTCTGTGAATTCTAAGGTAGTAATTTTTAAGTCTTAACTCTCAATTCTGCCCCTCAGACCCCTGCCTCTATGAAAACTACTTCTTTTCTGAACAGTTTTTACAAAGATGTGAGTCTCCTTTACCACGTTGTCCTATACACCCCCAAACTCATGCACATACACACTTAGTGATAATAAATAGAATAGATTGTACTAAAGTTCTGGGGAGAAGAATTCAAACAAAGAAAAGCAGACACTACAAAAATAGTATTAACTTTAAATTCAGCATTGGGTATTGCATGTCCTACTCTCACCAACAAATCAGAAATTTCACTAGCTCTAAGCTTTGCTAGAATTATGTAATACAATATATATAAAAAGTGGAAATAAATAATACAATCAGCATTTTATGGAAATGTTGAAATATCCATTCATTCTCTGAAATTATCCCATATTAAGTTAATATAAATAGAGAGTACTGTGATTTCTTGGTCTTGAAGAATGTATGACATTTTAGGACCTTTCTATCCATCTGATGCTACGATTATATGGGTAGTTATTACTGTTTGCTTAGAACTTTTCTCTAAGGCTCCCTAAAACAATGTATTTACATATGATATGAGCTCAGCTCAAAACTTGCAATAGTAAGCAATTCATTTAAAATTTTGGGACCTGAGAGACTAAACAGGAAGTCAGAGGAGCCGTATGCTATGGAACTGCTAAATCAACAAAGGATAATTTCAGAAGCTTGTCAGAGAACTCTGTACATGCAATGCCCATTTCACGCTAATTTACAGTACCCATGGCATGGGAGAAAAGGTCTCCAGACTCCAATCTGTGATGTGGAAAATACTTTGCTCTGATTCAAAAAGCAATATAAAGTTATTCTGTACATAAAAATATAAACACATCAACTACATAATCAAATTCAGTTATACATCAGTGATCTATACAATGCGCTGATGTGTTATTATTCTCCAAGTGATTAGACAGATCAGAAGAAAGAGGGAATCCTTATGAAGAGCTGCTCAGAGGATCAGAGATATGAAGCAAGGATGGGCACATATTTTTAAAGAGAAAGGGAGATGAAGAGTGGAAGTAGAGGAAGCACTAGCGAAGAATTCTTGGGATATTAACCTTACTGAAACAGCATGCCCACCAATGTTATTGACAATGAAGTTAATAGTTTGAATAGATACAAGTGGCTCAAGAGGAACATTAAAGGTATAATTTTAAGCACATGATTGGGAGATGGATGATGATTATTTTGGGAGCTGGGAAAAATTCAGTTCAAAATTGAAAAAAAAAGTTTAATTTAAAAAAGAAAGTTGAATTGTGTTGTAAAGGTAGACTTGAGGAAAAGACAATCTCCTCAAATAAGTTTGATGAATAATAAATAAACCCAAGATTATTGCAATTGTTCATATAATACTAATAGCCATCATTTACTGAAAGCATATTGCAAGCTAGGCACAGATATAAGTAACTTTAAATGCATGAACTTAATTCCCTTTACAGCCTGCTTACATAGGTATCATTATTATTATACCCATTTTATAGATGAGGAAGTTAAACCACACACCAAAGTTCACATAGTAAATATTATGTAAACAGGGAACTGAGATTTGAACCCAAACACTCTGGCTTTTCAATCTGGTCTTTTAGCTATTGTAGCTCATTGGGAGTTCCTAGGGATATAAAGAGAAATAAAGGCAAGCTAATATATATTCCCAAACAGGAACTGTAAGGATTTAGAGGTCAAATAAGAGATAGGCACTGAAGATGACTCTAAAGTTTTCAGTGTAAGGAACAGGAAAGATTGATGGTATGTTTAGTAACTATGTAAGTTTTAAAAATGTATTAGTGACACAATAATAGAGAAAGGTGATGATGTATTTGCCAATCAATACATGAACATCATTTCTTTTAATGTAAGAAATTTTCCACATTGAGGGAAAAAATAGATTAAGAGTTGATTATGCTTCTTAGTTGCTCTATTTAACGTACTGGAGCTATTTTTCATGTGAGATAATACTCTGTATTTATGTAACACCTTTCTTCTAAGGAGCTCAAAGCATTTTACCACAACCCATTACCTTATTCATCCTCATAACATCCCCTCTTAGGAAAGGAAGTGTCAAATCTAATGACCACAATTTTACAGATGGGAACACTAAGACAAATGGGGCCGGTGACTTGCCAAGATCACAGAAAACCCTGGAGCAAGACTCAGTACAGAACTGGTGGATTTGAAATGGAAAATCATCTCTTCCAATCTCTTCTCAATGACATGTTCAAAGTTGTCTTAACTTGTTGGCATTACTTGATCAATACATTAGCAAGTTTAGAATCAAATTATAACCTGTTATTGCCGAGAAGTATGCATGATGAATTTTGTAATTCCTGGGTAAGTCTATAAAATGGTAAAAATCAATGTTTCATTCTTTAAAAAAAAAAAAAAAAAAAAAAACTTTCCTCCTGGATTAGGCATTTACTACACTCGTTTTTAACCATTCAGAAATTTTGCTACATACATAAGCTCTGAGAGTCTTGGCAAAATTCTGTCTTTTGTTTAGAAAAACTTTACCATGTAGAAGTCCCAAATTACCAATAAATGATGAAAAAAGGTTAGATGATATATACACACAGAAAGAAGTAACGCAACAAGAAACCAAGTAGTCTCTTTGAAGGAAAGTATTTTCTCTTGTTAACAAGATGACCAACAAAAAAAGTCCTTAAATCTAAGTCCTTCTTGTTAGCTTAAAAATTATGATACCTGTGTAATTCCAGCAACTCTGGAGACTGAGGCAGGAAGATTGTGAGTTCAAAGGTAACCTCAGGAACTGTGAGACACTAAGCAACTCAGTAAGACTGAGTTGTCTCTAAATAAAATACAAAATAGGACTGGGGATATGGCTTAATGCTAGAGTGCCCCTGAGTTCAATCCCCAGAACCAAAAAAAAAAAAAAAAAAAAAAAATTGTAACACTGTTCTAGATGAACTAAGATTTCCATTGCATTTTTGATTGACCTCATTACAAATGCAAAGTAAAATTCGTTGATAATCACATACTTAATTGTTCAGGTCCTAAAAAAAAAAAAAAAAATGAGTGTATTGACTTTCAGTCCTTTCACAGAACCCTAACTAGCTAGGTACACTGGATAGTAAGCACAGTATATGGTCCCCAGTGACCGACATTAGCAGGGCAGATCAAAGGCCCAACCACTGGCTGATACAATGTAAAGCACCTGTGCATGTGACTTTTTCTCTTAAGTTGCACCAGCTTGGCACTTAAAATGTGTAAAGCCTTTTAGAAATTCTGCCACAGGCTGGAAGGATATTATAGTTCAAAAATGAACTGGAAGAGCTTTCTCAACAACATTGAATGAAGAAAAGAAAAAAGATGACGAAAAACAAATGGTGTACAGCCATGTGGCCTAAACGATACCAAATCAGATTCATCATTATCCCCAAAGTCAAAGAATTATATGGGGAGCTAAGTCATTTTTCATCTTTATATTATTTACCATAACAAGGATAGTGCCCTCTAGATAAAAGCCTTATGTTTTCCTATATCATTGGGCTTCCAATAAAATCTGTGGACAATATTCACAGACAATGGGCAACCATTTTCTAATTAAAATAAAAATGTGCTGGATGCAGTGACACATGCCTGTAATCCCAGCAGCTCTGGAGGCTGAGGTAGGAAGACTGCAAGTTCATACCAGCCTCAGCAACTTATCAAGGCCCTAAGCAACCCAGTGAGACCCTGTCTCTAAATAAAGGATAAAGAAGGTCTGGGGATGTGGCTCAGTGGTTAAGAGCCACTGAGTTCAATCTCTGGTACCAATAAATAAATAAATAAAGTATCAATATGTGAGAGTTTTCTGAATGACTCAAATTATTATGATATGCTTTGGGTTTCCTAAAATACCAAACTCAATAGTCTCAAAGTTGATACTAACAAAGAAGAGGTAGTTTTTTGAATAACACAAATTGCCATTTAAATTCACTCATTTTTTCCAATATACTTGTAAAATACGTGATATGTATCAAGCATTGTTGAGAGCTATAGCAATGAACAAAAACAGTCACCACTCGGTGCACACACTCCAGAAGCAAAAGATAGAAAATAATTTAAAATGAATTTAATGATTACAATATGTAATATATATGTCTGCTGGGGATAATGGCTAAGAAAGATAGCAAACTTGTAAGGAATCAGAGTATAATAGAGGATATAAACAGATAGTGAATATTATATCCTAGGTTGCTTAAATTAAGCCAAATTTTGAAACAACCTAAGGAAAATTAAAAAAAAACAAAAACAAAAACAAAAACTTTTGGCCCAGCCCTCAGGAGGCTGAAAGACAGGAAGATCGTGAGTTCAAAGCCAGCCTCAGCAATGTCAAGGCACTAAGCAATTCAGTGAGACCCTGTCTCTAAATAAAATGCAAAATAGTGCTAGGGGGCTAGGGATGTGGCTCAATGGTTGAGTGACCCTGGGTTCAATCCCTAGTACCAAAAAAACTTTTGTGTTATAGCTGACCCTATTAGAGACTTCAGGAAAATGCAATACAGTTGAAAAAAACCTAACTGTCTTGCCATATTGTTAGTTCCTGAGATTTATTTCATATGCAAACGATGAACATGTATCCTTTCCTTCATTCTAAAAAGTGTACCAAGAACCTAAGATGTACAAGGCCACACACACGCTCAGGAGAAAATCCAGATTTCATCTTCAGGGAAATTGTACGTACGTGAGAAAGACACGAGACAAATTTGAGCTATATAGGTGACTAATGCTACAAGAAAAACGTAAAGAATTAAGTACTTGATCTCATCTAAAGATCCAAGAGAAGCTTCATGGAGAAAGTGGTACCTCAGTGGGACCATGGGAGATGAGAGAGATTGAGGCCAAAAGAACATCATGAGCAGTGCTGGATCCGAGAACAGCTGGGGTCCTCCGTGGAACCAAAAGCACAGGACCAGCTACAGATGAGGCTGAAAATACTCTGAGGACAGATCCTGGATGGAACCTGAACGAAAAGATTTAAATTTTATTCTGTTGATAACTGTGATCCACTGAATATTTTTCAAGACAACCAAAGAAAGTAATTCATCTGGATCAGAAAAAAAGGTCTCTAGCATCAAGAAAGAAGAACAATCGAAAAAGGAAAACAGGGAAGCAAAAAGAGTGTCAGCTCTTGCATTAGTCTCAGGAGAAAAGAAAAGTGTCCAAACTGAGAAAATGGAAATGGGAATTGAAAGTATGGAATAACTTAGATTCACTTTTTATAATCTGTAAACCAATTGGTGAGGATCATGGGGAAATGGAAGTCTTTTTTTTTTTTTTTTTTTTTTTTTGAGAGAGAGAGAGAGAGAGAGAGAATTTTAATATTTATTTTTTAGTTCTCGGCGGACACAACATCTTTGTATGTGGTGCTGAGGATCAAACCCGGGCCGCACGCATGCCAGGCGAGCGCGCTACCGCTTGAGTCACATCCCCAGCCCTGGAAGTCTTTTTATACAACTTTTTTTTTAATCTTTCAAAACAGAAGTGGGACAAGTAAACACCCCAAATATTTTCTGGAACAAATTCAAATGAAAAGAATTTGCTTGCAAAGTAAATATAACTTTCTACTTAATGAAGTGTATACTGAGTTGATAATGGGTTCCCAATATTGGTAGACTCTGTTTGGAGTTCCCAATATTGGTAGGCTTGGTTGGGATGAAAATATAAAGCCTCAAGCCAATTATTCTGCCCAAAATAAAAGATAAGAAACTGTTGAAATCATTATAGTATACAGAGCTTACGTATGCTATAGAAAATATTAGTAGAGCACAAGCAATTAATATGAGCTCTTGAGTAATTGGAAGACACTATATTAACCAATCTTAGATTTAATATCTTTGGCTTTTTTGTTCATGGAAAAGAATGAAGAGTCAAATAACTTGATCAATCTTTCCACCTGCCAGAAAACAACTAGTCATAATCAAGAATCATTTTCTTTATAATTTCAAATCTTCAGAAAGAATCAGTACTTTCAACTTCCTATAAGAAGAGTTTTCAAAAAAACTAATGATTCTCAATGTCAAAGAGTTCTTCTGCTTAAATTACTCCTGGTGACTTACTCTTTTATATCATTTTAAATAATTCCTCTACCACCTTTTTAACTTTCAAATATTTGTAGAATCTTATAATATAGTCCATAGTCATTACTTCCCTAGCTATATATTTATCTACTTAAAGCTTTACTTATAAATTAATCCTTTTCTTCTCTTAATCATTGCAATTGCTTTCTCCTGGCCTCATTCCAATTTTTCTTCAAATTATTGGTTCTGAGGTCCCTAAAGTCTAACACAGTGTTCTAGGCTTAGATTGTACCTGGTATTTCCTTTTTACTTATTTAGCATACTGTCCATGTGTGTGATTTACTATATACCATTGCCCCTATAGACACTTGGTCAGGCACAAATATTCTTCATGTCTTAAAGATCATCATAAAGCTGCCAAGTTTGATAAAGAAAAAAAAATCCATTTCCATATAACACTTGTCAACTCTTATAATGACTCTAAAATAATCAACTACATTAATAAAGTAAGTTAGTTGAATTTTTGTTTTGTTTCACTTCAATCTTCATTTTGGCATCATATTTTTCTTCTTGGCCTTTGCAAAAATGGATTGAACTGGAATATTATATTTCCCAAGGTATATATCACCTGGTAGAAATACATATATGCTCAAAATTATTTCATGTTTTTCCTTTCATATTTTTTTCTACCATACTTAATATATTCTCTGTTATGTTATTTACTATCATGGGAAAAATAATAATATTGACCCATGTTTCAAAAAAATAAATCTGAATCTAATGCCAGTGTTAAGATCCTCTGCAAAGCTAAAGAAAATATTTTCAGAAGGCATTTTTAAACAAAAGTGGCCTTTATTCAGGAAGAAAAACTACCATGCTTTCTTTTATTATTTTTCCTTTCTATTTTCTCTTACCCCTAGGATCCTCATGTATTTTAATGTACATTTCTCAAATTGCTGACCATTTCATAACCCTGAATTTCAGGCACCAGGAAGGCAATTGGTGAAATTTTGGTAAGGTCTGCAAATTAAATAATGGCAGTATCTTGACTATATAAAATATACCATATCTAATATCAGACTATTCTTATTGTAGTATACTGTGATTATGTATATAATATAATATTGTTTTCAAGAAATTCATAATGAAGTATTTAAAAATAAAGAGGTATTATGCATACAATTTATTGACTTATAGTTCCAAATACAATAGACACAGAAACTAAGAGACAGAACACAGAGAAAGGCAGGAAAGAGGGAATGATTAAGCAAATGTAGTAAAATGTTAACATTTAGAGAATATGGAGGAGAACATATGATAATTTTTATACTAGTTTATGCAACTTTTCTGCAAATGTGAGACAATTATTGTTTCAACATAAAAAGTTTTAAAAATAGCTTTCATTTCATTTGTAATTTATCGTTTATAAAATGTTTTCATGTACATCAATAACTTATGAAGTCCTCACAGATTATTTTTTTTCTTTTTTCCTAAAAATGGGAAACAGACTCACATAATGTCAGCAGTGGGAAAGGCTTCGCTTCTAACTTGAGATATGTAGTTCTATATGCCATTCTGGAGTTCTATTGTTAAAAATTATTCAAATCAATTGCCTTGAAGCATTTTAAGGGTTTTGTGTCATGAAGGAATATTTTCAGAAATAATTGTTCAAATAAATGAACCTAGCCTTCTTTCTCTACATGCAAAAGCATTAAAAATTAAAATGTATCGAAAGACTATGGATAAATGAGTTCTAGAGGCTCAACTTGGCGGGGGAGGGGGAGGTCCCAAAATATCAGGTCTAATCATTCCACCCAAAAGGTAATGGTGAAAAACTGGAAAGGAACTTTAGTCAATATGGCCCTATTGGGGGCTAGGGTTGCAGCTCAGTGGTAGAGCACTTGCCTAGCATGTGTGAGGCACTGGATTTGATCCTCAGTACCACATGGGTAAAATAAAGTGAAGGTATTGTGTCCACCTAAAACTAAAAAAAAAAAAAAAAATGGCCATATTGGCAAAGGCAAAGGAAGATCAAATGTCTCAACCCTGTCTTCTGTGCCCTATCAGGATCTCCAGGTTTAAATAGAGGAAGAATGGGACTCAGGGCAAGAGGTATGCATAATTAATTAAACAATTTCTGTCAAACTGTGGTCTCGCTTTTGGTTCTTCCAGGTGGCTCTGGAAAAGTTCTTATAACTGGTGATGGGGGAGGGGGGTCTGTCAATCTCCATTTTTTGCTCAGGGTGTTTGTTTATCTAACCTGTGATCCTAGAAGGGAGTTATTTGGACCCCCTGAGATGGTTGCTCCTGTCCAGGGGACAGTGTCATGATGGGATCATCTCCACTATTCCTGGAAATTGTAAGTCAACCAAGAAGACCTCCAAGCACCCCTCCAGGGGTCTGGAACAGAATGTTGCAAAAGCTGGCAGTTGAATATCCCTAAGTTACTCTTATCTTGGTGCCCTCAGTTTTGAAGGTAGCATACATTTAGGTAAATTTAGCAATTACAAGTCTTGTATTACACTCCTTCAGTGATTAACATGCCTATGTGCAGAGTTAGCAAAAGTTTGACCCAAGATTTAAGGTAATAAAGGGGACAGACACAAAATGAAGACAGAAATGGTAAGCTTTATTTTGCTTTCAGTTACCCATTAGGCATTTGCAGGCTCAAATGCAGAGTCGGTACATTTAGCAAGAGCAACTCCCTCTGTTCTAGAACTACTAGCACCTTGTGGGCACATCTACTTTACCATTGATCTCTCCTCACACTTCTTCACATTCCCTTCCCAATCACTACACCATGAACTGTAATCATAAAAATGTGCTCATAGAAAGTAGACAGTGCCCAGATTCTCCATGAAATATAATCAAAAAGGAACTTACAAGAAAAATAAATATATTAAATTAAGAGTGTGGAACTCTTTTGATTTCTTTCTGATCCTGAACACATCTGAATGAAACCCTGGTTCCTTGGAAGAACAGAAATTGTCCCTAGAGTGATCTCATCTACTGCACACCCTTTAGTTAACAATGAATTCTAGCGCACTGAAAACATAACCACAGTTGCATACATGTCTCTCTGGGATTCTTCCATACAGCAGAAGAAAATGTATGACTAGGTCTTTTACTCAGATTTATTGATTTCCATATGCATGCCTTTTTTTCAATAATTATTTTTATCTCTTTGATTCAAGATTTTTTTTTCTTGAGAAATTACCACTTCCCAATAATTCCAAATATTTTTTTTATTTGTGCTCAGTATACACTGATTTCAATAAAATTAACCACATTGGCACTTTACACCCTGTGGGGACAGAATAAATAATTAACCTCAATGGAGAAGATTTTATTACCAAAAAAAAAAGATTTTTTTCCTCTGATTAGGAACTTCTCACCAGCTAAACAGCTAAAGCTCTTTCCTTTTCCTCTCTGGAAAGATTGACCCTGAACTGACAACAAAACCCTAGGTGGGATATTTAAATCTTAAGTGAGTGGTCAGTTAAGTGCCTGTAGAGGTAAAAGGACAGATAGCATATTTGGTATGCTAATGGAACCTATTTACTTCAAGAAAGTGACAAAAACATCAATCAAATCAGAAGAGGCTATTAAGGATTGTTAACTCCCTTTCAGATGAGCAATGATTTCCATTGGGATTTAAATAAATATTCATGAAAAAGACCAATGACAGAAATTCCACCAAAAATCACACCAGAGTAAGGTTTCTACCCAGTTTAACCAAAGATTTGGCTTCCAATTTCACAGGAGTTTGGGGTATTTTTTTGCTGTGCTCTCACTTTTAAGACACCAAGGAAGAGTGGCACGCTTTTTTTTTTTAATTTTAAGCCCAAAATACATTTATTTAAAATTATGCCCTTGAGTATCTCTAATTCTCAAAAAATTGTATAATACCTTCCGCAACTATAAAACCACACCATTTTTAATGCAGTGGCGTTTTTTCAGAATGTAGTCCAACTAAAAATAGAAAAAGAAAGAAAGAAAAGAAAAAGCCCTTAGTAGAATGAATTAGACATAACTTTCCTATGTTCATGTATGAATACATAACTAGTGTAACTCCACACCATGTACAACCACAAAATGGGAAGTTATACTCCATGTATACAGGGACAGTAGAATGTATACATGGAGTATAACTAAAAAGATCAAATAAAAAAAAATTTTAGGAAGACAAAAAGCCCTGGGAAAGTGTTAAAAAAATTAAGAAAGGAGTAAAGTCATAAATTAAATTACATGCAAATTATATAGAGAGCAATTTTTTTATTAAACAGGTCAATAAAAAAAAATTGGTCATCAACCAATTAGGTGGCTTTTCTATGTTTTCCTCCACATGATGACAGATTTGTGAAAATGTACCCCCAAATAAATACCCCTAAATAAAACCCTATTAGAATTAAGTCCACTTCAATTTATTTCAATAAATACCTATTCACCTACTACTTGATCTTTAGGACTGGTTTAGATTATCACAAAAATATAGGGAAACCCTATAATAGCAAAGGAAGGAGCAAAAGAAATAAAATTGTATGAGAGGAGTAGCATCTCCATGTGGGAGATGCTGATTTCGAGAAAACAGTGAAATATGAAAGTAGAGACTTCAAACTGAAATCCTGAGTCTTGCTTTCCTGAAATTGGTTATTAACTCATGATAGAATTACATGGTACTGGGGCTGGGGATGTGGCTCAAGCGGTAGCGCGCTTGCCTAGCATGCGTGCGGCCCGGGTTCGATCCTCAGCACCACATACAAACAATGATGTTGTGTCCACCAAAAACTAAAAAAAGAAATAAATAAATACTAAAATTTTCTCTCTCTCTCTCTCTCTCTAAAAAAAAAAAAAAAAAAAAAAAAAAAAAAGAATTACATGGTACTTCTCCAATTTTGGTTCTCTACCAAAAAGTAAAGTTTCATCCCAAAGAAATCCTCCTGAAATTAGTCTTGATAAGATTCATATTCAACTAATTGAGTCCCTTCTAATTGCCAGCCACTGTGGTAGATACTTCCACATACATTATCACATTTAATTCTCACAGCAACTGCGTGAAGTTGTTTATCTAGAAATTCTAATTAATTATATTGTAATGAAAATGCAACTGCCAAATATTAATCAAGTATTCATTGAATTAATTAGACATATATTGTTTGATTTCTAATCCTATACTGCTCCACTGCCCAGATTCCAATTTTCCCTTTAATAGACATTAATAGCACAAAGCAACAAAAAGAGTACTTCAATGTCAAATAATGCACAAGAATAAAATGCCTTAGTGGAAACTGAAATATATTGGGGGATGGAAGACCCAAGTCACAGACTAAGCTCTCAACCTTAGGTAAAATTGCTAAATTTTTCTGGAGGCTGAAACTTCCATCTGTCTCATGGAATTAACCATTCTCACCCTCTACCTTTTGGGTTGTGGTATGAGTCAAAGGAGGTATTGGCAAAAAAGTTGTTTTAATTCTATATAGTAACAGAATGCAAATCAAAGAAGAGAGGGGGAGAGAGGATATTTTTCCCTGGGTCCTGCTTTTCTCATATTCAAAATCTTTCTTCAAGAAGACTTTAAGGAGAAAGCAGGATGGGAGGGAAAGGGAACCTTTTAGGTTCCATTACCTGGGGGATCCTGTGGTCTCCATCAATGTCCAATACATGTTTCCCTCCAGTGTTCCATGAGTCTACATCCAGATGCATCTCTGCCACTAAGATATCAGCTTGCTATTCATATGGTTTTACTCAATCGATGTTAGAACACTTGACTTTGAATCATTGAAACTCTTCAACCATTGAAACTCATCAATGAATTGAGAAGTCCTTTAAAGAGGCAGAAGAAGAGTGTAGGTTGGGCATAAAACAGGATATTAACAGTAAATGTAAATTGAAGTTACCTGCTGAATCTACTTATTTCAAAACAGAACCCTAAGAGAAAATCTATAAAGTCATTCAAAACAAAGCCTGCAAAGAGCTTACCTACCAGTTAATTTTAAATGTCTATATTACTTCGAGTTAACTCAAGCATTATTACACCATGGGTTTCAAGTCAATGAACAACCTTCCATTCCTGGAAACTAGTGAAGCATTAGCCAGCAGAGGCTTAGGTTCTATTTTGTCCTTGGATCTGGTCCCCCTTTTCTAAGTTCTGCTTTTACTTCTTTTTCTGGCACAGTTCCCTTCTGTATATCAGTTCAATTCACTTTTATTTTAATGCTGACAAGATAACCTTGAAGAAGACTCAAGCTTTCTATCTGCAATTGCTCAACACTGAAGCGCAATTGTTCTCTCTGATCATACAGTTACTGATTGTAATTCACTGATACTTTGATTTCAATTCAATCTAATGAATCTGTGCAGTATAAGAACTATAAGTTTTCTCCTCACACTGTGATTCCTTCAGTGTAAATGCACATACACAATCCCTAAAATCTTGATGTTGCCCAGGCAAGAAAGGTTTGGAGAACTCTATAGCTCTAGGTATGATAAGGATCAGAGGCTCTCATCTACCATTCAAGTTTCCCATCCAAGATTAAGTGCATCCTCTCTCTTTATAGGATCCCACTGTCTCTTCCTACTTACTCAGAGCTGCTTATCCCCAAATGTTGCTTCCACCTGGCCTAGTACCAAGGTGAACTGTCTTCCATTTAATGTGGATTGAACCACATAGAGGCTCTGTGTACTAGAATTGTGAAGCGAACCTCTTACTTCACTCAATTGTACGTGACCCCTCTCACTATCACTGTATCAAATACTCTTTATGGAGCCACCACATATGGCACAATGCATAGATTTTATAAATATTAGATTAAAGCACATGAAATTACCATCTGTCGGTCAAATACAAGCAATTCCTTATGACCAATCTAATGTTTTTCATTCGAAATTCTCAACAACCTTAAAAAGTAAACACAATCATCCCCATTTTAGATCTGAGAAGACTAAAACTCAGATTGATAAGCATCTAAGCCACAGTCAGACATCTGGCCAAGTGATGGATTCCAGTTTAAAAAAACTACCAAAGTGCTGTCATCATTTCCACACTCGCAAGGATTTTCAAGTGTAGATGAGGATGATGAAGAAGCATTCACAAGAGTTACTACAGATAAAGAATACTGACTAAGAGCCAGGCACAGCAGCACACATCTGTAATCCCAGCGATTCCGGGGGCCAAGGCAGGAGGATCGCAAGTTCAAAGTCAGACTCAGCATCTTGGTGAGGCCTGAAGTAACTTAGCAAGACCCTGTTTCAAATTAAAATATAAAAAGGCTGAGGATGTTGCTCAGTGGTTAAGCACCCCTGGTTTCAATCCCTGGTATTTAAAAAAAAAAAAGAATATTGACTAAGATTCAATATGAAGATGATAATATGGAGATAAAAGTAATAAAAAATTTGGGAACTTCTACAAATGACAATAATAGACTCTCCTTCCTCTCTATCATAAAGACATGACAGAAAGAAAAAAAGGTGTCTTACACTGCAATACTAGCTTGAAAATAGAAATATCCTAACAACTTAATTTTTAAACATAGAAATAGCTTTTTCATAAACCAGTTGACTTGTCTTCTTTTTTTATTTAAAATAGGTAATATCAGGAACTCTAAATAAAAAGAAGTATCCAAATTTATCCTAAAGAACTAAAGTCAGCATCCTATAACAGTACCTGCTTACCCATGTTTATAGCAGCATCATTCACAATAGCCAAACTATGGAACTAGCCTATGTGTCCGTCAAAGGACAAATGGATAAAGAAAATGTGGTATATATACTCAAAGAGTTTTATTTAATCATAAAGAATGAAATTATGTCATTTTAGAAAAATGGATGGAACTTGAGACTATCATGTTAAGTGAAATAAGTCAAACTCAGAAAGTCAAGGGTAACATGTTTTCTGATATATGGAAGCTAGAAAGGAAAAGAAATTTGGTGGTGGGATCTCATGAAAATCAAAGGGACATCAGTAGAGTAGAGTAAAGGGATCAAGAGGAGGGAAGAGGGAAGAGAAAGGGGAAATACTGGGGAATGATATGGACCAAATCATGTTGTTATACTGTGTGCCCAAATGAATACATAACAATGAATCCTGCCACAGTCCGGCTGCAGCAAAATAACCAGGGGGTGACGAGCAAATTGTGTACATTGATAGAGCAGGAGTGGGAGCCGTTTATTGTAGGAAAGGAGCAGTATATATACATTCCACACAGCTTATCTTAATTAACATAAACTAGATACAGCAGTCAACCAATCAGGAATCTCCACACTTAATGGTTCACTTTTGTTACTTCACAAACCACTCCCTCTGAGATTTTACCAGGCACCATCCAGACTTGTTTACAGACTCTAACAGAATCCCACCATTATGTACAACTATAAAGCACAATAAAAACATGGAAAATGAATAAATAAACATACCATTTAAAAAACATAAGTAATCAAATGATCAAAACAATCTTAATAGGTTGACTTTCCAATTGGTAAATTAAGATGACAGATTGGGCAAACCTAGAGAGCCTGGGAACAAAACAGCAGTGACAAAGTACCATTCTGATCCTGTGTTACTATCCCCTGACCACCCCTAATACAGGACTCATAAGTGGGCAGTGCAACTTTGGAGCAGGGAGAGAAGGAAAGGATTGGGTAACATTTTCCCATGCTATCAAAGAAAGCAGAATTTAAAAGAGGAATATCAAGGTTCGATAATATGAAGGACAAATTTCTAGTAAGATTTAATAAAAGTGTAATATCTTGGTGATGTCTAAAGTCAGTGAAATGTGGGACCAGTCTTCAGCTACAGAGAAACTGGGACATTTGACCTGGACGCTATGTTATGAAGGACACAGGACTCTCAGAGCTGTTGTCACAATGTCAGGACGAGCTGCGCACACATCTATTCCTATCTAATGAGGTCAACCTTCATTCACTGAGCTTCATTCATGAGCTTTCTCTTCTTCTTTTTTTTTTTCCTACCATATGGATAAGTTAGACATGTTTTTAAAATGGAAAGTATCCATAAACTCTAATCTGAACTAAAAAAAAACTATTTTCATATTTTTTCAGATCTCATCTCTGTAATTATGACCGTGTGAACATAAAATTCTTATTCTACATTTTACAATTTAATTCTTATGCCGTTAACCTGTTCCATGTTTGTAATCATCACTTAAATGCTATCACTACTTTCAAACTAGAAATTAGGATTTATTCTAAATACACACTGAACAATATATAAAGCCCTTTTTCTTTTCTTTTTTTTTTTTTTTTTTTTTTTTTTTTTTTTTTTTTTGACGTTCTGAATTCTAGTAAAGACATCTGTGGTGGCCCTGAGTGAATTTTGCCTGCCTGGCATTATTCCCTCTTGTACAGGTAAAACAATCCTCTGTCCTTTGAGAATACCAACCAACCTCTACTTAAACCATTTGACCACTTGGTTCAGGTGGGATGGACCCCAGCACAGGAGTTGAGTAGTGCGGATTAGATGAACTGCCTGGAGAGCTGAGTGGTAGCCACCCAGTCCCATGAGTCACAATCTTTTTTTTAATGATACCAGGGATTGAACCCAGGGGCACTTAACTACAAAGCCACATCCCCAGTCCTTTTATCTTTTGAGATAGAGTCTCTGTAAGTTGCTTAGGGCTTCACTAAGTTGTTGAGGCTGGCTTTTATCTTGAGATCCTCCTGCCTCAGCCTCCAAGCCACTGGGGTTACAAACACGGTTTTTGAAAGAAAGGTTTTACATATCCCAGATGTGAGGGAGAATGTAGGTCTGAATTTACATAGGGCCACTGAGGCAAGAGCTTGTCTGAACTTTAATCAATAGAGAAGAGCAAAGGAGTATGGGGAAAGGACAAGAGAAAAAGAGTAAGCCATACTGGCCTTTTCTTTGTCTCTCTCTCTCTCTCTCTCTCTCTCTCTCTCTCTCTCTTTTTTTTTTTTTTTTTGAGTTCCTGGATGCAGCAGTGCCTGACTTTTCAAATATTTGAGCCAATAAATTCCCTTTGAGGTTGAGCCAATTTGAGTTAGACTTCTATAACTTGGAACCAAAAGAGTCTTGAATACTGTATCTGTGAAACCAGTTATGATAACAATAAGAAAGAGGATGTCCACATTTGCAGTCATATATTTGGGAATATGTAACAACTTTCTCTGTGAATATATATATTTCACCCAGAAACAAACTAAATATGATGGAGTCTAAAACTTGCCACTTGTAATATACAAAGTTATGTTATCATGAAGTTAATCTAGTGACTGGAATGAGACCGCACAACCAGCTGGGTTCCAAGGTTTAGCTGCATAATCAAAATCCCCTACCTTGTTCCCACTCTGGTTTGCTGTGGACTGGTGAGAGCAGTTAACTGTGCCTTTATACTGGTGGAGATGATTCCAGGCCCTGTAGCTGATTGCAACTCCCAGGACAGGTGGCAGTGGTTGAAGACTCTGTTGCTCAGTTGCAAATTTTTATTAATTTCATCCAAGGCAATCGAGCTAGAAGAATACTAGGGTTGAGGTACCTACCCTCTCAGGAACTTTCCTGAGAATTCTCTTCCTACCCAAGTCCTTCCCATTCTGTCCCGTAGAAGAAAATTATTTTATTTTAATTTTTTGCAGTGCTGGGGATCAAACCTAGGACCTTGTGCATGCTAAGTAAGCAGTCTACCAATGAACTTTATTTGAGAAAGAGTTTTATTTGAGAAAAAGTTTAATTTGAGAAAAAGGAATGAAGAGGGGGACGTATCTAAGTAGCTCTATCACAGAGTTTTGCTATGATTGTGCTCCCTTACTCTGTAACAAGCACCATGGTAAACACACACACACACACACACACACGCGCGTGCACACACACGCGCGCGCGCACACACACACACACACACACACATATTTAATTTAGTTTTAAACCTATACTCTACAAGGCAGGCCCTATTAGACAAGTTAATTATGCAGTATTAATGGAAATATCCCCAGATGCTTCATTTTGAGTCCCTCATTTCACACGTGAGGACCAAGAGCCCAGAGTGTCCAGGGCTGACCACATCAGCAAACCAGTAGCACCATCAGGGCTTGAACTCAGCTCCCTGGACTCTGTTCTCTTTTCTCACCCTTCTACTCACTTTGGCCCTTGACTTTCTGTGCCATGGCACTTACGTATATAGAATTAGGAAAAACTACTTTTATAAAAATATTTTTTTAGTTGTAGATGAACACAATATCTTTATTTTATTTATTTATTTTTATGTGGTGCTGAGGATCGAACCCAGTGCCTCATACATGCGAGGCAAGCTCTCCACCACTGAGCTTCAAACTCAGCCCAGAAAAACTACTACTTCTTTTTTTTTAATATTTTTTAGTTGTAGAGGGACACAGTATCTTTATTTATCATTATGGGGTACTGAGGATCGAACCCAGGGCCTCACACATGCTAGGCAAGCACTCTACCGCTGAGCCACAACCTCAGCCCAAAAAACTACTTCTTGATGATCAGAAATAGAGGTAACAATGCCAAGCTTTAATCAGTAGGGAGAAAATGGACAAATTGGGGCAACAAGTCATGCTTGTATCAGGAGAGGGAAGATGTAGCTATTGCCTCCTTGGAGGAGGAAAAGAAGAAACTAATCTCATGTCCTCATTTTCGATGATCATATTTACAATCTCCCCTTCCATATATTTTTTTTTAAATGGGAAAAATTCAAGAATTGGTAAGAAATAAAATTCTTACCATTTCTTCTCATCATTGAAAGAAGAGATGAGACTAATGTCAAAAAAATTCACTTTTTCCAGTAAGATAGTTAAAAAAAAAAAAAATGGTAGCTGTAAAGCAATAGACAAAGAGTAGGTAGGACTGGGTGGAATCTCTAGGCCTTGTGGGATGAGAGCGATTCAGAAAATCAAAGTAAGAGAAAAAGTGAGTAATTTACTCACCAACTGAAGGCCAGTGAAGCTCATCAGTGAAGCTGGTATTTCTATCCGTGGTGACTGGCTGGGGTCTTTCTCTGCCCGGCTTCTGCAACTCATCCTAAGGAAAACACATCAAAAGAAAGCAATGACCAGTTTCCCATCTCTCTCAATGTATCACACGAAGCAGATCCAAGCACAAATCTCTCTTAAAGAGCTTGGATAAGCACCACGGGGTGTCAAGTAAAACAGACATGAAGAACCCCAAGGTGGCTTATTTAACTAGCTAATTGTTAAGTGGTAGGAGGTGGGTGATGGCAGGGAGTGGGAATGGGCCTGCATGAATGAATTTTGCGTGAATGAATTCAGCACATGGAGTTCATGTTCATGTTTACATTTATAACTTACAGAATTTCTATGTCATTGACCCCAAGCTGATAAACAAAATTACAAAGTTCATTTTAATTTCACAGACTTGGCCCATCTCATCAGTCTCCCCATTAGGTTTTCATATTAAAAGAAAGAGGGGGGGAAAATGTGAAAGTGTATGCTTATAGCCAAGAATAAATATAACAATAATAAAGGAAATAAAAAGGGAAAACTAACCTTGGCACAGTTACTTAAATTTTTCCACCTTTCTCATATGGATAGTTTCCAAGTTCCACCATTTCAAAGAAAACACCTCATCGAAGAACACGTAATTACATGCTGTTTCCATTCTTGAAATGTGGGAAATGAAGCCTTTTCACATTCACATCATCATCTGTGCCCCAGGAAACCTTCCATTCTTTCCAAATTAGTTTTTGTATCATTAAACCAATCAGCATTTAGGTGCTTAGGATTATTTTCTGGAATAAACTCTGAACCATTACCTACATCATATAAGAAATAAAATCAAATAATGACATCATTACATAGCATATGAGCACTGACCCTAAATGACCAGGACCGAAAGGAAATCAGGGCAACCCTAATAAGAATCGGGCAGAATGCCTAATGAAAATCAAACATCAAGCCTAATAAGAAACAATGTATTTCGACTCTCCTTCAAATTCACTTTTGATTTGCTTTTCATGAGAATCCTGTTTGAAGTGGAGCTCCCGCAGGCTAGAATTCTCAGAGCTAACTCTGAGATGAGTAACTCCCAGGTGGTTCTCTGGGCCATTTGATCTGGGACAAGAACCACTCACTCGTGCAGGAAGTATTTGCCAGGCATTTACCATAACCATAGGCTTCAACTTGGCTAGTTTTTAATTCAACATTTACTGAGCACCTAATACAAAGCAGGTTATGGAGCTAGGCTCAGAAACTGAAGCAAGAAATAAGAAATGTTCACAGGTTCATCACTATGTACTAGGCATAAATATGTATATATATATATATATATATATATATATATATACACACATACACACACACACACACACACACACACACATTACTTATGAATCATTTAATATTCCCAGCTGCCCTATGAGGATGTGTATGTTTTACCCCATTTTACAAACACAGTGAGTAAGGCTCATACAGATTGAGAGACTTACCCAAGGTCATAACTGCCAGAGAGGAGTTACCCTAACCCTAACCATAACCATAACCCTAGGGAAAAGGAGAAAAGATGATGAAAAAAATTCAATATCTCCATCTCAATTAGTATATTATGTTCAACTGGAGCCATTTGCAATTGCTGACATTCAATCATGTTTTGACCTGCAAGATGACAACTACACCCCTATGCCCCACACCCAGAGAGTTTGGGTATATTAGAGAAGACACAAAGGTATAAAGGGTATCTTGCACTCAATGATGCTCCATATCACCATGTGAGGGTGCCCAGCCCCCTTCCAACACTCCCAGCCACAATTCTGAGGCCTATCTCTAAGCCCAAATTTCTTCTTCTAACTCCACCTAAAATCCAGCCACAGATACATTAATAACCAAGCAGATAACAGGGCCAGTCATGTTCTCTTTCTTATTCTAAGACTCCATACCTGACCCTTGTCATAACTCTCATAAGCATTCTATGTGGCAGGAGGGAGATTTGGCAGTCTTTGCTTTGCCGCAGGAGATATGAACAGCCAAGACAAGAGAAGACCAGGTATGTATCAAAAGAGACCAAGGTACCAGAGGCAGTGGCACATGCCTGTAATCCCAGCACTTGGGAGGCTGAGGCAGGAGGATCGTGAGTTCAAAGACAGCCTCAGCAAGTGAGGCACTAAGCAATTCAGTGAGACCCTGTCTCTAAACAAAAATACAAAATAGGGCTTGGGATGTGGCACAGTGGTTGAGTGCCCCTGAGTTCAATCCCCAGTACCCTCCAAAAAAGAGACCAAGGTCAAACTCATAGAAGATACCCAATAAAATTTTTGCAGAGCTTTTACACAAACTACTTACAAGCATGATCATAAGACTCATATTTTGTAAACACCTTGCAAATCTTAAGGAATGAAAATAATTTGGGCACACATATGCTTTGAAATACACAAGTTGTGTGTGTGTGCGTGCGTGTGTGACAGAACTTTTTATCTTCTACTGGACATATGATGAGGTCTAAATTCTGAAAGCACTTCCTCACCTCTTCTCTCTATGTCCCATGTGTCCTGCTAATAACCCAACACGCATAAGCCTGGAGGGAAGATCAGAAACAGATTCATCTGTAGGATTCTCTCCATACATTAAGTATGTAAAAATTGATAGACTCTGTTGATGAACATAATTAATACAGAGAATTAACTTTTTGCTTCCAATACCATCAGGACCTTGTTTTTTGATTCTGAATTTTTCATTACATTAATGATACACAATAAAAATGGGGTGGCTTGGTTGGTTTATTTAAGTCACTAATGGTATTTGTAACTACAAGAGAGATAAACCCAGAAAGAAATTGTATCTGTAGCCTTGATGTTTGTAATCAAAAAAGGGCTGAGTTGCAGGAAACAATGTTTTGTCAGTCAACCGTTAAAAATATTCCACATCGTATTAGTCCCAGGCAGGGCCCAAACTGACCAACATGAAATACTTCATCTCCTTGGACAACATATCCCGTAAATTATGAAAAGAAAATGGTATTTTATGAGAGCCAGGCAACCTCATTTTCTAGGCAGCACATTTCATTCATATTGCAGTTATTAATAGGTCACTTACAGGATTCATAACTGGTGCCACTGTATGAAGGTACCCACACATGGACAATCACCGTAGCGAAAAGTAGTATATCTCTGTTCTTTCCAGAGCAGTAACTTTATCAAAACTATCACAAGTGTCCTTTGAACTCCACTCTAATATTTTCTAATTGAATTTTACGTTGTGTTCACCAGAGTTCCACCAAGACGATTTTTTTTTTTCCTCTCTCTTTGGAAACTTCCAAAATCTCCTTTTCACTAACAGACTTTGCCTACTAAAGTTAGCATTTTCTCTATGGATTATTGCATGTAAAAGTGGCTGCACCTCCATGCTCTCACATCAGCTAGTCTCTTGCATGAGCAAACATATTCAATATTTTTAAAATTAGAAGTTGAAGAATACACAGGATGAGATGTCACTATAAAGTGAGCAGGGGCATATAATTAAGGATTAAAATCTAAATCATTACCTCTCATGCCAGGTAGAACAAGAAGCATGGATGGCTTCTCATCTCCTTAGAGAAATACAGATACATTGTACCAGATAAGGCATTCTGTAGTTTTCATTATAAAGTTAATATTTATCTTACAGCATTGAGTTTATCTTGCCAACATATCTCATTCAGAAAAAGAAGAATTTCTTGATTTACCACATTAAAGTAAATATTGCCATGAGATACGTGTTAAATTTTTAATAAAAACTACCCTATCTTGGTTGGATCAAAGAGAGCTGCTTCAGCTGAGATACAAACAAAATCAAATAAAAATACATAATTCCAAATACTGAACATCACCACACAGGTTGACCAGCCTGTTCATGACAATTGCAGTTTCATATGGCTGTGCATTTCAGAGTCTCAACTAAATTTATTATGAGCCATAATCTTAGAGCTAAAACGTGCAATTACCTGGAGTGTAACACTGACCCACAGAATATAGCATTTCAGAACTGCATACCCCTCATGCCTGAACTATGCCCCTCAAAATGCACAAAAGTGAAATTCAATTCAATTGGATTTAAAACATCACCCTTTGCCTTGGATAGATGATTTTTGTTTGTTTTGTTTTGGGGTACTCTACCACTAAGCCACAACCCCAGCCTTTTTAATATTTTGAGACAGGGTCTTGCTAAGTTGCTTAGGGCCTCCCTAAATTGCTGAGGCTGGCCACAAACTTGCGATCCTCCTGCCTTGGCTTCCCAATTTGCTGGGATTATAGACATGTGCCACTGCACCTGTCTTGGGGTAATGTATTTTGAGTATGGAAAATCTGTTAGCTGAGGAAGGATGATTCTCCCCATCTTTATGAACTAATTCTCCAGGAGCCTGCAGGTAAGTCTCCTGGAATCTCTTCCCCATTCTAGAATAAGCTGGAGAGAGGACAGAACATAGGACCAGATGGGCACAGTAAAGAAGATTACTTCAAGCCTTCAGGTTCAGAAGGCAAAGAATAAGGTCAAATCCTCAAAATGATAGTGTATGTATCAAAGAAACTGTATTAAGACAGTACAGCACTGTGGTCACCTAGAGGCCTTTGTTCTGCTCTCTGTAATGACAAAAAAAAAAAAAAAAACCTGACTGAGGACCAACTACGTTCTGTGCATTTGAAACCCAGCTCTGCCACTTAGAGGCTGGGTGACCCAGAGGAAGTTTCATAACCTCTCTGTGCCTGGATTCCCTGATCTAAAGAATGGAGCTGATGGTCATATCTCCCTGCTAGGATTGAGGTGAGCATTAAATTAGTCAGCAATGGCTAAGTTCTTGGACACAGTCTGATACATGATAATTGGCACTATGTAGATATTTGGTCTTTTTTTTTAAAAAAAAAAAAAAAAAGTAAAATGGTGGGTTTGCCAGCTTCCTTGATTTACATGATCAGAGACCTGGAGATAAATTTAAACCTACTTCTTTCTCCAACTCTATGATTTCTCCTCCCTCCCCAACACATCAGCTTTCTAATCACAAACAGAGGTATTTTTTTCTTAATAAAAAAGAAAAGCTAACATTTAGTAAACACTCTGTATGTGCCAGGCAATTATCTGTTAATTATCTCATTCCATTCTCATAAAATCCAGTGAACTGAGTGCTATTATTATCCCCATTTGATAGATGAAGAAATGAAGGCATTGAAAGATTAAGTAAATTGTCCAAGTTAACATTATGATTATGGACCAGAACCAAGATTTGAACTCAGACAGTGTTGAGATTTGTTTCATGGAGAAAAAAAAATGTCATACTACAAAAATATCCCCTAATGAACTTATCTTTTAAAAAAATATCATTCAAAAATTCCTCCTACAACAGACAAGCACACTGTATGCAAGCTCATGAGCAGACTAACCTCACATCCATGTGAATAAATGATTGTTGTTTTAAGCTACTGAGTTTGGGGGTGTTTTCTTTTATATAGCAAGCTTATAGCAAAAAAGCTCACTAGCAAAGGCTTTTTATATGCTTTTGATAAATAAAAACAAAGCCAAACTTGAAAATGCTTTTAAATTATGAAACAAAGAGCCGGGTATGCAGGTACCTGCCTGTAATCCCAGCCACCTGGGCGGCTGAGGCAGGAGGATTGCAAGTTCAAAGCCAGCCTCAGCAAAACAAGGCACTTAGCAACTCAGTGAGACCCTATCTCTAAATAAAATACAAAACAGGGCTGGGGATGTGGCACAGTGGTTGAGTGACCCTGAGTTCAATCCCCGGTACCCCCCAAAAATTTATGAAACAAAGAATTGTTGCAAGCCTGAACATTTTCTTTGAATATACACACACACACACACACACACACACACACACACCCCACACTAATTTAGGCTGTTTGTTTAAATGTATTATAAATACATTTTCTTCTAAAAAGTCCTTTTCCCTTTAATACTTAATGTCTATTTCCATATTTCAGATTAATATGTTTTTATAATCCATAACAAAATGAACTAGCAAACTGTCCCAAATATCCAGAGTTCCATGAAGTCAAAGAAAGTTTTGTCATAAGACTGTCCGCGTTGCATGCAAAAGCAGTCATCAAAACAGTTAAATCGGTCAACAAGTATGGCGATACAAGTGTCTCCAAAGATGCCTCTGCAAAACTTGACGAAGTCTATGAATAATTTAGGGATGGTACCATGCAAATAAGCAAGAAAACAACTCCTCTTTCAGGGGGCAGAGCTGGGCTGCGAGGGCACCAGCCACACTCTACCCAAAGGGAGGGAGAAATCTTGATTCATTTCTTGGTACAGATTTGAAAACAAACTCTGGATTTGACTTGACTAAGACCAATCAGAAATATTTTCATAATTCTATTTTTCAAAACAAAGCCCCACTCAAGCCAATCTATTTTTTCCTGATCACATTTTGGCCAGCATCTTTAAGTGGATTCACCCTACAGAGCCTTTTTTTCCCCTCCAGAATCAGTTATTCTCAGATAATGAGGGTAAAGAGGAATTCCTCTCCCACATTTCTGTATGTAAGAGCTTCCAATAAGTGAACCCATCTAAGTCATAAAAATATTATATCAAGAGTAATTCTGCTATCTGGTGGCAACTCACATAAACAACAGGAGCAGAGGATGGGGTTGAGAGTTGAAGAAGGGGTCTTAATTTGTATTACATTTCTTGAAAATGTCTGACATTCTAATCTGATTTAAGAATAAATATATTTGTTTAAAAAAATCATCAACATTAAGGATAAAGAAAAGAAACTGAAGCCAGGCATGGTGGTGCATGCCAATAATCCCAGCAGCTCAAGAGGCTGAGGCAGGAGGATCACAAGTTCAAAGCCAGACTCAGCAATTTAGCGAAGCCCTAAGCAACTTTACAAGACCCTGTCTCTAAATAAAATATTTTTTTTAAGAGTGGGAATGTGGCTCAGTGGTTAAGCACCCCTGGGTTCAATCCCAGTACCAAAAAAAGAAAGAAAGAAAGAAACTGAAAGGCTAGGATATTTCTGAACACTGTGTGCTAGCTAGGTACTACTGGGGACTTTGAATTCAATTTAAGAGAAAATTTAGATCACTAAGACCTTCCATCACCAATAAATAGCAACTCTCTAAAGCAATCCAATTGTCACAAAGATAAACTGGTCAATTTGCCATTGTGAGATAAATTCCTCCTCTGACTTAGAATCATACAAAATGAATTTTAGAGCAGGAAAAGATCTTAAACATCATCTAGGTTGACATTCTCATTTTACAGATGAAAAGACAGAATCCAGGATTAAGTGACTTGTCTAAGACCATGAGACTTGTGAGAGTCAGGGAAGGGTCTAGAATCTAAGTTTCTCAACTTGAAGGTGAACAATATTTTTCCCGTTCTCTTCCCTGAAAAATAATGGCAGAATTACCAAAGAGAAATTTCACAAAAGCCTCACATCTTCACCACGTGGAGTCCATTTCTCCACTGGAAAACCAGTAGAATGGATATAACATAGTATCTATTTCCAAACAAACACAAGAGATCCTTCAACCCCAAAAGCAAGCTGCAGCCTGTAATCCCAGCAGCTAGGGAGGCTGAGGCAGAAGGATGGCAAGTTAGAGAGGCCCTAAGCAATTAGCAAGACTCTATCTCAAAAATAAAATATTAAAAATGGGCTGGGAATGTTACTGAGTGGTTAAATACTCCTGAATTCAATTCCTAGTATACCTTCCGCCAAAAGAAAATCAGGTTGCAGGGCTCTGGGGAAAACAACATATGCATCTCAATCTCTTCTCTCCCATGGCCAGCCACCCTCGCACAGAACACAGACTGCACAATGAGCCTCCAAGTGTGGTCCTGAGACCAGCAAAATCAACATCATCTGAAACATTGTTAGAAATGCACATCTTGGGTCCTACCCCAGACACACCCAGTGAGAAATTCTGAGAGTAGGATCCCAAACACTGTGGTTTAAAAGCCTTTCAGGTGATTCTGATGCACACAAAAGTTTAAGAACCATTGATCTAGACAACCAATACACCTGCTACCTTAATAGATTCCAAGGGGGTCCCAAGTCCAAGTGGTTGTATTATACATAGAAATTCTAGGGGCTTGGCAAGTATCGTCTGAATTTTGAGCACTGATTAAAAAAAAAAAAAAATTCCTTAACAGCAATTGTTTCAATTTGTTAGTGGAAGCCGATTTTTATCTTTATTCAAGATTTATAGTGTTTTGTTTTTATTCCCCAATGATAGTGAGTCTTCCTATTAATGCAGGAATAAATAATCCAAGAGGAGGAAGGTCCCAAGGGCACAAACACCAGTACAAGTGGCATCCCATTTCCATTTCTTCCTCTCCTTGTCTTCCTTCTCTGCCTGTGGCTACAACCATCTCTTCAACCACTATTGAATCTTTTGCCTCTGCTGAATGCTTATATGGCCCCCTGTCCCTTCTGTTCCCATAACTGCCACCTGTGCCCCTTTTTCCTTCACTTTTCAACTGTCATGACTTCGACTTTTTGACAGCCAATTTGACTATGTAGTTCCTTAGCTTCAGAAGATCAAGTAATCTCATTACCTAATCAGGTCCATCTAATACAGAAGAGAAAAAACCCGGGTCTGGGAAAGTTAAATCAATTATCCTCTGCTCTACAGCTCTTCCAATTAAATAAATACAATTACACTTTTCTATTATGTAGATTTCTTGCTTGAATCCATCATTCGAGCCACTCAAAACCATGTCAAAGCCTGCTTTTTTTCATTGAATAACCATTCTGCCTAGCTTAGGTTTACCAAAAAAAAAATCCTGAGAGTGACTTTTAAATTTCTGGGAGTGACTTTGTTGAGGATAGACAGGACCCTAAAGAAATTAGTCCACCTAAGACCTTTCTTGAGGTTATTATCAAGATATTGGTTCTAAAGTTTAGATCCCCAAAACAGTTATCATTCCACCTATATTTCAATATCTTCATAGAGATATTTCTTCCTTCAGCCTCTAATATGTGCCACACGCTGAGGATACAGAAGTTGTTATGGAAAGCCGCTTCATAAAACACCCTAAGCCTGAATTCAAATCAATGAGAGCTTTATTTACCTGGCCAGGGACTGTCACCCATCCGTAGAGACTGAAGTTCTATGGGAGAACAGCAATTTTCTGGCCTGTATCCTGGGAACTTAAAGACGAAAACCACAACTCGGGGGCTTTCCTTAGTGTCATGCAAGCAAGCCAATCACAGTAGTCAAACCAATAGTAAGCAGGGACCTGTGAGTCCCTAAGCAGAACTGGAATTTTTCCAGTTAGCAAGCTAGCAAAGACAGAAGCTAGAAAAAAGCAATCAGCTTGCAACTCAGTTAACCACATCTTGGGTCCAAGCAGGTGTTAGACAACCATATCCCCAAGTTCAAGCAGGTGGTTAACAGGGGTGAGAATCTACTTCAAAGACTTGGGTCACCAAGACCACCATATCCTGGGTTGAGTACATTTTGTGGGGTACAAAGTACAGAAAATAATATAAGAAAACACCTTTCATTTCAGTTTCTCAGAAACAGCTCTTATAACTGATTTTTTTGTATACAGAAGGTAGCGAAATGGAATCTTAGCCTGTCTATGACAGTTCTTGCTTTATAATTATCTCACTTATCAAAATCTTATATCTATAATCTATATTTTTTTTACTAATCTATAACCTATAACTTACACTCTTATTGATTGTATTTATCAGTTCACAACACAACACAGGAGAAGAGGGTGAGGAAAAGGAAGGAGCCTGTCCGTGGAGAGCTTACATTCTAGAGAAATAGTCAACATAAAGTAAGTAATAGCATGGCATATTACTGCAGATGTTAAGGGAAAAAATAAAGCAGGGTGGAAAATGCAGAGTTCAGGGGAAGTCAATTTTAATTAGGTTAGTCAAGATAGGTCATTAAGAAGGTAACATTTTAGCAGGGTGCTGTGGCACACACCTGTAATCTCCACAGCTCCGGAAGCTGACACAGGTGGATGGTGAGTTCAAAGCCAGCCTCAGCAATTTAGCAATTTAGGCCCTCAGCAACTCAGTGAGACCCTATCTCTAAGTGAAAAATAGAAAAAAAAAAAAAGGGTTAGGGATGTGGCTCAATGATCCTGATTTCAATCCCCGGTAACTTGCTGGGAGCCATCAGCCAAGTAGGTATGACAAATTCCTTGCCAGCTTACTCCCATGCTGTCTAGTGGAAGGACTTCTGAAAGGTGACCTTGCTCAAGGACCAGGGCAGGATCCGTGTTTAGGGTGTTCCCCCTTTAGAATAGGGCAGTTTAGCATAATAGGAGAGTAGGGTGTTTCCCCTTTAGAATAGGGTGGTTTAGTAATAGGAGATTAGGGTGTTCCTCTTTTGGAATAGGGCGTATCCTGCTGCTGAGTTCCTCTTGAGTGCTTAGGGTCAGACAGTATTTTTTTGAGAGACAGAAGCCCATGCGGTGTGGATTTAGGCAGGAGAGGATTTGGGCAGAGAACGGAGTGGATTTGGGCAGAGAACGTGGATTCCCCCAGAACGTGTTTGTAGACGGCCGGTGTGAGTTCGGGAATAAAGAATTGCTGTTTGAATCTACAAGCTGTGTGGAGACTCGTGATTTGTGCCCAGCCAGAGACTGCGGCAGTAACTGTATGGAAAAAAAAAAAAAAAAGTTCAGGGGAATATTTTTACATCTTTGATATTTTTACATCTTGGAAGACTTTTAGGAATTTTGCTGAAATATCAAACATTTGCCTCCCAATATTAACATCCTAGTCTTTGTTGATTTCTAAGGATCATTAAAAAAAATTTTTTTTTGCTTTTAGATTGCTAAAAAAAAAAAAAAAAAAAAAATTTCACCCATACATTCCAGAGTTTTCTAGAAGTTAACATCAAACTTATAAGTTTGTCCTTTCCTGAATTTGCCTTTTGTAATCTCAGAATTAGTAATTTCAGAGATACCAACAAGAAAACAACTATATACATAACAAGGTAGGTATACACAAAGCTAGGTAGAAATTGTAGTGTCACATCTGCAGAACTGTTTGTTTCCCGACATGGAAAAATACCCTGGAAATTACTATTTAGAAAATTTGTTTTGCCCTTCTGTGCCCCTTATCTACTTGAAAGAAAAATATCAGTGTTTATTATTATTATTATAGCCAGCTTCACAATCTACTAAGAACTCGGCAATAAAATGTGAAATGGCCACATGGATAGAAAAGAAAAATTATGGGAGAAAAAAACAGGATGAACCTTTAAAACATCTTTTGCTGAGAACTGTATTCACCTTTTCGTCCCAGCCTGAACTAGTAGAGACATAATTTATTTATCCAGAGCACCTCAAGTCAGAAATAGTGTCTGCCTTGTCCGGGGGATATCTTTTTATGCTGTTTTATGGCTTGATTCACACAGGAACAATGAGTTCAAGTAATTTGGCCAAGGTCACATGCCAGGAGTTTCTGGTTTTGTCTCTTTTAAAACTCGAGAACTTAATGGTTTCCCTTCTTATTATACTCACCGGAATCTTCATTTCTCTGCCCAGTTTTGTTGGAGAAGGAAAAAAAAAAATTTGAAAATTTTAATTGCTTTAACTATTTTGGTCATTTTCCTTCTTCATATTTGGCAGTTGCACAAATTGCTTGACATCCAATATAATTAGGCGATGTAAAATGTCCAGAAAAATGAGACACCGTTGTTTGGGGGCGGGGGGGGAATGTTGTGAAGATACTAGTTAAAACAAACTGTGCCTGGCACGGTGGCACTTACCTGTAATTCCAGTGACTTGGAAGACTGAGACAGGAGGATCGCCCAGTTGAAGGCTAGCCTCAGCAATTTAGCAAGGCCCTACACAACTTAGTGAGACCCTGTCTCAAAATAAAAAAATTTAAAAAGAGCTGGGTATATGGTTCAGTGACAAAGCATCCCTGTGTTCAATTCTTGGTACAAAAAAAAAAAAAAAGAAGAAGAAGAAGAAAACAAAAAGAAAAAACAAAAACAAAAGAGCAAACTTTACACAGAATAAACAGGATGTTTGAGTCAGACTTCCCAGGGTCATACACAGAATCGATAATTTATTTAGCCTTGTTTGGAGAAGACTTCCAGTTATGTCAAAAAAATTTGAGTTATAACCTCTTCTGAATAAGCTGCATTAAAGAATGCATAGGCTACTGATCACGCCTCAAACTATATTGCACTGGCCTTTGTGCAATAGAAAGCCTTAGGTTTTATTTCCTTTCAGTTTGCCTCTGATTTTAATTCTCTTACTACACCAAATGAGGACAATCCTTCTAGGTCTCATTCTCCATCCTTGAATTCTCTCCTTTATTTTTCCTCACTACAAACTTTCTTTTTTGCTTAAAATAATATTCCTTTGTACAGAAATTTTGCAAAATAATTGACAAAAATCTAGAAAATAAAAAGTAAAATGAAGAAAGTTGAAATTATACATTTCTAATAACCAAAGATAGACAAGGTAACAGTTTATATGCATCTTTCCAATCTTCTCCAGGTACATATAGTACTTAGCTATTTTTTTATCAGATCACTAATTTACTTTTGTACATATGTTACATTATTAAAAATGGAACATACATATGAAACAAAACTGTGTAGATCAATGAATTTTCACAAAGTGAACATACCCAGCATCACTACTTTTGATGTGCTTTGGGGATTAACAATGCATGGGGACCAGGTCAGTGTGGCCGAGTTGAGGCCAGATGGCAACCAGACTGCCCTGCAGTTTCCTAGTGATGTGACTTGGGCACAGTTTAACCTTTCTCGGTCTCAAGTTAACTCATTTGTTAAACAGATATAGCTTTCCCCATTATGAAGATTCAGTGAGTTAACATAAACAATTTACTTAGAATAATGTGAGAAATACACTACACATCCAATAGGTAAATATTGTCCAGTATTATATGATATCTGGAGAACCTTTTTTTTCTCAATAATTAAACTTTTTCTATATGCATGGGAATCATTTTTTTTCCTTTAGAAATTTGGTTAGCTCCCTTAAAGTCCTCTCTCATTTCCTCATAGCAATTAGCTAAAAAGAAGCAATCCTTTTCATTTGAGATCACCTAGTACCAAAACTGCAAAACACCCCTCTCTATCCTGTCTGTCCAGCAGAAATCCTTTTGCTGCCTTCTGTAAACACTCCTGAATCAAGATATTCACTCTCCTTTAAATACACTTTTTTTCCCTACCTCTGTTTTTGGCTTACATATATCTCCCTGCCTCCTTGAAATGCCCTTTTCTATCTTGCTTTCAGAATTTCCCAGATCCTTCTAAGTAGTTTCTTTCCCCTCTGAACTCGTTATCGCCCTCCTGTGGGCAATCATATGTACTACCTTAATAGTAATGAAGCAAGCAAGCAACATGCGCACGTGTGTGTACACACACACACACACACACACACACACACATACACACACGGCATTTCACAACTTACAAAGCACTTTCACATGCAGGGTCTCTTTTGATCTGCACAATAATCTGGTGAGATAAATAATGCTGTGTAAGTACTATCCTCATTTTGCCATAGGGAAAAAAAAAACTTTGTCATGAAAATATATCCTGACCCTGCCTAAAATGAAAGCCCCTACAGATCAAAAAAAATTATGCTTCTTTTCCTTTTCTTCATCATAAGATGAATTTATTAAACTGGGAACCATGATGCGTGCCTGTAAACCCAGCGACTTGGGAGCCTGGGGTAGGGAGGATCACAAATTCAAAGCCAGCCTCAGCAAATTAGCAAGGCCCTAAGTAACTTAGAGAGACCCTGTCTCTAAATAAAAAATAAGAAGAGCTGGGGATGTAGCTTAGTGGTTGAGCACCCCTGGGTTCAATCCCTGGTTCAAAAAAAAAAAAAAAAAAGATGTATTTATTCCGGTATTGATTACTATTCAAATTACTGTTATGAATAAAAACAGCAAACTTTTGAGTATAGTCTACATATCTGTTAGCTGAACATGTGGTTGTCATTTATTTATTTAACAATATATGAAGGGCTGGGTTGTAGCTCAGTAGTAGAGCACTTGCCTAGCACATGTGAGGCACTGGGTTTGATCCTCAGCACCACATTAAAAAAATAAATAAAATAAAGGTATTGTGTCCATCTACAACTAAAAAAAAAATTAAAAATATATAAAATTTGAGTTTTTGCTCTGTGCCAAGCACTGCACTCCTTCTGGAATGCTGGGGCTGCCTGTGTGTGTATGTGTGTGTTTACCTAAATGTGGGTAAGAGCACTCGATTATACACCAGAAGACCAAGATATAAGTACTGTTTCTGCTAACATATGTATAGAGTCATCTTGTGTGTTTCTAGACCTCAGTTTCCTTACCTCCTATATGACATTATAATCTCTGATCTGATCATCTCACAAGATTACTTTTGAAGATCAAATATAAGCCACTGTGGTGACACAAACCTGTGATCTCAAAAGCCCCAGAGGCTGAGGCAGGAGGATTGCAAGTTTGAGGCCAGCCTCAGCAACATGAGACTGAGTCTCAAAGTAAAAAAGGGCTGGGGATGTAGCTCAATGATAAGAGTATTCCTGGATTCAATCCCCAGTATCAAAAAAAAAAAATCAAGATATGCAAGTACTCCACATGCTGTATGAAAATATAAGCATCAATGTTGTTCAGTTATTAAGACATGGTTCCTGTCCTGGTCCTACAATCCAGTTGGGAAGAAAAGAAAGGTAGATAACAAGACAATTGATAATATAAAATGGTATGTGCTAAATGGCAGAAGGTGCAAATATATACAAACAGAGAGAAAACATAGAAAGTTAACAATGTGCTTTTAAATTCAGAAGATTAAGACTTTATTCCAAATCTTAGTTTGTCACCTATTTGATAAATGTTTAAATTGTGAAAATACTAACTCTTCTTGTAGAAATTAATTGTCAACCAGAAATTGGATTACCTAATTTGAGTTAAAAAATGTTCCTAATGGTCTGTGTTACCGTGGCAATACTTTACCCCTTTCATTTCATTCTCCTACACCTGTTCCAATGGAATTGCAAGAGTTATTGCCCCGACTTCTGAGGTAGAAAGAATAGGAGAAAATGTAAGGAAGCTGCTCTTTGATCTCCGTGTGCATCAATTACAGGTAATAAATCCCCCCACGGTTGGAGCTAAGACAGAATCTCAAAAGCACATGGACTTTTCCTATTAGAAAATATAAACCAAATAGTGACGATTTGTTGTTTAGATTTATTTTGTGAGTAATGTAACTGAAAAAACAACCTAGCATTGAAGGATGTATCATTTTTAATCTCAGCACTTTTAGCTACTGCCAACACCAGATAGAGTATCTTATTGCAATAATTCAAGGATTTCTCTATTAGTTTCTCTAAGCCCTTAAAGCAAATGAAGCTCTTATGATATAAAACACCTCTTTCTCTATTTTTTTTGTCTCAGCTCTCAAGCCTAAATGCATTTCAGGGTAGAATTTTAAATGAACTAGATAAATGAAATTCTATCTAACTGTATTAATTTTTGACACTCTTTTTATGATTCTTTAAAAAAGAACATAGAAACGAATTGCGGCCCTGGCTGCCCGTGCAGTCGTGATGAATAGCCTGCTACAAATAATATTTTTTTTCAAACTTTTGAGAGAACAATTTAGATTTTTAATCTCTTAGGTGGGTTTACAAACACCTTAAGTCGATAATTGGCCAAGGAGATATGAATGAGGTTTCTTAAACAAAAGAAAGCTTTCCAATATTAAAGGAAGCATTCTGGTACTTTTTTCCCCTTACTGTATAACCTTTTGTTCCCATCACAAATATCTACGCATAGTTTTATCTCTGACCTTGAGGGACTGTATAGCTTTATCGAGGCTTCCTTTTAGATCACAGATGACCTTCAGCTGATATCATTGAGCTCTGACCTGCCTCAGTGATCTGCTCACACAGAATACATATGCTGAGCAGTGCTGGTGTGTGCAGTAGGGGTAAGTGAATTATTTACAAAAATTTGAGTTGACACCTTTTATCAAATGTGGAAAGATGAAGACAAAACAGCTGCTATTGCTGTCGTAAGCAATCTGCTGGTGATTGAATAAAAGTGTCAAGAAAATGGCTGCTTGATGGCCTTTTGTTCTCCCTCATCCAGCTTGATGTTAGTTTGAGCTGTCAGTTAGGAATCACGGCAGTGTGATTTATCAATAGACTGAGTGACCTTCTATTTTAGCTTGTGAGAGAACTAGAAGACAGCACCCTCTACTGCGAACACACAGCATTCCTCCTAGTGTGCCATTAGCCCGAGCGATTGCTTTGCGTTTGCCAAAAGCAACTCACCCTTATGACAATTATGGCTTTTTAAATTTTGTCCTGTTTCAATTGCCTCCACATACTTATTAAAAATTAGTAAAAACCCAAAAACGAAACTTCAAGCATATTTCTATACCTCCCAGCAAACTAATTTAGCAAATCGGTATTCGAGATAAAATGCTTCCTCCTTGTTAATTAAACTGCAGAATAAGGAAACATTATCTTCGATAGCAAACTGAATCTTTAAACAGTGTTTGGATTATATTGCTATGAATAACCCATCTGCATTAACACAAATTATTTTATAGTCTGCACAGAAAAAAGGATTTGAAACCTATTTTTCTGCCATAATGCTGGGGTCTCCTCAGGGAAAGATGTTACTATCAATCAAGGCTTTGTGGATCCTTGAGAGATATGAAGCCACTGCGGACCAGGACCTTAGAGATGACATTCCTGCTACTATCCTATAGAATATCATATATGCAATTTTTAAGTAGGGCTTTCTGACTTAACAGACACTTATTTGACCCAAAACATAAATAAAACGAATGCAAATTATGAGAAAAATGTATTCTGTTGTTGAAAAGGAAATATTAACTATATTTTAAAGAATTAAAGTAGTATTATCTGATTCCCAGCAGCCCATAATCTTTTTAGCATTCAGATCGAATTTGCTATAACTTAAGGCAAATTTTTGTTCTTTTAAAAGCTATTGTATTTGTACTTTTTCAGGCTCGTTTATTTTTTTAAGGCATTTAATAGCAAGTTTTTTATTGTAATGTCTCATGTATTTTTAAATCAGACATGAAAAATCATCCCGTAAGTATAATTTTGTTGGCCCTATCCAGGCTTAATTATTTAAAGATATTTTGTGGGTTCTTATCTTCCTTCAGTCTCTCTTAAATGTGGTTTTTAGAGCTGGGGTTGTAGCTCAGTGGTAGAGTACCCACCTCACATGTGTAAGGCACTGGGTTCGATCCTTAGCACCACATAAAAAATAAAATAAATAAAGCTACTGTGTCTATCTACAACTAAATTTTTTTTTCTTTAAAAGTGTGGTTTTTACAGCATATGGATCAGGGCACACCAGATCAGGACTACACAAAAGATGTGCTTCACTAATTCACAAAATTTTTACCCTCCTAAATGCCTTCTCCTCCCCCAAGATTTCACTTGGACAATTAAGTATCTCCAAGGCTCTCCTATGAATGCTCAGAAGCTCCACAGGCAGATCCACGCCTGGGGTTCAAACCTCAGTTCCTTGCCTGAGCTTTAGTTTTTTCTTCTCCTTCCTGATATACATACAGCCTGTGACTTGTTCATAAAAGCTCTGCAGCAAAGTTGAATAATATGTAAATTTTATGTTGTAATGAATTAGGTCCTAAGATCTTTAAAGGTCAGACACCTGGTATAATACATCACATTTTTTAATATCAACTACAAAATAACTGTAATAAATTTTTCCAACACCACATCCTCACACACTGTTACCCACAAGGAAGCACCAAAGGAAATGTGTCATTTGTCAAAACATGCAGAAAAACTGGCATGTGTACAAGTCACTTTAAAAGTAATGCTCAGATTAGAAATAGCTTTCCAAATGATATTTTGTGGTTAAACAAAAACAACAGAAAAACACATTAGTGCTTAACTGAAATCATCTCCTGATGTGTTAAAAATAAACGGGTAGAAAGAACTAATATTCTAAGATATATCGTAAAATGGTTTTTAATTAGTTACAGGACAATGTATAATTTATAAGCAAAAAGTTTTATTTGATTTTCTTTCGGGAAAAATTCAACAGGCATGAAAATTCAACTTAGCATGGATGAGTGAATGGTATATTATAAAAATGTATAGCTACCTACGTTATAGAAATTTGATAGTTGCGGTTTAAGATATTTATTTCCTTTATAATGCTGTTTATAAGCTTCTATTGCAAGTCACTATTGTACAAGTATACCTATTAGCAAAAGGAAAAGAGATTTACCTACAAACAAGCAGACTTTTTTAAAAAATGCAAACCCATCAATATGAGCTCTTATTACCGCTACCACTTATTCCTAATAATATATTTTGTTAACTTAAATCACATGTGAAATAGGCGTGCAAGCAGAAATGTAGAAATGTCCATTTTTAGAATTTCCAGTGTGGATTCGTGTGGGTCTCTTAAGGTATTTGCAAGCTATCAAACATTTGCCTTTAAAATACACATGGTAAGTGGTTATTTTATATCCAGCTTTTGGTTTGGCGATGAATTTTCAGGTAGGAATTGTAACTATATTTGAGAAACAACTGAATTGTGCTTATGAATTTAAATATCATTTGTGTTTTAAATTTGAAAGTGTTTAGGGAAGGACTGTGATTACTCAAACACCAATTTCATTTTTCCCCAACCTATGCCATAACGGTTTTGTTAGCACGTACACTCGGCATCAGTTAGAAGTCACAAAGTGAAGTGGGCTTATTGTCCAGGTCTTTAGGAGGTTCCCCATGAGTAAAGCAATTGAAGCCAGTCGAGTTCTAGTATTTGAAAGTTCTGGAAAATCACCCAGATCCCACTCTCTTTAGTACATATTGAAAGGAAAGTGACCACGACACTCGGAGGGACTAAGAGATCTTTATTGGGGTAATGTCTGATTAACAGGGAAGGAAGAGAAAAAGAGAGAAAGAGAGAAGGGAAAGAGAGAGAGGGAAGGAGAGAGCAAAGCGAGAGAGCGGGGAGAGAGAGAGAGAGAGAGAGAGAACAGGGGAGAGTTTTTATAGCCAAAATCTAATGGGGTCTCTGGGTCTGCAAGCTGCCTTGTGGGCGTAGGTACAGTGATTGGATCACACAGTAGTTGCTAAGGGTGTCATCTTCTGCCCTCAAGCAGACCAGGCAGGGGTCCTCCATGGGTTTCTGTTGCACCAGACAGGTGGGGGGGTCAAGTGTTCAGCCTTGAGTGAGGTTGAGTGTTCAGACTGGAGGTAAATAAGCGATAGAGAACCAGACAGATGGGGATAGAGTGTTCAGCCCACCCTGCACTTAACATGTGTTCAACCTGCTCAGCAACTAACACATATAGGAAAAGCTGGCCAATGTATTCATGACCTTTACAGCTAGACCTCAAATGGATTTCCTCCCATGAGCAGTGGCATGAAATCCCGCTGCAACAAGCAGTTGAACACCTGGGCTCTTGCACCCAACAAATCCACTGTAGAGCTCATTAGGCAAACTGCAGAAAGCAGAGATGGAGAATTGACTTTCCAGTGTTTTAATCAACTTGTTCAAAATGGTCAAAGGACAGAGAAACTATTTTTTTTTAATATTTATTTTTTAGTTTTAGGTGGACACAATATCTTTAGCCTAGCAGGCGTGAGGCACTGGGTTCGAGTCTCAGCACCACCTAAAAACAGAGAAACAATTTAAAGAAAGAAAATATATAGTAATCAGAGGAAAGAAATTTAAAGTAAATTGACCCAAAAACTATTTGAGGCCATAACACACAAAGGCACGAAGGTGTGGTAAGATGAACATGCTCACATGCCACTGGTGGAAGTGCCAATTTCTTTGCCTGCCTGGAAAACAATTTGGTAGGAGGAGTCTGGCAAATGATCTGCAGTATGACCCCTTCATTCTTTCATTCAACACAGGTTTATCCAGTGCTTGATCTGTGCTTCCCTCTGGGCAGACCGAGCTGAGCACAACATAGCACCCCAATGAGACCTTGGCCTGCCTTTCCCCTTCTTATTCCATCTCTGAGCATTCTCTGAGAGAACTCAGATTAGTCCATTAATCAAGCAGAAATCAAAACAAAATAAGTATTAAAAGTTATTCATAGCCTGATGAAGAGGCACACACTTGTAATTTCAGCTGCTTAGGAGGCTCAGGCAGGAGATATGCAAGTTCAAGTCCAGCCTCAGCAACTTAACCAGACCCTGTCTCAAAATTAAAAATAAATAAAAATGGCTAAGGATGTAGCTCAGTGGTAAAGTGCCACTGGGTTCAATCCCTAGTACCTTAAAAAAAAAAAGTTATCATGCATCATCAATAAAACATACAAATGTCCCACAGGTATATGGGAAAATTGTTCAACATCCCCCATTTAAAGAAATGCAGATCAAAACCACAATAAGCTATTACCTCATTCCATTTATAATGATTATTATCAAAAAATGCTGGCAAGGATTTGGAGAAAAGAGAACACTTCTACACTGTTGGTGGGAATGTAAACTAGTACAGACCTTACAGAAAACAGATCCTTAAGTAATTGAAAATGAGTTCCCATATGATCCAGCAATTCCACTACTGAGTATATATCAAAAGGAAACGAAGTCAGCAAGTCAAAGAGATATCTACACTTCCATGTTCATTCAACACTATTCATAATAGACCAATATGAAATATCCATGAACAGATGAATGGATAAAGAAAATGTGATGCATGCACACAACAGAATACTAATCAACCATAAAAAAGGATAAAATCCTATCATTTGTGACACAAGAAAAGAACCTGAAAGTCATTATGTAAAATTAAACAAGCCTAGCTGCTCATGCTGGCTAGTGCCTGTAATCCCAGCAGCTCAGGAGGCTGAGGCAGGAGGATCATGAATTCAAAGCCAGCTTCAGCAATTTAGTAAGGCCCTGAGCAACTTAGTGAGATCCTGTCTCAAAATAAAATATAAAAAGTGCTGGAGACACAACTCAGTGTTTAAGCACCCCTGGATTCAATTGAGAGAAAGAGGGAGGGAGGGAAGGAAGGAGGAAAGGAGGGAGGGAGGGAGGAAGCCAGGCATGGAGAAAGAAATTCAGCATGACCTCACTAGTTTGTGGAAACTAAAGAAGCTGACATCACAGAAGTTGAGATAAGAATAGTGGTCACTGAAGGCTGGAAAGTGTAATGGGCAGGAGAGAATGAGGGAGACTGGTCAACAAATGCAAAACTACAGTTAAAAGGAGGAGTAAGTTCTAGTGTTTTGTTGCCCAGAGGGTGACTGTAGTTAACAATATTATATCATATATCATATATCACATATTTCAAAGTAACTAGAAGAGAGAATTTGTATTGTTTTCCTCACAAAACATTTAAAAAATTAAAAACTGAGGTCATAGATACCCTGATTTAATTATTATACAATGTATACATGTACATTGTACATGTACAGTACTCAAAGCATTATACAATGTATACATGTATCAAAACATCGCACTATACTCCATAAATATGCATAATTAGCATGTGCCAATGAAAAACAGTAAAACCAAAATATACATATAAATAAGGTTATTAATGTTAGTTATAATAGCAATACTCAATGAAAAAGCAGGATTGCAATTTGTATTTACAATTTATATATATGTACAGTATGTATATAGAAAAAAGAACAGAATTACACTAATGTGTCAGCAACAGTTATGGAGCTGGGATCAGCCAACTATAGCCCAACAAACCAAATCGGACCTAAGATCTATTTTTGTACATACAGTTTTATCGGAAGACAGCCATTTCCATTCATGTAGCTGTTTTTACTTTAAAACAGAATTGGGTAGTTGCAACAACAATTGCACAGCCTACAAGTCTAAAATAGTAACTTCTGGCCCTTGATAGAAAACGTTGGCATATTGCTTGTTTGTATATTTGGATCACAAATGTTCTGTGGGGTTGTTCATTTGCTTGTTTGTTGCCAGTGTTGGTGGTCAAGCACAAGTCCTCATGCTAGGTAAATGCTGAACTACTGAGCTACATCCCCAGCTCCTGGATTACAGAAATTAAATTTCCTCATTATATCTCTGCATTTTCTATCTTCTCAGCAGATAAAAAGATAAGATAGTTCTACCCAGAAAAAAACATAAATAAATTTTATTCTTTTCCATTGTTCTGGGAATATACTATATGATGATGAATAACTACTATCAAATCCAGTTTGGTCCTCAACTATGGTTAAATATCTTATAATAGAGCTAGGTGTGGTGGCGCACACCTATAATCCCCGCAGCTGGGGAGGCTGAGACAGGAGGATTGTGAGTTCAAACCAGCCCCAGCAACTTAGTGGGGTTGGTGGTGATGTTGGGGTTGTGGCTCAGAGGTTAAGCAGTTCAATTCCTAGTGAAAAAAAAAAAAAAAAAAAAAAAAACTTTATAATAGGGCTTATAAAGTTACTTTATATGTCACAAACATTTGTAGTTAGTACTTACTACTTTTCAGGCAGTGATTTAAGTACCTTAAAATTATGAACTCATCCAATCCTCATAATTGTTCTATGAGACAAGAAGGATTCTTATTCCCTTTCACAGATAAGGAAACTAAAAAACAAAGGAGTTAAGGAATTTACCCCAGGTCACATGCTCATACACAGAAGCCAGAATTCAAAATCCAAGCCTGGTATTTGGATACAGCTAAGCACAGGGTACCAGTAGGTGGACAAGCCAAGGGAAGAACTGCTTTGAATTAGCGTGGAGGCAAGGGGAGGATGAGGAAGAGTTGGAAAAGAGCAAGGAGCCTAATATTTAATTTCTGACCCTGTGCTGCAGGCCAAAGTGGAAGGAAGTGTCTTCATAAGGCAGTCTGTGAACCTCAGCAGCAATATTCATGCTGCTTTGGTGAACTGAAGGCATGTGATGCAGAGTTGGGGTCGGGTGCCTGACCTCAACTTCCGTGATAAAGATTCCAGGATATACAGCTTGCTCTCCTCTTCTGGTAGGTCCAGGCAACAGTACTCAAAGCATTCTTGTAATGGTGGCAGTAGGACCCCAAATAAGTGTCAAATAAGCAGTGGGACCAGAAGGAAGTAATTGAACAAAAACAGATATCAGACAAACCTAGGGGATCTTCAGAATAACTGGTGAGTTCTTGTCTGACTTTTTAGGGATCCAGGATTGGATTAATGCTGCTAGCACCCCATTAGCACACCGAGGAAACTTTGGTGACATAATACTCTGAGAAGCCTGCTTTAATGGGCAGAAGCACAGTGTGGAGCAGAGATAGGGTGCCCTGAGAGACCTCTGGCCTTTGGGTATCTGCATCCAATTCTGTGCAATTTGAACACGAATACGTATGGGATGAAGGCCAAGTGGGAATCATCAGCCTTTTTAGATTGAATCTTTTTCAGGTTGACTCAATGAACCGAGAGCTTTTCATTTCACCTCTTTCTATCCACTGTCTCCTGTTCCTTCCCCACATCCACCTACCCACCTCCCGCACCAGGGATTGAACTCAGGGGCACTTAACTACTGAGCCACATCCCCAGCCCTTTTTTAATTTTTTATTTTTTATTTTGAGACAGGGACTCACTAAGTTGCTTAGGTGCCTGCTAAATTGCTGAGACTGGCTTTGAACTTTCTATCCCCCTGCTAGTCTCCCAAACTGCTGGGATTATGGGTGTGAGCGACCATACCTGGCCCAACTTTCTTTGAGGAAAAGATAGTAGAATGTAAGCTCCATTAGGAGAAGAACTTTGGTTTCTGTTGTTCACTCTTTTATCCCTGGTTCTTGGCAGTTTGTAGGCAGACAAGATACATTGCTAAGAAAAATGAAAATGAAAATCAACTCAGTCTCCTTTTCTTTTGAAAATCAATATCTACTTGTAAGACCATAGTGAAGCCCAGGAAGATGTAAAATTGTTTATCCTGGCACATGGTCAGCAAATGCCAGTTGTTATTATTTATTTGTAGAAAAGTAAAAGGAACTAAAATTATTTTTCTAGAATATGAAATATCAAGTAGCTAGGCATTTAGGGGTCAGACTACAAAGGGCCTGTGCCATATTGAGATGTTTAAATTTGATCTGAAGTCAAGGTGGGTTTTTTGTTTTTGTTTTTGTCTTTGTTTTTTAAATTAAGCCTTTTTACCACTATGACTAAAAGACCAACCAGAATAATTCTAGGGAAGAATTTGGAGACTCACAATTTCAGAGGTCTTAATCCCCAGACAATAGGCTCCATTCCTCGAGGCTCAAGGTGAGGCAGGACATCATGGTGGAAGAGTGTGGCAGAGGGAAGCAGTTCACAAGATGATCAGAAAGTAGAAATAGAGAGAGAGTCTCCACTTTCCAGATACTAACCCCATAGCCACGCCCCCTATAAAACATTTCCTCCAGCCACACCCCACCTGCCTCCAGTTACCACTCAGTTAATCCCATCAGGGATGAATTCACCAGTTAGATTAAGGCTATAACCCAATCTTTTCTTCCCCAAGCCTTCTTGCATTGTCTCACATGAGAGCTTTGGGGGGGCACCTCACATCAACACCATAACACAAGAGGAAACTTGCAGAGAATTTTAAGCAAAGAAGTAAATGGTTTATGTTACTTTTAGGAGACTTTTTCTGTAAGAGTGTGAAGAACAGATTGGAGTGGAATTTTGACAAGTCAGAATGATAGAAAGGTGGTAGCATATTAAAAAGATATTTGGGAGGTAAAATTGCCAGAGGAAGTTAATTTAAAAAAAAAAAAAAAAGCTAAATAAAAGAAAGTGCAGCATGAGTACTTGGGCTTACCAGAAAAATTCTTACCAAGTTTTTAAATGGTTTACTAGGAAATCTCCTGCAATCTCCTTTTCTGGGTGTCTTCAAGAATGAGAAGGAGCCATCTTTGTTTGTTAGCTGAGAGCTTGGGCTTGATCCAAAGTTAATCTACTCTTTTGATGCCATGATTTCCACCTACACAAAAAGTAGACACAACAGAACATATAAATAATATATTTATAAGGTTTTAATCCTATACACATTTTGTTTTTCCATCTTCTTTTATTGTTTTTATTAAAGAACTTTTCATATTCACCTTTAAATATACTATCATTCTCTGCCTGTGATTTTTTTCCAATCATATTCTCATTATGTACCATCACTTTATGACAATGACACTGCTACATAGTGACTTCATTACTGTAAAGAAACAATATGAGTTTACAGCTGAAAAAAAAAGGTATAATTAAAAGCATAAATTGTGGATGCTGTCAAGACAACAGACATTAACACTGAAACTTAGAACATAATGTAGGAACAGGTTAGGTTTATGCTACCTGAAATCATTGTGAACCTTGAGTGTTTTCTCCACAAATAATCCACCCAAAATTTATTTTATCTTTTTAAGCAAAGAAACTAGATGAATCACCCCATATTGCCTCTTTTCTGGGTCTTTTCTTCTCCTGATACATGCCACACTGATATTAAAAGGTGTTATGAGAATGTATTAAAGGCCACTGAAAGAGATTCAGTATATACTAGATGGTATTAAAAAACAAAAAATTATGGATATATGCACTAACAGAAATCTTTAATCTTATACAGAGCCAAGGAAGCTTACCTGGCATCTAAAACAGATGATGGTGCAACTACTATATACTAAGTAAAATCACAGCCATATCAGTTCCTTTACTGAATATAATTTTAGTCCTAGAAATCTTTACCAGATATGTTTCTGCCTGAACTAATGAGTCCCATAAACAGATCCACAGCAGAGGGCTATGCTTGGCCACTACATTGCAGTGTTGCAATGGAAATCCATAATTAATTCCAGGGGCTAGAATAGATGAGCTCTAAGACTACCTACCACTTAGTGGTTTTCAAATCTATAAAATGCATGCACACATGCACATGTACACATACACACACACATACACACACACACACTCCTGAAAACACTGATATTCCAAAAAAAAAAAATCCCTCCAAAGAACTTCAATTGTTTGTTCTTGTGTATGTATGTATGTATTTGTATCTACATATCTACATCTAGATGAATGTAAACACATGAATACACAAATATGTCTATTTTCTCTAGATTCTAGATACATAAATATATAAAATAAAACTGCACACTGATTCACCAGTGCTCTGAAGACTTTGTATATACATGACTCAAAAAAAAAAAAAAAGTATAAAGAGAAAGTACCCAAGAGCATGAATTCCCAAATGTATTAGAATCTTCTCCGCTCTCTGGACTCTAAGAATGGCAATAGGACAACTGTTCTAATATAAGAAAACTTTGGGTCATATATTTTTTCAAAAATATTTTCCATTATATTCTTTTTATGTGTATACAGTAAGTTCCACTACATATTGCATAATGATTGAAGATTTTTACACACAAGGAACTAAGAGGATTAGTCCTAGCAAATATAAAGAAATATTTTACTAACATTGAATAGCAGATTATTTATTACCACATTCCATTATTTCACCACTAAAGAATCTGCATATGTGATAAACAAGCAGACTCTTTGAAGAGTGATTTGTCATGTTTACCAAAATGGGAGGTCTAATTTCTGTTAAAATATTTTTCAATATTTTTAATGAATTTTAATAAAGGTTTATCAGGCGCTTGTTATGGTGCAGAACTTTTATTAAATTCTGTGATCCATAAAACGTTTTTTTGAATGACACATAGTTTAGTTTTTCATTTAGAGGCTATAAAAGTGTTCACAAAAGTTATGTTGAAAAAAAAAGTGATTGAAAGTGCTAAAACACTGTACAGAATATAAAATCCTTTCATAGACTTTTTATGACACATGAAACATGAGTCTTAAAGGTTTAATGTTACTGACTTTTATACAAGGCTTTTTAATTCTTGATTCCAGTTATGGTTCTGCAAATGAACTGTGACATTAAAAGGAATCAGGCTGGAACTGCCTGGGCTCACTTTCTAGATGAGCTCTGACTGGCCATGAGAGGTTTGCCCCAGGACCCACCCCGCCCACAGCTGATTAACACTCACTTGCTTTCGGGAAACAGAGGAGTGAGCCTGCCTGACAGAGTCCCTCCTACTTAAACTCAGTACTAATGCTGGGGATGGCAATAGATTACTATTAGCGAATATGAACTGTGAAGGATTACTATGCCTTCATCCTCGTTGCTTTAATACTGTACACCATTTACTGCTATAATTGCAATGTCTTGGTGAACTACAGAACCAATATTGCTGTCTGTCCCATTAAAATAATGGATAGAAACTCACGTTGGCTCCACCTTTGGGAATTTTTAGTTAACATGTTGACCTGAATCCAACACAGAAGACAATTTCATTATTTTTTGTTAAAGTATTGGATTAAGCCAAATGAAGTTGACATTTCTGTAAGAAAAAAGGCAGTTGAAATCTTCAGTTTCTATGGCTCACTTTGATTTTCCAAGATTTGTCTAAAAATTCATGTTTCAAAGCTTCAGTGGTTTGTGTTAAGAGGAAAATGGAGTAATATGTGATGAATCAGATCAATATAAGAAGGCAATTGGAGTAATTTGGGTTAGACTTCAGAATTATTTACTGAGCTTAGGTTATGTTGAGCAGTGCTTCAATGCTACACATCAGTTTCCAGGTATAGACACTGCTCTTGCTGGTTATTTTCCTAAAAGGAATCACACAAAATCCATATTCCATTTGTTGATATTGTGCCACGAAAATCACTTTGAAAAGAGCTTGAGTTTGTAGGACAGAATGAAAAAAAAGTATATAATGTTTAAGTTGTATCTACTACACAAATTCTAGAAGAAATACTGGCTCTACGGTTCACCAGGACAACACTGCAGTTATAGCAATACATTGGGCACAACATTAAAGAAACAAGGATTAAGGACTAGCAATCCTTCACTCTTCATATATACTGGTAGCAATCTCTGTATCCTCCCCCACATTAATCCTCAGTGGTACACTCCAAAAGACTGAAACAAAATATCAGTGCAATACGTAATATTCAAAACCATCTGTTTGTTTTAATAAAGAATCCCTTTCTTATTTCAAAATTATTTTAATATGAAAAGGGCTAGCCACTGGATTTCTCAGAATGAGTCATAATATTATATCATGCACACAGTCAAAAAATGATCAAATACAGTACAAATTTTTACTTCTTGAATATAGTAAAAATTTCTGCTTCCTTGTAATCTTTGAGTTTCTAATACAAAGCATGTGATTCTAATTTAGCAAAAGTTATAAAATAATTCCTCTAGATACATTAGCACTAGATATTTTAAACTAAAAGCTCACAAATTTTACAATACCTTTAGTGTACTTCAGAAATTATTGGAAGACATATTTTTGATACATTACTATATAGTACATTAAAGGCTTATATTTTCATTAACTTACATGATTTTATGTATTATCCATTTGTACCTTAGTTTATTATATGCACTGTCTGTAAGACAGTAAAACTGCACTTCAGCTAGAATATTCTGTTAAGACTTCATTAAGACAGATTTGCTGTCCTCTTATGTATTCTAAATTAATAAACTTTTACTAAATTGTGGAATGATTTCTACACTATATGATCTTTGAGTATTGCTTCCCTATTACCCAAGAGATGAAGAACACAAAAATCAAAATACTTAGTCTACTAAAGCCTAGAGCTAACAAGCAAAAAATCATCCCTGACACTCAGGAAGCCTTGAGCAAGTTATTCAGAGGAAGAGAAGATTCTGGGTTTGTGGGTAGAAATCTAAGCAATCCAGGGGGGTAGAGGAGAGCCATTACAAGTTTTAGTAATATTAAATACATTGTCAGAACCTCCAAACTTTGCTAATTTCAAAAGGAAAAAGAATAAGGTAAGGAATTGGGAAAAAAAATCTAACTTTCTGGAAAACAAACTCTTTAAATAGTTGATATTTTCTGAAAATTGTATTTTAATCTTTCTCTTCTTTTAGAATATTTTTATGTGTCTACTGCTTGCTCTGTCACGGAGTAGGACACTAGGAATAGGACAGTCCTAAGACGAGGGTTACCTCCTGCTGCAGGCAGGAGGGAGATGTGAGCTCTCCATTCTGTCATTCCCCATCAGCAGCCAGAGCTGAGACAGCAGAGCCACAAAATAGAAAGACCTGGTTTCCTGGGTCACTTTGCATGGGGAGGAGCTGCTCAGAAAATTTGCCTAAACTGTTTTGGAATGTACATGAGAAAAAATAAATAAATCTTGTGATATTAAAATGCTGATTTTTCAGATCAGTTCAAACAAAAAGTTTGCTTATCTTGTGTAAGCTTTTAGTGACACCCTCAATCGCTCCCTCTTACTCATTCAACCCAGAAAATCAGTTCAGTCCAACTGTATATTTAGCCTTCTCTAACTACTGTTCTAAGTTCATCCCCTAAGTTGCTATTATAATACTAAGAAATATTGAAATCACCTCCAAATTTGTGTCTCTGCTTTCATACTTCTGCTGTCCTCCACTGTCCTCCACATCAGTTCCCCCAAATGCCAATTAGGTTGTCCTTCTAAAGCGCAAAACAAACTGCATCATTCACCTGCTCAAAAGCCTTTCACAACTTCCCTTTCTCTCTCACTTTTCCCAACACTTCCTTGGGTACTTACCTAAAAAAAACTCATCATCATTTCTTGAACACCCCAGAGGTTCCACCCTCTTCCATCAACATCTACTGTTGCCTCTGACTTAATGGCCCACCTCACCTTGCCTTTCTTGGCTTGGCAAACCCCTCTGATAAAGCACTTCCTGGCACATATCTGGTGGGATGAATCACACCTTCTGCTCATACTCTCTAAGTCTTTCTGCTATAATAACAGTAATAACTAATATTTATTGAGGACTTATTTTTTTGTCAGGCTCTTCAGTACTTCCTACCTAGATTGCTCCATTTAACTTTCACAAAAAGCCTACAAGGTGCCTACTATTATGATTCCCATTTTATAATTGAGGAAACTAAGGCTGAAGCTGAGCAAGCAGACCAGGTTTCTACCTAGCTAGTATGTAACACAGCTAGCATAAGAACTCGTGGCTGGGCAAGTTTTCCCGTGCCTATAATACCAGCATCTTGGGAAGTGACAGGAGGATCACAAGTTCAAAGCCAGCCTCAGCAACTTAGCAAGGCTCTAAGCAACATAGCAAGACCCTGTCTCAAAATAAAAATAATAATAATAAAATAAAACAGGCTAGGCATGTAACTCAATGGTTAAGCGCTCCCTGGATTAAATCCCCCAAACCAATAACAATAATAATAAATTATTAAAGTTGGATGGTTGGATTCCACATTTAGCCACTGTGCTTCTTCATCTCCATTCAGATTAAAAATTTCTTGGGGCTGGGGATGTGGCTCAAGCGGTAGTGCGCTCGCCTCGCATGCGTGCGGCCCTGGTTCGATTCTCAGCACCACATACAAACAAAGATGTTGTATCCGCCAATAACTAAAAAATAAATATTAAAAATTTCTCTCTCCCCCACCCTCACTCTCTCTTTAAAAAAAAAAAAAAAAAAAAAATTTCTTGGTCCAGCCCACTTCCTTGCATTCTAGCCTCTTCCCCTATCTTTTCTCCTCTGCACTCTGAGCCATATTAGGCACACGCATGCTTGGCATGCTATTCCCTCATCTTGAAAGGTTCTTCCTCATTTTATTTGTCCATGTCACTTTCTCTTGTGCTTCATGTCAGCCCTAACATCCCCTCTTCTCAATCCGCCATACTGAATGAAGTCCTTCCTCTCAGCTTCCTACATGCATCTCTACTGTAGCACAGACTGCCCTGTGCCCTAACCATCAGTGAGCTTTTCTCTTTCTCTCTTATCACTAAAGAGCTACTTGAGAGCCAACATAATCTAAGTGTCTGTCTATGTCACCTACGTGTCTGGCTTTGTAGCAAGTGGTCAACAAAGGTGTCTGAGTGAATGAATGAATAAATGAATGACATAGATTTTTGTTATTCACATTTTATCATTACTAAAAAGTTGGTCTTCCAAATTGTTAGCTTCTTACTCTTGAATAAAGGACAATTTTGTCCCTTCTTAACAACTTCCTAATGAAAATTTCAATTTGTGAGTTATACGATCCCATTCAGTATTATATTTCTTAGTTCATTATTTATTTCACTCATATATGAATGAGAAGATATATATTACAGAAAATTAAAGTCCCAAAGTAAAATTAAAGTGACATTTTCTCCTAACCTTTTTATTTAAAACTTCATCTTAAAATACATTTCCAATCTCCCATTTCTCTTTAGTTTCCCAAAGTGTTCAATAGTCACTTGAGAAAACAATAATAATGATTAAAAAGTACTGAGCTCATTATATGTGACAATATCTGTCTTCATGTCTTACCTTAAATAGTTCATGTGTTCCTCAAAACACTTCTGTAAAATTGGTATTATTATTATCCCCATGTGACAGATGAGGAGACTGAGGCACTTTGAGATTAAGCAGCTCACTTAAGGTCACACAGTGAAAACAGGACATGAAGACTGCTTTCAAGGTCAAAGACATCTCACATAGAGTATGTTAAAGGACAACAATGTTTTACAGGTTGGTATATATACTTCCAAACAAACTAATAAGAATGAGATCAATGGAAGCAGCCCACATTTTGATGATGACAGAACTGTGGGGAGATAAGTGGTTCTCCCATGTTGCATTTGATTTTTGTGTGTGTTTGTCAGGGGGGAATAGACACAGTATCTTTATTTTATTTATTTTTATGTGCCACTAAGGATCGAACCCAGTTCCTCACAGGTGCAAGGCAAGTGCTTTACCACCGAGCTACAACCCCAGCCCCTTGCATTTGATCTTAACTGAGCATCCTTATGATGGCTTGCTGAACTACCTGTTCCTCCAGCATTGTGTGTGAAAACACAGATTTGTAACATGATTCCTATTTGACTCCTATGACTCATGCCACTGATACCCTTAAGCTCACATAGAGAGGTTCAAAAGGATGAAGAATTAAAATTAATTTTGTTATCTTCTTGATCATTTAAAATTATGGTGATTTGTTGGTCACACCTTATATACAGATACTGTTTCTAATCCTGCCTTTAAAGACCTTATAGTCTACTAGAGGAAAAAACTAGAATGTAAGACAGAAAACAGCACATGCCACAGAGAGAGGTACAGATGACAGGTAAGAGGAACCAGAGGAGAAAGATGGAAGAGAAATTTCTACTTCATGAAAAAAATAGAATTTGAGCTGGAGCTTAAAGTAGAAGCAAAATTTCAAGTGTTGGCAAGGAAAGTGTAAATCTGGCCAGGGACAAAAGAGGAGAGGCTAGAGAGAGACACTGGGCAGACCCAGAGAACAGATGGGCTAATAAATGGGTTGTGCGGGAAGGAGGACTGGAAAGCAAGAAATCTCCCTTGAGGCTCTTACGTAAAGGCTTTAAGAGCAAACTTAAAAGTTAAATGGAGGGCTGGGGTTATGGCTCAGTGGTAGAGTGCTTGCCTAGCACATATGAGGCCCTGAGTTCAATCCTCAGCACCACATAAAAATAAATAAATAAAATAAGGTATTATGTCCAACTACAACTAAAATAATTTTACCAAAAAAATGAGTGGGATTCTTTAAGTTTCAGGAAGACCTTTGGGGGAAAATATCTAATACAAGGGAGAAGACAGAAGCAAGAGACTAAAAAGTATGGGGCTATTGCAATATATCAAATTGATAAATAAATAAGGACTTAAAGGGAATGGGGGAATGGGACAATTTCAGAAGATGATAGGTAGAATCAGAAGCTCTAGAATTTGTAACAAATTATTTGCCATGAGAGGATCCCCAAGGTTTCAACTCTTTTTCATCCTAGGACTATTGATGATGACTTTATCCAAAATGGAAAACACAACAGCAGAATGAAACTGAAAATGAAGGAAGACCTTGACATTTGGGCATTCTACATTCTGTGCAGCAAGGGCTGCCTAATGGAGAGGCTAATGGGCAGGACTGGGCCTCAGAAGAGAGGCCATTGTTGTAGTCAGCTTTTTCGCTGCTGTGACTAAAAGGATCCAACTAGAATAATTAAAAAGGAGGAAAAAGTTCATTTGGAGGCTGATGGTTTTAGAGGTCTCAATCCATAGACCACAGACTCCATTCCTCGGGGCTCAAGGCGAGGTAGATATCATGGCAGAAGATTGTGGCTGAGGGAAGCAGCTCAGATGATGATCAGAAAGCAGAGAGGGAGAAACTCCACTCACCAGATTCAAATATATACCCCAAAGCCACCTCTCCAATAAACCACTTCCTCCAGCCACACCCCACCTGCCTCCAATTAACGCCTAGTTAATCCCATCAGGAATTAATTCACTGATTAGGTTAAGCCTATAGCCCAATCATTTCTCCTCTAAACATTCTTGCACTGTCTCACACATGAGCTTTTGGGGGTCACCACATCTAAACCATGACAGCCATGCTGGAAATAACGCATTTCTAAGTCACTCAGAAAGAGGGAGTCGGTTGAAACCACAAGAGTTGAATGATGTCCAATAGAAAAAAGGAGGACAAGTGGAATGCGGATATTAAGAGAGCAGCAAAGAAGCTTTCAAGAAAAAAGCAGGCAAGGAGAATCAGACCACACTGAAAAATGTGGGGTTATAGAAAACAAAGAAATTGAAAGTTTACCCGGGAGTGTCAAACGTTACAGACACATCTGGGAGAATTATAATGGAGAACAGAGGGAAGTGAGGTACTGGCCAGATCCGACACAAGGACTGAGCATAAACTGCGATGGCTATGCAAAAACCAGACCACATGGTCAACTTTCATACAAAGGAACAAGTGATGGGTGAGTTTCAAGAAATTTGCAACTCAGCAAAATCCAGGTGAGTGTGACATTGTATGCTCAGCCAGTTATCCCTACTCTCCTACAGTACCTATCTCATTCCATGTCCCTGAAAGGAGACAGAGATATGGAAACAGGAAAAAAAAAAATACTTAAGTACTAGAAAGTTGATATAAATTATTAAAAACAAAAAGAAAAATTAAAATTATTTTCATCTCAGCAGGAATTTAATGAGTGATTATTATATATAAGGCTATAGATGATGGTCTAGAGGAATAAACTAGAATGTAAGACAGAAAACAGCACATGCCACAGAGAGAGGTACAGATGATGGGTAAGAGGAACCAGAGGAGAAAGATGGAAGATAAATTTCTACTTCATGAAAAAAATAGAATTTGAGCTGGAGGTTAAAGTAGAAGTTTATAGAATAAGAAGGTGGTCTCTGTCCTTGTCCTCAATATGTAATTAGGTAAAATATGTTTTTGTAGGACATGGGATGCTGCTCTGCATCAGATGGTGGCTTAGCATATATGATACCCTAGGTTCAATCCCCAGCACCCCTCCCAAAAAATATAAAGAGAATGTGTTTATAGTGAGAAATGGAGGATTTTAAATCAATTTCAGAAACTGGATTAATAGAAAAATGAATCAAAGATAATTTTTTTAATTCAAGCAGAATTAAAGAATACACTTGAAAGGAAGTCAACAATATGTCCTTTTAAATGAATAAAGGGTAACTTGAGCCAGAGAGATGAGACACAAAGGAATTTTAAAGAATGTATATGCTACATTAGCTTGAAGTAACATGTCCTTGTATTTTCATCATTAGCAGCTAAAACAATAGCATAAGCACCTACTGTCATGAGAGCACTTGATATCTGTGACTTAGGAACAAATTAATTAATTGAACATTAGGTTGCATTAGAACCATAAACCACAGAGAAAGATTTGGAAGTGTCCAGACTCCACAATGTATTTAAATAGTCTATAAGGCTAGGGGTGACTGTTCATATCACAGAATTGACCAGGTTTTAGAATGTATCAATGAGTCTCACATATCCACCAGAGGTAGGAAATAATAACCCCTAAAGTAATAGGAATCTCTAATGCGGAAAAAAAAAAAACAGTGATATTAAAATAAATCGAGTCAGCAAAAAATGCTTCAAACTTTCCCGACTTATTTTGGCAAAGGGTGAACAAATAAATTAAATGGTCAGTAAATACATCTGGGATGCAAAGCAGCAATGCAAATAACAATCCATTTTTTATAATTAAAGCTTAGCTAAACTATCATTTGGTCACAATGATAATTTTTTATAGAACTATAAATACCAACAGGGGATTTGTAGAGAAAAATGCCTTGCAGCATTTTTGAAAAAAATTAATGCATATTCAATATTGATCTTGATTTGTGCATGTTAAACTGTGCCTCCTCAAGTAAAATATTCTTGAAGAAGTCAATAACATGCCATAATTTCATATGACACTAATAAAATAACGCAAATGACTATTCATTTTTGTTTACTTGTCTCTGACTTAACGGATGGATAAATTTTGTTAAAAGAGGAAGCAAAAACTTGGTGCATAGTAGGCATATTTATAAAACAATTGTGATTGATTTTTTTGGTCACTTTCCTAAGAGAGAAAGTAAAACAATCAATCTCTTGAAATTCTTTCCAGAAAAGTGTTTTTATAGCTGTTGATATATGTTATGAATTTCAGAGGACCGTAGCCACATATATCAGGTACTTTGTTTTGTTCCCTAAGATATAATAGAGTAATGGTGTTGCAAATAAAGTCCAAGGAAGCTAAAAATATGCAAAACAGTGTCATTATAATGACTTTATTTGTAACTCAACTAATTCTATTTGCTCAAAATTGCTGAAATTAGTAACACTAAAGCTGTTTTCATGTACTCAAGGGATGCTAATAAGGAGAGAAATAACTGAACAGTGAGATAGCCAAGCAAAGTCTTAGATTCAAGGAAAAATACAGAGCAAATAAGAACTATTTTCCATCTAATCCAATTTTGCTATTCATTCATTATGAGAATGCAATGAATTAAGAACTTAAGTTGGCTCAGTACAACAAGGAGATTTGCAGGAACTGGTTTGCAGGAGAAAATACAGCAATGTATCTTAAGAAAATAAATCTGAACCTGATTCTCTTTGGTGTCTTTTATTTCCTAATCATCATTCAGATTCTTAGGCACATTAACTCTTTCAAGACACTAATCCATTTAAGTAGAAACATTAGAATAAGGTGTCCCATAAACCCCCAAATTCACAGCCCAAGGGTGTCTTGAACAATGAATTCCTCCAAGGTACACATTCTTTGGAGGAAAATATGATCTGACCACCCTGTGAGTTTGGCCATGATGTGCACAAAGCTGAAGTGTTAAACACAATGGTAACTAGGATGAAAAGTCAGTTGTCAAAACAAACATCATTGGTTTATCTCCTATATAACAAAGGGACTGGAAGAAACAAATAGAAAGTCTAGTCCCTTCTTGCTTCATTCACTGGGGTCTCCCAGAGACAAAGGACTATCCAGGTTAGCAAGTCAGTTATCCAAACCAATAAACCTTTTAATCACCATATTAAAAAATTAACTCTAAGTGGACCATAGACTCAAATGTGAAACCATTTTAGTAAACTATAAGACTTGCAAAAGAAAATTTAGGAAAAAAATCTTTGTGACTCCAGATCAGGCAAAGATTTCCTAGATTTAACAGGAAAGTGTCATCAGGAAAAAAAAAAATGATAAATTGGATTTCATCTAAATTAAAATTTTTCATTTTTTTAAAGACAATAAGAGAAGGGCAAGACAAATCACAGATCTGAAAAAGATATTTTCAAAGTATATATTTGATATTAGCCTAGGTATAGCTTTATAAATATTAAAATGATAAGATGCTCTTAAAATGATAAAAAGAAAACAATCAAAATTTTTTAATATCTTTATTTATTTATTTTTTATGTGGTGCTGAGGATCGAACCCAGGGCCTCGCATACGCTAGGTGAGCTCTCTACTGCTGAGCTACAATCCCAGCCCCAACAACCAAATTTTTTAAATGAGCAAAAGATTTGAACAGATTCACTAGAAAAGATATATTGATCACAAATAAGCACATGAAAATGTGCTAAACACTATTAGCAATCAGGGAGACACAACTAAAACCACAATGACATACTACGGCATACTTTCTAAAATGACCAGAATTTAAAAGACTGATTGTATCAAATGTTGACAGGCCTGTGGAGAAACTGGAACTATCAAACACTGTGGTGAGCATGTAAAATGGTACAATCACTTTCAGAAATCACAGTTTCTGAAAATGTTAAATGACACCTACCACATGATCCAGTATTTCTAGATATTTCCCCGTTTGAAATGAAAGCATGTGTCCATACAAACACTTGTACATGGGAATCCATAGTAGCACTATTTGTAACAGCCAAAATTCAAACCAAGTGTCCTTCAAGAAATAGTAGTAAATCCATACAATAGAATTATCAATAAGAGGATATACTTCTGGTAAACAGAACACCAAAGATACATCTCAAAATAATTATGCTTACTAAAAGAAACCAGACCTCCCCCCACAAAAAGTGCATGTTGTATGGTACCATTTATGTAACTCTAGAAAATGCAAACAAATTAATCTAGAGAGATAGAAAACAGAACAACGATTGCCTGATGGTGATGTGTAGGGGAGGGAGAGATATACAATAGGAAGAATTTGAGAGAAGATAGAAGAAATTATAAAGGAAAATGTTTAGGCAAAATTAACATTCAGAATCTTTATTTTGATGATGGCTTCACAGGTTACACTTTCTAAATAGTATACTTTAAATATATGTAGTTTATTGTATGTCAAGATATCAAGTATACTTCAATAAATTAATGTTTTAAAAATGAACTGGTCTGTGGGGCTAGGGTTGTGGTTCAGTGGTAGAGTGCTCGCCTAGTATGCACGAGGCACTGGATTCAATCCTCAGCACCACATAAATGTAAAATAAAAATATTGTGTCCACCTAAAGCTTAAGAGTAAATATTAAAAAAAAAGAACTGGTGTGATTCTATATCATATTGAAAGACCCCAGCCCAGAAACCCCAGGCCCCATTGTGAAACCATCAGGGCATGTTGCTAACCCACGTAAAGAGAGGTCTCTCTGTTAATCAGTTAAGGGTAGTCTATTGTGAGGGGACAGGATGGTTGAGGAAGAACAGAAAAGCAGATCCCAAGGCATGCCTGAACAAACAGGAACTGATAATGATAAGCAGGAGCAGAAAAACCAGAGTGTTAATATGTAACTGTCATGAGGTTTATCCAGGAACATAAAGTGAAAAACAACTTTGCCCTTTAGGTAATCTATATGTTGGGTTCAAAATAACCAATAAGAAACCTGCCCCATTATCCTATAAAAGACCTGTACCCCAAAGCCCGGTGTGCCAGTTCACCAAAGCTCCGGCTGAGGTTTTGCTGAGCACCCACAGGCGTCTGTGTCTGAATAAACCTCTTGCGTTTGCAGCCAGTGCCTCGTGCGTCTTTCTTGGACAGGGAATCAGTGGGTCTTTCAATATACAACCAGAAGAATGAGAAATTATACTCCATTATATAAGATGTATCAAAGTGCATTCTACTATCCAGTGTAACTAATTAAAACAAATACAAAAAAAAATTAAGAAAAGAAAAAGATGAAGGTTGAACCCTTTTTTGCTATACTGGAATCTTCTAGAAAAAGGAAAATACCAAAAATTGAGTTCAGTCTGTTAGTGGAATCTGAGTTTATAACATATTACTTTCAAACATCTCTGTGGGTATAGCACTCCCATTACTAATCACACTCTCCCAAGGACTTTACAGTTCATGTTTGTGCATCTAGGAATCTTAACAGGCTCTTAAAAACTAATCTTTATTATATCTGAACTATATGCCAAGACACTCTAAAGCGTGATATGCACTGTTTCATTTAATTGTCATGATAATGCCTTGAGTCAGGCATCACTATTACAATAGAGGAACCTGGGACCCCTAGGGATTAAGTTTGGCTCAAGGTCACTCAGCAAGGAAGTCCTAGTGTTAGGATTTGAACTCAGAGACTAAAGCACATGAGCCTTGACACTGTGCCCCCATTTCTTCAATGTGATACAAAAATGTGTGGTCATGTAATCATTTATTTTCACTGGGAAAAGGTAGAGAAGAGGAATAATAGTTTCTAAGGCTACCATAACATAGTGTCAAAACTGGGTAGCTAAATACAATTAAAATTTATTGTGTCACACTTCTGGAGGTTGGAAGTCTCAAACTAAGGTGCTGCAGAGCCACACTGCTCTGATGGCTAATGGGAGTAGCCTTCCTTATTCTATTTTCAGCTATTTACTGGCGGTCCTTGGTGTCACACCACTGGTAGGTTTATCATTCAAGTCACACAGTCATCTTCTCCGTGTGTTTCTTCTCATCACCTTGCTTTTATGTAATGTCTCTTTCCCTGTCCAAATTTCCCTTTTTATAGATATAATGGGCTCACCCTCACAATGACCTCATTTCAACTTGATTATCTCTGCAAACACCATATTTCCAAAAAAGGTCACATCTTAGCTACTGGGCTTCAACATTTTTATTTGGAGGATCATAACCCAACTGATAACCAGAAATAACAGATGGCAAGAGTTAAGGGATGTGGGAAAACTAAGATTTCCTTCTAGAACATGAATAAATTCCTGATCTTAATTGCTGGCAAAAATTTATCGTGAATCCATGAAACCATAAGAATGAGCATGCAATCAATCAGCTATCTGAGAATTCTTAGGAAAATTTTGCATCATATGCAGATTTTCTCATTTAAATCAAAACCCTAGTTTTCGGTACAATTTTCTAATTTTCACATATTATAAGATCACTAATTGAACATGTAGTGACATCATTCTTTTTTCATTCTATAAATACTAATTAAGTCATTTATTGTAAACAGGAATGGTGCTGGCCATTGGGGGTATATTTGAATTATCACAGTCCAGAAAAAGGCAAAGTCCAGCCAGTGCAATAGTGTGAAGGGCCTTAACAGAGATTGGCACAGAATGCTATTGGCTCCATGTTATGGTTTAGATATAAGGTGTCCCCAAAAAGTTCTATATTAGTGCAGGAATATTCAGTGTTAAAATAATTAGATTATAAGAGCCGTAACCTACTCAGTCTATCCTATTTTGAATGGACTAACTATGTGGTAACTGAAAGCAGTGGGGTATGGCTGGAGGAAGTGGGTCTGGGGATATGCCCTGACAGGGTGCATTTCCCTGGTATCTCTTTCCCACCCCCCAGACACCCCCTGACTGCTTTCTGGATACCATAAATGGAGTAGCTTTCCTCCATCACACCCTTCCATCACAATATTCTTCCTGGTCCAGAGCAATGGACTTGAGCCAATCATGGACTAAACCTCTGGAACCATGAGCCAAAATAAACTTTTTCTCCTCTAAGTTGTTCTTGTCAGGTATTTTAGTCACAGCAAGAAAAAGCTAACACACTCCAGAAAGAAGCAGAATACTTAGGAAAGGGAGTAGTGATCAAGGAATCATTGTTTAAAGACCAAGAGAAGCTTGTCGGGCAACAAATTTGAAAAGAGATTTCCAAATATGCAAAGTGAACATGCCCCAAGCTGAATGTCTATTCTCTCCCCCAATCCAGCTCCACCTGTATTTTTGCCCAGTAGACAGCAACTTTTTTTTTTTTTTTGAACTGGGGATTAAACACAGGCACACTTAACCACTGGACCACATCCCCAGCCCTGTCCATATTTTATTAGAGACAGGGTCTCACTGAGTTGCTTAAAGCCTCACTAAGTTGCTGAGGCTGGCTTTGAACTCCGGATCCTCCTGTCTCAGCCTTCCAAGCCACTGAGACTACAGGCATGTGCCACAGCACCTGACAGCAACTCCATGTTTTGCTTTAAGAAGAAAACTTAAGTCATTCTTCAGTCCTCACTCTCTCTCACATCTGGCAGCTTTCCATCACCACTGGATCCAAGCTACCACCTTCTGTCACCTGCAACTGACTCCTACCTGGTCCGGCCACTTCTGGTTTTCCTATGCTCTGTAGTCCATCCTCAACACAGCATTCATCAGTATCATTTGAAAATGGAAATCAGGTCACGGCAGTCCCCTGTGATGGCTCCCCACTTCACTCAGACTAAAAGCCAAAGTCCTGATAAGCGTCTAAAGAGCTGCAAAGATTGAGCCCCCAACCTTCCACACCCCCTCCTATAGCACCTTATTGCTAGATCACTTCCAATCACGCTGGTCTTCCTACTGTTCCTAGACTAGGACAGAAATACGCCCATAATAGGTCTCAGCACTGGCTGTTCCTTCTGCTGAAACTTTTTCCTTCAAATATGTACATGGCTGACTTCCTCATCTTCTTTAAGTCACAATAGTGACTCTAAAGACTCTATACGGAATTGTATCTCACCTTCCCCTAAAACGCCACCTCAAATACTAAATTCTCTTTACCCTTCTCTAACCTTTTCCTCATAGCATTTTTCATCTTCTGACTATCCTAAATTATTTATTGATGATGCTTCTTGCTATTCTGGTAAAATGTAAGCTCCAAGAGCATAAAGCTCTTCACTGACCTATCCCTACATGCAGTGACTATTACCTAATAAATGTTCACTATTTTTTTTTTCCTTTAATGAATGAAAAGCGCATTGAAGTGAGAGAAAAGGAATTCCTTAGGCTGCAAATAGTTGTCATTGGAACATTAGGGATACGTGTCATAAATTCATAAGGTAAAATTAGGTTTGTAAGTGGTCTTTCCATGCTTTGCAAATGAGTACCAGTAAGCAAGAAACCATCTGTTATAGTTTGCATATGAGGTGTCCCCCCAAAACTTCATGCGTTACCCCCAAAACCTCATGTGTTATCCAACACAGGGCTCTTTGGAGGGAGATAATATGAGAGCCATAACCATGTCAGTGGATACATTAATAATTTGAATAGATTACTGGATAGTAACTACAGGCAGGTGGGGCGTGGCTGGAGGAAGTAAGTCACCAGGGGTATGCTCTGCGGACTTTATCTTGTCCCTGGCTCCTTGTTCCCTCTCTCTTTTTGCTTCCTGGTTTCCATGAGCTAAGAGGCTTTCCTCAGCCACATCATTCTGCCATGATCTTTTGCCTCATCTCAAGTCCAAAGCAGAAGAATTAGCCAACCATGGATTGAACCTCTACAACTATGAGCCCCAAATAAACCTTTCCTCTTCTAAACTGTTCACATCATGTATTTTGGTTACAGTGATTAAAAAAAAAAAAAGAAGAAAAGAAAAGAAAAAGAAAAAGGTAACATACCATCAATATAATTTACACATGGGATAAGCATGGTCATATTATCATATTATATCACTCAATTGAGGGTGTAAATCAGCCATCCCAACTTTCAGTGTTCCTCAAAATAAAATTTTAAAAGGTAATTTTTATGTTTTCATGAACTTGATCCCTCCTGAGTGCAATAGTGATGTATCTGGAAAAGACTTGCTTTGAGTTTAAGCCCATTTCCACCAACAGCTGAAGGACAGCAAATTACTCAGCCTCTATTTTCCTTATCTGTAGTTAAAAGGGTTGTTCTGAGGATTAAAGCATCTAAATGAGTTAAACAGCTAGAAAATGCCTGGACATAGTAGGTACTATATAAAATTTTTATAGTGCTACTTCTTGTGTGGTGATCATGTGCAAAGCTTTCATTTTCTCAATAGTTTCTTCAAAAGTAACATTCAAGTTGATCAGGTCTACAATTCTCTCACAGATTATAGGTATTTTAACAGTAAAAAAAAAAAGAAAAATTTTAAAGATATTTTATTAAAGTGTAAAACTATCATTTCATCCATTCTCCAGTAGTTTTGAACTTTCTAAATGACTAATCCTTTTACACTAAATAAATATTTGTGATAATTTCATATATTTTAAATCAGCAAAACTTAAAGACATTATCACTGAAATGAATGAACACTTCAAAGAATGGGTTCTGTTGTACTTTGCCTTTCAACTACTTCTGTCTCAGATTTCCACAAATTCCAATCTAGATGAGCAATATTCATTAAAGCACCCACTGCTTGTTTTATTATTTATAGTTTAGATGTCTCCCCATTCGAACAAAGAGGCAGATTGTCTGCTAGTTGAGACACCTGGAAAGGGCGGGAAGTACAAAAGGCCATGATTCAAAACTCTGAAATTCAGTCAACAAGCAATTACTTTCACATGTGATAGGAGGCTGTCAGCTTCAAACACAGGACATTCTTTGGGAAGATTAGTCCAAATTACATTTTATTACCTTGGCCCACTTGAATGGCCTAAACTTCATCTACTTCTTATTCTAATGGAATTCCAACTGGGGCATTAATATATTGTTTATGACATGTTTGGAGTTCTTGTGTTATCAGCACGCATTCATGAGAGAAGCTTCAAACAGTATCAGATAACGGTGAGCTGGATGTTGGATGTTGTACAGCACAGAGGATTTTATCATCTTGTTGAACCAGTGGCAGTGATTAAATTAAACTGTCTGAACAAAGCTTTTGCATGTCAGACTGTTGAATGGCAAAATGAAAGAGTGACATACTTCAAAGATCAGAGGAAGGGAGAGAGGGCTGGGAAAGCATAGGTTTCTAACTTATTTGCCACACTCAGAAATCACAAGTGATGAATAGGTTTTATTTTACTTCATCTTTAAACTTTTTAAATATTATTTCTTTCATTTTTCAAGGTACAATGCTCCACATTCTTTTTCACGTTACATATTTAATTCAACTTGAAACTCTGACTTAACGGTGAGATAGTTTGAGAGGGTTTTTTAAAGTATTTATTCTTTAGTTGTAGGTGAACACAATACTTTTATTTAATTTTTATATGGTGCTGGGGATCGAAATCAGTGACTCATGCATGCTAGGCGAGCGCTTTTTCTCTGAGCCACAACCCCAGCCCCATAGTTTGAGAGTTTTTACTTTGGTTTTCTTTCTCTGGGCAAGGAGGATTTTCAATTGTTTCGATTTCAATTTTTCTTTTCTTTTTTTCTTATTTGTACCAGGGATTGAACCCATGGGCACTTAACTACTGAGACACACCCTCAGCCTGTTACTTCTTTTTTAATTTTGAGACAGGGTCTCGCTAAGTTGCTGAGGCTAGCTTTGAACTTGTGATCCTTCTGCCTCAGCCTCCTGAGCTTCTGAGGTTACAGGTATGAGCCACTATGCCCAGCACTAATTTCAAAATTTTCTCTATTTCTAAATGAGACATTTTAGGAAGAAAATCTCAAGAGAGATTAAAATAATTCTATAGTTTATAGAATTTACTTCAGAGAAAAACACAGCATCTTTTTCCCAACTTCAAGAATATAATAAAAAATTTTGAAATAGAAATTGAATACAATTGAACAAAACTGAAATTATTTTTAAAACATATTCTGGTATTTAAACTCTCTCAGAAGTCTACTAACAGAGACGTTATCTAAAAAGTATCTAAACCTATCTAGGATAGAAACTAATATTTAAAGGAATCCACATGTTTCCCATCCATGATATTTTTAGATCAACAAACTGTTCCAACGTTTATTTATTATCTTTGTTAGTAAAAAAAAAAAAAAAAAAAAAAAAGTGGTTTTGTTAGTATTAAGAAAAATGCTATTTCCTCTCAAACAAAATAAAACTGGGAAAAAATCCAGCAAAAGCAAATTGAGTTTTAATGCTGTTTCCATTACAAGGTCTACATAGTTCCAGTTCTAAATTATTAGCTAGATTAGTGGTTTCCTTTTCATTTAAGATTCAAAGCCAACTACTCAGAAACATTTAAAAAACTTCAGTCTATCATAATAGTTACAAAAGATAGGCTTTCAGATGCTATTACCCCTTGTAAACTTATCAGTTTATATTTTTTACTTGAATTTCAATTGACATAACTTTCAGAACTATTAAGTAATGACCATTTTGAAATAAACACAGTTCTTAACATTGTATCTTCAAAATGAAGTTTTCCATTTTAATTTTTCATGAAAGGTGACAGCTTTTTATAGATTCACCACTCAGTGACATCCACGAACATTTTAAATTACAAAATGCTTTTAATCCAATTCCATTTGAGATATTTAGTGGCAGAAAAAAAATTATAAAAGAAAGCGGGGACCAAGTCAACATATTTTCTTAGAGCATTCCTCTATAAGCACATAAGCACATCCATGCTTATGCTTTACAAATTTGCTTAGTTCTTTCTTTAACTGGTAAGTATCCAGAACAAGTTGAGTATCATGTATGAAGGATAAGATAAACAACAGACAACCATCAAGGTTGTGCACAACTATAACAAAAGATAAACTTTGAGTTAATAATGGGAACTGATGCTAGAATTAACTAGAAATCAGGAAACTTACTATATTTACAAAAATTATTCATGAATTAGTATATATTACCTAGTAAAAAGGTAATGAAGTCAGAAACCAAATAACAAATTTACACAATCAATTAGCAGAAAATTCCCAAACTATCCCTCAATAAATCTTGTTTTATGTAAGAGAGCATGATTTATGCAAACAAACTCCAAAGGAGCTCCAAAGGAGAACTTTCAAAACAAAATGGTAGTCCTAGGTATCCATGTCCTCCAAAAAGAGGGAAGGAAGGAAGGAAGGAAGGAAGGAAGGAAGGAAGGAAGGAAGGAAGGAAGGAAGGAAGGAGGATAGGCCTTTCTCTGTGGCGAGATGTGCCTTTATCTGTCAGCTCTGACGAATAAATTCTCATGTGTATCTCTGCCTGGTCTCCATCTTTCATTTCTCACTGGCCTTTCTCCTGGTTCCTCGCTTTCCTTTTATTGGTACAAAAACCCTTGATCGTTGCCCAGTGTGCCCGGTCCCCTCTTTGAGGGTCACTGAGCGTCCCCAGGCCTGGATCCAGATTCCATCATGGGACCAGGCCCTCCATTCTGCCCTCTCTGCACCCACCAGTGGACATTTCAGTAAGACTCCTATCTCTGGTCGACCTAAACAAACTATGGATCCCAGGAAGTGACTGTCGCTCCTCTGGCACTCCCAGGGTTACCGTGTGGTTGGGAGCATGCCTAGCCACAGCTTTCACAACTACGGCTGATCCCTGCTGTGGATTGGGTCTATAGGTGGTCTTTTATTTGGGTCCTGGGTTTTGAGAAAAACCACTGAGTGTGATTGAGAGTTGTTCCTGGTGAGACCTCTCGGCCTTGGGTTCATCTCTACAGCTTCTGCCCCTACATAGCCCTAGCTGGGTGCCCAAATGCCTCTATGGGCTCCTGCCTCCCACGCTTACCCAGCGGTGGTGACAACCCCCTGAGCATAACCGTCCTCTCCACTGGTGATACTAGAGACTGGGGGATGCTCCACCTCTAAACTCACCTCCTGTGCCTCACCATGGGCTGCTCCCCGTCCATTCTCTCCCATAGTCCCCTAGGCTGACTCCTGGCTAACCTAGGGTCTCTCTCTCTCACCCCGGATCTAAACCCCGCAAAACTTATCCACTTGTGCAAGCAGATCTGGCCTCCATATCCTTTGGATAACGACACTAAATGGCCGCTTAATGGCACTCTACATCCCAATATTATCAGGGATCTTCTCAACTATTGTGAGTGTTCTGAAAAATGGAAAGAGATTCCCCCCAATCCTCAGGCCCTCTCTTCTGGACCGTAGGACCCTCCTGAAACCCCACACTTTAACCCCGTTGATGAACCCCCTTCCTACTGTTCTCCACCTCTGCTCCGACTCTTCTGGGACCCCCTCACCTACTTTCAATCCACCTGCTACTCGCTTTTGCTCTCACATGGCCCCCTCTACCCAGCCTGCACTCTGCTTCCCTTCTGTGAAGTGGCAGGGTCAGAGGGAGTTGTCCAGGTACAGTCACTTTCTCCTTTAGTGACCTCTTCCAATCGAAAGGAGGCTTCACCTGCAATCCTTCAGGGTACATTAAGGAACTCCAATACCTAACCCAAAATACAATTTAACTTTCCATGATCCTATCCAACATTCTCCTACCTGGGGAACGCAGGTGAGTGTGGCAGCATGGTTAGGGAACAGCAGTTTTCCCCAGCTCCTTCCAGACCTTTGTCAGGACTTACATTGAAATGCAAATGGAGAAGCCTCTTACTATACTAAACCAAAAAGTAAATTGAATGCTACTTTACTGATTTCCAGCCAGTCATTTTTTTCTAGGACTCTTGTTTTTTTTCTTAAATTCCATATTTTTGAGCTCATCATTTTGGTCCTATGCACATAGATTAATGTTTTTCTGATCAGTCCTATTTTTTAATTTTTTTTTTAATTTTTATTCAACTATGGAGTTTAACATTGCAATAGAGATTCACCTGCGAAAAGCTACAAGGCCTTTACTTTTGTATGTGTGCACACTGTGTGTTGTGTTGTCTGTCCATATGTGTGTGTCCATATGTCAGGTACATGATATCAGAATTGGCAGATTGAAAATGAGTGCTCATAAATTTAAAAAATGGATACAAATACCTTTAATTCATGTGATTTAAAATGATTCAATTTAAATTGGGTGAACAGATGAAAGTAAAGATGTTTTAACTTTTAAATTTAAACTTAACTCACAAGTCTCTGTAGGTGATCAAAGAACTAATAAAATGTTGATATCTATAGAATGTCTAATATCCATTGTTTCTAGCACTTTTCTTCAACATGGAAGAAATGGCTAATACTGTTCAATACACTTGTCTGATACCTTGGTAAAAAATAAGTAAAATATATTTGACATGGGATTATTCATAAATGTGTTTGTTAGAAATCTGATTAATTCACAAGGTTAACATGTTGAACGTTAAATATACCATCAAGTACTCTTAACTCCTTGAGAAAAAGAAAAGAAAAAGGATACACATTAAATAAGCACCCAGCTGGAGAAGTCAAAGAAAAACAAAAAATATAAACGGTTTAATGAACGTAAGTTCAGAAATTAATAAAAACAACAACCAAAATCCTTTCAAACAATTTGACCCTTAAACTGATACTTGGAAAAGGTCAACAAAATAGACAATCCCTTGGCAGATTTATTTATGAAAAAGAGTGGGTGGGGGAGTCAAATGCAGCGCTAAAAAATCAGAAAGATTCTATAGACAGTGGTTAAATTTTCAAATTGAAAGAAAATACTATAAACACAAAACCCAGGAGCCAAAAAAAGAGAATTATTGATTTTACTATATTAAAACATAAAACTTTTGCTGGCAAAGATATTCTCAACAAATTTAGAAGATAAATCATGATCTGGGAAAATATTTATAATACAAATGAAAGACAAAATAAGTAAAATAAAAGTAAACAAATCTCAAAATAAATATATATGTTTACACAGCTTTAAAAAATATGCTATCTGAAGACTATTTCAAAATAAAAAATGAAAAGAGGATATAGCTCATTATAAAGCTACCCTAGTTTCAATCCCCAGTACCAAAAATAAATAAATAAATAAACAAAAGTATCTCTTTGACCCAACAATTCTGGTTTTAGTAATTCATTATATAATTTCTTTTAAAAAAAAATACCATCAGATGTTAATTTATAATATAGAATAATGAGAAGTTCATTGGTGGAAAAAAATCACAGTACAAATGTGACAATACACAGTAATTACAAGAGCTGTATTCAAAGATTATTTGTTCGATGAGAAGATAAGGGGGAAGCACTTATGTAAATCATGGTCAAAATTAGTGTTTTAGAAACATGAAATGAGGGAAAGTCACATTTAAACAAATGGCCACCCATCTAGGAACAATGGTCACCTAGGAATTGGGGTCATGCTCACACTGCTTCAGTGTCTCTCCATCCAGAGCAGTTTCCTTCTTTCCTTCCTCCCTCTTTCCTTCCCTACCCCCCATCCACCTTCTCTATTTTCTTTCTTTCTACCTTTGATGACACTGGCTGAGGAAACTCATGCCACTTCTCTATAGAATGTCCCACCTTTGGGTCATTTAACTAATAGTGGTGTATAACTAATTTCTCTATTCCCATGTTTTTTATAACTGGAAATATAGTCTGAAATCTTGATTAGATACTCAGCCGAGGAATATCTCGGTATTTGGTAAGATGTAAGCAGTTTTATCTGAGGAATAAGATTAAGGTTAAGGTAAGAAGATATTTAACTTTCTGTAATACATAATCAATATTATTTGGGTTTTTGTCATAAACAAGTTTATGTGCAATTTTTTAAAAACTAGACATTTGTAGTGATACAAGAGAAATTTAGTGGTAAGACAATCACATATTTAAGGAAAAAATCAAATTTCAAAGTTCATAAAATCTTTTTATTAAAGAAGGCTTTTTCACGTATGTTTGCATATACATGTGCACACATATATCCATATAGATATTTATCAAGAAAGATGAAAAATGTTAACAAAAGTTCCCTTTAAGGATGGGATTACTAATTTTCCATACTGTCTCATTTTTGCTTTAGTTTAATTTCTAAATTTTTCTCATGAACATATGATGCATTTGTTTAAAAGGGCGAAAATTTGGGTTATGTCATGATACTGATTAATAGATGTTGAAAATGGTAACTTCTTACATTGAAGAGAAAGAAATAACAGTATAAAAGTGTATAAAAAACTCAACAAAAGCAATATAAGAAGTAGTGGTCTGGTTCTCCAAGAAAATACCAAATTATGTTCAATATGAGTGATGCTAATTTTTCACAGCCATGTATTCCTAGAAAATGTGTCCTCATTAGTAGGCAATATTTTGCAGTTTTCATTATAAATTGAGTTTGAGGGCAGCAGACAGGGAAATATGTTTGTTCCACAGAACAGTTGCAAACAAATCATAACTATGACCAAATTTCATTAAAATCATAGCAACAGCCATGACCTGCTATAATAATTTAAGATATAAAATTATGTGCTAAATAGTAAAAAATGAACATGAATATGGTGCTTATTAGTATAAAGGGCACTGGAAGTATGTAAATCAATACAGAAAAGTATGTCGAGTTATAAATTTGATCTTTTTATCCTTAATTTTATAGTTTTCTAAAGAAATTCTTTATAAACATCTATGTCAAGCAGAGGTATTCAAATCATTCTAACCAACTTAAGCAGTTCTTGGCCCCAAGATTATTTTATGTAAGGAACCAGTCATTGCAAGTCAATCCTGTTTGTTTGTTTGTTGTTTTTTTTTTTTTAATTTAATTTGGAGTTCTGAAGTCTTAGAATTAATGCATAAATCTGGGGTTTTTTCCTTTTCTTTCATCTTTCCTACTTCTAACAGTAGTACAAGTTTAACTGGGAAAAGAAATCTTCAAAACAAATTCTAATTGGTAAGGAAAAAGTCATAGAATATTGCCTAATTAAAAATAGTCTGGGTTAAATAGGGTTGATATCAACCAATCATGTGAACATAAGCTTCAGAGACTTCTATAGCTTTCTGTTTCTTCCTACAGCTTCTTTAGACTTGCTTAACTGAGCAGTATGTGAACTGAAGTATGAGTGTTTTTTAAGTAATCAGAGGAGAAATTCTTTTTTTCTTTTCAGCTGGGCGGCAAACCCAGGGTCTCATAAGTGCTAGGCTAGTACTATACCACCAAGCTACACCTCCAGCCCCAGAGAAGATATTCTTAAGAGGACAGTTCAATTTTATCAATATACTTAAATAAAAATTTACATATTCAGTGGTTAAATTTTGTTTCACCAAACCCCAAGAAATCAAAAATACAATCTCTACTTTTGAGGTCATCTTTTCTCTCCTAAATGCAATAATGAAGTAAGCCAATCATTTATTGCTGGCTCTCTTTTGCCACCATTTTGCCCAGGGATAAAATTATAAAATGGATATAAAAACTCCTAAGAGAAAAAAAGAAACTCCTACTCGAAGCTTTGACTATATACAGAAAGTCCTCAGTTTGTTGGTTCCTCTTTCCCTTGTACTTCCTGTGCAACAAGAAGTTGCACACACCAAAGTCACTCTCAATGACTCTGCACAACTGATACTTACATTTGGAGTCAAAATGCCTGAACATAAAGAGGAATGAAGTTTTGCTACAACATAGATGAACCTTGAAAACTTTATGCTAAGCAAAATAAGCCAAACACAAAGGACAAATTATTGTTTGATTCCACTTATGTGAAATATCTACAATAGACAAAATTCAGAGAAACAGAAATAGATCAAAAATTATGAGGGACCAGGATCAGGAAAAGAATGAGAAGTTACTATGTAAATTCTGTTTGGGATGATGGAGAAGTTTTGGAAATAGTGGAATGATTATACATAACGTTGTGATTGTAACTAATACCACTAAATGTTTAAAATGAGCTGGGTTCAGTGATTTGTCCCTGTAATACCAGCAACTGAGGAGGCTGAGATGGGAGGATCCTACTACAAGGCCAAATTTGACAATTTAGCAAGACTTTGTCTCAAAATAAAAAAGATTAAAAAGGCTGGAGACAGTGTTTTACATCTACCCCAGCACCCTTGGGTTTGATCCCCAGTGCTGCAAAAAACAAACAGAACAGAACAACAAAATACAAAACCCTGTAATTTTTTGGCTTCAATATTGTACCATGGTTATATAAGATGTAAATATTGGGGAAAACTGGACGAAAGATACCTGGGAACACTTTTGTCATAATTCATTCAAATTGCTGCGACAAAATACCACATAGTGAACAGCTAATAAACAAACTCAATGTTTTTCCTCTTCATTCTAGAGGTTGGAAAGTCAAAAATCAAGGCGCTAGTAGATCTGGTGTCAAGTGAGAGCCCTCTTTCTGGTTCGTAAATGGCAACTTCTCGCTGTGTCCTCACATGGTGAAAGGACAAGGGGTCTGTCCCAGGCCTTTCATCAAGGCACTGGTCCCGCCACCAGCCTTTGCTCTCATGATTTAGCCATTTTCCAGCGGCCCCACCTCTTAGTACTTAATCTTAGGGATTAAGATCACAACTTGAATTTTGAAGGGAAACAAACGTTCCGACTACAGCAATTCTACATTGCTTTGTAACTTCATGTGAATCTGTGATTATTTCAAAATAAAAAGTTAAGAAAAAAAAAATCCATGGAGGCAAGGTCTTGGCTGACTGTCTCAGAGTAATTGCCCTCATGTTCTCCTCCAAGGGGTCTGAGGGGAAGATGCAGAGCTAGAGGATAAATAGTGGCCCAGGGGGTCCCAGCAAAACTTTAGGGCAGTTTAAAATAAGACCAATCCTACCATCCACCATTTGTATCCTCATTTTTAGACTGCGGGTGAAGTATAGGTTAATGATCTGGACAAATTTGGTTGTCCTAAAGGGGTCTCAAACTCTGCAGCACAAGGATTTCCTGTGACAAAACAAATCGTATTAACGCAACTTGTTGCCATGATTTAAGCCTTAGCTTCATACTCCACATTCAAACTGAGTCTGAAGCATGTGCAGACCAAGACTTAAGGATTTTTATTTATTTGCAAACTCTACATTAAACCTTTTGTTCCTAGGAAATACCACTTTCCTGCTAAAAGATGTTTGATTTTCCTTTATCTCATTGATCATACCCAAACCTTCCATACCATCCATTTAGTAATATTTGCTTTCTTTGAAGTCATATAATTTTGTGTGTGGGAGGAGAGTGCTGGGGATTTAACCTAGGGGCACTCTACCACTAAGCTATACCATGAGTCCTTTTTTACTGTTATGTTGTAATAGGATATTACTAAATTGCTGAGGCTGTCCTTGAACTTGAGATCCTCCTGATGCAGTCTCTGCAGTCTATGGGATTTATGGGCATATTCCACCATGCCTGGCTCTAAGTTATATCATTTGTATAAGAACTTTAACAATATTTTAATATTACAAACAAGAAGGAAAATGTAATAACATAAGAGGAAGCAGTCATACAGTGAAAAGGAATGAAATGCTAAAAGAGCTCTAAGAAGATTTGTAAATATGGAAGATTGACTGATTTATCTAGTGACTTCCGAGACTCCATGTCAGAGTGCCTATAAGACCAGAATCTACAGCTGAAAGAATCACCCCAAACTTAGCCAGACAACAGTGTCACAGATACCAGTATCAGGAGCAGTGAATTAAATAAGCAGTACAATGCAGTCTAACTTCTTTACTCTTTAGACTTAGTTTTTGGTTTGTATTTTCTTCAGGAAAAAAAAAAAAATTAATGGAGGACGAACAACCAGTGTACATTAGAGAAAAAACAAGGTCCAATAATGTACAAACCAGAACCAGAAAGTGCACAGAGATGGTGTTCACCACAACATTTAATGCAGCATTGTTTATAATCTAGAAAAATTGGAAGCCACCTCAATGTCCATTAAAGTATACAGAATGCTGTTAAGCAACTGAGGAATAATAAGTTAGATAAATGCTTAATGACATGGAGAGATTCCCATGGCTTATTACATAACTAAACACAACTTCCTTAATGATGTGTATGATATGATCCTATTTTTTTGTAAGAAAAAAATTGTGTGTGCCTATGTATACTAAGAGATACATTTAATTGTGATATAAAATAGATAAAAAGGTAGAACAATAAGTACTTAGTTGTTCACATTGATTATCTCTGGGGATTGAAATCAGAGAGTACATTAGCCATCTACTGCTGTAAACAAATTACTCCAAACACCAAGACTGGAAAGAACAAACATTTATTATCTCAGTTTCTGTGAATTAGAATCCAGGGCACAGCCTAGTGGGATGACTCTACTCAGTTTCTTACAGAGAGCAACTGAGGTGGTGGCTGGGTCACCTCAAAATTAAGGATGGGAAAGAACCAGCTTTACAAAATCAGCTTCCTTTTTTGTTTAATTTTTTTAATTGAATAACTACTATACAAACTCATGGAGAATCCTGTGATGTTACTATACATTTATACACTGTGTAATAATCAAATCAGAGTAATTAGCATATCCATCACCCTCCTCCCCAGAAGCTCATGCACTTCACTCCGCAGGGCTGCCTCAGTTCTTTTCCACACATTCTTTCTTCTTCCAGGACATCTCTTTTTGTTGGTTGTTGGTTGGTGGTGGTTGTTGTTGTTTTTTTGTTTGTTTTTTGTTTATATACCGGGGATTGAACCCAGGGATGCTTAACCACTGAGCCACAGCCACAACCCTCTATTTTATTTTATTTTTTATTTAGAGACAGAGTCTCACTGAGTTGCTTAGGGCCTCAATAAATTGCTGAGGTTGGCTTTGAACTCTTGATTCTCCTGCCTCAGCCTCCTGAGCTACTGGGATTACAAGCATTTACCACAGCGCCGGCTTTTCCATTTCTTTTTATGGCTTGATAGCTCATTTCCTTTTAGTGCTAAACAATGTTTCACCACCTCTTTATCCATTTACCCAATGAAGGACATTTTGGTTGCTTCCAAGTTTGGGTGATTATGAATAAAGCTGCTATATAAATATCCATGTCTAAGTTTTTGTGTAGACATATGTTTTTCAGCACCTTTGGGTAGATACAAAGGAGCAAGACTCCTGGATTATATGTATAAGTGTGTTTACTTTTGCAAGTAACAGCCAGACTGGCTTCCAAATGGCTTGTACACGTTGCATTTATGTGGTCATCTAGTCTTATGTACTTACAAGGGATTTTAAAAATATTCGACACTAACTGAAGTGTACCTTATGCAATTATTTTGCATAATTCCCAAACAGAATGATGATATTTTTAGTAAGCAATTTGAGTTATTCCTGGGCAAATAGAGATGAATGAACATGTAGGAAGCAATGAGTGAAATATATGCATAAATCAGTTTAGGAGAAACTTTATAATCATTTAAACTACTGTAAGAACATTATGATATTATTAGTGATTATTACTAAGGATATAATAACACACTAAGAAATTTTCATCCAAGAATTTAGAAATATTAGCATCTAATCCTCCTTGTTTCTACTGGAGGTTACTTTTTTATCTGGAGTTTTTAATCAATGTAATATTTTATGAAGGTTCTATTCTTTCAAAATGCCCACGATATTGCTTTGTCGAGAGATTATTCAATGTGGTGCTTAAGAGCATAAACTACTCTGGAGGTGGATTGCCTGGGTTCAAGTTCCAGCCCAGTCACTTACCTTAGGTAAGTTACTTTACCTTTCTGTGTCAGTTTTCTCTTTCTTAACATGGGAATTATTTGATAATAGTATATACTCTCATAAGATTTTCATAAGAATTAAGTAATTTAACAACCTCTAAAACCTTGCACATAATAATCACTCAACTGTTGTCAGACATTATTACTTCTTCTTTATGTCTAGCTTATGAGGAATGTTAGCATAAGCAGATTTAACCTGAGAGCAGATTGTTGGAAAATTAGTGTGCATCGTCCCAAAGAAGGAGTAATGCCAGTGGTGGGTAGGAACCCAGGGAAGCCCACAAATGTCCCTTTTGCCCATTATGTGGCTGAGATAATACTGATTATACTTCCAACCCATGTAGCTTTCTGGGTTTCTCTAAGTTCTGAGGAGCAGGTCATAAAGCATGGTAAGAATTATGAGTGTCACTAGCTGTGCTAGGAAATACTAAGAAGTTATAAAGAAGATTTAAGTGGGAACTACAGAGGTGACCTGGCTACAACAAAGGGGAGCCTGTTGCTTACCAATGGTTTAACGTCCAAGACTCCAAGGATGTCAAATGCAAGGAAGATTCCAGGTGACAATTATTATAGCATACTTAATGACTTTTAAGTATAATGTACTAAACTGTGTCAGCATTATAGTTTTCCAGGTAAGAAAAGTAAGTACCAATGACCCACTGAAAATTATTTTCTTGTGGATATGGATAGATAGACCCATAAATAATGGTGTAAGACGCATGTTTTGTCTGATGGCAACAAAAATTTCAAAACGATGTTATGAACTGCTTTCTCAGTGTCCTCTGCCTAGACTCTTTTTCTAACCAAACTTCTATAAATACAGCCAACTTGATCTCCAGATATTATTAAGAAAAATCACTGGTTACAAAAAACAACTTTCTAGATCCTTCCAAACTAGGAATGTATCCACCTCCTTTATGGAAGTTACACATGGAATTGGAATGACTTGTTTGTTAGACTTTATTAGTTTTGGGCTCCCCGGGAATAGAGAAAACATCCTGCTCATCCTACTCATCTTCAGTGCCACATGCCATGCTTTGGGTGTAGGAGGTGTTCAATAAACACTGATTAAATGAATGAATGAACTAAAGCACACTTCAGGCAGAAGTGATTCTTCAGTCTTTCTTCTCCTCCGTCTTGTTTTGCTTTGACTTGAAACTGAGTACAACTCAGATCCTTTGTCCTTTTTGAATAAAATGAAACATGAGTCAGGGATAAAACTCAGTGGTACCACTGTACTGATTGCCTAGCATGCATGAGGCCCTGCGTTTGATCCCCAGCACTATCAAAAGGGAGGGGTTGGGGAGGAGAACTATTGTGAAGGCCAAGGGAAAAATCATACAAGAAGCTGGCTACTGAAAGTCAGTTCTGGTCCAGGCTTTTAAAGAAAGACTGGAGCTCTCTAGTTACCCAGACAAGTTGACAGAATCAAAAGTAGCAGAGCAAAAATCATGAACCGGGAAGAGAGATGGTAGCCAGTTAAAGTAACTTCTGCATTTTGAGCTAGGCAGATGTTATGGAATGAATGTTTGTGTCCCTTAATTTATATGTTGAACTCTTACCCATGATAGCATTTGGAGGTGGGTCCTTTGGGATATGATTAGGTCATGAGAGTGGAACCTTCATGAATAGGATTATCACCCTTGTAAAAGACCCCAAACAGCTCTCTCCCCTTCAGATATGTGAGTAAAAAAATTAAGCTAGCAGTCTGCAAGCCCGAAGACGACCCTTACCAGAACTCAGCCATGCTGGCACCCTGATGTCAGACCTTCAACGGTGAGAAATAAATTTTTGTTGTTTGTAAGCAACTCGGTCTCTGGTATTCCATCACAGCAGCATGAACAGACTGACAGCAGATCAAATAAAGGAATGAAAACCCCAACAGCGGACACTCAATTAAATCTTGCTTTGACAGAGGTGGCAGATATGTCCTCTCCTCCCCTCCTGCCAAACTGACTAGGTGTGAATTGGGAATAAGGAAGGAGAGAACTTAACAGCCAAAAGAAAGCCGGGCGCTCTGGGTTGAGTCCTCTCCTCGCCTGCTAAGCTGGCCATCTGTGAAACCCGTCTGTGGAAACATGCACGTGAAATGACAGAAAAGCTGTCCATCCCTTATTGTCATTGTTATTGCTGTTAAAAATAGCTTTAGGTCAACCGGCGTATTTATGGAAGGAGTTGGTCTCAGATTAGAGATAAGTAAATACCACTATATTCCATTTATGGAAATCAGAGCTCAGCAGTTAAATGCCACTGAAAGAGATGATTTTCTAGCTAAGTAGAACTAAGGAATTCTTAGCCTTTAAACTTGTTTTTTATCAGATGGAAGGAAGTAATTTTGGAGAATGGGGAGATTGAATGTCAAGACTAAGGCCATGTCTACTAAGAGCAAGCAAACAGGCAAAGTGGAGTGAGCTGTGTGTACTTTTTGGCCACCATGATGAAGCTGAGCAGTGATCACCCATGTAACTGGGTGTGTTCTAACTCAAGTCTCAGAAATAATCCCAACAGCTCTGCAGTGATCCAGTAACTTTTGATCTTATCTTAAATGAATTGTTTTTGGTCTTCCTTTAAAACTCAATAAGGATCTGGGCATAGTGGTGCACGTCTGTAATCCCAGAGGCCTGGGAGCCTGAGGCAGGAGGATTTCGAGTTCAAAGCCAGCCTCAGCAACTTAGCAAAGCACTAAGCAACTCAGTGAGACCCATCTCTAAATAAAATTCAAATAGGGCTGAGAATGTGGCTCAGTGGCCAAGTGCCCCTGAGTTCAATCCCCAGTACCCCTCCAAAAAATTTCCATGAGGAAAATAACAATTCATTTTAAGAGTTCAATTAAAATGGCCAAATGTTCTCTGGAGAGTTAAAGATTATTTAAAAAATAGGATTACTACATACTACAGATGCTTTCAAGTAAATGATTCCTTACTTAAATATATTCATTATGGTATACACTTTTTCTTTAATTACTAACATTTTCCATGTTATGGTATTTTTCTTTAAGTATACAGTTTTGGGGCTGGGATTGTGGCTCAGTGGTAGCATGCTCGCCTAGCATGCATGAGGTCCTGGGTTCGATCCTCAGTACCACATAAAAATAAAGACAATAAAGTCCATCAACACTTAAAAAAATATTTAAAAAAAAATTATATAGTTTTATCATCCTTGCCAAATTGCCTGATAAGCAAGATGTTGAATTTTGGCTACATTTTCTCTGTCTTTTTTATAGTATAATGTGCATACGGTTCTCACACATAGCATATAACAGTAGGAGTAAATGTCCAAAAATAATATGTGCCACCATAATTATGAATTGACCACTTAAACACAGACTATCCCTTCTTCTGTACCCTTTGTGAATTTGGAGTGCAAATTAATCTTACTACTTTTGATGTCGATTCTTAATGTCTTCTCCTAATCCTCCTCATCTTGCTTTCCTCATTTTCTCACTTTCATACATTCATGTAAAGGAAATTCATACTAAGAGTAAGCATTTGTCAAGTGTTCCTTGCATTCTAGGAAGTGTGCCATTTCTTTTATAGACCATATCTTCTCCCCAGTAACCCTTAAGGTAACTACTACTGTAATCATCTCCACTGAAGACACGAGAACACTAAAATGGACTGACATTCAAATATTTATTCAAGTTCATACAGGTAGGAGTGCTAAGATGATTGTTCAGCAAATACTTTCTTCCTTTCCCACTGTGCAGAGTAGACTTCTCTGAGTTCTTGATATTGAAGTTGGTCATACGATCTGCTTGGGTTCACAGAATGTCAATAAAAACTTGAGCACAAATGTACCTCACAAATTTGGCTTCTCTCTTGCATTCTAGTTATTGGCCATGAAAAAGACATGCTTCAGATGGACGCTGTTCACATAATGAAAGACACAGGGCAGAACCTAGAAGCCATTGATGTCAGAAGTATTAAGACCCAGCACAAACTGTGGCTAAACCTATAGCTCAGAACCTGGAGGCTACCCAAGCCAAGTTGACAATGACTTGCAGACCAGCAAGCGGAAAATCACACATTACTGCTTTAAGCAGCTAAGTTTGGGGGTACATTGTTGCTGTGGATTTGTGTTCCTCCCACCTGCTGAATTTATGTATTGGTGCCTTAATCCCCAGTATGATGGGATTTGAAGAGGAGGCCTTTGGGAAATAACTAGGCCATGAGGGTGGAGCCCTCATGAATGGAATCATTGAACTTACAAGAAGCCACACAAGAGAGATGATCTCTCTCTCCACCATGTGAAGATACAGCAAGAAGACATCCATCTGCTAACCAGGAAGAGAACTCCTAAAAAGAACCACATTGGCTTGCATTTTGACTTTGTTCTTCCCAAGTCTTCAGAATTGTGAGAAATTAAATTCTCTTTATGGTGGCACACGCCTGTAATCCCAGCAATTTGGGAGGCTAAGATGGGAGGATCGCGAGTTCAGAGCCAGTCTCAGCAAAAGCAAGGTGCTAAGCAACTCAGTGAGACCCCGTCTCTAAGTAAAATACAAAATAGGGCTGGGGATGTGGCTCAGTAGTTTGGTGACCCTGAGTTCAATCCCCGGTACCCCCCCCCCCGCCTACCAAAAAAATTCTGTTTAAGCCATTAGTTTATTATAGCAGCCTAAGTTGACTTGAGCATTTGTTATGCAGTGTTATTGAGGCAATATAGATAGTAAGCTGTAGATGTGGGATTTGAACCTCTATCAGATGCCATGAGAAACAGTGTTCACTGCCTACTACTGCCTGTCTGTAAAATGATCACAATAGGGAGTTCAATAGGGAATTGAGCACAAGATGATACTTCTAAAATTGAGGATTACAGTCTGATTTTAGAGACACAAAGGGAAGGAAAGCCACAACAACAAATGGGGAAGCTCTGGGCCTTAGAAATTCCCTGTAGACTGAAGCCTCTTCTTTCTCACACTCCACCAACACCCACATCTCTTTTTCCCTCCCTCTGACCTTTCACCTATGAAAATCAGAGAAGATCAAACCAAGACATGTGCTGATCCAAGGAAAACAAACTGCTCTAGAAAAATCCTGAGTTACCGGTTTTAATTATATTTTTCTCATCTTTTATTTAAAAGATTATAGAATAATTTTGCACATATGTCCATTGGTTGCAAGCAACCAAAAGAAAAAAAAAACACTTAAGAGACAGTATTTAACAAATGCTCAAATATAAGTGGGTTCTTTTGGTAGCAATAGCACTTTCTGATGGGATAAGGATGCAGGAATGCACATAGTGGTTTTCATTAAAGAGCATCCTTGGCACTTTTTTATGGCAAAAAGTTATTAGCACTTGTCTTTTGGCAAAATTCCAAGCCAAGCAATTATATCATACCTGTTCACGCTCCTCCCATGATTTCAAATGTCATTCTTTTTGCTTTCTTCCTTGAAACAATGCAGTGTTACTATGAATGCCTAATTCAATTCCAGAAGTCAGTGAGCCATGATTTCTCTTTTCTTAACACCAGAGCTTTTAGAGATTTAATTAACTAATCATTATAAAGCAATTGTATGAAAGGAAATATGGTATTTATAACATTGATATTAACTGATTTTATAATACTTGAAGTCAGTCCCTTCCCTAAGACAGATAAATTTAAAAACTTCATAGCTCCTTTCCAATCACAATATATATGATTTCACATAGTTTTTGCTGGAATTGAGGTCCCTCTCTCTAAGCAACACTTATTGCTAAATCCATATTTCAGATTCGTTTGATAAAAGGTAGAACCACTTTAGAGCAAGAATGAGTGAGCTCAGATTTTATTTTACTTTGGCATTCTAAATTTACTAACATCACCCTTCAAACTATGATTTATTCGAACACCTCAAATCATGTCTTCCTTCAGGTTGAAAATGCTTCTCTAATTCATTGTATTAACCAGGATTCTTTAGATAAACAGTGCCCAAAAAGGTATGTGGGGGTGGAGTGGGCAGGGTAAGTGTGAGGGCCAGATTTTAAGAAATTAGCTCAGACAATTTTAGGGGTTTGGAATCTGTTATACTCAGGTCAGACTGGGAGGCTGGACATTCTAGTTAGTATTGGAGTCTTCAGTTTGATGACAGTCTAGAGGTAGAATTCTTTTCTTTTTCGGGGATGTCAGTCTGTTCTTTTAAATCCTTCAATTGATTGGATGAGGCCCACCTATGTTAGGGAGGGTAATTTGCTTTACTCAAAGTCTACTGACTTAAATATCAATCATATATATTTTAAAAATCTCATATCAACATCTAGAATTGTGTTTAACAAGATAACTGGGTACTATATCCTAGGCAAGTTACATCATAAAATTAACCATCACTCTCATTAGTCATCAAAATAAGATGAATGTGTTCCAAGAGATGCACCAGGCAATCAAATGACATTTCAAAAGAAAAAAAAAACAGAGCTTTTTAAAAATTTATTTTTATCCAAAAATTATCTTCATCAATATTTAATGCACAGAATGATACCAATACTCAGTCCACATATGAGACGTCACGTGCTATGACCAGTATTTAAGGTGTTCTAAAAGAAGAGGAGGAGGCCCCAGTGAATCAGGAGGTAGAAGCAGAAGGATCATAAGTTCAAGACCAGACTCAGCAACTTAACAAGGTTCTCATCAACTTATCAAGTACGTGTCTCAAAATACAAAATGGAAAGGGATAGGGTTGAAACTCAGTGATAAAGTACCCTTGGTTCAATCCTCATTTCCAAAAAGAAAAATAAGGAAGAGGAGGAGGAGGAGGAAAAAGTAGGAAGAGAAGTTGTTTAGGGCCCAGGGGATCCCTCCCAGCAAAGGTTACATTCTCAAGTGTACTTGGGCTGCTGCTGTGGTACAATGAATAATCACCACAAAGATACCTGTTCAGAGATTCCTAGAATCCTAGAATCTCTGAATGCATTACCTTATATGGCACATCATTTGGAGCTCTCCAGAGAAACAGAACCAAAAGTTATAGATATGGGTATGGATCTCAATGGATTTAATATGAGGAATCAGCTCATGTGATTAACCATCACACACATGGCAAAAGGAAATTTACAGATGTGATCAAGTTAAGGACCTTGAGATAGGGAGGGATCATCTTGGATTATCCAGGTGAACCCAATGAAGCAGAAATTGGAATAAAGTTCTTTGAGGATGGAAGAGGCCAAAAGCCATGCAATATAGGTGGCCCAAGCAGCTAAAAAAGGCATGGAAACATTCTCTTCCAGAATTTTCAGAAGTAGACAGCTCACCAGCACCTTGATTTTAGCCCAGTGAGACCTATGTTTGCAAAAACAGAAAAGGGGGAAATTCTTAATAAATTCCAATGACATCTCTGCATTATTTTTGAATGGGATTTAAAAGTGTATATCATGATTTTAAATAAGCACTTATGTCAGCAATTACAAACTAATGTCTTTGTGAGTTATTTTACTCATGACAGCCATTTTAAAAAACACGCATCTAAAAAACCCTTAGAATCATATCTTCAAATTATTTAATTGCAAAAGGGTAAGTTACTATTTCAAAAAATAAGGTTTCATATTCATTCACATGAGAGTCCAAGACACCACAAAAGTATTGCTGATAGTACTAGTTTGATGGTGCCCCAGCTGGCAGCTCCTTTGGTCAGGAAAGCATTGAGGGAAGGCAGTTTCATCAGAGAGTTGACGGCCTTGAAAACGAGAAGCAGAAATAATGAGGAGTGAATGCCCAAGGGCAACTGGACAGTCTGCACATTATATCAATTTAACCTGCAGATTACTGATCCTTGGTGGCAGTGGTCCAGCCTATGGCTGTGGATATCTATGGAGAATGGGCAGATTATGATTATACCAAGGTAACCTGAAAAACAGAAAAGAGAAGAAAGTAGACCAACATCCTTAGCCTCCCAAACTATATACATATCTGTAACTATTATCTTCCCTCTGATTCAGGATCTCTGTTAATTGGTACTATGGTCTGAATGTGTTCAACTTCAGCCCCAGCTTCAAATTCTCTTCACATTCTAAACCCTCAGGTTTTAAAAGATGTCTTTGGGGAGAGATTAGGTCATGAGGGCTCCACCCTCATAAAGGATATCGGTTGCCTTGGGGCTCATTCACCATGTCCACCACCACGTGAGAAGGTAGCAAGAAGTTAGCTCTCAATAGACACTACAACCTGCTACCACCTTGATCTTGGGTTTCCTGCCTCCAGAACTGTGAGAAATAAATTTCCGTTGTTTGTAAACCAGCCAATGTGTGGCATTTTGTCATAGCAGTCCAAATGGATGACAGAAAAGAAAGATTTTTTTTTTTCATGTCCACCTCAAAAGCATCTTCTCATTTCTTCCCTGATCCAATGACAGAGTAGATAGCCACTGTCATTCCCTGGAGTTTTCTGTGTCCTTAATCCTGCCAGCTTCACCTGCTACCTTTAACCAATTCATCTTCCTCAGCATCCTTCATGTCCTGAGGCAGTGTTAGAGTCAGCTTTTTCACTGCTATAACAAAAAAGACCCAACAAGAACAATTAGAGGAGGAAATTTTTATTGAGGGCTCGAAGTTTCAGAGCTCTTAGTCTATAGATGGCCAACTGCATTCCTCAGAGCTCCAGGTGAGGTAGCTCTAGCAGAAGAGTATGGTGGAGGAAAGCAACTCAGGACATATGGATTAGGAAGGGAGAGAGAGAGAGAGAGAGAGAGAGAGAGAGAGAGAGAGAGAGAGAGAGAGAGAGAGAGAGAGCAGTCCTTACCAGGACAAAATATATAACTCAAAGGCATGCCCTCAAGGACCCCCTCCTCTAGCCACATCCTACCTGCCTACAGTTACTACTCAGTTAATCCCCATCAAGGGGGTTAATTCACAGATTGGGTTAAGGCTCTCATAACCCAATCAATTCACCTCTAAACCTTCTTGCATTGTCTCACACATGAGCACTGGGAGACACCCATTAACAGGCAGACAGTCTCCAATTTTAATGATTGTAGGAAAAATATTGGCAGCTTGCTAAAAATACAAAGTCCTTAATTTTACCCAAGAATTCTGATTACATAGGTATGAGTAGGGTTTAGGAAACTATTTTTAACAAGCCCTCTCCTCTGCGGTCCTCAGACTTAGACTTCCACCCAGATGGCTGTGATTTCATGTATGTTCCCAGCCTCAACTTCTACTGGATCATCCAAGTTCTATGTCTCTTGGTTTACTTTACATTAAAGCTCTAGACCTACTTTTTTTTTTAGTTATACATGGACACAAGACCTTTATTTTATTTATTTATTTTTATGTTATTTATTTTTATGTGCTGAGGATGGAACCCAGAGCCTCACACATGCTAGGTGCACCCTACCATTGAGCTATAACCCCAAACCCTAGACTTACACTTTCAATCAATTGTTAAACCCTTCTGTTCCAATTTTTAGAGCTAACATAGCACAATCATGTGCTTTCAAAGACAAACCCATTCGCTTCCCCCCAAAACAGGTGTCTGCTCCTGTCTTTGCTAATCACATTTTTTCCCCAATGATGTGGGATCAAATATGTTTTAGAGAACCTCAATCACCCTCAATTACCAAGTGTTTATTGACCCAAGAGAATATTCATGACTGTTCTCTTTTGAGTCTACTGGCGGGGGAGGTGGTAGGGGAGTTAAATGTATCTTTCACCTGACCTTTTTTGTTTTTGTGGTGCTGGGGATTGAACCCTGGGCCTTGTGCATGCGAGGCAAACACTCTACCAACTGAACTATATCCCCAACTCTATTTCACTGATCTTTCCAGCATCATAACTAGTCTTTATTAGGTTTTACCCTCCAGCCAACCCAACACATGCTGCAGTTATGATTCTGGAAAATTTTGATGACTGTTTGTCATCAAATTTCATTCAAACACCTCAGCTGGCCATCAGCATACTCCTCCAAGACCCAAGTTTCTCTCTTATCACAGCTATTTATCATCTTCCCTAATGTCCCAAAGGCAGAATACCAACACATGGGTGGGGAATTTTTTTTTTTCCGTTTTGATGCCTACAGATTTTTAGAGTATTTTTATGTGTGTCCAAAACTTTGAAACTATTGTCAAATTTTCCCACTTTTAATTTTTCCTTTTTTCTTTTCTTTCTCCCCCCCCACCCCCCTCCCTTTCTCTCAACTTTCTTTCTTTCTTTCTTTCTTTCATTAAGCTTTTTGTTTGTTTGCTTGCTTAAGTCTTCTGTGGATTAACCTGAGGTATTCTACCTTGTTTTATGTTATACCTGTACCTTGTCTTTTCTTAGACTTTAGATTTTATATTCCTTATTGATGTTATCTTCTTCATGGATGTAATAAATAATTGACACATTAATAAACACCTATTATGAACTATTATGATTGGGAGCACCTTACAAATATTAATTCATTCAATCCTAGTTTTATCCCTACAAGGTAGGTACTACTTAGATCCTTTATAAAGATGTGAAAAACAACTAGTAAAACTAGGAGAGCCAGGATGAAAATCTACACAGTTTGATTCCAGAAAGCTAGCTCTAAACCACTATCCCATGCTGCTCCCTCATGGGTGGATAAACAAGAAATATTCAACAAGTCCTTGTTGAATAAGTGAAATTAATATACAGGCAAACTGAACTGTGATTTCAGAGCTGCACACACTTTCTTAGAAGACTACCTGAGAGTTTAAGAGATCACAAGGAAGGATGGGGTAACCATAATGTGGAATGCAAAAGAACTCAGACGGAGACTCCAAGTTAGTTATTTAGGCTCCTAGGATATACCAGTCCTCATGCACCTGGTGGCCTGAGAGGGAAATCTCAGATGATCAATGGGAGAGAGCACAAAATAAGTGGAATCCAAAAGCGATGGGCAGTTTTCCACATCATTATAGCAGTATTTTGTAGCAATTTCTTTGGCAACTGACAGCAGGCATTTAAATCAGCTATTTCCTCCTCAGAATTCCTCTCCAAAGAATAATAATGGCCTCTGCAACTCTGAAGAAAATGGAGCTCCTACTCGGATACAATCTTATCTGGGAAATTGCCATGGTATTCGTCACAGCTGTCACTGAGTTGAGCCCATTAAAGGTGTGCTGAGTGCAGATCCGCAGGCTTGTGTGCTCTGAGGAGCCCGTCACACATTCTGGGTGTAAGCAGAAAGAGAGACACCATTCAACATGCTGGGGATAGAGTCTACACAGAGCTGGAGCCGCAAGAGAGCAGCTTTAAAGAAGTTACTTGGGTTGTAGTTATATTTATAACGACGCTTACAGTGACACCAATAGGAAGGGCTGAACCCAAGAAAGTGTTGATACAGGAAGTCCAGACTTTCATTTCTTCAATTAAAGAAGAAAGGTAGACCTAAAAAGAGTTGGGTGGGACTCTGGACCAGCTATTTCAGTCCAATAGCTGCTATAGGCTCTGTACTGAGTATGCAGAGAATATTTATTATTGCTGGAAATCTAACTCCCTATTGATGCATGATTTCGGAAACTGGGGCAGAGAGATGGAAAGGGTGATAGAAGAAAGCACAGGGTCCCACATTTTGCAAGCAGCATGACTTGAGTGCCTGGAGTAGGGGGCAGGGGAGCTTTCTAATATGTGGCTCTGCAAGAGAATGCTCCTGCAAATCCAGTGTAATATTTCTTGATACAAATACCCCAGGTCAGATTCCCTTTCATTTTAAAATGTATTTTGTTTTTAACCCAGTTGCCTTTGCAAAGAAACAGACATAAAATAGTCTTCTGTCAATACACCAGGGAAGAGAATTTACTCAGAAATTACATGTCCAGGAAACTAATTTACTAGACCATGTGAGTGGATTATTCCCTATAAGTTGATGACTCACCCTGACTTCAAACAAGATCAAATATCTTTGTCGCACACACAACAGAGCTTTCTAAGCCAGAGATCCTAGGACCCAGTATAACTTCACAGAGACAGCAAACCACCTGGAGGTCACTGCGAATGTCATTTCCATTTCTACTGCTCTAATACCACCAAATAGCCTCCCTGTGTTCCTGAGGATTGTGGGCATTACAGCATGCTCCAGAATTTTGCTTTTGTTTTTGTTTTGTCAGGGAGGAGGTAGTCAGCCAAGGCTGGGCTAGGAGAGGGCTCAGGTAACAATGTCACCGTGGCAACCATTACATAATTTCATCAATTCTTTTACTTCTTACCAATTGTTCCTAAATTTTCCTAGTCTTTTATGTGCTCATTTCAAGAAAAGAAGCCATGTGTGCATTCCCACCACCAGCACCTGACCTGGAGCAAAACCTCAAAAACTCAACAAATTTTTGTGAATTGCATGAATGATTCAATTTTACTCCAGCTCTTTGCCTCATTTTCCATCCTTTCTTTTCTCTTCTCTTTTGCAAATGGCTCACTCTTCAACTTTTTGAAAAATGTTAGATTTTTGAAAATGTTAGAACTCTAAGATAAACAGAGACAAAAACAATGGCTGAAATAAGAACATTTTAATGAGTTTTTATTTTATTATTTGATACCATGTTAACAAATTATATAGGTGTTCCCTAACACATTTTTTATAAGTCACTAATTAGCCATTTTGCTCTTTGTAGGTCCATAAAATAATTTTCTCTTTTGGTTATAAATAAATAAGAGCAATGGTAAAATTGTCTATGCAACTCAAGCGCCTAGTCGAGAATTCTAATTACAGATGTTCCTAAAGATTTACTGTAGATAAATGATACCATAATACGAAAATGCAAGATTAAGCAAATTAGAATTATTAGCATGGTAAGAAAAAATACTTTTTTAACTTTTAACTTTTGTGTTTTATTGACCTAGTACACATAGCTTTTATTCTCTCATTTTGACCTTATAACCAGGGTTGTTTCATCATTCTTTTAATTTACATATTGTCATCACCTACAACATATCATAATTAAGAAAATCTCAATTGTACACCTAATTATATCATGTGTAACATGTTTCTGCATTAATATAAAAATGTATTTAAGTACTACCTCAGATTTAAAGATCTACATTAAATGAGAACGTGGCAGTATTCTAAAGCCAATTCTACCCTTTATATCTTAATTGAGATGTGTGGACATATATGTGCTTATATAAACACAAACTAATTTAAAGTTTTTCTCTTTAAATTTTAGACTTAATGTGATTAAATTGGTTATAGAATAATCAGTTGTCTTATAATCATATTCTACTGTTCAAACTGAAATGAAATATACCTCCCTTTATTAAAAAAGTCTGCAGAATTGATTAAATAGATGACAATGTAATTTCCATTCCAAGTGCTTTTTCTGCCATCTAGTGGAAAAATGAAAACTATGAGGATTCATAATTTACATTTTTATATTCTATTGTCTTTTAAACTATTTCCCAAAGGCTTACTTGAAATCTTGAGAAACCAAAATGATGTATTCTCCGCTGGTTTCTAATTTTATCTGCAGGTAGACCAGATATGGTTTGTCCCATGCATGGCCATGTTGCCAAAGGGATTGATTACATAGAGAAAATGTAGAGGGTGTTTCTGGTCTTCTACAAAAAGGCCACCAGGATATTAACATCCATTCTTTTACATAATTGGACTTTTGTTCACTGTCAAGGAGATTAAAATGCCTCAGTTCCCTGCATCCCTTCTGTTCCTGTCAACACTCTAACCCCATAGACTGGAGGATGAAGAGTTAGACTAGATGAGGGTTAGCCAAGGTGAGTTCTTAGATTATGTCTAGATCCATGGCTTTCAAAATTTAAAACTTCAGCTCACACTAAGGCATTCACTGGAGTTGTGATTCAGTGTACACACATATGCATTTGTGTTTGTGTGTCCAAACAAAGTTCCAGAAAGCAACAATCTTTATATGGTATTCTATTTATTTAGGTACTGGGAATTGAACCGAGGGGCATGTTACCACTGATCTATATTCTTAACCTTTTTTATTTTTAATTTGAGACAAGTTCTCACTAAGTTACTGAGGCTGGCCTCAAAGTTGGAATCCTTCTGCCTCAGTCTCCATAGTTGCTGGGTTTACAAGTGTATGCCAACTGTGCCTGGCTCTACCATGATAATTTTTACATTCTATTCTTTTTAATTCTGTTACATTTCTTTGGTGTTTACATTTTAAATTGACTTCAAGTTTGAAAAACACTGTTAAGAGTGTTTCCTGAGAAGTCCTAAGTGCTTCTTGCCTCTTCTACTTAAAAAATATATGATAGTGCCAGGTGTGTGGTGCATGCCTGTGATTTCAGCTACTCAGGAGTCTAAGGCAGAAGAATCACAAGTTCAAGGGCAGCCTCAGCAACTTAGTCTCAAAACAAAATTTTAAAAGGGGCTGGAGATGCAGCTTAGTAGTAGGAGTGCTTGCCTAGCATGTGCCAGGCCCTGGGTTCAATCACCAGTAACACATGTGCGCACATACAAGCATACACACACACACAGAAATTGATGATCAATCTCCATTAGGCTGTGAGCAAGGACTGTATCTTTGTATCTTTTTAATTGTACTGTACTTGCCCCAGCAGGTGTCTTATATTTGTGTAAGGCACTGAATGTAACTTCCTTTCAGCCTTCTGTATAGTTCTGTGTCTTATATTCCAGTTGTTGCTCTATTAACCATTCCCTGAACTCTCCTTTATTAATAGATATTTTTTTATCTTCAAAGAATATTCATAGCCACGAATAGTGGCACACACCTGTAATCCCAGCAGATCGGGAGGCTGAGGCAGGAGGATCGTGAATTCAAAGCCATCCTCAGCAAAAGCGAGGTGCTAAGCAACTCAATGAGACCCTGTCTCTAAATAAAATACAAAATAGGACTAGGGATGTGGATCAATTGTTCAGCGGCCCTGGGTTCAATTCCCAGTATCAAATAAATAAATAATATGTATTGATGATTTAATGTTTTTCCTGGACTGTTTCACTTTTTGTTTTCTCACCCTTTGAATTCCAGTTTCAATGCAATTCTCATGCAAGAAGCCCCTTGGTCCCCATGGAAGGAATTCTCCGAGCTTGTTAACTCTAACTCTAGTTCCTATTCAATGGTAGGCCATCCTATCCAGTTTAAGATTATGTTTCAGTGTATCTGTGTCACTTGACTAGGAACATAATGAAGGTTGGGAACATGCAGTGTACATCTTTCTAGCCTGTGATCCTGTTCCAGGAGGCAGAGATAGGTTCACTTATTTGAGCACACTTGTTTTGTATCTTTTTAAGAGATTAGAACTAGAACCTTCCAACAATCATTTCTAATATAGACCAGTATTTTGGAGCATACATATAAGTTTCAGAACTGGGATTTGATGAAGATTTCTAGTTTGAATTATCAGTCCACCCCATTAATATTCTTTCTCAGTATCTACTGAGCACTACATGCTGCTATAAAAATACCAGGAAGGCATGAATTGGTGTGAACATACTTTATATACAAACAGAGATATGAAAAATTGTGTTCTCTATGTGTAATAAGAAATGTGATACATTCCACTGTCATGTATTTAAAAAATAAAAGCAATTAAAAAAAATACCAGGAAGGGGAAAACCTGGTGCACTGAATTGCTTCTTGATGGCCCTCCTCCATGTTACCATAATGATCTGTGCTTTCTTCTATCACTATACTTCTTCTTCCCATTGTATGCACTATCTCATAAGCCCCTCAAGCAAAAGAGTCTTATTCATTTGTATAGTCAGCAATTAACATACTATCTAAACATAGCAGATGCTCAATAAATCCTTATTATATTTAAAAAGTCATGAAAGATACACAGGATCTTAAAGTATAAAAAAGAAGTATTAGATATCATGTCCATCTTCGAAGAGTTTATGTGTCATTTAGGGAAATAACTTCCTAAATATTCTGACTATAATATCTCATTCTGAAGAGACAATACATTTTTGTTGAGTTAATGAAATAACAGCCAATTTCTATTTCCAGAAAAAATGCTAAACACGTAAAGAAATACAAATAACTGTCTCTATCCCTTAGGGCAGTATAATTAAGTGTGAAGCAATAAAAATGTTCACAGTTACATTACTCAGTGGGTTCTGTTTCCTGCCAAATGTCTTAGACGTACCACTGTAAGGTGGTGTGGTCAGAAAAGGCTTCCCAAAGGAGGAAGGTCTTTGTCAAATACTGTGAAATGACTGCGATTTTACCCTATTTGTAAACTGAAAAGTTAATGGCTGGGCTTGGGTTGTGGCTCAGAGGCAGAGCGCTTGCCTAACATGTGTGAGGCACTGGATTCGTTTCTCAGCACCATGTATCAATCAATAAATAAAGGTCTACTGACAACTTTAAAAAATATTTAAAAAAAAAAAGTTAATGGTCACATTTTCATAGATGCTGTCAGAGAATGCAAGACTCTTGGGTCAGAGAATCTTGACAGCCAGCACCAGAAGCTTCTTGTTAACATTTTTTTCTCTTTGTCTTTGAAGTCTCACAGAAGTGATAAAAAGCAGCCTCTGAGGTTTTGCACAGACCATAGGAACCCAAGGTAAGTAACCCCAATTCTCTAAAAGAAGCTGCTAGGAAAACTGTTCAGTCTTTGCCTTGGGGAAGACACTTTCCTTATTATCCTGGTTAGAAAACAAACCTATGCTTTTGTATGAGACTCATTCTATTTCAAGGGGGCTTGCTACATTAGAATGATAGCCCAGAACAAAAATTGTCATTGCCCTTTGTTTTAGTCAGCTTTTTCGCTGCTGTGATGAAAAGATCTGATAGGAACAATTGTAGAGAAGCAAAATGTATTTGAGGGCCCACGGTTTCAGAGGTCTTAGTCCATAGAAGGCTAGCTCCATTCCTCAGGGCTTGAGTTGAGGCTGAACATCATGGCAGAGGAAATAGTTCACACAATGACCAGAAAGCAGAGAGTCTCCACTCTCCAGATACAAACTATACACCGGATAACCCCACCCCCAATGAACCCCTTCCTCCAATCACCACTCAGTTAATCCCAACAGGGATTAATTCACTGATTAGGTGAAGTATATAATACAATGATTTTCCACCAAATCTTGCATTGTCTCACATGTGAGCTTTTGCGGGACACCACATCTAAACCACAACACACTTCCTCAGATGGACAGAAATATGAAAGATCCATGGAGAACTACCCACTACCCCCCGCAACCATCCAAATTCGATTCTTAAAGGCTGAGTATGCTTTGGTCAAACAACAGGAAGAAAAGGATATTCCAAAAAGAAAGAACTTTACATGCTCATGTTTATTTCATGTCCTATCTCTCTGGGTCTCAATTTTTATCTGTAAAGCTGAAATATTAATAACTATTTCATAAGGTTGCTACAAAAATGATGAGGTAATATATGCATGGCATCCAACCTTGCACCAGGCTGCTGGAGGTGCTGTTAGCTTTTTTCTAGTTCCTCCTGCACATATAGAATGTGACTTCATAGACACATCCTTATCTTAAAAAAGTGGAACACAATAGTCATTTAGTTAATTTATAGGCTATTTTATCAAGCATCTACTATGTGCCAAGCACCAGGCTACTACTCTGGTTCATGGGGAAATAGAAGAGAGTAGAATTGTCTTGCACCCACCATGTACATTTGTAGAAGATCTACCTTTAAAGTTTTATGATAATTCCATGTGATTAGGAAACTATGAAATTACAGAGATATAAAGAGACTTAAATCTAAAAACAGAAAAAATATATGCCAGCCAACAAGTTGCTTTTCCAGATCATACTGAAGAAAGGATAGCAATTGTGGTAGAATTTCATGTGAATAATTGTGTTATATACTTTCTCACCTATTTATGACTGTTCAACAATCATTTGATAAATATTTATTGAGAATTCAATTCATGATATGTGTATGATAGGTGGGTGGCTAGAATTTTGAAGATCAAGAGCAGAAATTCTCTTGAAGGCAAATTGGCTCCAAGGGACAAGGGCCTGATTTTTCACAAGTTATTGTGGTCAGCGTTCATCTGCACATGGTTGGAGAAAAGTGAGAGTGTGGGTTTTTGATATAAAGATGAAATGAATATTGATTTTTGGGACAATCCTAAATTAGGCCTTGAAAACAAAAATATGTGAAAGAGATATAAAATTATTTGCTTTAATATAGGGCTTCATTTGTGCCTGAAATATTTTGTAGTAATAAAATAATATTTTTTTTTTCTGACAAAAGAGTTATAAAGACCATCTCAACTGTGGTAATGGGACTTGAGAATTTAACTACTATGGTAAATTAGAAGCACTAGTATGGGATACAAAAAGGCAACTCCAGTTAGTTTTTCTGGAAGAATTATGGTAGAAGCACTTTATTCCTACTTTGTTTCCAGTTCAAGGAAATAGATTTGTCTAGAACCTATCTACTAGGAATGGCACAGGCTATTAGAGTTGTAAGGGGGCTAACCAGGATGGTAAGTGAATTACATTTGAAATGGAAAAGAAGACAAAATATGTAAGTTGACCCCAAGGAAGAAAAGCCCCCGGCTACAGTTTCTACTATTCATGGATCAGGGGATGGCTTACCTGGTGCTAAGAGCTTGACCTTATCTTGAATGGCTTAAGGGAGGGTTGGGCCCAGCAGTCAAATGATGTGAGAAACCTAGGAAGGATCTCTGCCCACAACTATTATTCCCACCCCCACCAGCCCGTCCAGGCTGCCTACCTAGCTGGTTACATTCCTTCCAGTCAAATGGTCTCTCCAGGTCCTGCTTTTCTCCAGAGAGGGGAAAGGCATCCTTAGAAACACCTTAGTATAGATTGCTTCTTCTGATCTGCTTTTGTGAAATAAAACAAGAAATTTGACACAAAATGCTGAGAGCCATAGCCAAGTAGGAATGTCGCATGGCAATTTCCTTGTCAGCCTACCCAATGTTGCTTAGAGGGAGGACTGTCCATTGTGGAAATGGGCTTGCCTTGGACCCAGGTCATTTGTAGTGACATTGCATGAATGTTTGAGAAAGGTGACCCTGCTCAAGGACCAGGGCGGATCCGGGTTTAGGGCGGTTCCAGGTTTAGGGTGTGGATCCTGCTGGGAATAGGGCTTATCCTGCTGCCTCAGGGGCCCACTCCTTGAGTTCCCGTGGGATTCAGAGAGTATTTGGGATGCAGAGCCCGGTGGAGGGTGGATTTTCCCCAGAATGTGCGTGTAGAGTGCCGGTGACGGTTCGAGAATAAAGAGTTGCTGTTTGAATCCACAAGGTGTGTGGTGGCTCGGTTATTTTGTGCCCAGCTAGACTGCGGCAACATAATGCTGAAAAGTGAGCCCAGCGGCTCAGAAAGATGAGGCAGGAGGACTGAGAGTTTAAAGCCAGCTTCAGCAACTCGGTGAAACCCTTTCTCTAAATAAAATATTTTAAAAAAGGGCTGTGGATGTAGCTCAGTGGTTAAGCTACCCTGGGTTCAATTCTCAGTACAAAAAAAAAAAAAAAAAATGCAGAAAGTTAAAGAAGACTTGAAATACCCAGGTGAGATGTCATCTTCTCTCTTCTATGGGTTGTCTCCCTAGGAGCTCCCTAGTTAACCAGATTAAGTGCTAAAACCCTACACAGTTTCCCAAACCTTTCCGAAATGATGAAAATGACAGGGCAGGGGTCCTAATAATCCAATGCAACCCTTTTCGCCTCAGTCATGCTAGTGGCTGCTACCTCAACAGGTCAGGTTCCCACCACCTTTCTCAAAGGCCCCCAAGGTCCTTGCAAGAGGGTGCTTCAATGTACGGGCAGCTCATTAGAGAGACTGTCATTTTTGTGAAGTCAAACACTTTTATCTTTATTCCACACAAAATCTCTCTTTCTGAACTTTACCTTGATTGATAAAATCCTTTCCATTTCGATTAGGCAAAGCTGGTGAAAGCAGGAATAGTGTTTATCCAGGGCTTAAATTAAACCTATGGAGTTCTCTCTCCCAGGCTGCCCCTCCTCCCCCACAACTTTCTATCAGTAGACTTGCAAAGGAAGCTTTCATTTAGCCAGCTGTTTGCTCTATTTTACATGATGGTTCTCAGTGTTCAGCAGGAACAAAGATCACTGATATTCCCATTGGGTTTATCAGAAGCAACTGAGAACAATGAGCTCTTTTTATGTTGAAAATAGAGATTTAAAATTTATTCATAATCTTTACTTTTTCTCCCAACACATTCTCATCCCTGTGGGCTCCTTTCTCTAATTAGCTATGCAAGTCCTGACATTAAAATTTAGCTACATTTTAGTTTCATTTTCATTAGTGTAGTGTCTTGTTCTTCTTCCTTATACACAGTATGTTTTGAACATAACATTTGTTTCCCCAAAAAAGTATATAAAAATAAGAGCTCTGATTCCACTCGTGAGCGAAAAACAGTGCGTTTTGAATATGTTACTTCACAATCACTCGGCCACTCCTGAAGTTAAGTTGCTAGGTAAGTTCAATTCACACAAAATATGAACTTTCCTGAGAAGCAACAGCATTTTGTGCCAAGCCTTCCCATTTATCTCACAAAAGCATATCAGACTAATAAATTCCTCCTCTCTGGGGAAAAGCAAGTCTGCCTGATCTTCATAACACTGTGAGCTGTGTCTTCATCCTACTGATGAGGAATCAGACTTGAAGAGAGAACCAAGAATCCAAGTCTATGTGACCCCAAAGCCAGAGCTATCTATAAATTATGGTATTAGGGCCAAAAGGAACCCTGAGAATATTTTCTAACTATAGGATGGGTACTAAAATAAGTGGTAGAGGCTGGGGCTGGGGCTGGGGCTCAGTGGTAGAGTGCTCGCCTAGGATGCACGAAGCACTGGGTTTGATCCTCAGCACCACATAAATGTAAAATATTGTGTCTACCTAAAACTTAAGAATAAATATTTAAAAAATAAATAAAATCGGTGGTATATGGGATGTTGCAAATAAGTGCCACATTGAAGAAATTAATTTCTTTTCAATACTCTTCTAATCCTGTTGACAACTTCAACAGTAAAGTTGGTTCTTTGTTCAATGCCTCTAACCATTGCTCATCTGCGTTTCTATCAAAGAAAATGCAGGCCTTAGAATCAGTTTTTAAAGTAGTACTTGGAAAAATATTATTTTATATTTATTTTTCATTGTAATTGCTTTTATAGCCATGGCAAATGATGGTTTTCCATGTTAGTTGTCATGTAAATCTTAAATTTTCAAATAAATGTATTAGATTTTTCTAGAAAGTGAGCCTATTTGAAGAAAAATGTTGGGACTGGGGTTGTGGTTCCAAGCACGAGGCATTGGATTCGATCCTCAGCACCACATAAAAATAAATAAAGATACTGTGTTTAACTACAACTAAAAACATTTTTTTTGTAAAGAAAAATGTTATTCCCCTTCCCCCTCCCTTTCCCTCCCACTTTCCTTCCCTATCTAGAAATAATCTTCCTCCCATGCTCTCCCTCCCTACTCTACTTTGAAGTCACTCCCCGCCTCCTTATATCAGGGAAAACATTTGGCATTTGTTTTTTTGGGATTGGCTAACTTCACTTAATGGAAGGTGATGGTCGTTACACAAAATACATGTATGAAGATTTGAATTTGGTGTCAACATACCTTATATACAAACAGAGATATGATAAATTGTGGTATATATCTGTATTAAGAATTGTAATGCAAAAAAAGAGTACATGTATAATGGCATAATTTTGTGTGAACATACTTTATACAGTTATGAAAAAATGTGCTGTAAATGGGTAATAATGAATGTAACGCATTCCACTATTGTCATGTACGCAAAAAAATTTAAAAAAGAAAAAAAAGGAAAAGTGTTTATAAGTAGTGGCTTAATTGATGAATACTCACTTGACACAAATGAAGAAATCAGGATCTGAAGGGGCAATTAAATGTCCATGTACAAGTTAATTCCTACTGTTGTCCTTGTTTTTCCTGGAGGTTCATCAGATTTTTATTTATTTATTTATTTTTTAACTAACAAATACAAGTTAAAGAAACTAGAAATTTTCTTTCTAGAGCATTCACAGTTCATTTTCTTCTTGCTGAACGGTGTGACATTGAGGTGGATAGTATTTTAGTCTAGTCTGACAAACTTAGTATTTAGATTAAATCAGAGATAGATGTTATTTGTTTTTATAAAACTAGTTTATTGAGATATTTCAATGGTTAGCAGTCAGCAAATTCAAGTATAAGCCACAACTGTTACAATAAAAAGGCCACTTGCTGGTAGAAGAGTAAGTAGACTGTGCCTATAAAACATATAACAGGTGCAACAGTTTTCCAGTACTATCTCTTGAAAGTGTAATTATCAGAACAACCTCTTTAAAGGCTTTTGATGTAACGCCCCAAATATATATATGGCAATTTATTGCTTCAGTAGGCAGATGATAATGTGGACTACTTCAGATATAACATGCATGCTTTTCCATTCAGCTACCGGGGATCCACAAGATATCTCAAAATTCTGTTCTATTCTAATAGACTATTCGAGAGACATCCTGAGGCTGCTGTTTAGGGCTATAAGACACAACAACTTTCTTTTCTTTAACAATACTTTCAATACTCCAAGGCTGAATTTCATAAAAAGTGAGACATCTTGTTAGAACTGGGTTTCCTATATACAACACATCTGGACAATGAATAACCAGTTATCTCCTTGTATTGTCCTAATTAAATAGCAATGATAAAAGATTTGCCAAGATGCTACAAAAACTCGCTAACCCTTTAGCAGCAACAGCATACTCATCAAGGAGGGAAAACCCTGGGAAAGATAAGCTGTCTTCAGTTTATCATTAGGATTCTTATTCTCAACATCTACTTCCAGAGCTACCACTTTGGGCATCTGATTTCCAATCTTCTTCCTCTTGTTTTTTCATTTCACTTCTTCACCACATGAGATATGTGGTGAGAGCACAAGGGTAGGCAGGCTCCAGCATCAGCTTACCTGGGTTCCAGTGCTAGCTCTACCACTTCCATAATTAAGCTAGCCATTTACAACTTTGTGCCTCAGACTCATCTGCCATGGGCTGATGCTACCTCATGTAGTTGCTGCTTTTTCAATCACTTGGTAGATCCCAGTCTTATCCAATCATTGTCATGCATTTAATAAACACCAAGTGCTAATCTCTGTTCAAGACACTTGAGATACATTAATGAACAAAACTAAAGGTCCCTGCCCTTGTGGGGCATTTTGGGGTAGATAGGATGAAAAACTAGGGAGGTCGTTGGAATGTTGGTAAATATGAGATTTAATGTATTTGTTAAAATAAAAATCATCTTTCCAGAAAAATCAATGTCCATTTTCTGTTAATCACTCACTTGTTATAAAATGATTAGAAACTCAGTCACCTTAGTTTCTTGTTTCCCCTATAGCCAAACCTTTAAATACTGTGTTTTTCTTTTGTAATGTCTCTGGGATCTACCATAATATGAGCAGTCAGGCCTGGGTTACTGTTGTGGCTTCCTAGCTAGTCTGTTTTTACTCTTTCCTTGCTCCAACTCATCCTTCCATTTCTGGGTATATGCACCAAAGAACTAAAAGCAAGGAGCTGAACAGATATTTGAACGCTTATTTTCACACAGCATCATTCACAATATCTTACAGGTTAAAAATAACCTAAATGTCCACTGAAGGATGAATAAGCAAAACATGGCATATCCATACAATGGGTATATTATTCAGCTTTAAAAGAAAATTCTGATAGAACATGGATGAATCTTGAAAACAAAATATGTTGTGTAAAATACAACACAACAAAGGGCAGATATAATGATGTGATTTATAGAAGGAGATTAGAATAGTAAAATGTTGAGAGAAAGCAGAAAAATGTTTGCCAGAGGCTATATAGGTAGAAAGGAATGGGAATTGCTGCACTATAAAGTTTTAGAGATGTTGAGTTGCAAAACAACTTGAACATTCTTAATGTAACTAAACTGTACAACTTAAAATTAAGATGGTAAATTTTGTTATCTTTCAGTAGAATAAAGTGATTGAGACTAAGAAACTGAATTTTTAATTTTAATTAAATATTTAAAAACTGGTATTTGACTCAATTATTGCAAAACATGCATATTTGGAACATGTCTATACATTTCACAATGATAATAATCCACTTTGTAAAAAAGTTCTTATTTGAGTATAGAAAAATATCATTTCTCACTTATTTGAATTGCCAACTTTGTTTTAAAGCCTGAGGCAATGTTAATATAGCTATCTCCTCTCACTACCAGGGGAAGAGTATTCCATTTATACTTCAAGCCTAATTTAAGCTGTAAATTACATAACCTGTCTTTAAATAGCCTTCAATCACACATGATAAGCATCTTAACATCTATAAAATGACCACCTAAAGAAATACAATTGAATTCATAGAAAGATGTATTAAATCAAAAGTACATGCCAATACTACCAATATGGTTTTATTTTTGTCATTGTCAACATGTACAGCATTGGAATTGTATCATTTTATTTTATTTCTTAAATATTACTGAAGTATGCATTAAAAAGATACTAATACATTTAAAGCCAGCAGCAGTGACACACACCTAATCCCAACTATCTGGGAGGCTGAGGCAAGAAGATCACAAATTCAAGGTCAGCCTGAACAATATCACCAGACGAAGTCTCAAATAAATATATATAAATAAAAAGGGTTGGGGATGTGATTTAGTGGAATGCATCAGGGTTCAATCCCCAGTATCACCAAAAAACATTTAAGAAATATGACACATAAGAAGGCCTCTGTAAATATAATCCTTTCTCAATATTTTTTCCTATTTTGCTTCATACGTAAATAACTTAATCTATATTATCAACTCTTATGGCCTAGAACTGCATACACATTTTGGAGTTGCGAATAAATGTTCTCTTTGATTTATAAATAACATGCAGTATTTGTAGTGTTTAGTTTCATTCAAATGCTTATCACAAATTCTTATTGTCTCCCAACTTGTTCTGCTAATAGACCTTTTCAGTTTACTGGTAAAGATGCCATGAATTAAAAGTCATAACGGTCAAATAAATATAAAAAAAAAAAGCAGAGAAAGTGGCTACCTAAATATCACTAAATCTTATTAAAACCACTTCAGCTTGTATAAACAACAAAAAACATTAGTGAAGAATGAATACCATTCATTTAAAAGGTATCTAACAAAATCTAAAATTTAGTCAACAATGAAATTAAATCCATATTAGCCTTGCAAAAAAATTCCACTGAAATTCTGTTACAGAAACAGAACCAATAACATCCTAAATTTTCTAAAATTTATTTTTGAATTATCATTTTGATGAGTTAAAACTTTAAGGGTAAATAATGACACACAAAATGATTTTATAAAGGCAAACTTATAATTCCTGATACACATTTCATTAGTTTTTGTTTAATGACTAGAAATCCTTATTTCTTCAGAAAATATTACATATTCATTGAAACACACCACTTATCTAGTGATTTATTACATATCTACATATTTATTAGATAAGAATTCCAATTACTTTTATGTAATAAAAGTAAAAAGGAACTTTGCATGTTGGCTATGTTTCACTTTATACATTATTTTTAGGCCTTTATAGGATATAAAACTTAGAAAAACATTCAACTAATAATCTTATTTGATGTAAATGACTCAAACTACAAACAATACTAAGCTAAGCACTGTTATTACTTTTAAAATCTAAGTTTCTAGAAGTTTTATTTTTCAGTCAATACAAAATGATCTAGTTCACACTATTAACTGCCCAAAAACTGTTTAAAAAACTAAATATTCTTTGTTAAAGAGAAGATTACAAGAAATGTTTTCTATGTTCTCATTTTAAAAAACAAGATTCTGGTATACATGGGGAATTTAAATACAAATTCTTACATGGTGGCTAAAATCTTGTCAACTTTCAGCCTGATACAACATAAATCAACAGTTATTATGCATAAACAATTCAAAATTAAAGTTTATAATGGAAATGTCAACAAGTCATAACTACGACATATCAATACTGATGGGTTCCACTATACTTCCACCAGGCACAGCAGATGTGCACATCTGATAGACAGACTGCTTAGAAAATTAAAGCTATCAGAGCTATAAATAAGGAATACATAAATATAAACATAGCAATGCCAAAACATTAGGGCCATTAAATAAAAAAGATGCGATGCAAACACATTTGATAGTTCTCTCTGTAAGCCACTTTCCACTGATTTATAAAGCTATGGTTTTATAATTCTTTTTAAAAGGAAAATTTTTCTACACTGCTGCATGCAGTAATTTCACTGTACATTCTTGACTAAAATGCAATCTTCAAATCCTCTTGAGGAATTTGACATATCTCATCAGGATCTCTCCAGAAAGTCAGCTTGTCATATTTTCAGCAGCCTAGAACAAGAAAATAACATTCATTATTTAAAAACCATGGAAAAGAGACACCATGGAGATAAATAAATTTGTTAATACTACACTACACCTTATTTAGCAAACAACTATTTTCTCATGCAACCACACCACTTTTATCAGAATACAGTGGTTTTCATTGTTTTTGTTCTAAATCAGAACTACTTTTTAAATTTACTGCTAGGTTAAGAGTAGAAAACAGTTATATTATCTTCAATAGAAGTTAATAAGAGTACGTGTAAAAATCTTCTGCTACTTGAAAAATTAACCTATGACATACCTTAATCTTCATTAATCTTTTTTCTATGTTTTATTGTAATGCAAAAAGGAAATTAAGAATGAAAAAAAAAACTTTTAATGCTACAAGAACAAAAAGGAATAATGAACATTTGGCTAATCTTGTCTTACCTATTCCCCTCCAAAACTATACTTTCCCACTTGTCTCTAAAGAAACTCCTATGCACTCTATCATTCATCAGTAAATGGTCTGGCATGTATAAAAACAACAACAACAAAAAAAACATGTACTATTAACAGATCTAAAAAAGTAATTTATTTATTTATTTATTTTTTCCTACCAGGGGTGATTAACCACTTAGTCACATCCCCAGCTCTTTTTATATTTTATTTCGAGATAGGGTCTCACTAAGTTGCTGAGGCTAGCTTTGAACTTGAGATCCTCCTGCTTTATTTAGCCTCCCAAGCCACTGGGATTACAGGCATGTACCACCATGCCTAGTTAAAAAAGTAATTTCTTAATGCCAATATGAAAATGACAAATTTGATCTTTGAAATATGTGAGACTTTTAATATATTTTATTTCTACTTCCTAATTAAAACTTGCTTTTAGTGTAGATTAAGTTCAGAATTCTTTCATGAAAAGAATTATAAATTCTTTTAATTATAAAATACTTATGAATGGTAAATAATACAATCTGAAATAAGGCTGAACCTTTTCTTTACAAGCAGAACAGACTTTTTTTTCCTATAGTTTAGGCAGCTCCCAAACCCTCACTTACAATAGAATTTCCCTCCTCTGTATTTACTACTCAAGAGAATTAGAACCTAGTTTAAAATAATTCCACATTTTAAAATAATTTCTATTCTTATAGGTTCCTATAATAGCTTTAAATACAAACCTTTAGGCACTGTTATATCCCTAGCTGCATTCTCAGTATCACCTATATTCAGTATTATCTATTAATAAAGACTTGAAATTATATATACAATTTTTGCTTTAATTCAAATATAATTTGTCTTGTTCCTTTTTCGTATTAATTACAGAAATTCTCCTCCAATATACAGACATCAAAACAAGTATTTTTACTGTAGGAAAGTAATACTGTAGCATTTTTCTTATATAAATGCAGAGCTTTCTATCTGAAAAAATAACAATAGCACCCTAGAGATCCATATAGTTACCAGATCACCACTAAACACTCCCAAAATTTACCAAGGATCAGTCCTGGGAAAAGTCAAAATTCAATAGTCCTCTATTCCAAACATCCCTTTTCTGTGTAAGGGTTTACTCCTTCCCTACCTTGGGGGCATGAGAATTATTTAATCTTTCATTTCTCTCCACTCCAAATTCTACAGCTCCAATATCCTCATATGGCACACCTTCCTACACAGTGAAAAGACAACACAGATGTACCCAAAGGTATTATTAATAGTACAGGACATCAAGAGAAAGGGCAAGGCAGCCAGGTGTGATAGCCCTCGCCTATTAACTGTTGAGGCAAGAGGATCCAAAGTTCCAGATCAGCCTCAGCAACTTAGCAAGACCATGCTTCAAAATAAAAAATTAAAAGAGCTTTGGGGATGTAGCTCAGTGGTACAATGGCCCTGGGTTCAACCGTCAGTATCATAGAGAGAGGGAGAGAGATGGAAAGAAGGGGAAAGAGAGAGAAGGGGAGACAGGAGGAGAGGAAGGGTGGGGGGAGAGGGGGAAGAGAAAAAGAAGGGGAGAAAGAGAGACAGAAAGAGACAGAGTGTCTACAGGTGTGTCAATAATGATATAATTCAAAGAACACCACACTAAAACAAAAGACGATGCCAAATGGGTTTTGTCCAGAATTTCTCAAATAGTATTGTTCACACATAAATACTAGTACTGGAAAGATAATATAAAAATTCAGTACCAATAAAGAATCATTTATAAAATATACTTAATTAGTAATCCTATTTTGCTGTTTTGCCCTATTTTACACATATAGTAGCCTATCTATTATTGCTAAAGAATTTATCTAACTGGAGACAGGAGCTAGCTACCTAGATGCTATCAATACACAAATCTCTGAAAGGTAAAAAAAAAAATTCATAAAAATTGTTTTCATTTTCTATGTAGTTAAGAGTTCCTTACAACATTTCAAAATGTCCCTGATTTACATTTTATGCATTCTAAAACACAGACGGTAAGTACCATACAATTCAATTCTAGATAAAAATAGTACAATAAAACAGGAACAGTTTTTCTTTATCCTAATTTTAAAGCCAAAAGAAGAAAACAAAAATGAGAAAAAAAAAATTATTAGCAGCAATGATACAAAAACAAAACAAAAAAAAACCAATCTGACACTTAAGTCTGTCAAGAAGTCAGGTGGGGCTCAAGGCAGCTCTAAACCAAACAGCAACCTAGTTCACCCCAATATAGCAGTTAAGAAATAGAGTCTAATCCAGGGAGAAGCAAATGAACAAGCTATTCTTCTTTCATAATTCAGTGAAATTAAGTATACTTTATTTTTAAAAACGCATTATACTTTCTGGAATGATATTAGCAAATATCATTGCTAGTTATTTCTTAGATAACCTTTTTGTTTCATTCTTTGAAGTTTTCCAATTTAAGGAATTTAAAATTATGACCATGTATGATTTTTATGTTTACATAAATTAAAGAAAAAAATTTAAATTAGCATTTCTTCCTAGCTAGAAATGTTTCAGCATCTTATCCTTTCTAGTTTAATGAGATGCTGGTTTATTCACTTTACATCACAGGAGAATGCATTATAGAGGATTTGTGTGTGAGGCAGATTAATTTTCTATTCAAATGACCAACAGTTTCTGATTTTGTAAATCTTACTTCTGGATTCTGCCACCCACATCTCACTATGGTCCATATGAGAATGCTTAGAATTGAAAAGCTATGTCAAATAGGTTATTTCTGAACCTCCTATCTTAATACCATGGGTTGTATGTTACCTAAGAAATTGCTACACCAAACACTTATGTGTGTCTCCTGTCTTAGTTGGTTTATTTGCCTTGGGTTCCCTTGTAGCTCCAAACTGTGGTATAATATAAAAATTACTTCCTATTCTGATTATTCTCTTTCAAATTGGAGCATAATTCAAGAAAAATTCATCTTCTAGTTCTGGAAGATGTGTATCAAACAAATAATATTTCAGAAACATTTTGATGAAAGACTATTAATAGTTTTAATTTTTATCTACAGAATTATTAAAGAATACTGAATGATGAAATGTTCCCACATCACAGCCTAATGACTATTTGGCTTCCAAGAACCATTTCATCTTTCCCTAAATAGCTGGCTCACATACTCTTTAAATATTATTATAGGGAGAAACTCAGTAGTCAAGTAAATAGCTCTGAGGTCAGCCTAACTTAAAATTCTAGCTCAACCACTTAATTCTAAGTACTCAGGTTAAATCAATCACTATTGCTTCAGTTTCCTTAGCAGCACATATTAGTATGTGACTAGAGGAAATAATGCCAAGATAGCATTGAATCTACCACAAGGAAAGTACTTGTATAAAAATACTAGCTATTCTTATGACATTATCCAGTTATTTTTCTTTGTTATGAAAGTTATAAATATGAGTTAAAAAAGACAACCTAGAAAGATGGGCAAATGACTTGGAAAGATATCTAAAATATAAAAATAAAAAAAAAAACATGTAAAATTGCATTCAACCTCCTTGGTATTCAGAAATGCAAATCAAACAGAATGAAAAACTCATACATACCCCAGAATGACTAAAATTTTAAAGACTCAGAATAAACAATGAAAAGATATGAAGCAAAAAGAAAGTCATGCAGCTGGTGGAAATATATTTTTGAAATGTTTGGCGCTATAACTATTTATTCAAGTAGAGGAAAAACATGATCTTAAGACCCAGCAATTTTACTTCTAGATAAACACCTAACAGAAATGTATATATACGTGCATTAAGAGACATGGACTCTGTGTACGCAAGAATGGGATCTTAATTAGAAAAAGTTATACTCCATGTATGTATGTCAAAATATACTCTACTGTCATGTATACCTAAAAAGAAAAAAAAAAAAAAAAAAAGGAACGTGAACTACAAATGCTCAAAGCAGCTTTGAGTGGGAAGAGCCCACACTGGAAACACTTAATATCTATTAACAATAGAAAGAATAAACTGGTATATTTGTCAAATAAAACATTTCAGGGAAAAAGGATGTGTTATAGCTATAGGCAACATCGATGAACCTCACAGACATAATGTTAAATGAAAGAACCCAGTAAAAAGATTTTGGTAAGATTCCATTTATTGTGGAGCTCAAAAATTTTACAAAATAAACTAGTGTTTAGAGATCCAAGTTTAGTGAATAAACTATTGAAAGAATAAACGTCAGGATAGCAGTTACTGGCAGAAGGGAGTAGAGGGAAAGGTTAGCAATTAGGGAGAGGATACAAGGTAATTTCTAGGGTGCAGGCAGTGACAATTAATGTGGACATTTTATGATAAACCTTGTATAAATGCAATTTTGTTACATTTCTGTTAGATTTAATAATCAAAAGGTATTAAAAAGCAAATACCCCAAACTTTGGAACTCTTTGGAAAATAATTTAATTAGAAAGATGGGTTAGTTACATGTTTCAGAGTTCCATTCTCTCAGAGGTAAAAGAGAAATCACTTTGTTGTTGGACAAGTTTTAATGGAATAACTTCGTTTCACTATTTGTAGTTAGTGCCATATAAACATGGAAATAAACTGACCACAGATTTTGAAGCAGAGACTGTGTGCAAGAGAGGGAACACGATACTAAATACTTTTTAATTGCTAAGATTGGAAACATGTTGAATCTGGAAAAAATAAAGCTTTGTGGGTTCAGGTTGGCAACGGCAGTGTCCCCCAGTCTCTGAGCCACTCATCCCCTTTTCTTGAAGGATAAGGCATGCTCACAGTTGAGTCCATGCCCCTCTTTCCTTGAAGAATAACACATTTTCACAGCTAAGTAGCTCTCTAGGTCAATTGCCAGCCTACAGAATTCCAGTAATCAGAAAGCATTTCTTCACTTCATTGTTTCCCTTTCAGTCTAAACCAACTATGTCTGTGCCAAGGTGGCTGACTGGGTCTGTATCACACGTAATCTTTTCACAAACAGGTTTGCTAGCCACAAAATTGGCCCTGTCTGCAGAGTATGCTATCCAGATAGGCTAAGAATTTTCCAAATCAAGTGCTGGGTTCTTTTAGCAGTTCCTTCTTCAATTTCTCATTCCTCTCACATTATATCATAAGCAACAAAGAGAAATCAGGCTGCATCTTTCACACTTCTGCTTGGAAATTTCCTCAGCTAAATATCCAAGTTTATCACTTACATAGTCAATTCTCCTTCTAATATAGAACATAATTCAGTCAAGTTCTGTCACTTTTATAACAAAGGTCACCTGTCCCTTAGTGTCCAATAAATGTTCCTCTTTGTGACTGGGGCTGCACTAGAGTGCTTTTAATGTTCATACTTTCAGCAACATTCTCTTCCTAATAATTGACATGTTCTCTGGAATGAATCTTCCTCTATAACTCTCCTCTCTTCTGAGCATTCACTAGAAGCACCTTCAGTGTTTACAGTTTTTTAAAGTTTCTTCAAGGCAATCTAAGCTTTTTCTATTAAGTACCTTAAACTTTTGTTTCTCTCCATTTTCCAATTCCAAAGCCACTTAAACATTCTGAAGTATTTGTTCCAGTGTTTGTTTGTCTTAAAATCTGTATTAGGCTTCTAGGGCTGCAAAATAAAATACCACAATTGGGTGGCCTTAAGAACATAGGAATATGTATAGTTTTTACAATTTTGGAGGTTCAGAAGTCCAAAATCAAGATGTCAGTTGGGCTACACTCTCTCCAAAGGCTCTAGGGGAGGATCCTTCCTTGCCTCTTTCCAGTTTCTAATAGCTGCTGATAACCTGCGGTTTTTCTTGACTTATATATAGATGCATCACTCTATAATATCAGCTTCCATCAACACATGTCCTTCTCCCTACTTACTGTGTCTTCACATTCTATTGTCTGTGTCCAAATTTCCCTTATTTAGTAATGATATCATCCACTGGAGTTAGGGGCTACCCTAATCATGACCTCATCTTAATTGGGTTATACCTACAAAGACATTATTTCTAAATAATGTAATATTCATGGGTATCAGAGGATAGGACTTGAGCATATCTTTTTGGAGGCAGATTTAACTCACCACACAGAAAAACTCTAGAGACTTTTGAGGAAATAATAACAGTAATTTAGTGATCTGAACATATGCTGTAAAGTCCCTGGTCTTTAGAATTCCTCTATTGGTGTTAGAAGTTAATTTAACCTTGCCTAACTATGATTTTTTTACATAACTTCATAATTAATCATTTTCCAAACAAAAGCATCTTTATTTAGAATGAATAAACACATGAATCTCTAACCTTTAGTGCTTCAGTAGCCTTGCGGAGTTCCTTAATAACAGATGATAAAGCTTCTGGATTAATTCCTTGTTCACAAAGCCGTACACAAATAGACAGTGTTTCCATATCTAAGCCAGTATTCAAAATTCTTGAAATCTCAAGCAGAACTACAAAAACACATAAAGAAAACTTAAAAAAAAACTTAAAAGCATTTAAAAATATGCACATAGTACTTTTAATTCATATATTCTTATATAATATCAAAGAATTTGCAAACAGGATTTGGAAATCCATTCTTAATACTGATTAAAGATACTTTCCTATTTTTAAATACTCTTTGATAATAGGATTTAATTAGTCACACAACATTTATTCCATGGAAACACTATAAATATTCATTCCATTTTAAGAGTTAGTGTGTTGGCACATGACTGTAATCCCAGCGGCTTGGGAGGGTGAAGCAGCAGGATCGCAAGTTCAAAGCCAGCCCCAGCAATAGTGAGGCACTAAGAAACTCAATGAGATCCTTTCTCTAGATAAAATACAAAATAGGGCTGGGCATGTGGCTCAATGGTCAAGAGCCTGAGGTTCAATTCCCCATACCAAGAAAAAAAGAGGCGACTCTCCTATCTCCCCCAATAAAATAATATCTGTACACACTAACTTTATTACAATAAGAACTGCTCAGTCAGTAATGTATATATTTAAGGATTAAGAGAGCTTGGAAAGTTTTATAACAATTTGACAAAGTAATCATATCCGTTGACTTAACAATAAAAATAAAAGCTTGGAATTTTTTTTTCTCTAGCTTTGTTCTTCCAGTACTGCAGTTTACAAAAGCATCTCTCTTTCATACGAGAAGTACTACCACAGAGAACCCAGGTTACCAAAATGATTTTCCAGGAATTCCTTCTATTACATGATGTATACATAATAATGATTCCATTGAACTATTTAATGTTGTTTCCCATGTGTTTAGAATGGAAGTCAACTGTTAACATAATCTATTGTTTATCATTTCCCTTTGCATCATGCTTAGAAAGTTATTCCCCATGAAACACTTGTATTCACCAGTATTTTCTTCCATTCCATAAACATTTAAATATTTAATTCCCTGCAGTTTGGGTAGAAGATAGGACCTAACTTTCCTTCCAGAAATAAGCCAACTGCCACAATACCATTTATTAAATGATCTTTCATTTTATTGCTCAACTGAGATGCCACCTTTATCACACAGTAAATATCCTACAGATCTGATACATGTTTGGCTTATCCCAGAGACACAATTTTTATTACTAATTTGATATTGCATGTAGTAGGTTAAAGATTCCTGTCACCTTTCAGGTACTTAAAGTAAGCCCTCTTATTCTCTAGAATTTTTCATCCATTTCAAAAACAAATTCCATTTAAATAGTTATCTGAATTCCATGAAAACTACTAATTATAAGAACAAGTTAACAATATTTGTTCACCTACTAATTTAAGTCTAAGTACTAAAAATGTTTAGAGTATTCATAATGTTCATGGTAATGGATCCTTCCCACTTTTTCATATCAGACATTCATTTTTCATCTCTAGAAGCTAGAGTCTTAAAAATATTGTTAGCTGAGTGCAGTGGTACATATCTATAATCCCAATTACTCAAAGGCTGAGGTAATACTACAAGTGCAACCTACCCTGGGAAATTCAGTGAAAACTTGTCTGAAAATGAAATTTTAGGTCGGGTATAGTGGTAAATGCCTGTGATCCAAGTGACTCAGGAGGCTGAAACAGGAACATCACAAGTTCAAGACCAGTTTCAGAAACTTAGCAAGACCCTGTTTCAAACTGAAAAGGACTAGTGATGGAGCTCAGTGGTAGATCACTCATGGGTTCAATCTCCAGTACCAACAACAATTTTTAACAAGGACTAGGGAAGTAGCTCAGTGGTAAAACCCACTTGCCTAGCATGCATGAGTCCTGAGTTCAATCCCCACTTCAAAACATCTGCATATCTGTGTATCTTCCATGTCTCTATTAAACTTTTTGAACAAGGACAGTTCTAATACTTTTGTCTAATTTTAACATCTGTGTCATTTCTATCTGTGTTAACTGAATTTTTTTCCCCAATGAGCCATACTACTTTGCTTATCTGACAATCTTCAATTAGATATCACAAGTTGAGAATTTTCTTGGGTGCTAGGTATTTTTTGATTTCCATATATATCCTTGAGTTTTGTAATGAAAGTTATCCAGAAACAATCTGATCCTCTTCAGATCTGTTAGGCAGAACCAGAGCCCTGTTTAGTGTAGAGCCAATTATTCCCCACTACTGGGACAAGACTTTTCCAAGAACTCTAACCAGTGTTTCACAAATGGTTTTCATTCTGACAGAATGGCACTATGACTACACCCTGTGTGAGCATGGTATACTGGTCTCTCAAACCTTTTGGATAGTTCTTTCCCTAACTTTCTGTGTGCCCCCGCCCCACCCCACCCCACAAAGTACTACTCAATGCTCTGTTGAATATAAAAGGGGATTCTTCTCCAGATCTTCAGAATTCTCTTTGGGTTCTTCCTTTTCAGGTACTCTGTTCTGCAGCATGGGAAATCCAGGTAAACCCCAGTAGATGCCTGTGTTCAGCTTGCAATCAGGGAGATAAGCTGTGTACCAGGCTGCAGAGAGGCCTGGAAAACTCTCTGAAGGCAATCTGCAACGGACAGCTTACTTCATTTGTTTGCTGTCCTTCAGGGACTACTGTCCTTTGATGCCTAAGGCCCAGTGTCTTGAAAACCTTTGTCCTGTATGTTTTACCTGTGTTTTGTTCAAGGAAAGTAAATTGTTACTCTGTGGTGAAAACTGATGGCCGTTCCTATTTTCATTTCTTTAGCTTTGATTGTCCTATTTACTAATACTTTAATCATCTATTATCTTATTGCTGTTGTTTTGTCTTTATTTAAGGCTATATTCTTAATGTGTTTGAGATTGAGCCATAATCTGTTTCCCTAAGAGTGATTAGAAATGTAATTTCTAGAGACAGACTACTTGGGTTCTAGGTAGACAGGCTACCTAGCTTTATTACTAGATAAGTAATTTATTACTAGGAAAGTGTATTTATTTTACCACTGCATTAAATGCAGGTAATAAGACTTTATAGAATTAGGGTTAGGATTAACGGATTCACTTTAGGATGCAGCTAGGCATATAGTAGTGCTCAATAAAGAGCTAGCTATTACTAGCACACTATCATTTTAATTTTCCATTTTAGTTGTTTTCTACCTCTTAGGTTCTATCATTCTTAACTGTAAAAATTCATTTTTTAAATAGGGAATTTCTCGTGTACAACCTGGGTTGCTGATATGTTCTCAGATAGTCTCACCCTATCTCAGCCTTCTGGATCAGGCCTTGTAGAAGAATCTTGGCTCTAGACCCAGAAAACAAATGGGTGGTGCTTCTCAGTCACTGGCCATGGCAGATGGTACATTTCTGATTCCAGGTTTGCTCAGGCAAGCCCGCATGCTTTCTCAGGTTCTATTCCCAATACCCTGCTGTGGTTCCCATCTGCTCCTTTCTTTTGGGAAAACCTCTCTAATCAGTGGAGACTTCCTTTTCTTGTTTTTGAATATGGCTATACTGATAATTATATTACCTTATTATTTTCTATCATTTTCATACACTTGATGTAGAAAATTTCAGCAAGCGTTCAACTGACATACTGAATCTTTACTTTCTGTAAGTTTTATTTTTGACTGTTCTCACAAATGGATTCTACTTCCATTGTTTTTTGTTTGTTTGTTTGTTTATTTTATGATCCTTGTTTATTCCCTCTGGATACATGGGGATGTTACAATTTTTATTTTATAGCCAGTTAGTGTAACAAAGTCTACTGAAGTTTCTAACAAATTTTCAATTCTTATATTTTCTAGTCAGATCACTTCACCTACAAATAAGTTTCATCTTCTTTTTAATCATCATTTTTCATGCTATTTGTCAAATTCTTAAAATTAGTATTTTTTTTACAAAACAGTAAAAGCAAGTGTTTACAATTTTATTTGGAATGCATGTAACAATAGCATTAAGAATGGAGTTGGTTTTTATAGTTATCTGTAATTAACCATATTAAAAATGTAACATTTTCTTGTTAGGATTTTTTCATATTAAGCAAGCCTGCATTTTATCTAGGGGTACATGCTGCCCCATTTCTCATTGTTGTTTGCTATAAACACACTTGAGAAGTACCCAAGGAAAAGAGTACTGCATTTATGGCCTTGCATTCTTGGTTTACAGATCAAGAATGTGCAGATATGCTTAGGGCAACCGGTAAACTGTATTTTCCAAAAATGACACTGTACTGACTTTCAAGGCAAGGTTTAAAAAGGCAATTTAGCTTCCTCCTGGCTCTTTTGAGTCACTTTCCCTTGAAACCATCCACCAAGTATGAGGGAACCTCATGTTTAGACCACAGCCCCTGCTGAGGGTCAACATGATATTCAGCATCACTTAGAAGGTAAGTTAACAAGGAGGTTTTGGGATGACTGTTGACTTAGCTTCTGTCTAAATGAAATCCATGAGACCCTCAGCAATAACTATCATGATTAGTCTGGTCAACACCTAAAACTGTGAGAGAAAAATCTTTGTTTTATGGGGTGGTTTGTTTTGCAGCAACAGATAACTAGAACAGATACTCAGATCCTACTCCAACTGTACCATCACCATCATCATCATGATTAACTGTTCTTGACAAATTTTCCTCTTTCCCGTTTGTTTTCTTCATAGTAGACTCCCTACCTATAAATGCTATACTTATTTTTGACTTTATAACTTTGTTGATGTTTTCCTCTTCTGCCTTTACTCATTCTTTCATATAATTCCATATTGTCTTTTGAATTCATCTCAGTTTTAGTTATTTCTTTCTTTAAGCTTTGGTCTGTTTTTAAATTGACATTGATTTTTACTTTGTATTGACACAAGCTGTTTGTAAACATTGATTATTTCCTTAAGGAAATAGCCTACTGTGTAATTAGTACCACATGCACATCACCTTATTATGCTACTGCTTGAAAGATAATTGTGCAGACAGTTAGAGATTCTAGTCCTCACAGACATTATGGTCTAGGAGAGATAAGTATTAAAATAACTGACTGCTAGAGTTTGAATGTGTTTCCCAAAATCCATAGATAAGGCACTTGATCCCCAATGCAACAGCATTGAGAGGTAGGACATTTAAGAGGTGACTAAACCATGAGGGCTCTGTCCTCAGGAATGGATTAATGTCATCACTCCAGGAGTGGTTTAGTTATCCCTTGGGAGAGGGTTCCTGTTAAAGGATGAATCACCCCCAACCCCTTGTACAGTGTACTCTTGTTCTTTCACCTTCCACATGAGATGATGCAGCAAGAAGGCCCTTGACAGTTGCAAGCCCCTCAACTTTGGACTTTCCAGCCTCTGAAACTGCAAGAAATAAATCTCTGCTGTTTACAAATTACCCAGTCTCAGATATTCTGGTATAGTACCTCAAGACAGACTAAGATTCCAGTTCTAAGTAAAATAATAGAAAACAACATAATCCTGTAATGAATTACAAAGGCATCTTGTCAAGTTTGGAAGGACAGTGTTTCAGAAAGACTGGTCTAAAGAAGTAATAATCTTAAGATTCCAGAAATGAACAGAAATCAAATAGAGGCAGGCAGAAGAGTAAAAACTGATAGCAGGGCTGATGCTGTAGCTCAGTGGTAAAGTGCTCACCTAGCATGCATGAGGCACTGGGTTCAATCCTCAGCACCACATAAAAATAAAATAAAGATATTGTGTCCACCTAAAACTAATAATAATAATAATAAATTTAAAATGATATCAAAGAACACAGCTTGTAAATTCACATACCTGAATAGCTAGTGTGAAGTCAATGTTATTAACAGACTAAATGGGTGTAAAATAGGAGATAAGGGAGATATGCAAATCCACTAAGAACCTAATAAAGATTTTAGAACTTTAGGAAGGTATTGGAAAATATAATATGTGCAGAAAAATTATAAGGACTACCTGCTTCCTCCCAAGTTTGAAGTATCATTAACAAAATCCTTTCATTTCATGATTAAAATGAAAATTTTTACTGTTGGGTTCTGCAACCCTTGCCAATCACTGACGTCTATTAAAAGCTTAAATCACTGTAAACTGATTAATGTATGAAAAGGAGGAAGAAGGTGAAGAGAAATATACTAAGTCTTGAGGGAAAATACAGTAGCTGCTATTGAGGGAAACAGCAATCAAAAAACTCTGGTCTTTTCTTTTATATGTTCTTTCACTCTTTATTATCTTCATTTTACATTAATTATCTTAAGAAAGACCTTGACAATGCAAACTATTAGTTCTCATTTGTGCATCCACATTTCCACCAGGCATAAAATAGCACTTCTTCATTCATATGGGATCCTACAGCTATATAAATAAGGACCCTAAACATAGGTAATGTGAGAAAATTGGCTAGAAGCAAGGCCTCATACTTCTAGCCCTATTCCAAAAATACACTGGCTTCCAAGGAAAGATACAATGTGGTAATGTTATATACATACCAATCCCTTATGTACATAAAGTCACTTTCAAAACAAAACTAATAATCTGTGAGGCACAAGAAGGATGAAAAAATAAGCTGATAGGATGTTAAGAATGAGAGTCTCATTAAAACAGCAAAGTAGTGGTTAGGCAAAAAAAAAAAAAAAATTAGATGCAAATGCTCTATTAGTATAAACAATTATTTGAAAAGGAAAGCAGCAGTCACTGAAGAAAAATCCAGAAGCCTTTATCAGAAGCTCCCATTTGGAAGGGCTATGTAAGAACTTCAGTGAAGGAGACAGAGCAGAATGGCTGACAAACCTAGTGAGAATTCTACAGAATTATATTCTAACAGAGTAGGAGACTGATATGGGTAACTCCTGGAAAATGTCAAGACGAACTATAATTTGCAATATTTAACATTCCTCAAAACACATTTAGAAGGTTGCGAGTAAAGAGATAAAGCTGATCGCCTTTGATATGCCTTTACCTAGTTGTCTTAATATTCACAATCATCCTTGGGAGGTAGGGTTTTATTTTACAGGGTGAAAACAAAGTAGCTTATCCAAGTTCACTCCAGAAACACTAGTGGTAGAGGAGGTTAACTCGAAGACACCTTTTTCATCTATGCAAGTGTGCAGGCTCTATGCCCACATGCCTCGGGCGGGGCGCGATAACGGGAAACCATAGCCACAGCACCCGGGCACCGGCGTCATCTGCTCCAAAATTAACTGGAGCAATTACGATGAAGGGGCGCCAGATACTTAAACTGCGCCTACTGAAGTGCCAGGGGCATGAAACAGAGCGGTGACTGCACACCCCCTACTCATATCCTGGGGGTTTCCAGTTCCGCCGGCTTCCAGAGCGCTCCGACTGCGCGCTGTAAGGGTGCTGGGCGCGGGCGGGCGCGGGAGGACAGAAGCGGGTCGCGCGAGACGTGGGACGCAAAGGCGCGGTCCTCGAGGTCTCAGGAGCGCAACCGGCAGACGCGAGGGCCAGAACGCCGTGCGCGCGACAAACTACACCGGAGCCGAGGACAACTCTCAAGGGATGGGCCATCAGCTATGCGGTGCTAGCGGGTCCCTTCGTGGACCTTCAAAGATGCCGTTTTGGGCTGGAAGAAGACCGCACGCCCTCTTCGTGCTCCCCAGTCCTGGGGGCCTTGACTGCGGGAAATGGAAGCAAGGTAGAGGGAGCGCAACGGGCACTCACCATCCATGGTCTCCCTCACCGCATTCAGATTCGCCGCCGCGGTCGCCGACGACCCGGCGCCGCTGCCACTCGCCATGGCGGAGGCTGAGGGAGGCGGGAGAAGGGCCTGACCCGGAACTGGAGCGCCTTCCTTTCTCCTGGGCAATCACAGCGCGCGTCGGGGCACACGCCGGAAAGGCTCCGCCCCTCGTGCTCGTCGCCAACGTGAGGTTGCGTTGATTTGAATTTGGAGCCTCGTTACTTAGCGCGGAATGAAGAGCGAGGAGTTGCCTTTCGAATTTACTCGGGCGCCTCGATACGATTGGCTGGTTCGCGGACAGCGGTGCTACGCCATTGGCCAGTGGGCCCCCAGCCCCGTGCCCTGGTTGGCCCAAGACAGCGCGGAAGCGGGGAGTTAAAGAGTCTGACTGTCGTGGGAGCTGGCCTGGCCCCCTGGGAGCCCCCTGGAGTGGATATTTGGGGCTTCCTTTTTGTACACACCTTTAGGTACGTTCTTGTGACTCCCAGCCTTTCCTCCTGTCTCGAATTGGAGAGCTCAGTTTCCCAGTTCCAGACCTGGCCCTCCACCACCCCGTGGAGGAATGGGAGCAGTGGGGGAGTACGTGTCGAAGAGAGGGGCGCTCTGAGTAATCTAGGACTAGGGTGACACTCCACTGCTCTTCACCCAAGGAAGCCAGCGGTATTTCAGTCTTTAAGAAGTAGATTCTTCTTTTTCTCTGGTCCTCGCACCCTGTGACTGGAAGTAATGCAGTCGCGCTTACTCTCTCGAGGTGGAGGGTGGGGGAAGTGGTAAAAGGAGATGTTTGGTGAATGGCAACCAGAGGCAGTTAATTCCCTGGATCCTATCAGTCATACTTCTCTTTTCACAGGCTGATGTGCAAGAAGGGCACCCATGCTTCAGCTTCCTCATTTCTTATTTGCTTACTACTAGGAATTGTTTAATAATAACTGCAATTTGATAGGGGATTGCATGAGATAATTAATAAAAAACTACCGATGGAAGCCCGTTAGTCGAAAAGTATTTGTGCCTATTGTAATATTTAATTGCCTCAAAGTCGATTCTGGACTCGTATTTGCCTTACTGAACAACAAAATGATAGCACTGGTATTTAACTTGTAACAAGATTATGTCAAGGATCACTCGAGAAAGTGTGATGTTTCTTGTACAAACTATGAGTGTTAGGTTTGAAGCTTATTCTTTTTATGAAATATGTGTGTGCTGACCACATTTTAATTGTCAGAATTAATATGTATGATACTTTGTGATTTTAATACGTATACTTCTGGTTTCTTTGTAGTTTGTTTTCTGTGCAATGGGAGATGTCAAAGAATTAAAAATGCAAATAACACCGGAAACTCCAGGAAGGATCCCTGTTTTAAATCCTTTTGAAAGTCCTGGTGATTACTCTAATCTCCACGAACAAACTCTTGCCAGTCCTTCTGTTTTTAAATCCACAAAATTACCAGTAAGTTATTCTTAACTAGAGTTTACAATTATATTTAAATGTAAATATCTTCCACAAAGTAAGGAGAAAGTACATTATGGAACATATATAGCTGCAGTGTGCTTTTTAAATTGTAGTGTTCACTATAATCTAGTGGTTAGGCTAATAATAAGTTAGGTAGACAAATTTGCAGTTAGCACTTGCTTTTTTAAAAATTAATTTTTAAAATTAATGTGGTATATACACAGAATGAAGTTTTATTCAGCCATAAAGAAGCATGGGATTATGTTCTTTGCAGGGAAATGGATAAAACTTAAGAACATTTAGTTAAGTGAGATTAGCCAAACTCACAAAGTCAAGGGTCCTAGCTTTTCTCTTATATGTAGAAACTAAAAAGGAAAAAAGGAAAAGAAAGGTGATAAGTTTCTTATAAATATTGAAGGGAGATCACTATAGTAGAAGAAAGGGACCAGGGGGAAAGAAAGGGGAAATACTAGGGAATGATATTGGCCAAATTATACTGTATTATATTGTGTGCATGTACAGATATAGAACAATGAGTCCCATCATTATATATTCACCAATAAAAATAGGGAATAAAGAAAAAAATTAAATTTACTTAAATTAGGTTTTTTTTTTTTTTTTGGTATCTGGGCTTGAACCCAGGGGTACTTAACCACTGAGCCACATCCCTAGCCCTTTTAATTTTTTATTTTGAGATAGGGGCCTGGCTACCTGCTTAGGCCTTCACTAAGTTGCTGAGGCTGGCTTTGAATTTGTGAATCTTCTGCTTCAGCCTCCCAAGTCACTGGGATTATAGGCATGTGCCACTGTGCCTGGTTTAAATTAATTCTTAATTGATACCTAAAAGTTGTACACAAGTGAAATTTGGGTACATGCATATGTTGTGTAATGTTTCAATCAGAATAAACATCCATCTCAAACGTTTTTTATGTCTATGGCAAAACCATAAAATCTTAGCTTTTTGAAATAAAGTACATAATTGTTGTCTATAGTCACACTATTGGGCAATAGCACATCAGAATTTCTTACTCCTATCTAACTAGCATTTGTTTTTTTTTTTCAATAATTCAAGAAATAACTTTAGCATTCTGTCATTGTATGCGTAACTAGATACTGTGGCTGATGATATAATTAGTTTTTTAATTTTCTAATTAAAATTTTCTAATTACCTATCTAAATTGTTAAAGAAACAAGATTTGAGTGTTGCTTTGTATCAGATCCATTGCTTAGCATAGGTGTTACACAGTGTATAAGTTAGAATCATTAGGTATAAACCCCTGGTGAGCTCCTCCTCCAGTACAGGAAACAGCAAACTTTCTGTAAAGGGTTGGACCGGAAATATTTAGGCTTTGCAGATCATCTGGTCATTGTCAAACTACTCACCTCTGCCTTGAATCAAAAAAGCAGCCATGGGCAATGTGTGAAATAAATGAATGCTAGCTGTGTTCTAATAAAGCTTTATTTGTAGACTGAAATTTGAATTTCATTTAATTTTTATGTTGTGATGTTTAATATTGTTTTGAGTTTAACCATTTAAAAATGTTCTTAGCTTCTATGCTGTGATAAAAAGAAACCAACTCCTATGCTAATGAATAGATTCAACTGAATGAGCAGTTTCAAAGCAGTGTGATATGTGCCATGATTAGCAGTTAGCACAAGGGAGATGTGAAAGGGAAAATGCTACTTAGATTAGAGAAGACTTCATTCCTTTAGTTTGTTTTTATGGTTATTTGCTACTTTGGAAAAGTTTTTTTGAAGTCTGTTAACCTAGTTAGTTACCTAGAAAAACTGCAAACCAAGTGATTGTTTCTATTGTACTTTTATATGAGCTTGGGCAGTGAGCAGGTGTGTACTTGAGGAAAGTCAGGCCATGTTACAGTTCAGATGGAATCATCTCATTAATTTGACCTTGTGATTTTTAATTGAATCATGTTAAAACTTAGTCATCTTTTGATCTTAATTAAAGTAGGTAATGGAATGACTCATTTAATTCTCAAAGCTAGAATGTATAGCATCTTGAGTTTTTAGGCCTGAGTTCATCTAGAATTATTAGTTCCAAAATTAGGATTTGGATAAGCTTTTGAATCAGTTGGATAGTTGAATATAGAGAAGCACTAGTTGCAACTAATATAATTCGAAGGATCAACTATTTTGTGAGCTTTTGTAGCTGCTCCTGTAGTTAGGACTTTAAATTTCAGTTCATTCTTAGTGAAAATAAAGATCTTTGATAACTCTGAGAGATTTTAATATTTATATGGGCATGGTGTACCACTGTTGAGTATTAATTGTGGAGTTGCTATACCTTTGCTACACAATTGTGATTCTTCTATTTTTATGTAATTTTTTAAATCACTCCATGGAAAATTTTGATATTTTAAGAGATATTGCCAAGACAGTTGATTTAATATAAGTTAATTATCATTTGCCATTTAGTGGTAAAGTCAAAATTTCTTTTTAAATTTTTTTATAGTTGTAGGTAGATAACATGCCTTTATTTTGTTTGTTTTTAATTTTTTGTGGTGCTAAGGATCAAACCCAGTGACTCTCACGTGCTAGACAAGTGCTCTGGCACTGAGCTATAGCCCTAGCCCTAAAGTCAAAATTTTAAATAGAAGCTCTTTATAGCATTCACATTAATTTTGAAGGTGACATTGGTTAGCATTTTGATGAACTATTTTAGTTTTCTATTACTCATGAGCTCACTTTCTTCTGTTAAGACTCCAGGGAAATTTAGGTGGTCTATTGATCAACTAGCTGTAATAAATCCTGTAGAAATAGACTCAGAAGAGATTGATCGCCAAGCTTCATACTTAAGTCATTCTCGGTAAGTTTTCCTTTTTTGTACTTAAGTGTAAGTGAAGAGAGATAGGAAATTTTAGAGGTTGAGTATTTGTGTATGTAAAGATATCCAGGAAGAAAACATACTGATGGGGATTTTTTTCCTATCTGAAAATGAGTGAGTTTGAAGAACTGTATCTCAAAGGATTCCCTGGATAGGATTTTTTTTTAAGAGATAAACTTCTGGCTCTGCTACTTAGGGGACTTGATAGAGAGGAGGGAATTTTTAAAATTTGTGATTTTCTCCATGATTTTTACTTCTGACTTGTTTTTTAATGTTGTGATAAAGCAAAATTCTGTTTAGTTGTGATATGTGTTTGGGGAAGCCTAAAACCTCCTTAACAAGTTAAGACACTTTGAATGGAAGAGTATGCATTAGCAACAGAGAGATTTCTGACTTAATAGTTCACTGTGGGGATCTGAATTACATTTCCTTGGCTTCTTCGCAATACTGGAGCAGTCTTAACTTCTTTGTGGATGTGTTGTGAAGGTTTCAAGGCTTCAGACTTGTGCTTCTTTAGGGGAACAGCTAGTTTTTATTACAAATAGGTATTTAGAGTGTGAAGAACTCTTGTTTTATAGTTTGTTTGTTTTTGTTTTTTGTATTTGAAAAACCAAATACATGGTATGACCACCTTTTAATTTTCTTTTATACAATAGATGTGTTGTTCATCCAAAACAATGGGATTCTTTTCCTTTTGACTCTAGGATTCCTTCACACCAAGAGTCACACATGTTGAGATATTCTTACAAATACTTGTTTGGCTTTTCTACCTAATGCTCTCTGCTTGGTAAATTGATAACTGTTCATTCAAAATTAATTAATGCCCATTTTTTATAGGAAGACTATATATAGAAGGGAGATAAATTTTTATTTATTTATTTTTGCATTACAATTCTTAATACACCATTATATAATAATTTATCATATCTCTGATTATATATAAGGTATGTTGACACCAAATTCACATCTTCATACATGTATTTTGTATAATGATGAGGGTGTCCTTAGAAGGGACATAAATTTAAAAAGGATTTTAAGTTAAATTTAATACTTTTGAAAGAGAAGGTGAAAAGAATATCTAAAAGCAAATAAATCACAATTAATAATTTGTCTCATATGAACTATATATTTTATTATTCACCTCATCTCTTTAATATAATGAATCATGACAACTTTACATCTTTCAATCAAGAGTGATTGATTTATTGAACACTCTGAGGCTCTCTAAGAAATACTGAAAAATATATTAAGATATTATAGAATATTATTCTATATAATATAGAATATATTATATTCTGAACACTAACAATACAATTTAACCAAGGTTGCAGCACATCATTTCTACAATTATTTATAAATTATGTATTGGTTGGGTATGTTTATAAAGAGAATCTTGTTATATTTCAGTTTTGTGATATGGGTAGGGGGAAATATTATAATATTAATTTATTAATGTAATTCAATGAATGCTTATGACTTTTGCCAAGGATAGTGAAAATAGTCTTAACACAACAAGCTGATTCATTATTAGAAGCAAGCAATGACTTCTGCTATCTTTTCTTAACTAACCAAAATATCTTTTTCAGTTCTTCCCTTCCTTTTCATCCCATAGCACATACAGAAAATGATAATTATAGGCTTACTAGTACAATTAAATAAGTCTTGTCCAGATAGAAGGTGACCAGTCCTGAAGGTCTCCTCTCTTTTCCCTACAACATTCAGAGTACACATGCTACCTTCATACATCGTACCAGTGTTCATTGTTTGCTGGTTAGGATACTTTGCCCTATATGACTTTTTAGGGCCTGCCATCACCTGGCACTACAATATTTTACTACTTTTAGCAATCAGCTGAATATTTTAAGTTCTTGAAGTCCCTCTGATGAAACAGCAAAAAGTTTCTGAATGAGGTAAAGCTAGATTAGGGCTTCCTGGATGCTAAGAATATTATGCACTGTCATTTTGACCTGTTGTGACCATGATCAGATGAAGAAAACTGAGTCATTATTCTCAAAATGGCTGTTGTTCAAACTGGGATATGTAGATTTTCACCTTAATTTATATTCTCAGAATTCTCTTACTTGAAAAATCCATTTGATTTAAATTTCTGCAATGTGTATATTCTTGTACAGCTTTGTTAAACTGATAACTAATACATACATAAGTAGTTTCTTAGAGAAAATAATTTGGAATTATTGTAAAAAAATCGCTGTACCAATTTATGGATGGAATGCAAACATTCTTTCCTGGAACATAATAAAGAAGTGGTCCCATGAGGCTAACTGCCTATTGCTTGGCAAGTATATGCCTTATGCTTGAGACCCAACATTTTATATTAAGTCATGTATCTGAGAAGTTTGTGTTGCTATAATTCCATATTGTGTCAAAGTGAAACAAAAGAATTGATTTGAACAAAATTTTACATTGTTACTGTCTTATTTCAAAATTAATATTTTTGCCTGTTTATTTAGAATTCTTAGGATGATAGTTTCTTCTTTTTCAGAGTAAAAGTTTATCTTAAAATAACTAAATGTAAAAATATGGTAAACTGCCTATAAAAGGAATTTGAACAATTTTTAGATTTCTGTCAAATGAAATGCTTATTGATTTGTGTTGATTAAAAGGCAGACTTTCTTCAAATTACTGTTGTTGATAGTGATTTAAATGTATTAATGTAAATCTTTTCAAAGAAACTATAATTCCGTTCAAACTTTGAATGGAAAAGAGGGAGGTAAACCTAATGGCTAAATGCTGGATGTCAGAATACTTCCATTAACTAAATGCTATAAGATATCAATTTTTCTTTTAAAATGAGCCTAACATTTATTTGCCCATTTTCAATGGAGGGAAATTATTTCTTTGAAAGGTTATTATTTTAAATGTTCACTAAGCTTAAGTAATGGCCTGGTTATTTTTCTTCCTTATCTCTGTATAGAATAGATAAAGATGTGGAAGACAAAAGACAAAAAGCCATTGAAGAGGTAATTTACAATTGCTACTGATTAAGCCAGTTAAGGATGAGTTCTGCATGTGTGTCTTCAAATCCTTCACTGTCCCCTCTTGCTCCCTGCCAAACCTCCCATTCCCTGACCTCAGCTGTGTTGAGCATCCTTCTGTGCTCTTATAAGACCAGTGATTTTCAGCTATCTCTGTAACTCTTAAGACTCAAATACAATTGCAGTGACAGCCTACTGCTTCTCTCCCTACTTTTTTTTTTTTAGGCAAATATTGTGCTTTATCATCTTTTCATTCTCAGAACCTAGCACAATTTGTCTTTCTTGTGCCTTCAGAATATTGATTAGCACAAAATTCTGTTTCAAGTTGGAATTTATTTAAAGGAAGTTGAGTATATTTAGTCCTTCAAAATCTAGATTGGATTAGGTAGTTTTATCCTTTTTGGTGGAGTGTGGGTACTAGGGATTGAACTCAAGGGCACTCAACCACTGACCCACATCCCCAGCCCTATTTATTTATTTATTTATTTAGAGACAAAGTCTCAATGAGTTGCTTAGTACCTCATTTTGCTGAGGCTGGCTTTGAACTCACAATCATCTTGGCTCATCCTCCCAACCATTGGGATTACAGGAGTGCGCCACTGTGCCCATCTATGTTTTATCTTTTGTTGTTGTTAATATTAATACTTTTAAGACATAGATATATTCCATGAAATAAAGTGACTATTAAATATAAATGAAAGGGTTTTTGTTTGTTTGTTTAGTAAAAATAATGAACTAAGTTTTTCATCTTTTACTTTTTTGTTTGCTGAATTACTTCTCTTAAGGTGTAAGTAAGGGTTATCTATCTAGTTCTTTCCTCAGCAAGTCTTTGTATTGTGGCAGTATTTCTGTTTTTTTCTTTTATCCCCTTTTTCTCTCTGTAGCCTCCTCCCTGCTTCTCTATTTCTTAGCTATACTTGGCTTTTCTACACCCCAGAAGACCTGCTATGGCATGTTCATAGGTCACGTGGTGAACTGGCCTCTCTGGCACTAATTTTTTCTAGTAAAGGTACTATCCCTTTTATTTCAGATTATTAACTATTTTTTAGAAAACAATTTAATATTAACTCCTGCCAAACATCCTTACCTAAAATTCTAATCTTTTCAGTGTGAAAAATCACTTAATTCACCCCCAGCTTAATATTCTTAGACTCTTCCTAATTTTCCAATATTTTGGAAAATACACTTTCTTTTTAGAAAACTTGCAGTTCTTTTAAAGAGAAATTTAGCAGACAAAACTTAAGGAAATGTATTTAGAGTAAAGATTGGGGTTAGTATATCAGAAACAAATTAATTTTTTATTTTTAACATTTTTTAAAACAGTTACTTATATGTATATGGTTAAAAAAAATTTCAAAAGCAAAGAAAAATATAAAATGAAAATAAAAACCTCTTGTTCCCCCATCACCTCTGAAGGCAACTGCTATTAACATTTCATGTGTATGATTTGAGATTAATTTTATATATATTTTAACATATGTAATTTAAATGTGTTAGACAAATAGGTTCATCCTTTGCATACTGTTTTGCATCTTGCTCTTTTTGCTTAATAATCATTTAAAAATATTTTTGATAATTAGCACATATAGATTTTTATATTCTTTTAGTAACAACTTAATAACGTAGCTATTATTGATAGATATTTAAGATGTGTTCATTGTCTTTGTATTGCAATCTTGTGCAGTATAATTTGCACAACATGATTTATCCCTGTATTTTGTTTACTTGAAATGACTTGGTAACCAGAGGCTTTATGAATTTGCAGTTTTGTTAAATTTTGCCACATTGCCCTCCTAAAAGGTTGTACCAATTTAAATACCTGGCACATTATGATGCAGTATGATATAGCTTGTTTTCTAATCTGCAGTACTGATTAAACTTTTAAAAAATTGTGCTACTATTTTTATTTTTAAAGTGACATCTTGTTATTTGGATTTGAATTTTTTTTTTTAGTTTTCAGCAAACTTATGTATCACTTCATAAGTTTTAGGTCCTTTGTATTTCTTTTTTTTTGTGAATTGTCTATATCATAATCTCTGTTTCCATTCCCTTTGTTTTTACATCTTTTCCTCATATAATTATAGTTGATTAAGAAAATTAACTCTTTTCATATATATAGGAAAATTAAAAACAAAATGTTTTCTCCCCAAAGCATAGGGAAGGGGAAAATATTGCATTAGGAATGAAAGAAGTATGTCCAAATGTTTTTTTTCTCAATTTGCATATACTACCATGATGTTAAATGTTAACAACTGGCCTTCTGGTCATGGAAGGAATACAATTTCTAATGATTGCTGCTATTCATAGTGTAAAAACTCTATAACCATAGCTAATGTGAAGCTACAGATGTGACATAACTGAGTGGGAAACGTGCAGCAGCACCTCATTGTATATAGGAATTCCACCATATAGATACAAAGTTGTAATTAACCTCAAGAGCATAGATATTGGTAAATGAAGTAAAACAATTAGCCAGTGATGGCATTTGAATATTTTTAATATAATTTATTTAATTGTAAATTTACATGGTTTTATTTTTAAATGTTGACTTTAATGATTGGTACACAAAATTCCTGAAAATTTAATAATCGGATCTTGAGAACCAGTACACATTAGCTCCAGCATTCCATTCTTACTGGCTTGTGTACCTCTATGTTCATTTGTCTTTCCTTTTAATTCTCCCTTTTAAACCCCATCCCCTTAAAAATTGGAGTAGAAATTTAAAATATTTCTCTATGCCTAAGTTCCTTAGCTTAATTTACATGTTTTAAATTTAAATGGTTGGTTTGAAATATTAAGATTTCTCTTTATACTAAATTTGTTACATTTTACTTTTGATCATTTGTGTGTTTTTAAGTATTAAAAATTTTAAATTACTATAGATTCAGTATATAACATGATTGATGGTTATTTGAAAATGACACAGATACATTTTCTCATTTTGGAGAGAATTGTTGCCTAATTGTATCACTTTAATTTTCCTAGTTTTTCACTAAAGATGTCATCGTACCCTCTCCTTGGACTGATCATGAAGGGAAACAGCTTTCAGAGAATCATTCCAATAAATGTGAGTGTGCTAAAAATCATATGAATAAAAATTATAAAATTTTTAAAAATATTAAATATCATTGAATATAAAACAACATAGTGCAGTATCAGTATATCTGCTTTGGCAAGGAACTTACTTAAAATTAAATTTACAGATAACATGATTTAAATTTTTTGAGGATAAGGGTCAAAGCTGAACTCCTTTTTTTTGTTTATTTTTGGTTCTTCTATTCTAATTTAATTTTTTTATGACCATTGTGAATATGTTATAAAGGATACATACATAGAGATAGTTGATTTTGAACATAGTTGAATTGTTAATAGACTTTAGCAGTGATATTAAAGGTTAATATTTTTTAATACAATTCTTAAATTGCTTTGTATTTTGCCAATTTGCTGATTTCTTATAAATGTAGAGGAAGGATGAAGTCTGAAATAACCTGTGAGACAGCTTATTACAGCTAATTATTTGTAAAATTATAAAGGGAATTAAAGGACAAACCAGTGATTGTTCAAACATCTCTTTCTCCTGCCAGTGGTTATCTTATATGTGCACTCACTGCCCTTTGGGTTTTGACCAATATTCAGATATCACTGGTATATATGCACCTTTCATTTCTGTGGAATTACCCACCCTCCTATGTAGGGTATCTTATAACAGAGAATATTTTACATTCTTTATCAAAAACATAACAGTAATAAGTAAAGTAGATTGAGCACTTTCTTTGTCAGGCTAGTGACAGCTGTCAGTAATTTCTTACAGTTCATATGAAGTAGGTACAATTGTTGGCTCCACTTTATAGGTGAGAGAGCCTCATTTTTGAACGGTTAGAGCACCTGTCCTGTGTCACAGAAATGATAAATGTGACAGAACCTGGATTCAAAGTCAGGCATCTGAGATCAGATTCTGTATTCTCAGCTATTACAAACTAAAGGTAGTATGTAATACTGGAGAGCTGATTATAAACCCACTACTAAAAATCAGAGGGGTAGTCTTGATCAAATTATTCATTTTCTTTGGACTTCAATTTTTTATTTACAAAGTGAAAAGGTGACATCAGAGAGTTGTCTGTTATCATCCCTCCCAACCCTAAAATTCTATTTCTAATGTGACATTTTTAAAGACACTAGTTTTTTCTCCCAAATGTAATGTTGGATTTTTTTTTTTTTTGTAATATCATTTCATTTCATATTCTTGAGGATTGTGTTTAAAGTGATAGGAAGATACAAAGATACTATAGTCTTTGATCATGATTGCACAGTGCAGTAGTTAACAGAATAGGCTCCTGAGTTGTGCTATTTAATATAGGTTATGAAACAATGCTCCATGGGTCTCATGTTTCTATACATCTTGCAAGGAGTATTAGGGCAGATATTGTTCCAAATTATCTTTTCAAAGATGTTTTAGTGTGATCAGCTTTGGGAGACAGTGTGTCCCTTTATTTTGCTGTCTAGTATAATGTTGAGGATGTTTCCCTCTGGAACAGATTCCCATTATAAAAGAATGGGATTTCTTAAGTTTCAGATTCCTCAGCTGTGATGAAAACTTACTGTTAACTTTCTGCTTCTGTAACAAAATACCTGAGATAATCAGCTTTTAAAGAGGAAAGATGTACTTTGGTTCACAGTTTTGAAGATTGATTGACCCTGTTGTTTTGGGTTTGCTGTGGCATAGTATATGTCATGGTTGGAGCACAGGATTAAGGAGATCTGTTCACCTCATGGCCAGATATGAAAGGGAAGAAGAAGAGGTTCTCCTATCCCCTTCAAAGACATACTCCTACTGACTGGAAGACCTTTCATTAGTTCCCACCTCTTAAAAGTTCCTACTGCCTCCTAGCATGCCAAGCTGGGGACCTAGCCTTTAACACACAGGAACTTTGGACAACATTCCAGATCCAAACTATAGCATTTACTATATGTACAAAATCCACCTGAGCTATTTCATATCATCCCTTTGGACTTGAGGTTCAAAGGAAGCAGATGTGAATATTAAGCTAATGCTGCCTGCTTGGCTGAGAATAAAGTCCTTTGTCCTTGACTCAGAAGCCTTATGTCTTCAGCCAGCATCCATGGAACTTCGGCATACTAACTTGTTAGCTTGCAAATATGGTAGAATCTTAAGATTATTTACTACTATTGACATAAAGGTAGCCACTGGCCACTTGTGACTTTCCCAATCAATACTATTCACATTGTAAGTGCTCGTAGCTGCACTTGGCTATTAGTAACTATTGGGCAGTGCAAATATAAAACATTCCCATTATCACAAAAAGTTCTGTTAGATAATACTTTAGGGCAAAGGTCGAGAACCTTTATCTGTTAGGGATCCACTGTTAAATAAATTAGGCTTTGCAAAGCACACATTCTCTGTTGCAAGCACTCACCTCTAGTTCTGTACCTTTTATCATATATAAATGAGGGAGTGTGGGTGTGTTTCAATGAGTCTGTATTTGTAAAAATAGGTGACAGAACAAATTTGTGCCATAGACCATAGACTCTTCCTTTAGACTAATGTTTTGTGGATTTGAATTGTCTCTACACTAGCTATGTGACTTTAGGAAAGTTACGAAGCTTTTCTGTACTTTAGTTTCTTTATCTATAATATAATGATACTTCTAAGCTATGTACCTATAAATGCTCAGTACCTATAAATGTACCTATAAATGCTTATTTATTTAATGATTGATAAAAGAGTGAATGGAAGGAAAGTAATTTTGTTGATACCTGTTAGGCTTGTTATCTTTTACTGTTATCTTTTACAATATATTTATGTCAAGGTGCTTTGATGTTTTTACTAAAGGGCTTGTGAGAACTATGTTACACAGGCAGGGAATTTCAGAGTTACAGGATATATAGTTACCTAGATTTGACTGCATAATGCTTGATTGCTCTCAGAATGTCTACAAGATCTGCATGGTCAATACTACCTAGGTTTCCTATGTTCTGACTTCTCTGTCAATATTTGGCATTACCCAGTTTTTGAATTTTGCCTTATAGGGTAAGACAGTCTAAATGATTGTTGTAATTTTAATTTCATCTTTATATATTCATCTGCCTTTTTAATTTTTTCTCCTGGAAAATACCTTCTTGTAATTCTTCAATCATATTCCTATTAGAGTTGCTATCCTTTTTCCCCCATTAGTTTTTAAGATACTTTGTATATTATAGTCATATTGGTTTTAAACATTTCAAATACCATTCTATCATAGGTATGTTTTTTTCTTTTTCTGTTTTTTTTTTTTTTCCCCAGTACCAGGGATTGAACTCTCAAGGGTACTCGACCACTGAGCCACATCCCTGATCCTATTTTGTATTTTATTTAGAGATAGGGTCTCACTGAGTTGTTTAGCACCTTGCTTTTACTGAGGCTGTCTCTGAACTCACTGTCTTCCTGCCTCTGCCTGCTGAGCCACTGGGTTTTTTCTTGATTGCTTGGTTGCATAGAAGTTTTATTTTAGTATGATCATATATATGTATTTTTCCATTTGATTGTGGTCTTAAACTGGTTTAAGTGCTTCTGAAGGAAACGAGTAAGAAAGTACATGCACTAGAGTGAAAAGTGTTGTGATAATGTTTCTGTGGGTATCTGGTTTGAGAAGGGCAGAGGAAGCTTGTTGGTAAAAGATACAGTTGAAGCTGAGACCAGAGTTAGGGAATGGTGGAGAAAAGGTAGAGGAGAAAGACTTATGAGGCAACACCTAAAGGTGAGAGAGAGAGATATTTTTTAAGGTACTCAAGTAAATTTTTTTTTACTTGAGTATAAATAAATTTCCCAATTTTGATTGGATTTCAGGCATGTTGATAAATAAAGTTTTGAAGGGCTTTGCAAGCCATGCAGATGTTTGGACTTCATCCTGAAACCATTACAGGATTTTAGACAGAGGGAGTCTTTTTTCTTTTTTTCTTGATCATGCGAGGCAAATGCTCTACCCTTGAATTACATCCCAGTCCCAGAGAAGAGCCTTGGTTATTTAGAGAAGGTCACACTGCCTTAATGAAGGTGGCATCAGAATTCATAATTTTAGTTTTTATTTTATCTTTTTGCTCATTGTGATAGTATTTAATAGAGGAATTTAAGTCATTAGCCCACTTGTCTATTCCTCATTCATGTATTCAGAATTGTTAAATCTTAATCCTAAACTAGAATCTACTGTCTTTTTTTTTTTTTTTTTTTTTTGGTACTGGGATTGAACTCAGCAGTACTCAACCCCTGAGACACATCCCCAGCCCTATTTTGTATTTTATTTAGAGACAGGATCTCACTGAGTTGCTTAGTACCTTGCTTTTACTGAGGCTGGCTTTGAACTCACAATCCTCCAGCCTCATTCTCCCAAGCTGCTGGGATTATAGGTGTGTATCACTGCACCTGGCTAAAAATATGTTTGCACTAATATTTTTTTACTCCTATTGTGAAAGAAACTGAGCATAGTGTATGTGTGTACACACACACACAATGGAATACTATTTATTTACTCCTAAAAAATGAAGGAACTTATGTCATCTATAACATGAAATGAATCTACAGGACATTATACTAAGTAAAATAAGCCAGGCATAAAAAACAGATTTCACTTATATGTGGAATCTATAAACATAAAACTCTCTAGAAAATAGAAATGGTGTGTGGGAAAGTGAGGATATTGGGGAGGTAGTGATCAAAGGGCACAAACTTTCAGTTAGAAGGGCTAAGTTATAGTAAGCTATTGCACAGCAAGGCGACTATAGTTAGTTATTGTATATGCTTTAAAAAGCTGAAACTGGATTTTAAATATTCTCACCACAAAGGAAGACGTATGTAAAGTGATAGGTATGTAACTTAGCCAAATTTATTCTTTCCACAATGTATGCACATATCAAATATCATACTATGCACCTTAAATATACATAATTCTTATTTGTCTTTTTTTAATGAAAAAAGTATTACTTCATTCCTTCTTAGTTACTATGGTAATCCTTTCATTTATCCTTTTACCTCCTCAATGTTAAAAGAAGTAACTTAACAGAAGCATGACAAAATATATACTTATAAATACAGATATTTATTCTTAAAACATTATAAAAACTTCCAATATATAATTTTTTTACTCTGGAAAAAGTAACACTAAAATAAATGAATGTAGATGTATGGTTTTCCATTTAAAATGTTTTACAGGCATTAACATAAATAGTGACTCTCCAGTTGGAAGAAAGCTGAGTATTCATTCTGAGAAAAGCAATGGTGAGTGTGAACACAATATGAAAAGAAATATGTGCCATATTATGGCTGCATTTGATTTTAAACCTAGTTCATGTAGTTACTCTGGAATTTAAATTGTTTGAGCTATAAAGTCTAGAGAGCTAACTTTTAAAGATAAATGTTTTAAAACAGTTGCATCCAGCCATGTTTTAAAATAGTAATTGTGTATTTTTGCTGCTGTTGTTCAAAGCATTGATTTGATTTCTGGTTTTGGAAAGCATGCCTTTGAAAATTTGTTTTGGGAAATCTCCCCAAGTATGGGCTGGCTTCCCTTTGAATTCAAAGTGCCAGTACTGTAGCCAGGAGTTAACTTCTACCATTAACGCATTTTCATCACTGGTAGAAAGTGTGGGAAATCTCTCAAAGTAAGGTTGCATGTTATGTAATAGAATGCATAAATGGATTGATTCAATTTGGCTAGAACAGCATGGGGAGATGGTTGATTGGGAAGTTCATGCTAAATTGCATGTCATATGCTTTCATTGATTTATCCATGTTTTTACTTATTATTTATTTGCTTGCTTCCAGCTGCTTGTCAGACATTGCTGTCTCTTCCTACGGATTTTAATTTAGAAAATATATTAGGTAAATACTATATTGTTTAAGCTTTTAATAACTTAAACCAATCAAGGTTTTGTTTAGTAAATGGTAATGTGTGCCAGTGACTCTTTCTAAAGAAGTGGGGAAAGTATCCTGAATTTCTTTTTGTCTTGAACATGGCCTGAATTAGCTTTTATATCATAACAAACTTTACAATAATTTAAGACTTTAAGTATCACATATACAATTAAACTTTGCCCTCTTTTAGAAAAAAAAATAAATTCAAACATGTGCTTCTTGCTGGTTTTTAAAAAATCAGGTAACAAAAATACAGTTGCTCTTCAAAACGATTAGTTTTATCTTTTATTCTGCTATTGTTAAATACAGGTGACTACTTTAGAGCTGATGAATTTACAGATCAGTCTCCTGGAAACCTCAGTTCTTCATCTCTCAGAAGAAAGCTTTTTTTAGATGGGAATGGAAGTATCTCTGACTCCTTACCTTCAGCTTCTCCCGGAAGTCCTCATAGCAGCTCTCAAGCCTCACTTGAAGTGTTTTATTCAATAGATTTATCTCCTGTACAGCATAAGACTCCTATGCAGACACCAGGTTCGGTAAGAAATATACTAATAAGTGGCTTGTTGACTTACAGATGTACTTGTATCTAGATGCTCAGATTATACTCAAAAGGCAAATTTGTCTTTTGGGTATTATGCTTTATAAAAATATAAACCCAATTCATGTGTTGTCATTAGTCATAGTAGTATTTTTAGTTAGACTTTCCAATTTTGTATTTAGAGGTGTATGGGATGATCAAATTTATCATGAGTTTCAAGGAATCTCAACATAGGCTATTTAGTGAATTATGAAAGATTTACTGTGTAACACAATCATTTGGATTGGCATTAATGAAATAAATTATTTAAAAGTTTTCATAATTGCTTGGTGTGAAAGGTGTGTCTGCAACATAATTATTTTGCAACTTAATTATTTTGACTAACATAATTTCTGCAACTTAATTATTTTGACTAACATTCTATTTCAAAAATTTTCTAACAGTCTTTTTAAGTTATCTTTGTAACAAGATGCCTTTTGTTGGTTCTTGTGAATGATTCCTAGTTTATACATGTGTTCTAAAGATGAAGACAAATAGCATGCAGTATAACAGAGTTGAGAAAGAGAACCATATAAATGTATTCATTTATTACTATTTATTTTTATTATAGGGGCAGTTTTCTTCTAGTCCTATTCAGGCTAATGCAAAAAGATACAGTTTGGGAAGCATAACTAGCCCTTCACCTATTTCTTCACCCACTTTCTCACCAATTGGACTTCAGATAGGAAAGACACCACTCTCAGGTATGTCTCAAAATATCTAGTTAAAATTTTTATACTATGAGTATTTTGTATTAAAGAGACTCCTTTAGCAGAGCTATAGATGATCATTCTAATATCTAGAAGCTTTGTTTACAAAAGGAACAATTTATTTTCAAAGACTAGAAATCTCAATGTTCTACTCTAGTGTTAAATAGCTATTTGATTAACAGTATTTATATCACTCTGTAAAGAAAAATAGTAATTAAAAATAGTTGGTTTTTACATACCTTCTGATCTATAGTTTTAGATTTGATAACCACATATCGTATTTTGTAAAAAGGTGTATTTGGATGAGGTTTTTAAAATAAATATATAGAAATTTACGTATTTCTCTTTGAAAAAAATTATACCACATTTTGAAAACTTCACATTTTTAGAAAACCTTTTCATAGTAAATAAAATTGGAAAATTGAAAACTTTTGTTAGTATTTTCTTTAGTTATGTGCACAGGTGTGTGTGTGTGTATGTGTGTGTATAAATATATGTGTGTATATCTATATATGGAAACGTTAGTACGTAGATCTGTATATACTTACACATGTTTGAATATTTTTTTTTCACAAAGCATTTTATTATGAATATTTTCATAGCCCAGGCAAGTCATTTATTTTTGTTTCAAAAGCATGATTTTGAAACATTTCATTCGTGTATCATTTATTGTTGTTTTTATTGGTTTTGTGTGTGTGTGTGTGTGTGTGTGGTGCTGGGGTTTGAACTGAAGGCCTCATTCATGTGGCTCTGCCACTGAGCCACAACCCTAGCCCATCATTTGTTTTTAACCATTGATAGCTATTTAAATTGTTTCTAATTTTTCTTTTTTATAGAACTAATGATTATCCTTGTGTATGTATTATGTTGGATATATTTATATTGTTAGCTTAAATTCTCAGAAGTGAAATTATTTGATCAAATAGAGGGGTGGATATTATAAGACTCTTGATGAATTTTGTTCATTTTCTTTATAAAAGATTGTACCAATTAAGTTTTTCATGAAAACATGTCTAGGAAAGTTGTTTCTCTCCATCCAGAAATGTTGGTGTTATTACTTTTGATATTCATTATTTTGATAATTACAAAAAGATACCTTAATGCTTTAATTTTTGTATCTTTGTTCATTAAAAATGTTGAACTCTTCCCAAATATTTACTGACCATTTGTATTTTGGGAAAGTATTAGGTTCAGACTGAAGTTATTGTTGTATATTTTTTCATTGTGTAAGCTTCCATACTTATTATTTGTGTGGTTGAAAACCTTTTATGTTTATTTTCTCTTGGGAAGATTGTTTATGTGTTTTTATCTATATTTTTAATCTTTGATTTTTATTGGGTTATGAGTTATAAAACATACGGACCCTTAAAGCATTTTTATTATTGTGATTATCGTTAGGCTCTTTATTGTTACAAATATTATTTTCTTTTTTTTTTTGCCTTTTGATGTTGCTTGCAGTATTTTGCATAAAAGCAAATATACTTTTATATATTTATTTTACCAGATGTGGCTGTTACATTGTAGCTTTCAATATATTTGCTAGGGATCTACTTGAGATGTATACAGGTAGTATTATTATGAATAATTTTGGTATAATAGTGATATATTTATGAGAAAATAATTTTCAAGGAGTAAAATATTGTAAGATAGAGGAGAAGCCAGAGAAATTATTTTTGAGTCTCATCTTGCTTATTGAGACACATATACTTGTGTTATTAGTTTTAACATTAAAATTTCACTTTAGTACAATCGAACTCTTAGAGAAATCCAATTTTTCTGCCATAAAACATAATGATTACCATTTACTCATGGCTTTTCAAAAAGTTTTCATGTTTTTATGATGTGATTTTTTCCTTCTAATCTTTTAGAACAGAGGAAGTTTACTTTTCATTCTCCTGATGCTTCATCTGGAACAAATTCTAATGGAATTACTAATTCATGTATTGGAAGTCCTTATATAGATGGCTGCTCACCAATTAAAAATTGGTCTCCTATGAGACTCGAGATGTATAGAGGCAGTTCTCAATATCGGACCTCACTGATGAGGATACCTTTTACTCTTGAGACTCACAGTGAAGATGAAGAAGATAAAGAGAATGCTTCTTCCACAGAAGTCTCATCTCCTGTCATGGATGCTGCAGGAATACACCTTCAGCAACGGAATAGTGACACTTCTACACCTGGCACACATTTAGTTGTGACTGCCGAGTCTATTACACAAAATCAGTCCAGTGTTTCTGAGAAGGAACTAGCCCTGTTGCAGGACATTGAAAGTGAGAAGGAGAATGATACCGTGGATATGGTTGATCCTATAGAGACAGTGGATGAGAACACTTGGATTAAGGAGCCAGTTGATAATGGGAGTTTGCCCATGACTGATTTTGTGAGTGGAATTGTCTTCAGTATTGAAAGCTCTCAAATGTGCATGTCACCTCTTGCAGAAAGCAGTGTTCTCCCTTGTGAAAACAGTAACATTCAGGTAAGGTATTTTAATATCCTGTTGACCTTTATTTACTCCCTTAATGTTCTTTATCCTTTTTTTTTCTAAGATTATAGTGTGAGAAAGCTAATGGGTTAAATGTAAGGACTGTAGCATTTTATACTTAAAAAAGACTAATGCCAAGTGATATCAGAAGGATTAGTTACTTTTTACCAGAGCTAATTATTGCATATCATAGTGCATATTACAGTATGCATTATTATGCATATTTCCTATTGGAGTAAGAAAGGATGAGAGCAGAAAAGAAATCAAGCTGCTTTGTGTTTGTAGACTTCTAGAGTAAGGTAACCTCTCAGGATTCATCTGGTATTATATTCATGTTCTAAAAATACAATAGTGTTTTTTTCTTTAAGTGACTGTGGGAAAAAACAATTTTGAGCATTTTTATGTGTAACTTTTTGTATTTTTTGAAAATGTGATTTGTAGCCACATTTTTCATTTAATTGCACACCTCCAATTTTCCAGTGTCTGGCAACAGTAGTCCTTATTTATTTGACAGATGTATATATTTCATCTGTGAACTTATGATCTTTTCTTGAAGTATATTTCATCTGACGTATACGTATTTTTGAAAGACATTTGTTCCATTAATTGCACTATTATGTAATTTTATAGAGAATATTGAATGAACTTCATAATAGTCACAAGGGCAAATTCTTGATTGCTGTTTCTTGGTAACAACATATAACACTTACATAGCACTTGGTATGTGCCCAACACTTCTTGTGAGTCTGTTATGTGTGTTAATACAGTTAATCTTCACTGTAATCCTTTGAAGTAGATGTATTAATATCCCTGTTTTTACAGATGAGAGAACTGAAGGTCAAAGAAGTTAAGTAAATTTCCTAAAACTTTTATAATTAGTAAGTGTTGGTCCTAACAGACTGGCTTTAACTCCTTTGCATATATTAATTCATATAGTTGACACAAGAACTCCATAATGTTTTAGTGTTGTCAGTTTTGGCACACTGAAGTTGAAAATACATGGATTTATTCTAAATAATTAAAAGTTAAATATAATCTTGCTCATATTTTTATGCCTATCTTATGTCTACTGACTTCCAGGTTCCATGCTCAAAAATGATTACATTAGAATCACTTTTACATATTTTAGATTCTAAAGTTGGTTTTATGAGTAGAAAAAGATAGTCAAACTTAGCCTTAAAGGTATTGTTTACTAATAGTTCTCTCTTCTGTTTTGTTCCCCTTTCTTTGTTGGCAGAGCATTTATAGAGGAATTACAAAATACCTTAATAAGAAATATACCTTAATAAGATGAAATATACCTTAATAAGATAAGCATCTAATTGAATTACCATTTGGAAGCTTATACTCTCCTATAATTGTAGTCACTACCAAATGATCGCCTGATTTATGCTGAAGTACCTACAGGGTATTCCATTTCATTTCCAAACTCCTCTCACCTGTAAACCTATTCCTTACATTGAACTAAAATGTTCTGTGATATCAACCAAGTAGTGTCAGTTTTACCCTTTTGGTCCTATCATAACACCTACCTTTTGTGGAGATGTTTATAATTAAAATTGTTTTCATGTATTGTTATTTTTCTGCCGCAGAGGTAGCTTTCAAGATAAAAAAACAAACAAATCATATTTTCCTGGAGCCTTTTAATCTACTTCCCTTTGGATTAATTGGCTTCTGTGTGTCTATCAGCTGTCATGCTAGAGTATCCCTTTGTCATTATCCTGGGAATTTCCTTAACCTCCCCGTATTCTATATCTTCCTGTTTCGTGCAGACCATCCTTCTTTTTCCTGATTTCTCATTTTACTAGAACACATTTTCTGGTAGCTATCTAAGGAAGAGGACATTTTTAAGACATTGCCTGTCTGCTGATGTGTTCCTTCTTCCCTTACATTTGAGTTTAGAAATAATTGCCCTTTAGAGTTTGAAAGTATTGTTTTACTGAATATTTCACTATTGCTAGTGAGAGATCTATTCAGTGCTTAATCTTCTTAAGATCATCCTTTTCCCCCGTCTGGACCTGTGTAGGTAAACAGTGTTCTAAAATTTCAGTGATGTTCTTTAGTGTGGGTTTCTTTTCATCCACGCTGCTAGCACTCAGAAAGCCCTTATGGACTGTGAACTTATGATCTGTTCTTGAGAAATAGCTTAGCTTTTTCTATGATTTTCACTGTTCTCTCTGGAGCTCCTGTTGATTTTCCAGTGTCAAAGAGTCTTTTCACTATATTTTTTTTAATCTCCTTTTAATTCTAATTTGTCCATCTTTAATTTATAAACTTTTTTTCTTTTGGAATCTGTGATATGGCAGCCAAGGCATTGCAAGGCATTTGATGTTTGTCTTATTTTCTACCTTTCTTTCCCCTTGCTTTCTTTGTACAGTCCCACTGGCTTTTCAGAATTATGAGTAGTTCTTTGAAAGGGCCTTTATGCATCTCATGAAGAATTTTTTTCCTATCCCATTTACCTTTACTAGTTAACTTTTTATTGTTTTAGTTTACAATGTCTTAGTCACATCCTCAGAAAAACCTTCCTTAATCACAGTGGCCATGTTGATCCTCATTATATGCTTTTGTAATTTCATGTCCAGTTTTGCATTCTTCCCAATTAAACCATTAATCTAAAAATTGTATATATTTTTATCCCCAGTGCTTATACAAAAACTTGTCACAGAGGGGCTGGAGTTGTAGCTCAGTGGTAGAGCACTTGCCTAGCATGTGTGAGGCACTAGGTTCAATTCTCAGCACCGCATATAAATAATCAACAACTATTAAAATATATTTTAAAAACTTGGCACATACATGCTAAATATTTGTGTAATGAAAGTAGGATGAATGCATAGACAAGTTCAACCAGAGGGGCTATATTAAGTGAGAAGAGCAGTGGGCTAAGATTTGGAACCCTGATGAAAAATTGAGCGGTTAGATAAAGGAAACAAAGCCCCTGAAGGAGACTGACAAAGAACCAGCGCAGGAGAGAAAGAGACACTGTTAAAGTATAATGTAATGGAGCATCGTGAATAGGAAAGAATGTCAAAACAAGAGCAAGGAATATAGACCTTGAAAAGTGGCTGCTGGGGTAATAACAAAAGTAACTAAAAACTAAATAGCCTCAAAGTGGGGAGGTGAAAAGTGACTAGAAGGAAAGTTCAAGAAGGTGAGGAAATGTCATCATGAGCATAGATAACTCTATTAAGAGACTTTCTTGGGAAGGGAAAGAAATGATAGCAATGAACATCAAATTCCAAGATTTTGGCTCTGGGCATAATACACACCTGTAATCCAGCGATTGGGGTGGCTGAGACTGAAGGATCACAAATTAGGAGGGCAGCCAGGGTAACTTAGCAAGACTCCATCTCACAATAAAATTCAAATGGGGGTGGGGGCTTCTGGGCGTGTACTTTAATGGTAAAATGCCCCTGAGTTCAATCCCCATCTGCTCGCCCCCCAAAATAGTCCAACATCTTTTTGTAGTTTGGTTCTTCATGTTGTTTTAGAGGGAAGAAGCAGCTTATTTATTTACTTAATTTTGGTACCAGTGTTTGAATTTGGGGGCACTTGACCACTCAGCCACATCCCCAGTCCTATTTTGTATTTAATTTAGAAACAGGGTCTCACTGAGTTGCTAAGTACCTCCCTAAGTTGCTGAGGCTAGCTTTGAACTTGCAGTCCTCCTGCCTCAGCCTCCTGAGCTACTGGGATTAAGGCATGTGCCACTGCACTCAGCTTGAAAAGCAGCATATTTAAATGTAAGAAAAAGAGATGTTTTAAGACTAGGAATATGGCAAGAATTATTAATAATAGGTATTGGCTGTGCGTTCTTTTCGAGTTCCAGAGACTGTGCCCAGCATTTTACAGTCAGAATTCAAACCTCATGATACTTTACAGATGCAACAATATCCTAATATGTAAAGTGGTGATCCATTTTATAGATGAGGGAACTGGGGCATTCAAGATGAAATAGAATCTAGAACCCTGGTAGGATTGGCAGAGGTAATCCTTCCACTTATATTGGAGGGCAGAGGCCAAGTTGGGCATGGGTGTCATTGTTTTGTAGTTTGGGGGGCTAGCATAACATTAAAGATGTGGGCTTGGATTTCAGTTATAGTGCCCTACTCTATTAGCTTTATGAACTTCAGAAAGAGACAACATTTTTAACTTATTACCTCTTCTTTAAAATAAATAATAGGATTATAATAATGTGATTTGTGGTTACATACTGTGACTAAACAGTGCCTGGTAGGAAGTAATGGGAGACAAGATCCTCTGAATGGTGGCAAGCCAGAGGAGCCCTGAGTGGTGAGACAGGGCTGAAGTGCCAAGGCCGCATTTCAAGGAATGTGAGTGTAAATAAACCACAACTGTTGACAACTGTGAAGCAGTAAAGGGTTTTTAAAGACCATGACATCTGTGTGTGATGGAAAAATAAATTTAGGAACAAAGTGAATGTAGGATGATTGACAACAGGACATTTAAAAGTATCCTAAGAATATGCACTTTGTGCTCAGAACTAAATTTGAATTAGTGCTTTCTTAATTCGAGGCTTTGGGATCTTAAGATCCATTTGACAGTGAATACACCATGACTGTTTCACCTTTTTAGTAGTACTTCATTCTCCTCTGCTATAAAGTAGTACTGATGCCCACTTTGATGCCTATGGGAATAACAGGATGACCTGTGTGGTCTGGTTGGTACACAGTAGGCATTGACATTGGTAGTGGTTTAGATGAGAGTCTGAAGTCAGCCACTGTCTCAGTGGGCTCTCATTGATCCTACTCTTCCTATAGAATGTGACAGACTCCTAGTGTACCTTACTCCTTCATGCACTATTGAGTAACTTTTCCCTTGACTGATTCATTTATGTATTAGTATTGAGTTATGAGCCAGTTATTTGGAAGTGATGAATATTAGAACAAAGAGTAATTGGCAAATTCTCTGGAAGCAATCTGATATTTACATTTTTTATCAAACATCTATCGAATGTTAGCAGAAAGAGGTGTTTCCCTTGAGATGTAATGTTAGATTGTTTTACATTTCATAAGCCTTTTGTTCTAATAAAATATGACTCCCAGTAGTGAGCAAATATGCATCCATCCCTGAAAACTAGGGACATTTTTCTTCGGATTATAAGTCATAGAAGGTATTTTCTAGGCTATTATAAATGTTCAGAAAGGGAGCAAAAGTACAGTCTCCTTTCTGCCCCTAATTTGCGAAGAGGGGTTAAGTATTAGGAATCCCTTTTTGGGGATACTTTTTGTGTTGTTTGGTACTCAGCATTAAACAAGTAAATGGAGTGTTGTATTGTGAATAGAACCTGAGCTTTGGAGTCTCAAAACTTACTACCTCTTACCTTATGACATTGTGAAAATTAATCTAGTTTTCCTTTTTTTTTTTGGTACTGGGGATTGAACTCAGGGGCATTCAACCTTAGCTTACTCACCTGTAAAGGAATGTTGAAAAGAAATAAAAATAGAATTACATAGAGTGCTATATAAGACCTGGCATTTTATTTAATAAATGTGTTTCATAAAAAATAGTCCCTTTTATCAGTTTTCCTTTCCATGGTATGGTTTACCCATGGTCCAGAAATATTAAGTGGAAATTTAACAATTCATGTTTTAAGTTGTATGCATTCTGAATAGCATGATGAAACAAACATCACATTGTCCCTCTTCATCCTCATCCTGCTCAGGGTGTCAGTCATCCTTTTCTCTAGCATGTCCACACTATAAAATACACATTATCACTTAGTAGTCATCTTGGTTATCAGACTGATTCTCAAGATAATGAAGTGCATGTCCTACTCTGATTTTAGTTAATTATGGCCCAAAGTGTGAGAGTAGTGATGATGGCAATTTAGATATGCCCAAGAAAATCCATAAAGTACTTCCTTGAAGTGAAAAGGTGACAGTATGGTAAGAGTTTTGTTGTTTATATTTTGAGATCATATTCACTTAACTTTTAATAAGTTGTAATTGTTCTATTTTATTAATTCTTTATTGTGCCTAATAAATTAAAAATGTTATGTAGTTGTAGTACAAAAAATATTGTATAAACATATGGGATTTGGTACTGTCTAGTTTTAGGCATTCACTGGGGAACTTGGATATCCCCCAGGTAAGAGGGGATTACTGTAGGTACCAAATTAGAAGTCTGCTAGCATCTTTTTCTTTTGCTCTTCTGGGCCAGAACAGTGAATCTCATCATGCAACAATTTTTATTAACATGAAAAATTGAACACGTAGAGCCATTACACATGTGATATTATGATGAAAAATTGCATGAGTATAATGTAACCCACTTTTTAAAAGAAATGTGCATTATTTTGAATACTTTTAAAAGTGACATTCCTTTTACATATTCCTTTTAGGCATCTAAACCATTTAAAGACAAGCTTGGAAAGTGAAGTTGATTGTAACCTCATTTTTATTTACTGGGTTTGATCACAAAGTAAAAGTAAAGCATGTTCTTGGTGACTTATTCACAGACTCTCAAGGAAATTACCAGATACATTTCACTGGAAGTAAAGTACTACACTGAAAAACTATCACTTCTGTATAGACTACCTTTGGTGTTTATGTATTTTAAGTTTTGTTCATTGATCAACAGTAAACATAATTATTCACATGTAGTGAATGATAGTGTACAGTAACTCACTTATTTAGCTTTTAAGTTCTTCACAGTTTTACATATTAGAGAAGTGAATTAGAGTTTGATATTTATTCTTAGGTGTATTTTTTTTTTTTCCTCCTCATTCCTGACAGATGGATAGTGGTTATAATACGCAGACCTGTGGAAGCAACATTATGGATACCATTGGGACAGAAAGTTACTGCAAAGAAAGTGATGCTCAAAGCTTTGAAGCTGAAAACAATCTCAAAGTTTTTAATACAAAGGTATGGAGAAAATACATATGGTTATAGGCTGGAAGTATTTGCTGTGACTTTTCAAATCTATTTTCCCTCATTTTGTGTCCCCATACTGTCCATTCATTAAGTGGCAGAAGGTGGTTTTTAAATCCAAACATTTCAGTTTCTTAACTTTCCCCATTATGGAGAGTATGACAGTATGTACGATAGGCAGAACTAGCTCTACTTACATCAGCAAGTGAAGTCAGCTCCTTAAAATTAAAGGGAAGTAGAAGAGGCATAAATTTTTGCCTCCAATGTTGATTTTGCTATCTTTGAAGTATTTCAGAGACCTCTCACACTAAACAGAGGGGAAGATAGTACAGTTAAAAATACCTAAGGGCTATTTTCTTTAAAGAAATTGACTAGCCTTTAAAGATTTGGTTGTTCTGAGTAAAAATAACACATTTTTTATTTTATATGAGATAAAGTGTTTATATGAAGGTGGTATACTTTAACTGAGCTTTCTTGATACGGTAGTTTTAATTATATATTTATACTTGAAACCAATCATAATTTTAGGCACTTGATAGGACAGTCTTTTATTTTTATATGTCAGCTTATTACAATACAGTATTAACATTAGCAGTGAACAACTATGCCTAACTCTTCAAGTGCAGTTTAACTGGAAGGCTACCTTTTCATTTTGTCATTCTGGTATATGTAGTATCAGAACAAGTCTCTTATAAGATTCACTTGAACAAAGTTGATTATGATAAATCCTTCCAATTTCAGGAGGTATAATTGTAGTTATCCATCTAAATGTAAGCAGGCATTCCAATACAGAAGGGACTCTTTTTGATACAGAATGTTGATTTATTGAAACACGTATGTTTACTGTCCCTTTCTGCTAAGAAAATTTGCGTTTGGTTTTTAAGAACAGTTCACTTAATAGTTGCATCCTTGAATGGTCCTATTTAAACTGAAAACAGGTATTTTCTTCTTTTTCACAGGAAGACCACACATTACAGAGGTATTAGATGAAAACAGCAACTCCATCTCAGTACAGCACTACATAAAACACCTGTCAGAACCAGAGATTATTGCTGAATGGTTCCTTGTGTATTTTTATGCACGGGATCAATAAGTTGATAATGATTAGGAGAAAACCGCTTCAAAAAACATTGCTTTTTTCCTTTCCCTCCATAATGTGAAAAATCAAGGGCTTAATTTAGTGACACAGGAACAACAGAAAAGCTCCTAGAACTTCAAGTTGCTGAATTACAGTTTATTTTTTGTCAATAAATATTTTTGTACTTTTACTTTGAGTGATGTGTTTAACAATAAAAAATTGTGACAGAGCTGACAACTTGCTCCTATCCTGTAAGGGTCAATGCCTCATGGACAGCACTAAATTTAGCAATAGATCATGGGACAAATTTTTAAATTGAAGGCACTCTATATTTTTATGCAAAAACTTGTGCACACACAAATGAATTTCAATTATGATCTATGTGAATGAAATCTTTATAGATATAAAATTTATTGAAGTAGAAAGCAATTTAAATGGGTTTTCCTAAAATTTTTATTCTTGAATTATTTGTTCATTTCTGTGGGGAAAATTCTTAATTCCAATGAAAATCACTCTTAATACCTTTTAAGAAATGTAACAATTGGGAAGGTAGTACTAACAGCATCACAACATGTATTGCACTCTTGTGGGTAAATGTGAGACGTTAGAATAAAATATACCATCATTCTTAGGGCAAGAACACTCTTTCCAGTTCCAGCTTGGTTAAGAAGAGGACTAGAACATGGGAGAATCAGAGAAACATTAGAATTGGGGGACAGTATTATTCTGTTTGGCTTAAACTATAAATTTAATGGTTGGTTAAGTATGTAAGTTAACTATAGCTATTTAAAAAATATATTCATTTTGGGAGTAGATGGGCATATGTTTATATTTTGAGGTTTATATTACCAATCATTAAAAAGTTGTCTCATTCAAAAGAGAATAATTATTCTTAAGTAGCCCTAAGAAATAAAGACATATTATTGCATCATTTTCTTCCTTATTCTTCAAAAGTACTCCATAAGGTATCAGTTTATTGCTAACTCACAAAGAAAAAGTGCCTTCTTATGTCCTGGTTCATGGTCTTCATCAACATTCTAACCATGAATGCCCATTAAACCATGAGACCCATAGTTAAAGATACCATGTTGGGAAGTCTAATCACGCAGGCTTTAGATTCAATATAAATTTATTTAAAAACAACTGCTGTACATACGAGTTCTGGGCCTTTAGTAGGAGCCTCCCTGGCGACTTTTTTAATAGCACAAGTCAAGAAATAAAGAACAAAGTAGTGATTACAACCTAGATTCAGATCCCTTTTGTCATTAACTGATATAGGTAGGTCATAAGCTTAACTTTTTCATCTGTTAAATGGGGACAGTAGTCCTGTCACACAGAGCTTTTTCAATTTTAAGTGAAATACAGTCGTGCCTCAGTTATCAGTGCAGCACTAGTTCCAGGACCCTCTGTGGATATGAAAATTCATGTAGGCTCAAGTCTCTCTCATAAAATGGCAGTCTGCATATAATTTATGTACCTTCTATATATTTCAAATCATCTCTAGGTTACTTATCTAACACTGTGTAAATAGTTGTTATCATTTTGGGAATAATGACAAGAAAAAAAGTCTCTACGTGTTCAATACAGATTTTTTTCCCCATAAATATTCAATCTGTTGATGTGGAACCCAGATAAATGCTAACTGTATTTCATGAAATCTCCTTTGCATAATAAATGCCACTAAAGAGGCTTTAGGAGAAAATAAGGTTTCTGGTTGTCTTTACTCAGTTGAGCCTAATGCCTAAAGTAGGCATAAGAAAACAAACTTGGAAAGAACAAATATAGTCTATTTTATCAAGAAGGACCCCATTTTCTCGACTGAAGATAAACTGTGGCTTGCAGGCAAGTTTTAAATGGTTGGAGGAGGGAAATCAATGAATATGCTTTGTGACACACAAAATTTTATGAAACTTTCCATGTCCAATAAGCAAGGCTTTGTTGGAAAACAGCTGTGCTTATTTGTTCACCTATTGTCTATGGTTGCTTATGCACTGTAATAGTACCCAAGCTGAGTGTCACAGTTGTAGTTATAAGCCAACAAAGTCTTAAAATGTTCTGGCCCTTTCAGAAAAGGCTTACTGACTCCTGCCCTAATGTCAGGATGTAAATGATCGATCCATTTACTTGAGCAAAACTTCAAAGCTGACTTCCTTCAACTAACTGAAACAAATTCTGCCCCAATGAATAGATAATTTCCTCAGTAATAGGAAACTGAAAAGACCATTCAACCGTTACTGAGTGCCTATATGATTGTAAATACTGTATTATACCCAATTGATTGATCTGCTAGTTTATTTGCCAGTCTTTTCAATGAAGTGCAAATTCCTTGAAGGTAGGAAGAGTTATGCTGTACCAGGTTTATCACCAGTCAAGCAAAGTACTTAATAAATTGCATAAGCAAAGTAAAATTATTTAAGGCAACCCTTTCCCAAAATATTCCTAAAAACACCATTTTAGTCATTAACAGTCTGTGATTAGCATGGGGAATAGTAAATGGGACACCAAGTAATACAACTTATTTTAATTTATTCCTTTTAATGTCCTTCATAAAAGCCCCCCTCCTATATCATCTGATACAAATGTAATTTAAAAACCATTGTCTTTTTTATAAGCAGACATAAGACATCTAAAGTACCACCCCTAACCTCAAATGCCTTATTCTGGAGACATTGAAGGTCAAGGATAATGATCACATATTACTTGGCAACAAAAAACTATTTTCCTAGCCACATCCTGTTTCTTGTCTTTTTACCAGTTTCCAAATATTCATGGCTGTTCAAGGATGGATGAAATGCAGGAGACTTTTTACTACACACTTAACCTAAATTAGGTAAATTAAAATGGCAAAGGTATTCTATATCAAACACTGACAGCTTTCAAGACTTAGAAAGGATTGTTCTTTGCTTCTAAAAATGTTCTATTTCCCTCTGTAGGAAAATGATAGATTTTTTTCCCTACCAATATTAAATAATCAAAGTACTTATGCAAAATTAATCTGCTTTTCAATGAGCAGATGACTGCTCAATTTAAATGATCTTTACAGATCTCTGAAGTTGCTATCCTGTCACTATTTCAGTGATGGATATTCAATTGAATTTTTCTGCATAAATAGTTCTGTTCAATCTAGAAATGAAGTAGTATAAGACAGATACAGTCAACAGTTCAATAAATATGCAAATTTCTAAAAGTATTAAAATGTACGTATTGGTAACAAACTATCACACACTTAGGCTTACAAGTATTCTCAATTTTTTTTTAAAGGAAACTTGTCTTTGATTTTTTTTTTTTGTTGAATGACTAGCTATTTTTCAAGTTTCTTCTTCTTTTTCTCTGGTTCATTAAGGTCGGCCTTTGAAGAATCAGTAGGAATGCTTATTCCTGGTATCTAAAATAATGCAAAGAGAAAAGGTGATTAGAAGCATGAAATAAGAAATAAATCTTACCATCATCTGACCCCTTCTCCCATTACTACTATGAATTTTAAAATGCTATGGGATTGGGAAGAAGGAGCTATAAAGATTTTTACACTAAAGGTATATATACTCTACACACAAAATAATAGTGTTTTAGAAATGAAAATGGTAAACATGGTCTCAACAGCTAAAAAGCTAGTCATTTGGGCAGTGTGTTTGAATGAATGCATGGCTTCCTCATGTCCAATTCACCCTAGTGGAGCCACTGTGACTGGTAGAGAGCATCAGAGGTTTCAGGTGTATTGTGGCTGGATGAAAGAATAATATCTTACAAAGATCTTAAGAAGCGTTAAGAAAAAATATCAAGTGAAACATACATTTGATCTTCAAAAGCGCAGTTTTTAAAACCCCTGCAGAAAAGGATTAGGCAGGAGAAGTGAAAAGATCTTTGATTTTGGCAACAAGAACCTCAGGAGAATCTCAAGATGAATGAGGGAAATCGGCATATATTTGTATTCCACACTATTTACAGGATTCTCTTTAAATTAAACAGAAATAACTATTTCCCTCTCTTTTATAAACTATGTACTATTGTTCCATCATAATGCAGAAATTAGTAAATTTGGTCTCACCTGTGGTTCTACCAGGGCCATTCGGATTTTTTGATGCTGAAGATTAGATGAGTCTAACATGATTTTCACTTTCACTTTATCAAACACGTGGAACACTATGCCTTCTATTTTAAGTGATGGTATCTTAAAAAAATAAAACACATTTTATCATACTACCTTATTTCTTAACACTTGAGGCTCTGTTCTAATTCTTTATAGTTTATCTTTCCTAATAACTTGAAAGTTTAAAAAGTACTTCAATATTAATAAGCATCTAAGTGTTCAATATGATAAAAGTTACGAATCTAGTATAATCTCAAATAAATATGCATATGCATACGTCCTTCTTTCACTAAGGTGGTCCCAAAATATATTCATCAATTTCAGGATTATCAAGCTACTAATTAGCAAATTGTAGTTCTACTAAAGGAAACCAAAGTTCTTGGACAAAAATTATTATTTAAATCTTCTCTCAAGAGTTGTAGTTGTATTTAGTTTAGGGAGACAAAGTGTGTGATATGAGAGACACTGGAAGAAGTTAGAAACAATTTTTCCCCTGGGCATGGTGGCACTTGCCTGTGGGAGGCTAAGACATACAGGGGGATAGTAAATTCAAGGTCAACTTCAGCAACTTAGTGAGATACTCTCTCAATATAAAAACTAAAAAGGGGGCTGGGGCTGTAGCTCAGTGGTAGAGTGCTTGCCCTGAACACAGGAGGAACTGAGTTTGATCCTCAGGACCACATAAAAATAAAGATATTGAATCCATCTACAACTAAAAACATTTTTTAAACAATTAAGCAGGGCTGGAAACACAGCTCAGTGGTAAAGAGCCCCTGGGTTCAATCCCCAGTATCCAAAAGACAAAAGCTTTCCCTAAGGTATAAGCAGCCATTGCCATTTATTTCTTCATGTGTACACGAAGGGTAAAACTTTACATACTATAGAAGAAGTCAAGGACAACATTCCTATGCGGGAAGAGTTGTGAGTAAAATCATACTTTAGTCACTATAATAAAACGTAGATTTCCTGGCACATATTAGGATACACAATAAATTCTATAGGGTATAGAAAATAATTTCATACTTTACAGCTACCAATTGTGAACTGTCAAAAGAAAAAATACCTCCCTCTCCAAGAAAACAAAATGTTAAAATTACTGTACCTCATCGTCATAAATAAGATGTGGCTTTGGTTTGTCCTTTTCTTCAAAAAAAACTGTACCTTCTAAACCGTACTTTGGAATTAATACCACAATAGCATTCTTTCTTACAAATAGAATATAGGCCTCTTCACTTACTATTCCTTTGCTTTTGAAAAATAACTGTAAAATAACATACAATTTTATTAAAAAAATTCTTAAGATATTTTGAAATTTACAAAAATAATTTTGAAATTAAGTAAAAAATGTACAAAATTTTCTCCTAGCATCACTGACAGAAGGCAAGTACCTGGGTATGAAAAGCCACTGATGCACGTTGAGCATACTGAGCCATCTTGTGCCGGAAATTAAGATTTTTACATATATCAGCAAGCTTGTGTTTATCTGTCAACTCTGGATAAGTACAGTCAGCCCCAATAGCCACAGCCAACAGTCGATGAACAATGATGTCTGCATATCTAGATGTATAAAGAAGTAAGGACCATGGCAAATTATCATTAAAATGTCTTTTCAAAATTCAAAATTAACCATATATTACACATTCAAGATATATTCATTAATCAGGATTCTCACCTTGCTAGTTATTAGCAAAAGTGCTGTTCTAATAGAGGAAGACAAAGTCACCACAGATTACTGTCTAACTATTCTCAGAGTTGCAATTATATTAAGTTTAGAGTAGTAGAGAGTGTGCCAGATAAGAGATACTTTAAGAAAAATTTACTTCCCTGAGTTATAAGCAGCCATTTATGTCTTTACCTATCCACCTAGGGTAAAACTTTACATGCTATAAAATAAATAAATCCAGGACAACATAATTCTATAAGGAAAAAAAATACCTTCTGATGGGAGAAGTGAAATGTGTGTATATTGGGGATGCTAAACCATAGTGATGAAAATCATTATCCATTCCAGAACAGAAGTATACAGCTTGCATCATACAGCGAGTGGCTAATATTCTCAACAGAGTATTTAGATATGGGAAAGCAGGAGATTCGGCCTGGTCCAAAGATTGAGCCAAAGACTTGGCTGTATCAGTTTTAATTTCCAAATTCTATGAATAGAAGGAAAGGGGAAAGCACAATATGAAACATTTCTTAATCAGTAGTACTATGTCTTCAAAATATAAACAGAACAAACTTTTTTTTATTAATAAGATAGTCCAGGTTTTAACCTTTTATCCCTTAGTTAGAAGTAGTTAAAATAGCTGTGTAAGTGGTGATTGTTTTGTACAACACCAAAGTTTAAAATTTCCTGAATGCATTTAAAAATACAAAAAGTACCAAGACTATGACGAAACTACAAGGAGGAAAAAAAAAGATGGTGATAGCAGTAGTTCTATTATTTCTCAAAGTCCAGTTTGTATTTGTGAATCTCTGTAGGAGTGAAGAAAATCAAAGCAGATCTGATACATTTCAGTATGTTTGGATTTTTCTCTGCAGATATTTTTCTTCCATTCAGAGTAGAGGTAAAGGTCAAAACACTGAACTTGTCAGTAAAGCACAGTTAGTACAATGTTGTGATTTGAGGCATTTAGCTGCTTTACTCATATCTTGGGGAGCTGAAAAAAAAAATATTAAAACTTCTTTCCTCTACCCAAATCTTAGGAATAAACAAACAATGAGAGGAAATCTTCTAACAAATACAGTAATCCTTGGAGCAGAAAAGTTGATTTGTTTTGTGGGACATAGTAAGGATAGGTACTTTTTAAAGGACTGAACCAAAATGAGAATCCTATACCATGCTATTAAAAGTAATGTCTGTTATCTAAAGCCATTCCTTCTAACCTCTCTTCTACACAGGAAAACCAGGACCTAATAATGATCCAAGGAAAACCAATGTAAGGTAGAATTAACCTAAGGGTAAAGGAAAGCCTACTAACTAGAGACAGGGTGTACGCAGGGCTGAAAAAATGATTTCTATATTTTCCTCTTTTCTATGTATGAAATACATAGCCTTCTATTAGGGACATGATAAAAAGAGTGCTTTTTGAAGGTAAAACAAATTATGTGTAAATCTCTAAAGTTAGGCAGTTCATAGAAACCATGTATAATGGACATGTATAACCATGTATGTGGGAAAGCTCTATATGTCCAGAATCCTGCAAATAACTTGGTCTAGAACTTCTGACACTGGGTTAAGGAGAACTGAACGCTTCTTAAGACACTAAAAGATTTTATTAAGCAGATGTGAAGGTCAGTATAGGAAAATATGAGCAAATCTAAGAGTGAGCGAGCTTTCTTTTTTTTCTTCCCCATCATAAGAACTACTGGTATATTTTCACATCAAGAAATAACAAAATTTTATGGAAATGTGAATATGTGTGTATATTTTTTATTTATTTGTTTACTTATTTATTTTGTGGTGCTGGAGATTAAACGCAGGGTCTTGTGCATGCTAGGCAAGTGCTCTATCACTGAGCTATATTTCCAGCCTGAATATAAATTCTTTTGTGCAATGATAACAACCCAAATACAAATAATTTTTCAAACTACAGAACCTTACTTTGGACTTAGCTGCCTTAACAAGAATTTCATAATTTGATGGAGGTGGAGCAGGATGTTTTCGAAGTAAAGCATGTTCAGAAAATTCTTCATGAATTTTTTTTGCAACAGAGATATTAGCCAGTAACATGAATTCTTCCACCATGGAATTTGTTTCCCTGCCAATGAAAAAAGCATTAAACAAGAGAATCTGATACTTAAATATATCATACTTATTCACAAGTTACCTTTTCTACCAACAAGATAAAGGAAGCTTTTCCTATGTAAACATTCACACATGTCCACATGTATATTTTTAATACCTTATGGCTCTTTCATTTCTCAGCTACTATGCTAACAAAATTTTATTAAATAAAATTAGATTTACAGAGTAAATCTAACTTGCCAGAGATTTTACAGATGGCATTCAAGAAAACTAAAACATTATGGACTTAATATATTAATATATATGAACTCTAAAATTTACTACCTTTTACTTGGTCCAAACAACCTATCAATAAATTACTAAATTGAAAAGAACATATTTATAATAACTAATCTGGGTTCTTATTATGGATCAGACATTGTGGTACATAAATATTTATAAATACACACACAAACACACACACACACACACCTGCTTTGCAGATTAGAAAATACAAAATATGCAACATTCTCTTGTTAAAAGTCAGTGTTATCAGTATAAAAATCTGAATCTACACAATCCAACTTCAAAACTCTTGACCAAGGTGATATTGCTTTCATTCCAGTTTTTCTATGTTCTTAGCTAGCTTTAACAAATGACATTATTTTATATGCAAGTCACTGAACATGCAGTTTTCTTTCATTCATGTTTCTTGTATTACATCTAATTTCTTGATGAAATGTCTAAATTTGATTAATTTTTTAAATTTACAAAGATCTCCAATCATAAGGGGACAATCTCTTAGACATGAGATTTTCCTTCTTGGTAGGAAGAAATGATTGATAGTCTACTCTGGTTCCACTTTTGGCAACCTTTTCCTCAAGAAAGCTTTAGTATTGGGCTCATTGTTGGTACTAACATTGGAAATATTCCTGCAAACATTTCCCCCTAGGGATTTTTTAATTCTAACTCTATTGCTCTATAGCACATTCTGTTCCTAATAAAAACTCTGAATATGTTTCAATGTTTAACCCTTGGGTCACCTATTAGAAAAGTAAGTGTGTGTGCATGTGCACACGTATGTTTAATTTCAGAATTACCTCATGTAAGACATGGAAAGAAGCATAAATTCTGACTTAACCAAATATATTATTGCTTCCTAAATCTTAACTAAGTCAGTAACACAACATCAATAATTAATGTCCTATGACATTAATTATTGAGGAAGTCCCATTATTAATCATATTTTATAGACAGAAATTAAGGCAGACAGAGGACAAATTATTTGTTGCAAGGTACACGTATGGTAGCAGAAGTGGGATCCAAACCTAGATAAGTTAGGCTTCAAAGCCCTTGGTCTTGATTACTATCCTGTCGTACCTTTGTATATTTTACATTAAATACTTAAGTAATTAATCATGGCAAATCACCTTTTATTTACTATAACTATTATGAGTCAAGTTCTATTATATCATATACCAAAAGCAAACTGAGTCAAATTAGAAATATTTCTATTCTAATATTTCAGTTTTTTTATCAGAAAAAACAAAAAGAGCTATAACACTTTTCTAAAGACTCCATAAGCCAAGAAAAATAAAATTCTAATAGAAATACATATTTTGGATATGTTTTAGATATTAGTATATTAGATATATTAGTATATATCATTAGATATTTTATCTCAATTTTTAAGATAAAAATTTTATAAATCGCCCATCAAAAAAAAATCACTTACCTAAGTTCCTTGGTTTGTAAGTCTATAGGATCATGAGTTTCACTGTCCATGTGGAATCGAATTTCTGGGGAAGAAAGAGTCAAAGCCCTAAATGAAAATTAAGAGGTAAATTAATCAAATGAGCCAATAATGGAACAAAATTCAGAAAGTCACTCCTTTAAAACAGAAAATGACTATATCATGTAAGGAAGAATTGTTCTTCTGAGGACTTTATAACCATTCTATGAGTTTTATGTTCTACTTTCATAAATAGCTTAGTATTTTATAGATATAAAATGAATTTAACAAGAGAGAATAGCAAAACAGCAAAATCTGAGTCCTGTGCTTCTGAGAGTTTGTTTGCTTTGTAGTACTGGGGATTGAACTCAGGAACTCTGAACCACAGAGCAACATCTCCAGCTTTTCTGAGACAGGGTCTTGTCAAGTAGTCCAGGCTAGTTTCAAACTTTCAATTCTACTGTCTCAGCTTCTCAGAGTGGCTAGAGTGTACCACTATGCCCAGCTAAAGGATATAAATATCTTCTGTATCCAAACTCTACAGTTTTTACTGGGCTAAGTAAATTTGCCATTACTTACAAATATAGAAAGTGACTAGCAGTATTTTATTTACTACTGAAAACAATGTATTAAAGTGGGGGACAATGAAAAGGGGCAAAAAGGACACTGCCATCATATGCTAGTAACATCAGAAGATGTGCAAACAAAAGTATATTCCACATAGATAAGCCAACAGAGAAGAGACTGATAAACCACTACCACTGATATTACAAGGAATGATGGCTATAGACATTTGAGTGTTAGGTGTCAGATAATATACTATGTTAAGAGCTTTATATGCATGGTTCATTTAATAAGTTGGCACATTCTCTTTTGAGAAGTAAATTCTCAAAGCTACATATGAGAGTCTGATGTTTCTTTATAACTGAAGATATTTTCATCAAGTCAGCTCCAAATCTACCTAAAACTAAATATTTTAATAAGGCCAAGCAATCTTGGATGTCCAAGGAAAAGGAAGGAAAAAAACACAAGATGAGATGGGGTTAAGTGAAATTCTTAAGTCCTTCTCTTCTTGACTCCCCTCATCTTTATTAGGAGCTCAGAAGAAATACCAGAAAGGGAAACTTAACAAATATTCTTTCCCATTTTCTTTTGTGCCATGCAGTACTTAATGAGATTCTACATCAAATCTAATACATGTTTATTAATACATCTTGACCTAAAAAGCAAGGAATACCAATCACATTTTGAATTTTTTCTTCATACAACATTTCTTCATAGAAATGTTAATTTCTACCCAAGAGTATTAATACTTTAGGCAGCAAAAGATGTCTATTATTATTATGATTTTTTTTAACTATTGTATTTTCAATTCTCCCTAAGATTGAGAAGACTTAATACTATCTTTTACCAGTAAATGACTATCAACTCAGAAAAAAATAAAAGCTGTTTTTAAAGTTAAAAAATATCGTTCCTGAGCCAGGCATAGGAGTACAGGTGGGTCATGTAAACTCCCCAGAAAACTGAGAAATAAGGAAAAATAAGAATGGCTCAGCATAATCCTCTAGAACAAAACTGTCTAGTTGAACTTTCTTCATTGATGAAGATGTTCTTTATCCAAAAAAGGTAGTCACAAGTCACATGTGGCAACTGAACAGCGGAAATGTGGATGGTAAGACTAAGAAATTTTATGAAATTTGATTTTAATGAACTTGAAAAAATTGGGGGGAGGGGCAGGTACCGGGGATTAAAACCAAGGGAAGTTTACCACTGAGATACATCCTTGACCCTTTTTACTTTTTTAGACAGGGTCTCACTTAGGGCCTCATTAAATTGTTGAGGCTGGCTTTGAACTTATGATTCTCCTTCCTCAGTGTGTGCCACTGTGCTTGGCTGAACTTAGGCACATTTTTATGAAACAGAGGAGATGCAGATTTGCATCACTAACAAAAACAGTTTTAGTAACTGCTTTTGACATTATCTTAAATGGTATGAAAGATCAATATCTGAAAATCTCATGTATTTGGTTTCCACTGACAGCTGTCCTTCAAGAATCAAACTTTTTTTTAACTGTTTTCCTTCAACAAGCTTGGGTTGATAGTCCTTACCTTAAACCTTTTGTACTTAAAGAAATGTCATGATATAGGGCTAAAAGACCCTACTATGCCACTAGCTATCAGATCTTTGAGAAGACTTACCCATGTAAATTTTAATCATTTAAAAAATAAAGGAGTTGAATTACAACAATTCAACTTCCAAATCAGAAAAAGTACAATGTGTGAGTATAACTCAAAAATACAATGAGTACTTTACCTATATTTATTTAAACATCTTAAAATCAATTTTCAATCTGAAAATTATTTCTCATTAAAACTGAAATAATCTGTAGAAATCTTAAGAAGTTCTTGTTTTCATGGAATTTCTTCACAATCTTAAACTCCCAAACAAACATCAGTCTAGAATCAAGCTAATATTTAAGAGGTAACTAAAAGAAATGGGATGTCTCTACCAAGTCTCTATTAAGCCTATTAAATAGTTCATAACTGACCATCCCAAGAAACTTTAAAGACACCAAACATTATCTTAATACTATTAAAAATAAATTAAGAAATAGCTTGATATTTTTCAAACATACCCTTTTTCAATTCTTCCTTTTTTCAGAATTTTAGCTAGTTTATTTAGTCCACGGAGACTAATGGTAATATCATCATTCACGGTTGCTGAATCAATTCTCATTTGAGCTTCAGCGTAAGTAAGAGAAGCCTAAAAAAGAAAACTTATAATTCTTAAAAATGATAAAAACTAGTTTACTATTTAAACTACATTATTTTGTCTCATATTTAAATTAAATAAAGATCCATGACTCAAAAAAACCTAAATCAATAACAAGAAAATAATCACAGCTAATATTTAATGCTTCACATCTAATGATTTCTGGTTAATTAACTCTTATTTGAATTATTATACAACATAAGCTAACTTTTATTAAAACAAAGTAAACATGGCAATATTGTTAATAAATTATTTAAACTTTACTTCATACATAAGTTGGTACATATTTAGGTAATGCTACAATAAAACAAAGGCAGGTTAGATCTATTCACTGAAATCCTTTCCAGATGTTCATTATTCCCTGACTCATGGCAAATAATTAACAATGCTGTAAGAGTCTAGACCTCATATTTTACAGGCAATCTAAAATGCTAAAATTAAGTGCCTAAAAATGGGACAAATCATAGTAGGAAAAATTTTTATTTCTAATGATAGATAATACAAATATACAAATAGCTACTTCTGTTTCTATTTCCCTCCTTATGGAAAGCTAATCTTTCTTTAGCTTATTAAAAAAATTTGCTTCGTAAGTAAAAATGAGAAACCACATAAGAAAGTGAAAACCAGTTTATTTTGTAAGGGCTGAGTTCTCCTTCTAAAAAATGTTTTTTATGTTCTCTAAATTCATAATATAATTTTGTCACACTGATCAAATTTAGGAGAATTATTAATTTATTATAATATAAAAAATAAAATGTTGGGAAAGCTTAAATAATTTACACAATTCTATTTGTCAGTTTAACACGGCCTTTTTTCCAACCACTAATTTCCAGAACAAAAAAGAATGATACTAAATGGAAAGAAAAAAAAGGTAATTTTGGAAAACATGTCACTAGAAGGAAACAAGTTTGGCAAACATTGGAGGAACATTGGGGACAAAATGAGGGAGAATATAATGGAACCTGGGAAGTTTAAAAAAAAAAAAAAAGGTAAGGAATGAGGACAATGTGGCTCCATCTGTCTGAACACGATCTCAGGCTAGTTCTATTGGAATACAAGTATAATATATAACATCACTTCTATGAGAAAATGTGTAAAGATGATGATGTCCCTGATTTAGGGCGTAAGATAATATATTTAGTGTTCTTAAGTATATAGGCTTTGTATGTTTCTGAATGTAAAACAACTTCCACAAAAACTATTTTTTTAATAACACCAAGAATTAAGCAAATAGGGCTGGGAATATAGCTCAGTTGGTAGAGTGCTTCCCTTGCATCTACAAATCCCTTGGTTCAAACCCCACAAAAATAAATAAATAAATAAATAAAAGGAAAAACAAAAAAAAGCAGCAGCAAATAAATGAAAAGCAAGATTTTGTTAAAACACTGAAAAAAATTTAACTTTATAACCTTTCAAAACAATCTAGGAAACTTGTAAAAGTATCCAAGATTTTAAACATTAGATGTGAGCAGTGAAACTAACCTTTGAATTAATTACACTTTTGGTAAATCTCGTTTTTAAAATTTCAGCATTGTGATTCATTTCCCAAATACATGAAAATGCCAGCCTATGGAGGGAGACAGACAATGATTGTTAATGGGAGTCAGTTAAAATAGTATATACAATTTTGATGAAAAAAATGCATAAATACCTGTCAACATTACACCTTAAGGAACATAAGTTAGAGCTAAGCAACTCTGGAACCATGTCAATCCTCTGTAAAAGATATAAGTAGATTCTCAGGTCACACAGCTTTTTATTTAGAGCTCTATTATCAATCAGTATTAAGACACCATGAGGAGAAAAGGAGACCTCTGGTCTTTTTTCTAGAATTAAGAAATGTCAAATGGAAAGTCTATTTGTAGAAAAGGATCTATACAAATTTGTAATGAAAGAAAACTGGACCTCAAGTCTGTAGATCTAAATGCTGTACAGTAGCCACATAGCTGACCTGCGAAAGTTTCAAGTTTTTGGTCTTTATAAGTTGGTATTTATATGGAGTAGACACAAGCTACCAACTCTATGACTGGCAATGCTTGACAACAAACTACATTGTTTTACAAATACACACACAAAAAGAGAGAGAAAGATTAAATTTTTATGGAAAAAAGGTACGGGAAGGTCTTTGACCACAAATTTAGACTAAGTGTAATCTTGCCCTCCCTTTCACAATCGTTCTGTAAGTTTACAGGAACTATACCTGAAGAAGAATAAATGCTACACAACAATTTATATCAACTACATCTACTTGTTATTTGGACTACCAAATAAAAAAAATTGGAATACTTTCATTAATTTAGGCCCCCTTATTTCATTTCCTATAGCTAAGTTATATACTATTTCAAACTAATTTTTCAGGAATCTGAAAGTGCCACTGAGTGTTCAGAGACTTTAAATTCAATACATTTACCTTTTCACAAAGATAAACCGTTGTTCCTCTCCTGGCTGATTCTTGATCTAAGGCATTTCCTGGCCTAATAAAATGGCTAACATCAGCAATATGAACACCAACCTTCAAAAGGTAAAAAGATGCCAATATGTATTATTAATAGGGTAGAGATTGAATGAGAAGAAACTTAAATTGAATAAGAACTCAGTCACATCTACCATTTCAACCTCCTGACACATGCCTATTAGTTTCTGTAACTATAACGTCATAAGAATAATTCATAAATTCTATCCTGAGTCCAAAGAATTATATTTAGTTAAGAATGTTACTACTAGAACAACATGAATACCTCCAAGTTTCCATTTTTGAGTTCTCTACAATGTAGAGCATCATCTATATCAGTACATCCTGGTGGGTCCACACTACACACACACAGATGCCTCAGGTCTTCCCGGTTTTTCATGTCCTAGAACGTACAATATTGTAAATGAATAAATAAGTAAATAAATACATAAATTCCATAGTAAAATGCAAAACAACCCTTGTAAAATCAGTATCTCCATTAAGAATAACTTAGCTTTAATTTAGTGATGACAATCATGCATGACTTCTAACCAAGTATTTCTCTGCTTTTGAAAAATTTGAAATACACTAGTGTCGGCCTCCTAGAAAAGTTCATTTTCAGTTAAAATGCAAATGATTGTGTTGCAACTAAATATGGCAGAGAAGGGACCACAGTTTTTACATATTTAAATACACATGTAAAAATTAAAAATAGTTAGGATAATATATAAAGTCACTATGAATCCTTTCAACTTACTTTTTCAGTAATGCTCCAGGGCATCTTTGGCAGAAAGCTAAGAACAGCCTGGGAAAAGGGCTGATGAGGAACATCATGCTCAAGTAATAAAACTTCTGTTTCTGTCTCCTTCTCTCCAACATCACCTAAATTTCTTACAAAGTGTCCCTAAAACCAAAAGGTGTTATTAGAAAGGCCTATTTAACTGCTACCTTGCATTTTTATGTTAAATTCTTCAGTATTTTACATATCACCTCAGTATTCTTAATTTTCCTATAGTAACTTCTTAAAAATGAAACTCTGGTAAATTAAAACTGAAAATGACAAGACTTCTCAACTGATTTATGATGGAAACTTCATGAGGGCCCACTTTTTATATCATAGAACATGTTTCCTATTAATTTATAAGTTTAAAATGTGCTTCAAAAGCAAGTTTCTAAATTTGATTAAAATCTGTTTGGACTAAAACACTTTTTTCATGTACACAAATACTAAAAGTTATTTGGTAATTTGGATAAAAGTAACTACATGATTTCCACCGGAATTTCATAAAATTGATCTTTGAAATCAGAAATGCTACTTACCAGGTAACTTGTTGAAATATTCCTAAATTTCTTTCTTTTTTAAAAAAAAATTTTTTTTTGTAGTTGTAGATGGATAGAATGCCTTTATTTTATTACTTTTTAACTTTTTATGTGGTGCTGAGGATTGAAACCAGTGCGTCACGCATGCTAGGCAAGTGCTCTGCCACTGAGCTACAGCCCAAGCCCCTAAATTTCTATCCTATATAAAAACAGATTCTATTTTCATGACAAGAAACAATATTACTCACAAATTGTTGATTAAATATCATAAGATAAAATTAACACTTTAAGCTTACATTTGGATATCTGGAATTTCTGGGCCAACCATCAATAGCAACAATAATTCTCCGTCCTTCTAATGTAGAAGCCTGTCTTGTTTCTATCCGAATTCGAGGGATTCTCTTATCAGCTGGTGTAAAGAGATGTCTTCTAGACTAGAGAAAATTATGGAAAAAGTTTGCTCGTTTGTTTGTAGTGCCAAACATTAACCCCAGAAATGTGCTGCATGATAAGGAAGCACTCTCTCCACTGAGCTATACCCCAAGTCCCAGAAAAAGATTTTATATACACACCCATACTCTGGGAATAGGGACAAACTGAAGTCTCTAAATCCTACTAAATGTTTATAACTTTTTAATAGTTAACATGCCCTTTACTTACCTCCTTAATATCAGACTTGGAAAGCATGCCACAATATGGTCTCCAATTCCTTTTTATTATTCCTACAACTCTACCTGTAGGCTTTAACATTTTTTCATTTACAGCAGTCTTAAGCTGAGATATAAAAATGAAAACCTTCAGTTATTTTTCCTCTAGGCATAATGAGGTATTCTCTTCAAAATTAGTATATGTACATGGATGCTAATACATTCAGGTAGTAAGTAAATTATGACATTAAACTACAGAATCTTTATGCTTCAAAATTCTAGATGGAGTATGCCAAAACAAACTATAAAAACTGTTCCACGTTAAGAAGACATACAGAAATGAATTTTTTTAAAAATGGATATATCAACTTATTCCTTTTAGGTTTTAATATGAGAATCTAGTGAACAAAACAAGTCTAGGAAGTATATACTAGGATTTTAGAACTAGTTCACACTAATTAGCTAAGGTATATGGTTATGATGACTAGTTCACGTTGAACTCGTTAATTCACTAAAAAAGATACATCTTCAAATGGTCTTCCATATTCAAAATAAAAACTCAAGTAAGTAATGGCTATGATTTTAAATAGGTCTTCTTCAGGAATTTTACCTCTAACACACTCCAAAGGCCTGAATTCACCAATGACAATATTATAGTAAGACTCCAAAGAACTAAATATAACTGATGAGAACAGAAGAACTACAAATGTTGTATGTTTTTCCAATTATATTATTCTTATAATTATAAAATGGAAAATAAATAGGTCATATCAAGTAGACTTAGTGCCTAAGAAACAGTTGAACACATTCTCTTCCTAATAAATATGGTAGGGTACTAAAGATGAAATAATTAAATAGGTAAGAACACAAGGCTCAGAAGCACATTATGCTGTTGGAATTTGAACATTACATAAAACATTTCAGAAAATTTTAAATTTGTATTTACTTAAACATCATTATTTAAACCTTTAGATTGCATACTTGAATGTCAAAGATTCCCAGTTTTATTCCAAATTGATAGTCTTTTTGTATTTAAGCCCATTTGAGTAAATTAAGACATTAAAACAAATTATTTGATTCAAAAAACAAAAATTAACAATATGACATTTATTAAACTTACACAACTATAACTTCATTTAATAATTCTGAAAACAACGAAATTGTTTAACTTCCTCCGAAGCGACATGTTAAATACTACTACAAAGTTATACAGGGAAAAAAAAAAATTCTTGATTTCATACCATTCGTTCTCTCTCCTCTTCTTTTTCCACATCATCTTCATTTTGCCCTTCATCTTGTAAAACCACAGAAGATGGTGCCACCCACTGATTCTTAGGAAAAAGCTCAACAGCCACAATATCTTCATGAACAGCTCGATTTAAATGTTTAAGTCCTTGTAAGATTATCTGTTTAAGACAACAAACGGCAAATACCCAGATATCTTAATGGAAAAAACAGAAAGGTTGTTTTAATACATTTATATATATTCTAAACATCTCTAGGTAATCTCTATTTCTTATAATGTTCCTTTGTCCCATACCTTTACTTTTTAAATATTAAGTAGAAAAAACACAGGTCAGAAAATAAGGGTTGTGTTCATGACTCCAACATAACTTACAACAGTACCAAGAGACTTGGGACTATTTCTTAAACTCTAAATCTCAGGGTTCTTACCAGTAAAATGAAAAAAGAATAACTTGTCATCTGTTTGGCTGAATATTAAATAAAATATTACATGCAAAGAGTAAGAAGAGTATCTGACAAACTGTAAGTACTCTAATAAATGGATTGATATTTGCATAAGTGTGGAAAGCACTCTATGTTATGCAAACAGTATTTATCATAACTGGTCATAATAAATAATATGGAGGTATCTCATTTTTATTATTTGATGGATTAGCTTATAATTCTCTTAAAACTGGATTAATAGTTTTCATCAATAATCAATTTCCTAAAGAAATGACTAATTGTACTAGTTGTATTTATGACTTTCTTTAGCTGATAAACTGGGAAGGCAAATTTGAACTCTCATACAAAATTTTAAATACTTATTCAATAAAAGAATGATCAAAAAATATCTCCATGTATAAAGAATTTATACTTGCCTCTTTATTTTCTTCAGTGTCTCCATGAACCCATACAGTAGCTTCTAAGTAATTTTCCCTGCTAGCTCTAAATGTTCCTTGAAGGTATATACCAGATTTTATGCCTTGTTGTAGCTTACTTAGGGGAAGATGCTCTGAAAATATAATTTTCCCACTTTCTATTTCTTTCTGTGAAATAAGCAAACCAAAAATTGCAGTTAAGTTTTCCGCTTGTTCAGTAAACAACTGTCATTAATATCAGGTAATTAATGAAAAATTCACATTGTGGTATATGCAACTTATTAGGGTTTGGATGAGATATCCCCCCAATGCCTTTTGTTAATGCAGGAATGTTCAGAGGTAAAGTAATTCAACTGTAAGAGCTATAACCTAATCAGTCCAAACTAGTTTGAATAGATTGATTGGTGGTACCTGTGGGCAGGTGGGCATGACTAGAGAGGTGGGTCAATGGGGGTTGCCCTAACAGGGTTGTCTGTCCTGCAGGCTGTCTTCCCTCTCTTTACCCCTTTCTGCTTCCTGGCTGCTACAAAATGAGCAGACTTACTCTACTGTGCCCCTTTAGCTGTGACATCCTGCCTCACCATGGGCCCAGAGCAATGAAGTTGGGAGTCTATGAACTGAGACCTCTGAAACCATGAGCCCCAAATAAACTTTTCCTCCTCTAAGTTGTTCTTACTGTGTATCTTGTTCACAGAGACAAAAAGATGACTAACACACAACTCTATGAATTTGAGACTATAGCATAGTATTTCAGACCACTGCTACCCAAGACAACTTTTTGTGATAAAGGAAATATTCTTTTTGTGATGTTTAATATAGTAGCCACTAGGCACAAGTTTCTTTTGAACAACTGAAAGATGGATAGTACAACTGAGAAACTGAATTTTTAAAGCTGAATTAAATTTGAACACTTACATGCAACTAATGTCTACATATTAGACAGGGCAATCCTAAATCTATATTCCAACAATCAAGACTAGCTTTTATCTTTTCACTTCCTTTTAATTTCATAAAGCAGCTGGTTAAAGACAAGCAGGAATGGAAAAATAGTTGTAAAGACTGGATGTATCAGCCAAGCATAGTGATACATTCATATAATTCCCATATAAGACACTTCAAAAATTACTGACCTCCAGAATAAATTGTAGGTCCTCATTATCCGGTCCCCTCTCCTTTTGTTTTATTTCTTCTTATGATATCCCTCCCTCTTCTTCTGAGATCTTTACTGTCTGCTTTGTCTACCACTTCTTTATAAATAACCACTATGTATACACAAATCAGCCATGGGCATCATTCATTTTTTCATTACAAAAAAAAAGAAAGGGCTGGGGATGTGGCTCAGTGGCAGAGTGCTTGCCTCGCATATGTGAGGTGCTGGGTTCGATCCTCAGCACCACAAAAAAATAAATAAACAAAATATATTGTATCTGTCTACAACTAAAAGAAAAAAAAAAAATAGAGCCACCATGTGCCAGGCCCTATTTTAAAAAGTTTACATTTAGGAATTGCATTCCAATAAGCCTATTACAATCACTCTTGTTATATATAACACAATAAACAATTTTATTCAAATTCTAGCTTACTGACTCATATTCCAATTTTTAAATTTGGTAACTGTAAGCCTCATATCTCAAGGTGGCTATTTTAATATTTTCACTTTTCAAAAACAAAAGAAATTGGCCAGGTGCAATGATGTATGCCTATAATCCCAGTGGCTAGGGATTATAAAGCCAGTTTCAGTGAGGACACTAAGCAACTCAGTGAGACTCTGTCTCTAAATAAAATACAAGACAGGGCTGGGGATGTGGCTCAGTGGTTGAGTGCTCCTGAGTTCAATATCTGATAACAAACAAACAAACAAACAAACCAAACAGAAAAAATTGAAACATACCCCTTCTTCAGATAAACAAGCAAGACGATCTATGAGTTCAGGGTTAGCAGTGAGGCTCTTTACATATTCTTCACCTGAAAATTAAATTGACATTGTTCTTAGTTAATTCAAATGTCTTTTTCCCTTAGCTATGAAGATCATGAAAAGATTTCTGACACTGTCAATCTGAAATTAAAAATGAATCTTTTGACATGGTCCTGTCACAGAAGCATCAGTAAGTCCAGCATATTGCAAGTCGACTGCAAATAGTAAGGGAAAAATTAACAGCTAATGAACACAACAACTGACTTGACTTAAAAAATCTCTTTTGAGAAATTAAAAAATGAAAAAAAAAATCACATGAAATTATATGGGATAATGAAAATATTAAATAGTCAAGTGAACATCTGACCATAGGCCTGATCATAATTTTTACATACAATTAATTATAAGCATGCAATAATAGCTTCTACTTTTAGACTTACACGTGAAAGCTGGTATTCCTTCTTCAACTGCTTTCTCTTTGTTTTTCCTGTCATTGGTTATAAAGATAACTTGTAGCTGATTTTCTGCTGACATTTTCTTCAAATGTTCATTGTACCATTTTGCTGCTACTCGAATGGCTCTATCATTTCTGTCATTAGCATTTTCTCCCTGTTCTTGTTCTACATAGGTTTCTCTAAATGTAAAGAAAAGGGAAAACGAAATGAAGGAAACGAATAGAAACAAAGATGTAAAAACTATGAGGACACAAATGTTCAACCACTAAACTGAAAAGTCAATAGTGCATCTATTTCACTTGGATGTATAAACTTAGGCTTCAGAAAATCAACAGGATCCTTACTGGTATGATTTTTCTTTTTTTAATACTTACCTTCTAGTTGTAGTTGGACACAACACCTTTATTTTATTTATTTTTATGTGGTGCTGAGGATTGAACCCAGGGCCCCATATGTGCTATGCAGGCACTCAACCACTGAGCCACAACCCCAGCCCACGCTGTTATAATTTTTGAATTAATTGTTTTATTTATATATGACAGTGCAATGCATTATATTTCTTATTATACATTTAAAGCACAATTTTTCATATCTCTGGTTGTATACAAAGTATATTCACAAAGTATATTCGTGTCTTCATACATGTACTTTGGATAATAATGTCCATCACATTCCGCCATCATTTCTAACCCCATGACCCCTCTCTTCCCTTCCCACCCCTCTGCCCTATCTAGAGTTCCTCTATTCCTCCCATGCTCCCCCTCCCTACCCCACTATGCATCAGCCTCCTTATATCACAAAAAACAACCCCAGCCCACACTGGTATAATTCTTTAAAATATTTTTTAGTAGTTGGTGATGGACCTTTACTTATTTATCTATTTGTCTATTTACTTATTTGTATGCAGTCCTCAGAATCGAACCCAGGGCCTCACACATGCTAGGCAAGCGTTCTACCACTGAGCCACAACCCCAGCCCCATGATTTTAAGACAACAATTTGCTTGTAATAGAAGAAAATCATACTATCAATGGGACAATAAAAAGGCTCAGAAAATTTTATTTTACAAAAAGAAAAATTCAAGGCCAGAATTAATAATCTTAAGTTGGGACAGCGAATAATAGTTCACTACAATAAACTAATAAAACTTTGCAGATCTGATGAGATGTTATTCAAACTATACTACAAATAGTTTGATTAGATGATTTATGATCATGGGATTCCAGTCATTAAATATATACTCTGTGTAAATTATCCATGTAAACACTTAATAAATGGTCAAGGCTTCCTAAAGACTAAAAGAGCAGACAAAGATGATTGTATTTCTCTTCTAAGTCTTCCACTCTGAGCTCCCAAGTATATGAACACACTTATCTACTTCTTTAAATCTGTTCTTCAAAGTCAGACTGAAGCATAACAACAAAATTCAGTTCACTACTCTCTAGTGTTTAAAGATAATAAATTCAGTTTTAGAATTTTAGACTTATTTATATTGATAATTAATAGAATTATTTTATTCCCCACCATATACTTGCTAGTGCTTTAATCTAATCAATGAGCACATGGTCATAAATTTGAATTTGGTTTTACTAAGACTTGAGTAATAAAATCTCAGATGTAATTTGCCTAGTGTCCTAAGAGTCTTCCCATCAATTCTAGCATTAAGTCCTATTCACAGTACTTGAGCTAAAAAACATTGCTAACCACTGGTTAGAAACCAGATGAATATGTCCCAGAAATACTTGGTCTTTTAGTACTAAAAACAAATGATGTTTGTTTCTGGATTTCAAAGAAGTGCAAGGAACACGAAGTCTATAGTGCTTTAGTGATAACCTTTATGAGAGCAATATTTAATTTGGGGATAAGAGAAATTTGAAAAATTAGATTTTTTCAAAATTTTGCATAATCTGATGGATTTTGTTACTAGAGACTATATTCTAATGCAGTGGTTCTCAATCAGGGGTTGAATTTGTCCCTAGGGGGCACTGGGCAATATTTGGAGACATTCTGAGTTGTTACAACATGGTGGTGGTGGTAGGGGAATTGCTATTAGCAACTATCAAATAGAAGCAAAGGAGCTGCATCCTATAATATATGACAGCCATACCACAATAAAATATTATTCAGTCCAAAATGTCAATAGTATCGAGGCTAAGAAACTGTGATGAACCTAGTAAAAGTATCTCCTTTACAAAATTATATTTTATCATGCTATGTTGGTTAGTCACACATTATGGTATTCCAGGAACCTATGCAAATCTCATCTTCAAAGAGTCCACTCACTGTTCAACTCAGGCTAAAACTAAATTGAAATAAATACATTTTGGAAGTAAAAGTAACTATTGCAAGCTAAAAGCCAGTATATTCTAGTTTTAGGCTTGGCCTCACCAATGCTAATGTGACCTTAGTGAGATCCACTTAGCATTATTTTCCACACAGCTGTGTAAGACCCAAATAGCACATAAAACCATCATTGACCTTTGACAATGTCACAAATTACTAACACGAATTTTCTATCACATTTAGCTAATTTTATGAAATTTAACATAATTTTTTTCTTACCTATGGTGCTCATTAGTGAATGTATAAAAATGCTTCTCCTGGTTATTAGTCACATCCCGGATTCTTTTATATACAGGAGCACTCCTATTTCTCACTTCTTGGAGAACCGTTTGTAGTACAATTACATTCCTGATGGCAGGGTCCTCAAGAACATCAATCTTTGAAAAATAAAAGTGTTAATTCTTCCTATATTCATTGATAAACTGTTTCGGTCAAACAACACCCTGTGAGTTTAAAAATACTGACTTTACATTAAGCCAAGGAATTATTTTGCTTTTAAAAAAAAGTGACAAGCCACTCTCAACCCTTCAGGCCTAATTGAGAAGAGCACACGTAAACAGACCATTCACAAAACTTCGTAGAATTTAGGCTATTAATAAAGAAATACGTTGGCCCACATAGTTTTTGTTCGTAGGCACTTACAAGCTGCCTGGGGGTCGCAAGCTGGAAGCCTCAGAAGCCCAGGTCCCCGGCTTCCAGGCACTTATAATCTAAGGTAGAAGAGACACCAGGAGTTAGAAAATTAACGTGTCTAAAATCAGACTCCAAAACCGAAAAAAGGGAAAAATAAAGAAAATGGCATAAGGAAAAGAACTTCAGCCTGGGAAAACGGAAGTGAGGGTCCCTCAGGGGCTTGCCTCTCCAAAGTACGAGGTACTGCCAAAGACCCTCCCCCCTGAGCCTCAGTTTCCCTATCTGCCACGCCCCCTCGTCCAGGGAAGGCGAGCGATACGCCCTTCGTGCTCCAGCCGACGCACCTGATGCAGTAAAACGTTGGTGTCGGGCAGCAAGTAGTGCGGCCGAGGCCAGAGACTGCTCGCGGGATCCCGGGGCAGTGGCTCCAAAGCCGGTCCACCGTGCGCCCCGCCGCACGCCGCGCACCCAGGCGCTCCGCAGCCTATGTCATCCCTCAGGTAGTGCTCGCGGACGATCTTCATGACGCCGCCCGCCCGGGTCTTTTTCAAGAACGTCTTGGATTTGAGCATCTTGCCTCGCGACGTAGAATGCCGACCCCACGCAGAATCCCAGCTCCCACAACACTCTTCCGGAGAAAGAAGCTTCAAACCACGAGCCCGGTCGCACGACTATACCTCACCCAGAGGTTCGCCGCTTCCCGCTCCGGGATATTAGTTCACATCTCTCGCGGGAAAACTCCGAGACAGACGCTAGTCGGCTCTCTAACGGCTGCGAGGATTGGACGAGAGCTCAAAGCTCCGGCAGAGGCCTCTTCCGCCCGTGGCCTGGGCGGGGCTTGCCTCAGGACTCCATCTCCCAGACTGCCTCGCTTCCCGCGCCCAGGGTACTTGGCTGGTCGGGTTCCGGTGTCGTGGGCCCTTGCTGTGCCTCTTCTTCCGTCCTTTGCTCGCGGTGGTGGTTGTCTTGGTTACGGCGCCTAACGGTCCCCAGCGATTCCTTTTTGAGGGGTTGCACCCTGAGCTGCTGAGTGAAGAAGCCTTCGGTTCCTGGAAGAGTCGGGGTGGTGGCAGGTCCACCCGTGGATGTGGAGTAATTGACGCTTTTGAGGTATCTTGCAATTACCAGTTTCCCTTTCTTCCCTGCGTGGGGCAAGGAATTCTCCGAGGTTGCCAAGTTTGGGGCTTACTCGTCACACCAAATGGCCAGGGCAGTCTTGGGCTCTGAACCTTTGTAATTCAGAAGAGGATTTGCCTTTGATTTTTACCTTTCTTTATCTCCCTTCCCTTTAAAGAGGAGGAAGGAGGCCGATCTTAGTGTTTCCCCTCCACACACCTCCTAATCCGGCTTAGAAAACCTGAAATATACAATATCATAAATAATTTATTTTATCCTGTAGTATTTAAAGATGAAAGTGGCTAAAAATTCTTGCAAAAAGGTAAGACGTTCTACTTAGAATTTTCTGTTCTATTAGTTCTACGAATTTTTGTCTTCTACTTTTGTTTTCATTCTGGGATCTAGCTTGTCTATCTAAAATGTGTTTTCTCATTGTTTCCCCATTTAGAAACTCTTCAGTCTTGCTTCGTTGCCTGTAGAATAAAATCCGAACGCAATGTGACATTTAAGTCAGCAGTCTTGATTTTTTAGGGTGCATGGAGTCGGGGCGAATCACTGTTCAAATTCACGGATTTGCTAGAGCTGCACTACCACTGTCTTCTGCTGCTGTTCACACTTCTTCCACCTCTATTCCCACCTAATGCCTGCATGATTTCCCTTTTATACTACTCCTGTCCAAATTCTTCAAAATTTTAAGTCCTATATCTGTATAATCTTACCTGACCAACTCAGAAGTGATTCTTGTTAGAGGGACAGTTCTTCTTCTCTTTGAGATTGTGTTGCTTTTAATGGGTGCATATTGGGGTACTAATGGACTTCATTTTGTACACCTTTTTGTTTCCTTAGAATAGGATTCTTGCCACAGGATTTTTTTTTTTTTTTTCAATCAAAGAGCTGAATTCACAGTAGGATTTACTCTGTGTTTGATTTAGCAGTAATTTACTGTATTGCTCTGTCTTAAATTTGGGGTCTTCCAAATTGCTTAATTTTGGGGGGAATTCTTAGTACCTCATTAATACTCTCTACTTTCTAGTAATGTTTTGGTATATTTAAATTTTTGTTTGTTTTTAATTTACAGAAGATTAAATTAGGAAAGAAAACTGGCCCATAATTAAAGATGTCTCGAAAACTTCCTACGGAGCTCAAAAAAATAAATATTTCCAGTTCTCTGGAATCTGAAGATATTAGCTTAGAAACAACAATTCCTACAGATGATATTTCCTCGTCAGAAGAGCGAGAGGGTAAAATGAAAATAACCAGGCAGCTAATTCAACGCAAAGAACTACTTCATAATATTCAATTACTGAAAATAGAACTATCCCAGAAAAATATGATGATTGACAATTTGAAAGTGGATTATCTTACAAAGGTAAGACCGGGTATACATTTTGTTATTTACATTCTTTATCATCTTTAAACTGCAGAAAAATAAAAAAAATTATGTATGTTATCTGAACTTAAAATGATACACTTATATATTCCTTGTCCTGGACAGCCTTTTAATACTTTGAGTTTTGAATGATGGAGTGATTTAAATGTGAACAGAGATGAATTTACTTCTGTAGGCTCCATTTTTAAAATCTAGCAGTGTAAGTTTTATTTTCTTAGGTATAATTTCTACCTAAGTTGTTTCTGCTTCATTGACCATGACGTGACTAGTTGGATAGGAAGAGTCAAGATCATGATTATATTATTGAATCTGTATTGTCCTTGTCCTAGAAATTGAATTCTTTGTTTTCTTTCTTTTGATAGTTACTGAGACTTTCTGTTTGATAGTTACTATGTCATACAAGGAGTCATAAACTCATGTACCATAGTCTTTAGTAAGTGTTGTTTGCCATGCAAATAAGAATGTTCTAGTCCTTGGTTTTTGGCCCTTTCTGCTTATTTACAAGTTCAAAGTTGTTTTTGTAAGACCTGGTAAAGTTTTCACTAGCCCTAGGAAATATACATTGATTTCAGAAAGATAAGAGACAGTTCTTTACTGTTACTATTTCTGTTTCCAAGAAAATCTTTTGTTTACAATGGTAAACCCTTCACCTTTGCTCCTGGTCCCAGCTCTTTCTACTCCTCCATTTTGTTGTTTCATTTATACCTTTCCTTGTTAATTCAGTCTTCCATTTTTAGTTCTTGTCTAACTACACTAACATACTTTAATGTCCTATCAGTAGAAATACTTCTTGACCATATGTCTGTAGTAAAATAAGGTGTCTCAAACCTTAAAATCTCGAAAAAGTAGAGAAGTAATTTAGGTAAGCTTTTTCTAAAATTAATATTTTAAATTTAATATTTAACACTTATTGAATTTATTTTGTGCATAGACACTCTTCTAAGAGCTTTTTATTTGTGGTTTTATTTATGCCTCATAAATCTTTGAAATATAGATTCTTTTGAGGGGATAGGGTCTTCTATAACCCATCTTATTAATGAGTCAATAAAATAAGTTAGACTAGTACTGTTACTTAGTGCCTTATTTATTTATTTATTTATTTTATTGGTTGTTCAAACCATTACAAAGCTCTTGACATATCATATTTCATACATTAGATCCAAGTGGGTTATGAACTCCCATTTTTATCCCAAATACAGATTGCAGAATCACATTGGTTACACATCCACATTTTTACATAATGCCCTATTAGTAACTGTTGTATTCTGCTACCTTTCCTATCCTCTACTATCCCCCCTCCCCTCCCCTCCCATCTTCTCTCTCTACCCCATCTACTGTAATTCATTTCTCTCCTTGTTTATTTTCCTATTCCCCTCACAACCTCTTATATGTAATTTTGTATAACAATGAGGGTCTCCTTCCATTTCCATGCAATTTCCCTTTTCTCTCCCTTTCCCTCCCACCTCATGTCTCTGCTTAATGTTAATCTTTTCCTCCTGCTCTTCCTCCCTGCTCTGTTCTTAGTTGCTCTCATTATATCAAAGAAGACATTTGGCATTTGTTTTTTAGGGATTGGCTAGCTTCACTTAGCATAATCTGCTCTAGTGCCATCCATTTCCCTGCAAATTCCATGATTTTGTCATGTTTTAGTGCTGCGTAATTCTCCATGGTATATAAATGCCACATTTTTTTTATCCATTCATCTATTGAAGGGCATCTGGGTTGGTTCCACAGTCTAGCTATTGTGATTGTGCTGCTATGAACATCGATGTGGCAGTATCCCTGTAGTACGCTCTTTTAAGGTCTTCAGGGAATAGTCCAAGAAGGGCAATAGCTGGGTCAAATGGTGGTTCCATTCCCAGCTTTCCCAGGAATCTCCATACTGCTTTCCAAATTGGCCGCACCAATTTGCAGTCCCACCAGCAATGTACAAGAGTACCCTTTTCCCCACATCCTCGCCAGCATTTGTTGTTGTTTGACTTCATAATGGCTGCCAATCTTACTGGAGTGAGATGGTATCTTAGGGTGGTTTTGATTTGCATTTCTCTGACTGCTAGAGATGGTGAGCATTTTTTCATGTACTTGTTGATTGATTGTATGTCCTCCTCTGAGAAGTGTCTGTTCAGGTCCTTGGCCCATTTGTTGATTGGGTTATTTGTTATCTTATTGTCTAATTTTTTGAGTTCTTTGTACACTCTGGATATTAGGACTCTATCTGAAGTGTGATGAGTAAAAATTTGTTCCCATGATGTAGGCTCCCTATTTACCTCTCTTATTGTTTCTCTTGCTGAGAAAAAACTTTTTAGTTTAAGTAAGTCCCGTTTATTGATTCTTGTTATTAACTCTTGTGCTATGGGTGTCCTATTAAGGAATTTGGAGCCCGACCCCACAATATATAGATCGGAGCCAACTTTTTCTTCTATCAGACGCAGAGTACTTAGTGCCTTATAACATTTGAGCTGCTATAACAAAATACCAGAGGCTAGGTAGTTTATAAACAACAGTAATATATTTTGCATAATTTGAGAAGCTGAAAAGTCCAAAATTAGGGTATCCAGTGTAGTCCAGTTCTGTCCCTTTTCTGGGTTGCATACTTATTGCTGTGTCCTCACGTGGCCAAAGGGTAAGCTAGCTTTCAGAGGTATCTTACAAGGGCACTCATCACTCATGGAGCTCCACCCATACAACCTAATCACCCCTGCTACAAAAACTCCACTTCTTAATAATATCACAATAGTGATTACGTTTCAATATCTGAATTTGGGGTGCAGACACTAACACCTACTAAGCACATAGTATTGGTTGTTGTTATCCACTAAAATAGTATTCTCATTTTTTTACCCCCTCTATGTAATATATATAACTGAACCCCATTTTTCTCTTGATGAAACAAGGCCAAGGCCATTCAGATAAAAGTGGTAGAACTAGACAGGATTCAAATCGTAGGAAGTCTAAAGCCCATACTCCAATAAAGTGAATCTCCAAACACTTCCTTTTATTTACACAGTCGCCTACCCTACTCTAGGTCGCTTGGTACGTTATCAGTGCATCCAGTGGTTTCCTGTTCTTAATAGTTTACTCCTATTGCTTTTACTTCAGATACACTCCCACAGTGCTATTGGCTCATATATTCCTCTCTCTCAAGATTTCCTTTAGTACACCTCATTGAAAAAGCCTGAGTTAATATCCCATTTATTAATTCATCCACTCAATCAACAAATATTTCATTAAATGACAATTATATACCATCTCCACAATTACATTTTATTTGGTTAATTCTTTTATTTGTTTTCAATTTATATTGTACTTGGTTTTAAATAGCTTTCCTTGTTTTGGGGTTTTTTGTTCGGGGGGGTTGTTTGTGGGTTTTGGGTTTTGGGTTTTGTTTGTTTAATTTTGAGACAGGGTATTGCTAACATGCTGAGACTATCTTTGAATTTGTGATCCTCCTGTGTCAATCTTCCACACTCCTGGGATTGCGGTGTGGGTGGGCACTGTGCCCCTCAATTGCTCTTATTTATTATTATTTTTTTTTATGTGTTACACTATAGAAATGGTGACTGATTCATGAGAGACTGTCTAGTTAACAGCCAGAATTTTAAGTATACATAGTTAGGGATTCAGTTCCATCGTTACCAGTTTCCTGGGGCAAATTCCTTAACTTTTTCATTCCTTGATGTTCTGTAAAATTATAATAGTATTTATATCACAGAATTGTCTTGAGGATTAAATTAATCAATGTATGTTAGCTCTTAGGCACCTGGTATATGATAAAGACACATTATGATTGTAAATAATGTAATTATCTGTAGCTTCATTATTGGGCACTATATTAATATCCTTGTGCCTCCACAGTTCTTGATATAGTTTTTGGTGGTAGTTTTCTAGTTGGACTACAAATGTACAAGACTAAGTTAGTTATATTCCTAAATGTATGACACATAATAGTCATTAATCATAATAATTCATTGTTTTTAAAATATATTTACTTTTATTCAATATCTATCTATCTATTTATTTTTGCAAATCAAGCCCAATGCCTTGCACATGCTAGACAAGCACTCCCCCTCTGAGCCACACCCCAGCCTTATTTAGCTATTTTAAAAATCATCTGAATTACTATACACCCATCTGCTACTTAGCTTCTAACTCTTAACATAATTCTCTGTATCTACCAGTCCATTCACCCACAGTATGAGGCACACAGATTGCCTCCAATTTTTTGCTACCTCAGTGCATGATTTTCTTTCTTTATAGGATCTGAAAATAAGTAATTTAAGCCTGGTATGATTATTCTTTGACATTATTAGGAACCCAAGTGCCTTTTAATCTTCTGCTCAGCTATTTTTTAGCATATGATATTCCACCTCAAAATCTTAAGATGGTTGATCTGCCTCCAGTGTTGTATACAGTTACAGGTAGTAATGAGGAAAATGGTGATGGGAAAAGGGGGAATGTGCCAATGAATCAGTCCTCTCTAAAGAGCATTCCTAGAAGAAGAAATTCAAGCCTATTATCTCAGTTGACTAGAACTGTATAGCATTGACCACCCTTGCCTGCAAAGGATTGGAAGCTAGGAAGTGTGAGTTTTTAACTGGACTTATTGTATTAACCAATAAAAATCCATAATTAAGTCAGAAAGAAGGAAGATAATATTGGAAGGCAAGTCATGATTTTTTTTCTTCTACTCATGAAGGTCTTTTATTTTGACTTAGAAAATATGTGAATCTTAACATCTGCCACAGCATTACAAATGTTTGACTTTATTACAGCTTGTTACTTATAGTTCTTTTGATCTTGTTACTTATTCTGATTTGCTTTCTCTGTCTAAAAATAGAAACAAAGGATCTAAGAAAAACTTAAAAGCATCTATGCCTACATTAGTGAGAATGAGCTCAGAGAGAACTTAGAAAGGTAGCTAGCTGCCCAGGCTAAACTGATAGTCGAAAATTGTTAGCTTTTCACTTTATCCCCATTCGTTGCCACCTACATCCACTTCTTTATTTCCTTATTCTTCTTGCCTATCAGCTTTCAAATGCAGAAACTGGTTTTGTTTATATCTTGTTAGAAGTTTGTGGGTTCCTTATTACTTAGAAAATGAAAGGATGCAGTTTGTCACTGAGTTAAGGAATTTAATTTAGAAGTTAGTTAAAATTGTAAAAGTTGTAATTCTGAAAAAATAGAATTCTTTCCTAGTGGTAATGTATATCCTTGATTTGCAACATAGTAATTATGAGGAATATGGTTATTTTGTATTTTTTAAAGCAGTCTTGAGACAGGATGCTGGGAATGTAGCAATGACAGTTCTTTTTTATGGAAATTGCATCTGCAAACTTACTCTGTAACTGCTAGACTTACTTACTTTTCTGCTTTTTGCACTATATAAGGTCTGTCACATTTTCTTCTTTGTTCTTGCCTTTTGTTTTTCTGTTTTGTTTTTCATTTTGTTTTTTTTCTAGACCTTTTAAACTATAAATCCTATTCTTAGTTCACAGGACACACAGAAATAAGACAAGAGCTGAATTTGACCCATGGCCATTGTTTGTTTAAGTTATGTAGTCAGAAAAGTTATTGGCAGATTTTAGGCAGGTGGTATTACATGTCCTGATTTTTTTTTATTCAGAATGGCACAAAAGTAATAGAACAGATAAGGCAGAAGGAGATGACAGGGAATTGTCGTAAGGCTGGTGAGTTTCTGCTTCAACTAGAACCATTTATTGAGAAATGGAAGAGGTGGGAAGAAACTGATATGGAAATGAAATGTAAGTTCTCTTTAGAACACATTAAGTTTTAGCTTCTCATTAGATACCTAAATGGAATTGGCTATTAGAGTCTAGGGGAGGGTCCATGACTATTTATCTACTTATGAAATATACATCAGCATACAGATGGCATGTAAAGCCATGGAATTGAATGTCATTACCTAAAGAAAGCAGAGGGCCAAGTCAAGGGGCTGTCCTACATTTAGAAATGAGGCAGAGAAGAGAATCCAGCAAAGGAGCTTGAGGAGCATAAGAGTATCCAGTATAATTAGAAGACAACCAGAAGAAGTGTCTTGGAAGCTAAACAAGAGAGGTCAGCTTTGTATGGTCATTCTGTCAAGTGAGATAAACATGCCATTGAGCTGAGTATTTTGGACTTTGATAAGCATAGTTTTACTGTGGGCAGATATAGTGGTGCACACCTGTAATCCCAGCTACTTGGGAGGCTGAAGCAAGAAGATCACAAGTTTAAGGTCAGCGTTGTCAGTGAGACCCTCTCGCAAAATAAAAACTAAAAAGTGTGGGAGATGTGGCACATAAATGTAGAGTGTCCCTGGGTTCAATCTGTAGTACCACAAAGCAAACAAACAAAAGAATTTAGTGTCACTGGAATAGGATGGGACAAAAATTGTATGGAAGTTTTACACTGAAGGGGAGGAGAAAAATGATACTGGAGTGAAGGTGTGGTGTGATGAAGGGAGCATTATTTGTTGTTTTGTTGGTATTTGCTTAATAATAAGAATGATCCAGTAGAGAAGAGGAATTTAATGTTGCAAGAGGGATTTACTTGAATATACTAGGGACTGTCAAATTCATCTATTTTATTTTATTTTTTTTAATATTTATTTTTTAGGTGTAGATAGACAGAACACAATGCCTTTATTTTTATGTGGTGCTGAGTATTGAACCCAGGTCCTGCTGTGCTAGGCGAGCGCTGTACCACTGAGCCACAATCCCAGTCCACAAATTCATCTATTTTAAAGGGCAAAAAAGAATTGCCTGGGTTGAAAGGCAGGAATAAAGAGTTTTATAAATAGACTAAGAATAAAATCCTAGGGAATGGAAGTTTCAGGGGAAACACAATATAAATGGCAAGCATTTATTTTGGCTATAACAGCTTTCCTTTAAGCTAGTGACAAAGGAAGTGGTTGAGAAGGGTCAGATCAAGAAAGACTACTGTATTAACCACAGAATTTAGAACTTTTTTAATATATTTTTTAATTGTAGTTGGACACAATACGTTTATTTTTATTTATTTATTTTTATGTGGTGCTGAAGATCGAACTCAGAGCCTTGCATGTGCTAGGCAATCGCTCTAACCACTGAGCCACAACCCCAGCTCCAAAATTTAGAATTTTTTATTAAGATAGGCTCTTCTGAAGAATTTAAAAATGGGAAAGTAAATTTTAAATTATTTTATTAGAGCATTATATTTATACATGATATTTGGGTTCCTTTTGATATATTTTACATAAAAGGAATCTGATTTCAATCCCCATTCCTCCCCTCCTTTCTCCCTCCTTTTTCTGTCTATTCTATTGTTCTTCCTTTCACACCTTTATTTATTTGTTTTTTATTGGTACTTTCTACATATGCATGAAAGAGATAATTCCTTTGTTGCATTTATATACACACATGACATGTTGGTTAGATTCAGGGAAATGATGTCAGTAAAATTTTGACATCATTTTAAAAAGGTAATATAAAGGAAGATAGATGGGAAAGTTGGTAAAACCGTAGGCAGGGAAGCCAATGAAGAATTACAGTAGCCTAGGCAAGCATATCAAACAGAATGTATATTATTTATTTATTTATTATGTTTACTTTGAACGCTAGGGAGATTCAGCAAATATAGAATTGGGTAAGGTCAGCTGTCCATTTTGTTTTGAATATTCATTGCCTCACCCATGTCCTAGTCAATTGAAGATGTATAGTAGCCAGATTAATGAATCTGAAATACAAATGTTGGATCTGGCCTAGAAATAATAACTAGGCAAGACAGCAGCATGAATTTCCAGTTGTCAATGAGCTGCTCAGTTGGGAAGCTTGGGTTAAGATGAAAACAATAGTCTTATGATAGTCTGGCGGAAAGCCATATGCCACTCAACCATTTCAAACCATAGTATGAGCAGACTTTGCAGTCTGTAGATACAAACCATTATAAAAGAAACCCTCTATTCATTTTTATTGTGTTTCCTTTAAAAGTTTTTAATTTTTTTTTCAAATTGAAGGTTTTTCTGTATGATAAATTTGAAAATTGAACACCTTATTCTCTTTTTAAGATTGAAGAATTAGAGGAGAAACTGAATGATGCACTTCACCAGAAGCAGCTACTTACTTTGAGATTAGACAGCCAATTGACTTTTCAACAGAAGGATGCCAGGTAAAAAAAAAAGTTTAAAAAAAATCAATATCTGTTTAGTAACTAAAAATAATCTTATTTCCTGTATGCACATGTTATAAGCTAATATAGAGAAATTTTAAGTAAGTGATGGTAATAATTTTCAAATCAACACCAAAAAATAGGTTATTTGATATAGCAATATAAAAAAATATAAAAAGTCAAAATTCAGCGTTTCATTCAACTAACATTGAGCAGTGTAAGTGAACCATTAAAAGACAAAGGAGGCTATCTAAAAGGACCACCACTTGACTAGCTGTCTAGATTAAATTTTCTTCATGGCTTGTTGGAGCTTTCTGCGTACTTTCTCCAGTTCAATTGTGTTCTTATCAAGATCCCACTGTTTGCTCTCAAATATGTCTATACCAATTATGCTCATGTAATTGATTCAAAGTTATATAAACAATTGAATATGAATGTGAAAAAGTGACAAAATCATCAAATTAAGTATCAGTAAAACAGGTTTAAAGATTAGGGGCAAAAAAATAAAACAAATCTATGAAAAGTATCTTCTCAGATTTCTCTGAATGTTTTTTTTATATAGAAATGAAAGTATACCTTTGTATTCAAAACATCTGGACCTCTGTAAAAATTGTGGCAAGTGAATGTTTTTTTCTATGTTTTAATTAGAAGTGTGTAAAGTAGATACCTTTCTGTTAAAAGATTCACTATTTAATCTATTTCCTAAAAAGCAGTGTGGCAATTATTAGCTACTAACACATTAGATCTAAAACCTCAATATACATCAGAAATACCTGGAAGGCTTATTTAAAAAGATTACTGGGTTTAGTCCTCAGAGATTCTGATTTGGATTGGGTCTGGGAATGTGCATTTCTGCCAGTTTCCCAGGTGATGCTGGTGCTATTGGGACAAAACTTTGTTAGACTTTTTTCAGATTAAATGATCCTGAAAGGGCAGTTGGGAAGCTATTTCTGTGGTGTTAATAAGTAGTTGGATTCTGAATATATTTTGAAGGTAGAGCTGATAAAATGTCCTGAAGAGTCAAGGATTACACCAACATTTTTAGCCTGTATAAATGAAAAGATGAAGTTGCTGTCAGCTCTGATGGAAGTCATAGTGGATGGGTTTGTGAGTAGAGTCGAAGTTCAGTTAGGTACATGTTGAGTTAAAGTTGTCTTGTTAGAAATCCGTGTGGAGGTATATGAAAAATCTGGTCTGTAAGAACAAATCTAGGAGTCATTAGAATATAGCCCATATTTGAGTCATTAGGCTACATGAATTCCCAAAGGGAGATTATAGACAGATGTCTAAGTGCCCCAACAGTAAGACAAAGGAAAATTGAGAAGATGCCATAGTAAAAGGAGAGAAACACAAAGAACGTGTTATGTCTATAAGGCCAGGGAAAGAAAGTTTATCAAGAAATATCACATGTGTCAACTGCTATTGTTAGATCATGGATAAGAAGAACTAAGAATTGATCATTGGTAACCTATCATTGAGATTTAAGTAAAGGGTAAAAACCCAATTGGCATGGGTTTAAGAGGTAAAGAATTGAGAACTTTAGAATAACTTTTGAGCAGGAGGGAACAAATAAAAGGAAAAGTGAAATGGTGTCGAGTTTTTTTTATTTGTTCATTTGTTTTAAGATGAGAAAAATAATAGTATGTTTGTTAATGGGAGGTGAAATCAGATTGTTTTTTTCTTGCTTTAAAATCTTTGGGTAGACGAGAATAATAATGGCTTCTATGCATGTTCTTTTTTATTTTATATTTTTTTAGTCATACATGACAGCAGAATGTATTTTGACATATAATACATACATAGAATGTACATACATCAGTCATATTGTCTATTCTATTCTGCTGCCCTTCCTGTCCTCCCTACTCCTCCCTCCTCTCCCATCCTTTCTCTCTATCCAATCTAATGTGACACACTTTTTTTTCTTTTTCTCATTACAACATCATATATGTATTTTGTATAACAATGAGGTTCTCCTTCCATCTTTGCATCTCCCCTTCTCCCTCTTTTTCCCTCCCACCTCTTTTCCCTATTTAATGGTAGTCTTCTTCTCATTCTCTTCCTCCCTATCTCATTTTGAGTCACCCCCCTTATATCAGAGAAGACATTCAGCATTAGTTTTTTAGGGATTGGCTAACTTCACTTAGCATAATCTGCTCTAATGCCATCCATTTTCTATGCGAGTTCTTTGAGAATGGAGAGTATCTGCAGATTAGTCTCATTGGTTGAATGACTACTTTATGGTGGTTCATTGTTGCCATCTTAAAAGAGATATTCCTTGAAGTTCCAGGATAAAAGAGAAATGAAAATGAACTTAATAAGGAGAATCCAAAACAGGTGTAAAAGATTTAAAACTTAAGCAGAGGAAATGTATAATTTTATGATTTGAATTTTTAGAATTATTCTTTAACAATATCAATTCCCTAATAGCTTATGTGGCTAGACATTTGTTAATTAGTATGGAAGTCAATTTTATGTGTAACTGGTTAAGTAAATACACTTCAAGTTGTAGACAAGAACATATTGGGCAGCTGTGTACAGTGTTGCATGCTTATAATCCTGAAGACTGGGAGGCCAAGTCAGAAGAATCATAAGTTCAGCAACTTAGCAAGACCCTGTTTCAAAATTAAAAAAAAAAAAAAAGAAGAAGAAGAAGAAGGGGTAGGGATAGGATTGAAGCTCAGTGGTAAAGAGCCAGTGGATCAATCCCCAGTATCCCCCAGCGCAAAAAAAAAAAAAAGAGAGAGAGAGAGAATATTACTGGACTTCTCATTTCCTAATTTTATGTTATTGTAGAGAACTTTGAGAAAGTCAAATTGCAAAGATTTTTTAAAGCTTGCCGTAAATTCTCTCCTAATGTAGAAAATACCAAGAACTAATGAAACAAGAAATGGAAACCATTTTATTGAGGCAGAAGCAACTAGAAGAGACAAATCATCAGCTAAGAGAGAAAGCTGGAGATATTCGTCGAAACCTACGTGATTTTGAGTTGACAGAAGAGCAATACACGAAGCTAAAAACTTTTCCTGAAGATCAGCTTTCCATTCCTGAATATGTATCTGTAAGTGTTAAGTTTGCTGTTTATGTAGTTGTCATTAATGTTGAAGTACAGAGCTGATAAATTATATTAGGATCCTGATCTGAAAATGGTGAGTGGTGTTCAGATCATCAAATTTTAAAGGTCTTTGATCATTGGTGTTTAAAGGCTAGCAATAAATAGGGCTCTGAAATTATGGGCTACTTAGTCCACAGAAATGAATTATTTTATCATAAGTGATGGTTTATAATGTTCTCAAATGGAAGATTATGGAGGTGAGCCACAGATTAGTTGTTGCCCAGGGTTTGTTAGGGCTCTGAAGTTATGGGCTACTTAGTCCACAGAAATGAATTATTTTATCATAAGTGATGGTTTATAATATTCTTAAATGGAAAATTATGGAGGTGAGCCACAGATTAGTTGTTGCCCAGGGTTTGTTAGGGATAGTGGGGGAGAATGGAGTTGGTGTGGTTATAAGGTGAAGGATAAGAACTCTGTGGTAACAAGAATAATTCAAAATCTTTGTTGTGGTTTTATATAACCCTATGATTAGAATTAGTCTGACAGTGATCTAAAATTGTTTGGTGTCAACATCCCTTTATCAGTATTTGCCATATTAGAAATTAAACCTGACAAATTTTTTTATATACAAGAATGTAGAACCAGGTGTGATAACACAAGCCTGTATTCCCAGCTACTTGAGAGACTAAGGCAGAAAAATTGCTTAACTCCCAGAGTTTAAGGCCAGCCTGGGCAACATAATGGAATCCTGTCTTCAAAAAACAGTGTGTGTGTGTGTGTGTGTGTGTGTACACAATCCATTAACTGTACAAGCTGTGATGTCATTTATTGAGAAGTTTCAGATTATATACTTGTATAATAAATCATCACTAATTACTCTCTCCTAACTTACTAATTGGCTTCTGAGTCTTATAGGACCTTTACGATAAAACACTTTGCTAAGTTAGGGCAGGCCAATTCCCCTGAGAAAGTTAGGAGTGGAAGTAATCGTATCAAAAATACCTCCTGATTCATCCTACTTATCCCTTGCACTGTAGTGGCAGCAGTAAACAGAGCTTTGCCAAGGACCTGGAAGAGCAAAGGATAGCACTGGGGGTGTGGTTTAGTGGTAAAGTGTTTTTTTAGCATGTGTGAGGCCTTGGGTTCAATTCCCAGCACCACACACATACAAAAAGAATAGAGACTATCTCTTCATCAATTATTTATTGTTTATCATATATTTAGACATTGCAAGAACCCGTGTGAATGTCTAAAACCTTGAATAGTACTAAGTGTTTTATCAAGTATGCAGTTTTTTTCTATAAATGCATACCTGTGGTAAAATTGAACAATTATTAATTTAAAATTAATTATTAATTTAAAAAATTACTTTATTTTAACTCTTGTACTATGGGTGTCCTATTAAGGAATTTGGAGCCCGACCCCACAATATGTAGATCGGAGCCAACCTTTTCATCGATCAGACGCATAGTCTCTGATTTGATATCAAGGTCCTTGATCCATTTTGAGTTAACTTTTGTGCATGGCGAGAGGAGGGGATTCAGTTTCATTTTATTGCATATGGATTTCCAGTTTTCCCAGCACCATTTGTTGAAGATGCTATCCTTCCTCCATTGCATGCTTTTAGCCCCTTTATCGAATATAAGATAGTTGTAATTTTGTGGATTGGTTTCTGTGTCCTCTATTCTATACCATTGGTCCACCCGCCTGTTTTGGTACCAGTACCATGCTGTTTTTGTTACTATTGCTTTGTAGTACAGTTTGAAATCTGGTATCGCTACACCTCCTGATTCACACTTCCTGCTTAGAATTGCTTTTGCTATTCTGGGTCTTTTATTTTTCCATATGAATTTCATGATTGCTTTATCTATTTCTACAAGAAATGCCGTTGGGATTTTGATTGGCATTGCATTGAACCTATAGAGAACTTTTAGTAATATTGCCATTTTGATGATGTTAGTTCTGCCTATCCATGAACAGGGTATATTTTTCCATCTTCTGAAATCTTCTTCTATTTCTCTCTTTAGGGTTCTGTAGTTTTCATTGTATAAATCTTTCACCTCTTTTGTTAGGTTGATTCAAATGGGACTTACTTAAACTAAAAAGTTTTTTCTCAGCAAGAGAAACAATAAGAGAGGTAAATAGGGAGCCTACATCATGGGAACAAATTTTTACTCCTCACACTTCAGATAGAGCCCTAATATCCAGAGTATACAAAGAACTCAAAAAATTAAACAATAAGAAAACAAATAACCCAATCAACAAATGGGCCAAAGACCTGAACAGACACTTCTCAGAGGAGGACATACAATCAATCAACAAGTACATGAAAAAATGCTCACCATCTCTAGCAGTCAGAGAAATGCAAATCAAAACCACCCTAAGATACCATCTCACTCCAGTAAGATTGGCAGCCATTATGAAGTCGAACAATAACAAGTGCTGGCGAGGATGTGGGGAAAAGGGTACTCTTATACATTGCTGGTGGGACTGCAGAATGGTGAGGCCAATATGGAAAGCAGTATGGAGATTCCTGGGAAAGCTGGGAATGGAACCACTATTTGACCCAGCTATTGCCCTTCTTGGACTATTCCCTGAAGACCTTAAAAGAGCGTACTACAGGGATACTGCCACATCGATGTTCATAGCAGCACAATTCACAATAGCTAGACTGTGGAACCAACCCCGATGCCCCTCAATAGATGAATGGATAAAAAAAAATGTGGCATTTATACACAATGGAGTACTATGCAGCACTAAGAAATGACAAAATCATGGAATTTTCAGGGAAATGGACGGCACTAGAGCAGATTATGCTAAGTGAAGCTAGCCAATCCCTAAAAAACAAATGCCAAATGTCTTCTTTGACATAATGAGAGCAACCAAGAACAGAGCAGGGAGGAAGAGCAGGAGGAAAAGATTAACATTAAGCAGAGTCATGAAGTGGGAGGGAAAGGGAGAGAAAAGGGAAATTGCTTGGAAATGGAAGGAGACCCTCATTGTTATACAAAATTACATATAAGAGTTTGTGAGGGGAATGGAAAAAAAATAAGGAGAGAAATGAATTACAGTAGATGGGGTAGAGAGAGAAGATGGGAGGGGAGGGGAGGGGGGATAGTAGAGGATAGGAAAGGTAGCAGAATACAACAGTTACTATTATGGTATTATGTAAAAATGTGGATGTGTAACCGATGTGATTCTGAAATCTTTGTAATGTTTTGAATAACCAATAAAAAAATAAAATAAAAAAAAATTACTTTATTTTAAATTTTTGTTGTTATCAATGGACCTTCATTTTTATTTATTTGTATGCAGTGCTGAGAATCGAACTCAGTGCCTCACACATGCTAGGCAAGTGCCCTACCACTGAGCCATAACCCCAGCTTGGTAGTATTTATTTTTATAGAAATTATTAAAATTTATGATTGTTTCTGGAATATTTTCAGACAACAGTTAGTGGTAGGTAAAGGGAACTATGTAAAATTAAAATATATATAAAGATGGACTACTGTATTGTAAATTAGCAAATTTTAATTGTAATTTGGAAAGACTTCTTATTAATTTTGGGTTTTTCTTTTTTTAAGATTCGTTTCTATGAACTAGTAAATCCGTTAAGAAAGGAAATTTATGAACTACATGTGAAAAAGAATGACCTATCAGAAGAATTAAGTACAAATAAAGGCCAATTGAAGCAATTGACAGAGGTTTGTATGGTTTTGATTATTTGTGGAAGAAGTGAGAACTTTTTCTATAAGGAGTTTCTCAAGATTTGTGGTAATATAAAAGTTGGTCATTGAAAAATGGCACTATGGAGTGCTGACTTCTGTGATTCTTCATAAGTAGTAAGAGCTAGGTTAAATTGGAAGCAGTCACCTTACAAATTGAGAAAATAAGTCTATGATATTGATAGGTAATCCACAGTTTAGCATTTTGTTGTAACTGGTTTTCATAATCAAATACCTTTGAAATCCTAAATATGGCCCATATCTGAAAATTGCTATGTGATTACTCAAATGAGATATATGCACACAAAAGTTTGCTTAATAATTAAAGTTTATTTCTGATGGTCCTCTGTCCAGAAATTTTGGCAAGAAACAAGAAAGATAGGTGAAGGTATATAGGGAATCTTTTTTGTTCCATAAGTAAGAAAAAGGATGTTTCGCCTTTTTATTAGGGTGACTTATAAGCTCTGATTTTCCTAGGACTGTCCTCATTGTTCCTGATATATAGTATTAATAGCACCCAATTCATTTTCAAAGGCCTCCCAATCTAATTGATAAATTAATTATAAGGTCATCATTTTTATAACTATTTATAGGAGAGTGGACTAATCATTAGCTTGATTATAACATTGGTCAAATGTCTCAGAATACCATCACGTTAATGTAGTTTTCTGAGAAAACGAAAACTTGCAACTCTAGACTTATTATTAATGTGATATATTTTTAACTCCATAGTAAAACAAGTTTCTGTACTTTTCAGACTCAAATATCAGTAATGGCTTTATGTCTCAGAATTTAGTTTGGTTTACCCTTGCTGACACCTTTAGATTGTTGATAAGAAAGCATAGATAATTAATGTGCTTTAACTTATAAGGTTCTTAGGTGTTTTAATGCATTAATAACTTTTGAACATAGAAATGGTTTTATTTATGAGTCTGTTAGTCACAGTTCCCATAGAAACAGAAACAGGGTGTGTGTGTGTGTGTGTGTGTGTGTGTATGTGTAGGGAGAGAGAGATACTGAGATTGAGGGGTGGGAGAGATGAAGAAAAGTTTTAAGAAACTGACTAGTTGAGCATTGTGGTGCACACCTGTATCCCAGCCAATCCGGAGGCTGAGGCAAGAATATCGTGATTTCAAGGGCAGCCTCAGCAAAAGCGAGGTGCTAAGCAACTCAAGACCTTGTCTCTAAATACAAAAAAAAAAAAAAAATGGGTGGGGAGTGGGGGGCGGCGCCTGGGAATGTGATTCAGTGGTTGAGTACCCCTGAGTTCAATCCCCTCTATCCCCCTACCCACTCCACCCCCAAAGTGAAATTGGCTTATATAATTGTGGAAATTTGGCAAGTCCAAAATCTCGAGGTTGGACTGGCAGGTTGGATACCTAGGGAATAGTTGTAATCCAAATCTATAAATAATCTGCTGGCTGAATTCCTTCCTTTGGAAGTCAGTCTATGAAAGCCTTCAACTAATTAAATGAGGTTCACCCACATTATGGTTAGTAATCTATATACATACTCAAAGTTTACTAATGAAATGTTAATTTCAACTAAAATAAATAAATAAGTAAAAAACTTTTCAGAAGCATCTAGAATAATGTTGACTAATGTATTGTGGCTTAGCCAAGAGAACTCATGAAATTAACCCTCATGTATAAGTTTATTTCTTTCAGATTTATCACCTCTCAGCTGAAAGCATAATCCTAAATTTAACAGTATTATAAACAGAATTAAATCACAATAAGGAAAAAATTAATGTCTTACATATTCAATAAAAGGAATTAGCAATTCAGAGAATGTGATATAGATACAATAGAATATGATATAGATACAACATTATTTTTATGTTGAGGCTACCCTTAGAATTTGGTTCTTCTACTCTGTTAAGAGCCTAGTACAAGTCAACTTACCAAACACTAAGAAAGAATAAATTGAATAATTTAAAGTGAGAAATAGAACCAGATCATTAAGCAGCTTATTTTTTTTTTTAAAAAAAAGACCTTTTAAATAAGAATAGTAAATAACATTATATTTAATATTAAAAGAAATTTTGCTACATATTGTTGGGGTTTATTTTTGAGGTGGTCATTAAATTACCAACTAGTCACAAGCTCCTTGTTTATTGAAAATATGAAATGAAATCGTGGTTTTTCAGTTGGAAGCATCATTTTTTTTCCTGTTAATTTTAAGTGTTCTCATTTGGGTTCTTTGATGGTATTTCATGTTTTTCTCCTGTTTAGTATGTGGGCATTATATACGATATTTAATTTGGTGGCCAGAGGCAAGCAATGAAAACATAAATAATGCCCATCAAATCCAAATGGAGTAGCAAAAAAAATTTTGAATTTTTTTAGTAATGCCATTAAATTTCAAGTTTCTTAACCCCCCAAAAGTAAGTTTTCCTTTTATGAGAGAAAATGCAAATTTCTTCCCTAAATGATGTATGAGAGAAAAAGTAGTATCCTTTCCTCATAAGTTTGATGTAACATTGAAAGCCTTCAAGTAAAGACACAAAGACGTAGGGAAGTCTATTTCTGTGGACAGTCATGCAGAAGTATGACAAGAGGACAAAAGGTATATCTAATGGTAATAACTAGGGAGGAACTTAATAAGGTTTGTTCAGATTCTTCTTGACCTTTCTGTGACATTCCTTCTTTTATAGGGCAGGACACTTGTCACATGAGGATCTTCAAGGGAAGAGCAAAAGAGGTGGTCAGAGAGTGACCTTCCTAGGCTTCATGGCCTGCTTCAGGGAAAAAGGAATGAGGGGACTTGCAGTTTCTATGGCCTGCTTTAAAAGAGAGGGCAGGAGAAGGTCAGGAAAACCTTGCTTCTGCATTTTTCTCCATTTCCTTCAAATTAAACTACTCAGTGTGATAGGGTAACATATTTGGGGGTATCATGTTCTGAGCTCTGATGGGAATAAATATTTTGTAGTGAGCAAACTGAAGCATAATCTAGTGAAAGAGAGTACTCATTGATTTCTAAGTGCTTTTGAATTTGACAAGAAAATGAAAAAACAAATATTACATTGTTCAGCAGATAATAAGATACATTGCCAGGCAGTTAATGGCTATATAGACTATAAAGTTACTGATTTTTAGTAAGACTTCATCCAAAATTTTCATATTACATTATTTGAATGATCTCTTCATACAGTAATTCAGCAAATACTTTAGCCTAAACCTTACATTTGTTTAAGTTTTTAATTTTTTTTGTCGGCGGGGCAGGGGGACTACCGGGGATTGAACTCCGAGGCACTCGACCATGAAGCCACAGTCCCAGCCTATTTTTGTAATTTGTTTAGGGACAAGGTTTTGATGAGTTGCTTAGCTTGCTTTTTTTGCTGAAGCTGTCTTTGAACTCATGATCCTCCTGCCTCAGGCTCACAAGCTTCTGGGATTATACGCATGTGCCACCGTGCCCAGCTAAGTTTCTAATTTTTAAAGGGAATGGTGTGGGTCTTACAGATGACTTTATGTGATTTTAAAGTTCAATAAAATGAAAATTTTGAAAAAAAATAACTATATGGTATTCACACAATAATTTTAAGGGGCCTCAAGAGTGAACCTGAAACTGCAGCACATATATAATTTTGTTATCAAATAGAGTACTTAGAATAGGTCTAACTGCTTGAGAACTGCTAAATTACCTGCCCGACCATAGAAATTAAGGACCTCAAGAACTACAAACTGAACCAAACCTCTGTCTTTATAGAATTTACATAATGTATGAGGATTGAGATCAGTGAATATTTAGATAAGTATAAAACCGTGGGAGAAAGTCGACAAAGAATTCTGTAAATGACATGTTATAATATTTCACTTGAGTGAGAACTATACATGTGAACAAAAAAAGAAATGAGGAATGAAATATGTAAACAAAAAGCCATCAAAAAGTTCTAAATTTTAGTGTAATAAAGTTGACAGACTCTTTTTTATTATGGTTAAAGACACAACATTAAAGTTCACTATTTTAGCTATTTTGAAATGAACAGTGCAGTAATATTAGGTATATTCACATTTTTAGGCAACAGATCTCTGGAACTTTTTCATCTTGCAACACTGAAATTGCATACCCATTATTAGACACTAATCTGCCCCCCACCCCCACCCCCTCAGCCCTTGGTAAGCAATTCTGCTTTCTGGTTCTATGATTTCAACTACTTCAGATATTTAATGTAAGTGGAATTTAATGTAAGTGGCATTTATAATTAGAATCATACAGTTTTGATACGTATGTTGTGACTGGCTTATTTCACTTAGCATTCTGCTTTTTTAAGCTGGGTAATACTGCATTTTATGTATATACCACATTTTCTTTATCTCTTCATCAGTCATATCTGGGTTTATTATACCTCTTGAAAAAAAGTTGGCTTTTTTTTTTAAATTGTTATCCTGAGTTCTCAGGGAATTGATTTCTCTTTTGTAATTGAAGAATGAGAGTCAAAAAGTATAAATAGAAAGGAGCTCAGTGAAGACAGAAATGTTCTCTAGGAATAATTGTTTAGTCCAATCTTAATCAGTATTTAACATTTTAGACATTACATTGGTAAGGAAGAACTAAGTAAACTCTTTGTTTGCAGATGACACATTTTATGAGCAGTGAAATATTACACCAGTAGGGAAAATTAGAAAAGATTGCAGAAGTAGATAGATTTTAACTTATTCATTTGATTTTCTATAATGTGTCAGTTTATCCTCTCCCAAATTGGCATGTTGGAAAAAATGGATTACCTGCCTCAGAGTGTATAATTTTTTTTGATAGAGTATGGCTAAACATTAAGCATGGAATTTTTTGCTTTTAGAATTTCAACGTGGTTGTTTATTATAATTTTCATTTCTTGGCTACTTCATATTTTCTTTTATACCATTGAGAATAGTTCACATAGCTGCTTTAAAATCCTGACTGTTAATTCTAACATCTGGGTTGCCTATGATGTTTGTCTTTTCTTTTAAAAATATGTCACGTGTTCCTGTTTCTTCATGTGTCAAGTAACCTTAAACATTTATATTTAAATCAAAGAATAAATTTGAATGATATCATTGTGACTATTATCCTGTGGAGACTCTGAATTTTGTATTCCTCTAGACAGTTCTGATGTTTTTATTTTAGAAACAAATTAGCTTGATTATACTCCAACAGCACATTTTGTTTCCTGGGCACCCGTGCAATTTTAAATTCAAATTTTTTGGTTTCAATAGGGCTATGTGGAGTTTGTCCTATACATGTGTTCTTCAGAGAGCAGCCAGAGATTTGGGCAGAAATTATCAACAAAATTCAGATTTTCCCCTCTGTGGCTATCTCTAGACCTTCTTCACTTTAGAGCAGCTGCTGTTGTCCCAAACTGTCTTTTGGTTCTCCATTTTAAAAAGACTAAGGATATTCAGTTGCACTTTTGTCCATCCAACAGGGCACAGAATGGGCCTCCCTTCACAGACTATACAGCATTAGAAAACAAACAAAACAACTAGGAAACTCACCAGGGATTGTTCTCTTCTACTTTTATATGGATTCCTATAATCTGCCTAATTTTGATCAGGGAGATTGAGCCCTTGGATGTTTGATATTTTGTCCAGAATTTATAGGTGATTTTGTGGCAGGAGTGGTCAGATGGGAGCTTACATGACCATTACCTGAAGCAGATTCACCATTTACATGCAAGTGAAAAAAGAAAATCCAGTCTATGAATGCCATTTCCCTAAAAAGAATCTTAGCTCTTTGGAGACTACCTTTCTTAACATGTTAGGTTTTTACTGACATGAATGAGAACATGTTAGATAATATAGAAAATAATTACAAGTAAAATTAAAAACATCATCAGACCTTGAACAAAATTTGCAGTTTTTATAATACTGTTTGTAACTTTGATTGTTTGTACTTTTTAGCAACCAATAATAGTTAATTTTGATAAAACTAAAATCTGGTAGTTGGAGAGTTGAGTTTACTATTTGAGAATACATTAAGATTAGGATGGGTCAGATGAATACCAATAGCTAAAAAAAAATGGGATTGAATATTATAAAATTATGGTACAGTAAGGGGAGTACTCTCAAAAGAGGACAAATTAAGGACAGTATAAGAGGATACTACTATTCATAGAGCAGGTAGTAAACAAATGGAAACTTAGAAGGAAGCAACCAACAAATGTAGATGTCTCAGACATTGCAATAATAATGACAACTTCACAGTGATTTACTAAAAGAAACGGTTTTGAGAACGGCAATTATGAAAACACACTTTCCATTTTAATTTAAAATGATTTAGCTTACCTTATCTGAAATGGTCTTAAAGTTTTTACCACATGGTGGCAGTATACCTCCATCTACTTTTTAAAAACCCATTTTGGGGATACCTGGGAAATCTTGTTTTTAACCTAGAAGTCAAAGCATTATATTAACCTTATTTTCATTTGTGTTTGTTTCATATCAGCTTCCTACTACTAATCAAATACTATTTATTCCCTAGTTAAATTCAGTAGATCTACTAAGAGGAAGCATTATAAAAACCAAAGCTTTTTTTTTCCATAATATGTGGTCAGATCAAAGGTGCCTCAATTATTACACTGATTTCAAAATTATGTCTTCCAAAAGCACTCAGAGATGTTAAAGTCACACAGGTACACAATTAATTTGACTAGACTTTGATCATATAATCCGCTACTTCATGGCAAGTATGAGGTGAAAATTGTTGTAGAAATTTAATAGAATATAATTCTTGACCTTTAAAAAGAAATAGCATGATGTGGGAATTTTATCAGATTTCTGTAATTTTCTTTCATATTTTTTTCTAGATCTTTAGTTGTTTGCAAAGAATATGTGATACTAACACCAGCAAATAGAGCTTACCTTTTACTTAAGCCTGGAATTTATAAGTGTCAGTGATATATAATTATAGCACATTTTGATCTGTATTATGTATGTGAATTTTGTGTAATGTTAATGTGTATGTACTTAACAGATATTTTTTATTTCTTATTGTCTTTGAAATTTTTGTGCATCTCATGCATCTAAGTTGTGGGAAGCTGTTTTGTTATTGTAGAGTTAATTCAATGTGCTTCTTTCATTACAAAGAAAGCAATGTTAATAATACTATGTGAGGTATTGAGTCTTAAGAAAGCTATTAAGTTTCATGAGGAAATGGTGAAATGTTTCTCTCTTATGAGAACTTTGGTAACTAGGAAGCAAAAAGTGTTTTGGTCAACAAAACTTCCTTGTTTAGAAACACAGTTATATTTCTGGAGAAAAATTCTGCAAGATTACCTGGAGGCTCATCATAAGTATTCATATGTAAATAATCCAGTTAACTGTGTTTGTATGAAAATTAGATTTTTCATTAATGATAAATACTTGTTATTCAGGTTCTTGTGTTTCGGGAAGTATGAACTGTTTTCTGAAATTTCTTTTTATGCTGCTAAGCTGAAGAGCATAAAATTCCTTTATAAGATACAGGTTTATAATGTTACCCTTCAATTATAATTATCCTAGAATGATGAACATACTTGTTAGAAAACAATAATAGATATGCTTGTCTCTTAAAGTAAATAAAGCATGCTTAAAATTTAAATTCATGGACACCTTGTAGTAGTTAGTTTTTCATCACAGTAACCAAAATACCCAACAAAAACAACCTAGAGGAGGAAAAGTTTATTGTGGGCTCACAGTTTTGGAGGTGCAACTCTGTTGCACTGAATCTGAGGGGAGGCAGGGAGCATCATGGCAGAAGGGCCTGGGGTAGGAAAGCTGTTTTAGTTCATGGTAGCCAGAAAGAAGAGAGGAGAGAGAGAAAAGAAGTTAGGGAGAGAACGTATAATCAATCCCCAAAGATATAGCCCTAGTGACCTACCTTCTCCAATCACACCCTACCTGCTTATATTAGTTCTTTTCAATTATTAATCAATGAAATGGGTTGATCCACTTGTAATTCAGTTATTTCACCTCTGAACATCCCCACATGAACACAGGAGCTCTAGGGTGACACCTCATATCCAAATCATAACATACCTCAAGGGTTCTAATTTGGGGCTTAGCTGGAATTAAGAATCTCAGTTTTTAATAAACAATCCAGGATTTTAATGGGGCAGATTCATGGACCATGAACACAATTTAAAAATGAAAAAGTTTTATTTACCTATTAATTACAGTGAAAAATAATCTTTGACTTCTGAATTAAATTTCATGGTTTTAGCATTGTGTTTTAATGCTACTTTTTGTCTTTGGCTTAAAAGTAATATATTTTAATGTATTGAACAAATTTAAGAATGTATTGAAATCACACTACCTGAAGCATTATAGCATGTTGTTACATTTCTTGCTTACATGTCTAAAACCTACCTATTGTGCTCTTACAAAACTATCGGATTTTTATAAGTAAGGTGACTTATAAGTAAAAGAAATGAAGGGGAAAAAAGTTCATGGAAAAGTTATGAAAACAATTTTAATTACGGCATCAGAAAGAAGCTTCTTTTAGCTGATTATTTCATATGCATTAAATGAGGAAACAACATTTCAAAGAATATGACTTCATTTTCTACTACATTTATTATCTTAACTTATTAGTAAGATTTTTAATTTCATGGATAGGTTTTGAGGAATTTATTAGATATTTATCAAGATAAAATTTTGAACCAAGTAACCAAGAGGGTGTTTCGTATTATGGAAGGAGAAATCAACTCAAGAGGGGCCTTTCCAAATACCTTGGATTAAATCCAGAGATATAATGACCACTTTATTCTCTCAATCTATGTAGTATGTCTCAATCCAAAATCTGCAGACATATTTTTAAGTGAGATTTCTTTTGGGTCATTTTTAGTTTTATGATTTAATTTCTTTATTGTGATTTAATAGTAAAAGTACATATAATGTGCAAATATAAGAATTAATAAATGTATATACTACATGTTTGGGATTAATCATTTATAAGAGATTGCTGTTAATATTATGTCACTGTCCATATTTGCATTTAATTTTGTGATAGCATCACACCACAAATAATAATTTAAAAAGTAGGAATTAATATGTAAAATGGGCATTTCAGCCAAATAAGGGCTTAGTGCTGTACTGGATCACTGTATGTGTAAAGATTTCATAGCTCAAATAGAGAAAAAAAATGTGCCCATAATGAGTCCTGATACTACTGGGTATAGCCTTGCCAAACTTGGACTCAAAATGAAATAACTCAATTTGTTTTAACATTTTAATGTCTAATTATATATCCCATATAGACTACTCAATAGAATAACATTTTTAAAGTTGAATTTTATAGTCAGACTACTGAATAGAATAAGCCTTACTGTTTTAGATTTAGTTGAAAGAAGTGGGGGGGGATTCTAGAAGATGACAATATTAATGGATCCCCCTCGCCCACCCCTGGAATTCCAGTTATCTGATTTTATATATTTATTGATTGATTATATATTTTCTTCTGATAAATGACTGCTCAAGTCTTTGGCCCATTTGTTGATTAGATTATTGTTTTTTGGGTGTTAGGATTTTTGAGTTCTTTATTCTAGAGATTAGTGCTCTATCTGATGTGCATGTGATAAAAATTTGCTCCCATTCTGTAGGCTCTCTATTCACCTCACTGATTATTTCTTTTGCTGAGAAGAAGCTTTTGAGTTTGAATTCAAAAGCTTTTGAGTTTGAATTGAGTTTGCTGGGCACAAATCACGAGTCTCCACACAGCTTGTAGATTCAAACAGCAATTCTTTATTCCCGAACTCACACCGGCCGTCTACAAACACGTTCTGGGGGAATCCACGTTCTCTGCCCAAATCCACTCCGCCCAAATCCACTCCTGCCTAAATCCACTCCGCATGGGCTTCTGTCTCCCAAAATATACTGTCTGACCCTAAGCACTCAAGAGGAACTCAGCAGCAGGATACGCCCTATTCCAAAAGAGGAACACCCTAATCTCCTATTACTAAACCGCCCTATTCTAAAGGGGAAACACCCTACTCTCCTATTATGCTAAACTGCCCTATTCTAAAGGGGGAACACCCTAAACACGGATCCTGCCCTGGTCCTTGAGCAAGGTCACCTTTCAGAAGTCCTTCCACTAGACAGCATGGGAGTAAGCTGGCAAGGAATTTGTCATACCTACTTGGCTGATGGCTCCCAGCAATTCTTGATTTTAATTCTTGCACTATAGGAGTCTTATTAAGAAAGTTGTTCACCCTTAGTATCTTAAAATAATTTATTATTTATCACATCTCTAAAGGTTGATAGGTTCAGCGGAGTATTTCTCACCTGATGTTTGAGTCATTTGTCATCTGAAGTCTTCTTTAATTTGGAGAGAGGATAGAATGGCAGGCAAATCATTTCCCATTTGTGTCTCTAAAGGACCTTTTAACAAAGCATGCTTTCAGGAAACTCAGACTAAACTCAAGGGTGTTAAAGACCTAACTTCAAAATCCGAGTACTCTATATCTGCCATATTCTGTTGGCTAAGCAAATCATTTAGTGAAATATTTTCTATTCTCAGTCAGGGAAAGCTTACATACAAAAGGAAGAAATTCTTAGAAGCCATATCGGGGATAGAAAATCCCAGCATTTGGGATTTTCTCCCCAGACCAGAGTAAGACCCTGGAGACAGTATAAGATAATGCTGTGCAGAAGCAGAGCTTGGCCTATAGAAATGATCTCTCTCCCAGTATGGATTGTTTTCTTTGCCTCCAGAAAGCTGAGGAACACACCAAAGTATTCCATTTAAAGAAAGAGTTTTTTGTTAATATACTTTGTCTACAACCAGAGATATGAAAAAATTGTGCTCTATATGTATAATATGAATTGTAACGCATTCTGCAGTCATATATAACAAATTAGAATAAAAATTTTTTTAAAAAGGAAAAGGGGAAGTTAAAAAAAAGTTTTTCATATTGATCTTCAAGCAAACCTACCTCTGTCTATAAGAAATATGCTTAATGCAAATTAATAAGGAAATATTGAAAAAATGATGGACTAAAAGTTATAGGAAAAAAGAGCAGGAAGGTAATATTAATGTCAGATAAGGTGAATCTAAGACAAAACCCCCCAAACAGGCTGACAAAGTACATGAGTAATAAAAGGTGATTTTGTAGTCATACAATTTTACATAGCAAATGACAGTAATTGTAGAATAAAAATTTTGGAAAAATGGGAATGTGATGAAATGCTATAGTGTTTAGGAAACTTGATATGCTTTTTTGAGAATGGGATAGATGTAATGGACAAAAAATAAATATTAGAAGATCTAATTCTATCATAATTTTGATGCACCTGCTATACAGAAAGCCTAACTTTCTTGATCAGAGAATAAGTTTTTTAAATGTCAATGAAGAATTTACAAAACTATCATGTTTGTTCTCAGTCATATGATAAAGTAGTAAATTTTTTAGGTACAGGTTTTATAGTTTATTTTTGTTATAATATAGTAAAACCAGAGGAAAAAATAAAAGGTGAAGGGAATTAAAATTTGTAGTTAAGGAGCATATCTTTTGGATCAAATAAATAAAAACTGAAACAAGAAAGCAATGAAAATATTTTATATCAAAATTCTGAAAGCTGTGCCAAAGGAAAATCTTTAGCCTTAAAATGCCTTTACTATTATTAAATAGAGAGGCAAAATAAATTAATGTATTACTCATCTTAAGAAAGCAGAAAAATTATCAGGTATGGTGACACATGCCAGTAATCCCAGCAGCTTGGGAGGCTAAGGTAGGAGGATACGAGTTCAAAGCCAGCCTGAGCAATTTATCAAGGCTCTAAGCAACTTAGCAAGACCCTGTCTCTAAATATAAAAAGGTGTGGGGATGTGGCTCAGTGGTTGCGTACCCCTGGATTCAACCATTTAAAAAAAAAAAAAAAAAGCAGAAAAATGGGTTGGGGCTGTAGGTCTGAGATAGAACACTTGTCTCACATGAGGCACTGGGTTCTATCCTCAGCACCACATAAAAATAAATACATGAAAAGATACTTTGTCCATTTACAAAATTTTTTAAAGCAGAAAAAAAATGAATAAAAGTAAGGTGTTTGGAATTAATGAGCATTAATGAAGAGAATTTGCATCTATATAACAACAAACTTGAAAACCAAAAGTAAAGTGAGGCAACAAAATGTAACTAAGTTGACAAAAGTGAAGAACTTGAATAGAATGGTTACCATAGAAATATTACAAAGGTGAATGAAGGTGTACAATGATAAGGTTACCACTAGATTCATTGATTTACCTAGGTATTTCTAGAAAGTCATGCAATTCCAGTATATTATACTCTACCAGACAATTGAAAAAAGGTGGAAAGTTCTAAGAAATACAAAAGCAAAGGGGAAAAAAAGTATAAGCCAGTTTTACTTACTACTACTGATGCAAATAATCAAAACATTGACAAATATTGTATCAAAAGACTAATACTTAGGTCAGGTTCAGTGGCCACGCCTGTAATCCCAGGGCCTCAGGAGACTTAGGCAGGAGGATCAGGAGTTCAAAGCCAGCCTCAGCAATAGCGAGGTGCCAAGTAACTCAGCGAGACCCTGTCTCTAAATAAAATACAAAATAGGGCTGGGGATGTGGCTCAGTGGTTGAGTGCCCCTGAATTCAATAGCCAGTGGTACCCGGCTCCTACATACAAAAAAAAAAAAAAAAAAAAAAGACTAAGGTGATACAAAGTATATTTCAGGACAGAAACAACAGGCCATTACATCAGGAAGTTACAGAATAGCCTTGTGAACATGTCAGTAAATGCAACAGTATTCTACAGTAAGCTTTTATAATTTTCTTATGTAAGCCCATTGTCTTCCTTGCAAAAAAAAATATTTCTCCCATGGCCATTTCTAGCAAGGAAGGTAATAGACTTATATGAAAACTATAAACACTTAGTGTTGAACATGGAAATACTTGGAAGGGATTCAGGCTATAAAATAGCATATTTTCCACTATTAATATTCTAATCAAATACAGTTAAATTTTATTCCAGTATTTTTGATTATTTGGGAAGGGGAAGTTGGAGTGAAGAAGTATAGTGCAGGTTTGGATGTTGATAAATTATTTTAGTCTATATGAAAAAATAAATGCCCCAGAATGCCATGAAAAAGATGCAGGTGGGGTAAGGTGAGAAATGCTGTACCAACCAAAAGCTCAATATAAACTTCAAAACTTACTTGGTTATTTAAAAGTGGTATTGGCATAGAATCAGACAAACAGCCGTGGAACAGGATAAAGAAATAGATCTAATTATATACTACAAGAGTGGTAGTTCAGTTTAGTTGAAAAGAATTATGGGGCCTTAGTACAAATGGATCCTAATCTGTTAAAGTTTACCCTCACAGTTTATATGCTATACAAATTAATTCCTTGTGAGTTTAAAATTTACCCAAAAAAAAAAAAAAAATAGGCAATTACTGGAATAATCCCAGAGGTTTTTAACATATGGTCCACAAATCTTCAGGAGGTAGCAGAAAGAAATTATTGCCACTTCTAACTAAAATGTGGCGTCTCCTTTAATTACAAATGCAGACAGAAAATACAGCAAGATTACCAATTTCTGTGAATGGCAACATATGAAACCTGATATTTTAATATCACAGTGTAGTTATTGCAGATATGTTTATGCTTGTGGTACTTCAGCATTATTGTAGTTATTAGACTTTAGACCCTTTACTAAGTATTGTCTTTAATGCATTTGTAAAGAAGGACATACATTTTCAAAATATTTTGATAAATTTAATTATACTGAATTAAAACTATTAATTTAATTTTTATAAATAAATTTATTTTCTTTATAATTTCACGTATTTTAACTTAAAATTTTAGAAACAATCTCTGGTTTCACCAGCATCATCAAATTGCTAGTGCGGCTCATGACAAAAGAACTTTAAAATATCCTTAATTTAGATGATTATTAACAGTGCTTCTCAACTGTAATATGAATCTTCTTGGGATCTTGTTAAACTGAAGTCTGATGCATTTGTTCTGGGATGGCAACCCAAGATCATTCATTTTTAATAAGACTCCCAGGTGGGATAGTGCTCCCAGCCTAGGCCAGTCCAAGGACCACACTGAGTTCCCAAGTTCTGGAACTGAACTGTCCATTCTAGCAGTCACAACTACATGTTATTATTTGAATTTACATTCATTTAGATTCAGTTTTTCAGTCTCACTAGCTACTAGTGGTAAATGGCTACCATATTAGATGATGCAGATATAGAACATTTTCATCATTATGGAAAGTTTTAGAGGACAGCAAAGTATTCTTATGGGTAAAGATTATAAATAGACATTTAATAAGAAGTACAAATCCAAGTTCAAACTTGCTAACATTTGGGGAAATAAAATTTTAGTAACAATGAGAGCTGAGGTTGCAAAAAGAAAAAACTCTAATATGTATGCAGGCATAATTTTAAAAATATACATGCAACTGGAGGAAATATGAATTGTTGCAGCCTTTTGGACAGATGTCTTGCAACATTGATTGAAATGAAAAATAAGCGTCCTTCAATAGATACCACACTATTATGACTGTGTTTCATAAAGTACTAGGCTATGTTTACTGTAGCATTGTTTCTGGCAGCCAACTGTGGAAAGGCAGGTAGTGGAAGGGAGGGGAAAGGACTAGAAACAAATGCCCATCACTACAACAAGGAAATGGTTGCATAAACCATGATACAGTCTGCACCATGGAATATTGTGCAGTCATTATCCTGAATAAATTAGAAAATATCAATTTATTTAGGTTTTTAAGGTTCTTTTTTATTGGTTGTTCAAAACATTACAAAGCTCTTGACATATCATATTTCATACATTAGATTCAAGTGGGTTATGAACTCCCATTTTTACCCCAAATACAGATTGCAGAATCACATCGGTTACACATCCACATTTTTACATAATGCTCTATTAGTAACTGTTGTATTCTGCTACCTTTCCTATCCTCTACTATCCCCCCTCCCCTCCCCTCCCCTCTTCTCTCTCTACCCCATCTACCGTAATTCATTTCTCTCCTTGTGTTTTTTCCCATTCCCCTCACAGCCTCTTATATGTAATTTTGTATAACAATGAGGGTCTCCTTCCTTATTTAGGTTTTTCATAAGACAGTGTTAAGTGAGAAAACCTGACTGCAGAAATCAAAAATCCAAGTATTCCATTTTGTTGTTGAGGGAGAAATGACCACTCTGTCTATATGTGTGAGTGTGTGTGTGTGTGTGTGTGTGTGTGTGTGTGTGTGAGTGTGAGAGAGAGAGAGAAAGAGAGAGAGAGAGAGAGAGAGAGAATATGGACATGGAGAAGAATAGGGAAAAATTTGTCTTACTTTACATGACCTACCTAGGGATGAGGGTAAATAGGAGGAGAGAGAGAAAGGAGATTCTTTTAAAGTTCTACTCTGAAACTCAGTGCATATGATAAACAAATGAAATGCATATTGGAATTATGTAATTATTCGTATTTGTTAAAATAGTTAAAATATAAAATTATGGCAATTTACAAGTAAAACAACGTTCTTGCCATAAAAGAATAATCTTTTTTTGCCATACATCCCCACTTGCTTCAAGAACAAAAGAAAATTTATTTTAACTTGACTCTTATGGGTGGATCAACTTAATCCTTTTATCCTTTCTGTGCTTGTTTGTTAATACTTTAATCTCAACCACTAAAAAGGTACGGAAAGCTATTCTTTTTTTACATTTAAAGTCTTTGGTTAACAGGTGATATTTTAAAGATAATTTATTAAATCTCAAACATTAAGACTTAATTTATTTAGTTCAATCATATTAAGTATCTATTGAAAATTGATTCTTCAAATTTCTTTCAATAATTTCCTAAATAAAATATTAGGTATATAAATTGTCTCCCATCACATCATTGTAGTGTTTTGTAATGGTCTAATCCACTAGATCCATGAGCTAGGGGTTATGTCTTAATACCAACAACAATGGGTTAACAGAATAACAGGCTCATAATAAATAATAAATGAGCCAATTAATTAATCAGTTTACTTACTTTGCAGAAACAGCAGTTAAGTCCAGAAAAATTGATTTGCTACAGTAGTAAGTAGCAGTCAGAATTAGAATTAATGTGTCTTGCTCCAATCTACAGTCTACCACACTTGATGAAAGTTCCCTTTTCCATATAAATTATGATTTTTTCCCTTTAAAAGGCTTAAACTTTTAAGTTCAAATTCACAATTATTCAAACAGATATAATTGAAAAATTACCATTAATTTATTAAATTTTCTTTTTAACCTGTAGCAGACTTTTAATACTTCAGTTTTGTCTATCTTCAGAAGTCAAAAATTTTCAAAAATAGTAATACATTTCTTAAAAAGCTTAAAGGCAAAGAGTAGACTGGCAGAACAGACTCTGTTATGTAAATGGAAGTCTAACAATCAAAGGTTAATTAGGTTCCTTGTTAAGTGTTGGTTGCTTGGATTAGATTATTGATAATGTGCTGCAGCCCGGCTGCAGCAAAATAACTGGGGAGTGACGAACAACTTGTGTAGATTGATACAGCAGGAGTGGAAGCCGTTTATTGTAGGACCGGAGCAATATTTATACATTCCACACAGCCTATCTTAATTAGCATAAACTAGACACAGCAGTCAACCAATAAGGAATCTCCACACTTAATGGCTCACTGGCTCCACCTCACAAACCACTGCCCCTGGCATTTTGCCAGGCACCATCCAGACTTGTTTACAGACTCTAACATTTCTCTGGCAAAATGCCAGGCACCATCCTGACTTGTTTACAGACTAACATTTCCCCCTTTTGTTTTAATTTAAATAACGACCATAGTGGTTTTTACAAAAACACGATAAGTAATCTGTTACAAGCAGAAGGGGAGGATACAAAATGCCACAATACCAAGCCAATTGATGGCTCCATGCAAGAAGCCCTTGGAAAAATTATACCAGCAATGACACCGTTTGCAAAGATACCGAGTTACAATTTGTTGTAGATTACAGTTTGTTGTCTCAGTCCAGGTAAAGCAGTGTCTCAATAGATTAACTCACAGTTCAGGTAAATCACAGTCCAGGTAAATTCTGCAGGCAGCTAGCCTAAGCTATAGCAGAAACAGCAACAGCTCCGAAGTCTCATCCGTTTCTCAGCCAAAGTTTTGTCAGGTTCTCAGCAACACTGTAAATTCTTCCACCTTTGTTTTCACCGCACTGGGACGAAGGCAGGATCTCTGGATGGCTAAAGAAAATCCTGTAGCATTCCACTAAGAAAACAACCTTCTGAACAATTTAATACATTATCTCAAGGTTTTTTACATTTGAAATAAGCCTTAATAGTGCTCATTACTCATTAGCCTCCAGGTGTGGGAGAACCATTGTAGTTACTGGCCTTGGAAATGATCAAACTTTAGGGACACCGGTAGCATCTTCTGCTGGCTGTAGCATCCCGGGCAGCCCCAGTTGGCCGGGACTCAAACTGCTACTGGGCACAGGGAGCAAGAGACTGTGCCTCCGGGTCACATTTGGATTTGGGCTCTCGCAGTGGCGTCCCGCTCCGGGCGGGGGGCAGGGAAGAGCCGGTTGCCACTGCTTGGAAAGCACTTGCTGTGCCATGACAGGCTCGCGTACATGGCAGCCGCTGTTCCGATTCACACACCCTCCGGTACCGAAAAGTATTCAGTAATAGCCTTTTGCTGCAACTTTTTTCCCGATAATCCTTCTTTTTCTGAACTTTCTTTTTCCTTCTGACTAGAGTTCCTGGGCTTTTATCAACACATGCCCTAATTGCTCTTGGTTCCATTGGGGTGCCTCTTTCCCTTATCAATTTACTACTCACCCCTTCCATATTTTCATCACAAAGACAATACAATACACTGAGACACAACAAGACACAAACATACTGCATCAATCCTCTCCATTTTCTTGAAATGGCCATTTTTCCTCTCGCCCTATTTGCCTAGGGACGAGCAGATTTGTTCCCATCCTATCTATGGACGGAAGCTTTTTTTCATCACTTACCCCCGAGTGTCCCGGGGCTCCCCATAACAGGCCACCATCTGCCGCAGTCCGGCTGCAGCAGAATAACTTGTGTACGTTGATACAGCAGGAGAGGGAGCCGTTTATTGTAGGACAGGAGTGGTATTTATATATTCCACACAGCTTGTCTTAATTAGCATAAAATAGATACATCAGTCAACCAATAAGGAAACTCCACACTTGATGGCTCCCTGGAGTTACTTCACAAACCACTCCCTCTGGCATTTTGCCAGGCGCCATCCAGACTTGTTTACAGACTAACATTTCTCTGGCAAAATGCCAGGCGCCATCCTGACTTGTTTACAGACCTTAACAATAATGTGAAACTGTGGGAATTCTGAAGAATGAGTTCTCGATTACCCAAAACAGCTAACCAAGCCGCTTTTTATCATTCACTGAGTTGCTCTCCAATGTAGGCTGCTTCTGATTTGAATCACTGATACTGAGGTAAATGTCATAATATTGTGTTTCCATTTCTTAGTTTCCCTATCTCCTCATAGTCCAGAGATAATTTCATTTATTAAAGTGCCTCATATGTGCTAGGCAAGCACTCTACCACTGAGCTACAAACCCATCCCTGCAAACACACCCAATTAACAACCATTCCATCAAGAAATAGAAACCCCATTTGTGCTGCCTTTCTCAAAATCTTTAGAAAAATTTTACATATATGATGCATAGAATGCTATTTCAGCTGTGGTTAATTTCAATTGGAAAATAATTTGTTAAGTACAAACATTTCCTATACTTTGAGTATAGTTATTTTAAATGTTAGTGCTTTTAACATTAATTCATTCTACAAGCTTTTCCAGTGTAATGACTGTTAAGGGTACTGGGTGTATGGAGGAGAGGTCTTTAAGGAGCTCAGAATCATATGCGGATATATATAGGGAAAGGGGATTTTATGGATAAAACAAGAAACATACCATTATAGTAATAGATTTACTATTTTCAGGCTAGATGTAGCTTGTCTTATTTCATTGTATGAATCATTTATAAGACAGAAAAGGTGACATTAACTCTAGCACTTCAGAATCCGTTACGTTTCTGACAGGTAGAAAGCTAGCATTAGCAAACAGTTTAAATCGTCTCAATGGCTTGGATCATTCTTTTTTTCCCTGTGTAATTTTTTTCTTAAAAAAATAAATTGAGGGCCTGGGATCATGGCTTAGTGGTAGAGCATTTGCCTTACATATGTGAGGCACTGGGTTCGATTCTCAGCACTGCATATAAATAAATGAATAAAATAAAGGTCTGTCAATAATTAAAAAAAAATGACTCTTGCCTGTTAACCCACTTACTTTTACACAGAAATTTTTGGTTAGAAAGATTTGGTGAATTGAAATTGTGTCTGATTCTTTGTTTGAAAAGATTACGTTTATTGCATCTCTTGTTTTAGTCTATGTAAAGTACTATTTTTGCTTCCCATTTTCAACAGACATTAATCACACACCTTATATTTAAAACGCAGAGGACTAGATTATAGAAAACTTCCTAAAAATTTTCTGTATGTTGTAGGAGGCAAGTAATGTCAGCTCTCCTCACATGCAATACATTTTCTGACAGAAGTAAGAACCAGGTGCTATAAGAAAAGATAATGTGGACATCTAACTCAAAATTGCAGCTTAATCTTCCTAGTTGATGCTAGGTAATACAAAATAATCTTTTCTCTTGTTTTTAGTGTCATCCACAAAGTCTACACAGTCTTAAGGTTTTGTCTCTTATTTAAGGGAAGATGTTATTTTCCACATTTTTCAGTGCTATACCTTTTTCTATTTTAATTTGTAATAAGTGAAGCAAAATTTTTTTTCAAAACAAAAGTAATCATTTTTATTTTCAGTTGAAAAGTTCTAAGCAAAGTATTAGTAGGAAATATACATTCCTATACTGAACTTCTGCCTTATTTTCTTATATGGTGTTTAAAGAAAGTTTTTATGTACATATATATTTATATATTACATGATATATGTAGACATATATACATACATATTTATTTTACATGTAGACAGACACCATATTATCTCCCATGGAACTGCTGTCTCCACCAGGAGTTCATATCCATATATTTTAAAGTCAGATGCCAATATCCTCCTTAGATGTTTACCCTTTTAGATCTTTGTACTACCACCTTCACAAAACCTCTGCTTCTTTGTGTACTCAGGTCATCTGGATACTCTACCTTATACCCTTCATCTTTGCAGACCACTGGAACATTCTCAATATAGTGAAAGTCTTGCTCTAGATTTAGTCCTCCTTTTCACTTTAACTGCTGCCTGTGTTACTTCTGTGATTCATCTACAATCCTGAACTTTTATTTCATTGATCTTCTCATCTCTGGATATTGCCTCTTCTCTACTTTAACACTGTCTTATTGCCCACATTCTGTTACTTGCTACCAGAATTGATTTACTTCTGAAGTTATTAATTCAATTTGATCCACTGAATATATTGCTTCCTGTATTTCCACGTTTCTGAATCATCTGCTTTCAACTCATCTTTAACAAAATTTCCAATCCATATAGTTTATCAGTCTCTTCCTAAATCTGTCTTCCTCCCTCATGATGCATGTTAGCAGTCTTAAGCCTTTCTTCTACCATTCTTACTTTAATTTCTCCCCCAATTTCTTTTTTCAGACCAGCCTGAGAAAAACTTAACTCTCCCTTTTTTAACAGAGTACTCCTGGAGAAAAATCACATGAGGAGTAACAAGCACTACAAGTTAATTGTTACCAACTTCAGGTGGGCTCACACAATTATACTGTGGTCCTGTTTTTTCTAGTTTTCTCATTTTCTTCAGAAACTAATTTAGGCATTCGCCACCCTGCTCACATTTCCAGCTTTTACTTTTCCTTCTCACTGTCAACGGATGACTTGGTCTTTCATTTCACAGAGAAAATGGAAGTCCTCAGATGAGAAATTCCACAATTTCATGCCACCAAACCTACACACTTACTTCCATATATACTCATTCCAATTTGTTTGTTCTTCTTACATATAGTGGGATGACTCTTGTCCTCAATGAATAAAAAAATCTTATATGCCTTTGGAAACTAGGTGGATAATATAAATATGTGAAGCATTAGGATAAGGAGTATTCTGTGACCTGAGGCAAGTTGATAAAAGCTATTAAAAAATTAGGTTTTTAATACTTTGTATTAGGGTGGGAAAATGTCTTCTATGACAAGGGTAGCTGCTGATCCCATCCCCTAAGTCCTCTCTGGGGATTTGTCCTCTATAATATTCCTCTTTTCTCCAAAATAACCACCTCTTTTGATGTTAGTTCTTTCCCATCAATATTTGAAAACCTTTTAGGTGGACACAATATTTTTATTTTACATTTATGTGGTGCTGAAGATCGAACCCAGTGTCCCGCTCATGCTAGGCGAGAGTTCTACCACTGAGCCACATCCCTAGCCCCTAGAAGTTTCTTACAGTCTTGGAGTTTGATAAACTTAGAGCACTCACTCCTCTATTTAGGAGTTCTTGGAGATTTGATTCTCTAAGCCTCAGTTTCCTCACCTATAGAAATGAGGATAGAGCTGGGGTTGTGGCTCAGTGGCAGAGTGCTTGCCTAGCATGTGTGAGACACTGGGGTTCAGTTCTTAGCACCACATACAAATAAATAAAATAAAGGTCCAACAACACCTAAAAAAAAAATTTAAAAAGAAATGAGGATAATCTTTATATACCGTCATAAAGTATTGAGATAATGCATAGAATATAGCACAAAACAAGAATATACTGAGTATACAGTATATATGCTTCAGTCTCTGCCACTCAGCCTTCTACCCTTGATACTTAAAGGTTTGTTGTTTTCTCAGTGGTACTCACTATCATTGACTGCTTTAACTCCTCAGAGCACTCTTTTCTACTATTGTTCCTGACACACTTCAGGCTTATCCTTTGCTTTTATGAAAGCCCCCGTAGGTTCCCTGGGCTCTTTGGTTTTTGTCCATCCTTTAAGAGTTTAATATTTCTTATGTTTATATTCTTTTGGATTCTGTCATGGTCTTTGTACACTTACTAAAAAGTTGAACTATCAATTGAGTTGTGATCTCTCTGGAAGCCAAAGCAAGGAAAAAACATATTAATCATATTAACTTATAGCTGATCATTTACTCTGTTATGCATTTTTATGAGGACTTTACATGTATTACTTGATATAATCTTTGGGAGAACCCTGTGAGACAAACACTAAAACAGGTAAACTAACCTGCCCAAAGTCATCCTTCAGGTAATTCAATTCTAAATACTTGAACTGTGGAGCTTGCCTTCCTAGCCATAACACTATACTGTGTTTCAAAATGGGTACATGATTAGTAGAGTTTAGAATTATAGAGTGTCCTTTAGAACTAGAGCTTCTTTAGACTTAAGTCTGAAATGAGTATGTGATGATCCCTTGGGAAGTGGTATAGTATCCTTAGTTGTAATCCTATAATAAATACCATAGTATTTCTTCTATTCTCATAGAGAACTTCAGTGCAGGAGAACATAATACTAAATCGGAGCAAAACACACTACATACAGTTATTTCTAAATTACATCTCTCAAACAGCACCTTGTTAGAAATTTGGAAGCTAAAATTTTAAAGTTATATTTAATAGTTTCAAGAGAGAGAAAGGGGGAAAAACCTGTCTTATTTACCTTTAAGTCTACAGTATCTAGCCCAGAACCAGTCATATAACAATAATTCAGTTGGTATTTGTGGAGTAAATATGACCACACTTAGCTGGTCAGCTATTAAGAAGGAATGACTTAGGACAGGATTATTTAACATTCCAGGTTCTGGGGGTGGAGCTGATGATTGAATGCAAGATCTGATGACTTCAAAGGGAGAAAATAGGTAGAAATTGAGTGCCTGTGTCCTGCTTTCCCTCTAAGTTCCCATATTCATTTATTCCTCAAACTACTAAGTAGTTATTTTATTCTTTATATATCAGGTACTATGTCAAATGATGGAGATCCACTGGGGAGCATGACATAGTCCCTGACCGTAAGATGTTTCCATTCTGGTGAGATATAAAGAAAACTAATTTGATGGTACAGTAAGAATGGTTCTTGAAGGAAGAAAATATTCAGATTATATGTAGGTATTCAGGTAGTAGCAACAATTTAGAGGAAGCATAGTACACTCAGAGAAGTTTAAATCTCCATATGAGTTGGAGGATGAAGTGTGACTATGGGGAATGATAAAAAATGAGTCTTGGGCTGGGGATGTGGCTCAAGCGTTAGGGCGCTCGCATGCCAGGTGAGCGGCCCGGGTTTGATCCTCAGCACCACATACAAACAAAGATGTTGTGTCCGCCAAATACTAAAAAATAAATATTAAAATTCTCTATCTCTCCCTCTCTCTTAAAAAAAAAAAAAAGAAAGAAAGAAAGAAATGAGGCTTGTAGAAAGCAAGTAAGATTGTCCAGACTTTGTCATGTACTTTTTAAGGTTTTTACTTCCATCTCTCCTCATATCTCAGTGAATATGTGCTACTAGTACAGTGATAGTACAGGGGATATGAACATACAGATGTATTCCAAGGGCCACACAATTTTTTCCCTATATACCACAACTTAATTAATCATGATTAATCATGGTTAGACTAATCATGGTTAATTTCTTCATTAAAAATTTTTATTCTAGATATTTATAGTCATGGCTCTTCATCTCGAAATTGTATACTCCTAGAGAGCAAGGATTTTGTCTTATTCATTTCTTTATCACTGACATACAATAGTGACTCAATAAATGTTGAAAAATGTCATTTGACATTAGTATAGTAACAGTAGTATAGTAATTGTCGTATTTGTTATTTGGAAAACAATTTAGATTTAAACAAATGAGCTTACAAACAACTTTGTGAATTTAATATTACCTTTGAGTGGGGAAAAATTACTAAATAGTGTAGAAAATTTCAGGATTTTTTAGTTTATTATGAGGATATTCACTGCTTAACAGAAGGATTCAATACTAAATTTGTCAACTGTGTTTAGCTGGGAATGTTTCTTTCATTTAGACATATGAAGAAGATCGAAGAAATTACTCAGAACTTCAAATTCGATGTCAACGTTTGGCCTTAGAATTAGCAGACACGAAGCAGTTAATTCGGCAAGGTGACTACCGTCAAGAGAATTATGATAAAGTCAAGAGGTAAGTAATTAAGATGACTCCAATAGTTGTTCTCATTTTTTTTTTTAAGAGAGAGAGAGAGAGAGAATTTTTTAAAAATATTTATTTAGTTTTCGGCGGACACAACATCTTTGTTCTGTATGTGGTGCTGAGGATCAAACCCGGGCTGCATGCATGCCAGGCGAGCGCGCCACTGCTTGAGCCACATCCCCAGCCCCAGTTGTTCTCATTTTTGACACACATCACAGACTTGAATTCTCACCATCAACATTGTTGATTGTATTTTGTTTAATAAGTTGCTACTGTCTTTAAAATGAAAAAGAAGATAGGAGCCCAATAAAATCCCACATGTGTAAATATTTTTTAAATGTTATTTAATAATCATTTTTATGTAATAAAATTAAATTCTTCAGTTTTTTCCCACCTACCTACCCAGAAGGGTGTTGAGCTATTCTTTCTTAATAAACGGCACTTTTTCAGAAAATAGTACTTTCTGGAGGACAAAACTAAGAGTGTATAAAGAAGTTGTGAATATTTAAGTAAATCACAAAAGGTTTGCAGAAGATGAATCTTAAAAGCTTTGTGTTTTCAATTAAATTGGCTATAATTAGCACAGTCAATTAAAGTTATTTAAATTTTAATGTACTGATATGAAACAAAGTCTAGAACATTGATCTCTTATCTATCAAGATAATTTTCTTACATCTGACAGGTTTTTTAACAGAGGGAAACTAAGTCTTAAATGAATTATGGTTTTTTGTATCTGTTTTTTTTTTTTTTTTTTTTGTATCTGTTTTTAAAGTCTTTTAAATGACTACTTGTAACTGGTTAAATAAACAACTGTTGTTTAGGTTATAACAATATAGTTGATACCCAGAATATATGTGACTAGGTATATGTATGCACTTGAGAACTATATCTGTGTAAGCCTTGTCTAAGTGTTATGTAAAAGTTTATAAAATGAAAGTTTACGTAAGTTTATAGGCAAGATAACCAATAAGTGCTCTCTTTTATACATTGTATCTGACATAGAAGGGCCACACTGTCATTTAAAGACCTATCTTATATCCCTTTGCTTTGACTAAGTCAATTCTGATTACTAACACTGTTTCCTAAATGTATAAGAGATTCAAGGCTATCCTTCGATTTTTGTTAACTCGTGTATACTTGTGATTATTGTTACTGTAAACTCTGGATTCTAACTTGTACTTTAAAAGTTAAACTTAGTTAAATGTCAAGCTTAGGAGAGCATTTTGCCAAGTTAGTGTTCTTCAAACTGAAGTTATCTGTAGCAAAAGTCTCAAACTTGTATATAAATAACAAATTTGGTTGGTATTTACTTATGTCATTTGGTGTCTTATAGCTGGATAAAGTAACCTGTTGTCAATAAAAAAATAATAATAATACTTTCTGAAAACATGTTTCCCAAATATGTTGCTACTAAGTAACAGTAGCAAATATCTTCCTTTAACTGGAATATCCTTTTGTAGTCTTTATCTATAAATTTCTAGGTAAATCTCTTTTCATTCTGAGTCTGTTTTGTCACCTATGCGGCGGTGCTAATATATGTAACTGCATTATATAAACAAAATCAATGAAGGCGTACTCATGAAAGTTTTAAAATGTATATACCATGTACATGCAGATGGAGTGACTTTTTCCTAATTGCTCACTGTTGTATCTCCTGGCACCTAAAATAATTTTTTTGATTTATTTATTTATTTATGTAGTGCTGAGGGTTGTACGCAGTACCTCACACTGCAAGGCAAGCGCTCTACCACAAACTACAGCCCCAGCCCTTCTTTCTTTTTTTTTATAGATATTTTTTAGTTGTAAATAAGGACATGATACCTTATTTTATTTACTTTTACTTGGTGCTGAGGATTGAACCAGTGCCTCAGATTACTAGGCAAGTACTCTACCATTGAGCTACAACATCGGCCCCTAAAATTAATTCTAGAATTATAATAGTCACTTAATATTTTGTTAAATGAATAAATGAATGCTTTAAACTGTATTATTTAAATTATAAATTATTTAACATCATAAGTGACTTTGCAAAAATTTAACTCATTAACATTGGCATTTTTAGATCTACTGTGACAAACATATGATATCTATTATTATTATCATTATTATTATTATTAGTCTTGCTAATATGGTAACTTTTAGAACTTGAAATCTGTAAGAACTACACTTGGTGACCTCTTGAATAAAGCTGGATTAAAAAAAGAATCATTATATTTTATTTTTTACAATTTTTTTAATTGGTGTATCATGCTATAAATAATATCAAGAGATACATTTTTAAAAATGAAGTAGATTGTGATGGTCAGGTAATATTTTAAATTGGTGTTTTGATGCCCTGCTTCCACTATAAATCTGTAGCAATGATAGATAAAATATAAAAAGACAAAAGTAACAAGTGTAGTCATCAGAATATTCCAGAGGGGCTATGAATGAAGGATAAATGAAACAAGATGAGTCATGAGTTGATCCTTATTGAAGCTGAATGATGGGAATATGGGTGTTTATTTTATCATATCTATTTTTATGTATGTTTTTCATTTTCTATAATAAAAACCTAGGAAAGAAAAATATAGCCTTGATCAAAAAGCATGAAATAAGCATTCTCATGTGCTAGAAATGGAACAGAAAAAGAAACAAGAGGGTCTCAAACTGGACTTTTTTGTTCACTTGGTAGAGTTAATGGTTTAAAAAAAAATGGACAAAGGCATATTACCTTGATAATTCTATGTGGCAGTTAAAAATCAATAAATTACATCTGAATGTATCTTTTATATTATTTATTTTAGCAGTTCCTTGCCTTCTAGCATAACATAATGTTCCTAGTTTTATGCTGTCATTGCCTCAGCTCTTTCTCTAAGGAGTCCTAATTTCTTTCAGTGGGAGATGCTATTTAGAAATTAAGATCTGAATGCTGTGGTCATTACTACATTGGTCATTGTTTCTTGGATCTGTTAGTAGGCTAAGGCAGTAGAGTGAGGAAGCTTAATAGGCATGGGTAAGATCATATTGATACTTCTAGTTTCAATTCAGTACCTTTTTAAACAGTAACTGGTTTAAAAAGATTCCAGCTGGCTAAATATAAAAGTGAATATTGACAATAACGAATTATAATTATTAACAGAATAGGAATTTGTGAGGATATGCTAATAATAAGTAAGGAAGGAAAGAAAATCTACAGAGTAAAATGCAGACCAGTAAGTGTTTGTGCCTGTTAGGATGACCATTTTGTAGCCTCCTTAATATTTGATTGAGAGTCATCAATGGAATCTAAAACCAATGGACAAATGTATGTTAGGGAACAGGATCTAAATGAGTTATTAAAGAGCTGGTGAAAGCACTTCTTTTGTGTGTGTGTGTGTGTGGTGCTGGGGATTGAACCCAGGGCCTGTGCATGTGAGGAGGCAAGCACTTTATCAACTGAGCTATATCCCCAGCCCCCGTGAAAGCAATTCTTAACAGCTCTTTCCATGCAGTACCTGGAGGTCAGTGAAGTAAAGTACAAGGCATTGCTTCTGACTGAAGAGGAGTAATTAAGTTAGCAAATCTCTTTTTCTGCTCATTTTTAAAGATGCCTATTGTGATTTTGATCCAATTCTTAGATTTAGTATTCTAGGGGAGAGAGATAATATGATATGATATAATATAATAATAGGAGTTAGAATATCTGGGTAATCATAAACAATTTCTAAAAGAAATGGTTATAGGAATGTCTGCTTACATAGCTGCTGTGCAATCTGAGTGATAAATTATGAGGGGCTTTTTGACCCCAATTGAACCGAAAGCCTATAGCTATGTGTAAGTTCTTACAAGTTTTGGCTTCAAGATAAGATTCAAGGTAATTAGTGAAAAAAATACCAAAGTATACCTCAGAAAGTTTTATTATTTACTTGTTGGCCTAGTTTTTATATATATATATGTGTTTAAGTTTAATAAATTTATATTTATCTTAACAAGTTTTTGAACACAGACCTTCTAAATTTGAAAAATTGTTTATAGTTCATAAAGGAGCACCAAAGCCCTAGTGCTCAGTGTATCTGTTCAGTTTCCTGAAAATGCTCACTATATGAGGGCAGCTGGGGATATTGCTCAGTGGAGCACTCCTAGTGTACCCAGGACCCTGGGTTTGTTCCTTAGCACTATAAAAATAAATAAATAAACAAATAAATAAATAATTTGCATGTATATTTGCATTTGATTTTAATAGTGAACGTGATGCACTGGAACAGGAAGTATTCGAGTTGAGGAGAAAACATGAGATACTTGAAGCCTCTCACATAACTCAAGCTAAAGAAAGAAGTGAATTATCAAAAGAGGTAAGCTTATAAGTAGAATCATTTATATTTTATAGTATAATATTAGTGGAAAATAGCCCAGGGCAAAATTATGGGAGGGACAGTTTTCCTTTTTGATGTAGTTGCCAGGAAAAAAAACAAAACTTTTAATAGCTTTTTTTGGATAGACAATTTTAAGGTAAGAATTAGTCCTTTTTAAAGGGATAATTTTTATGTGTTGAGAGAAAACATGACGAAAGAATTGAATACAGTCAGCCAGGAAAAATAAGGCTGGACATTGTCCCTCTATACCCATAGGTGGCCACCTTACAGCAGACAGTTACTTTACTTCAAAAGGATAAAGAGTATCTCAATCGCCAAAGCATGGAGTTGAGTGTGCGCTGTGCCCATGAAGAGGATCGCCTTGAAAGACTTCAGGCTCAACTTGAAGAAACCAAAAAGGCTAGAGAAGAGATGTATGAAAAATATGTAACATCCAGGCAAGAAATACATTCTTTTTAGCAACGTCTTTTTCAGTGGGGGGAACTCCTGGTTTTGAGGAAGATGTGTAAGTTTTTTAAAAACCTTTAGGACAATATTAAGATCATGTTTCATTTTATTTTCTTATATTCTTTTCTGGTTGATTTTTTAAAAAGACATTTTGACTTTCCCCATAAAAGAAAAAAATTATTTCTTTTAGATAAAGAAATATATACTAAAACTGTCTTTCTTATGGCATACTCTTTTTGATTCCCTATGTTTCTACAAGTATTTTTTGAAATACAGTGTATCTCTGGCTGTATCATTTTGAAGAAAATCCAAGTCTGCTCATGATTTCCTGACTGTGAAACATAAAAGAATGAGCAGGCACTGGTTGTATATTATTTTATATACCAAGCTCTAGAATCAATCCCCGCATTTTAATCCTGCCTTCTCTCTTCTGATAGATGTGTTTAAGCTACTAGAGATTCTTTATACAAATAGCCCTTATAATTCTTGAGGCTTTTTTTTTTAGAAGACAAATCGTTTTTTTTTTTAATTAATTTTATTTTATTTTTTACAAAAACGGAGCACAACTTTTTCATTTCTCTTGTTGTACATGATGTAGAGTCACACCATTCATGCAATCATACCCATACAAAGGGGTAATAATGTCCATCTCATTCCACCATATACACACACATACACCCTTTCCCATAATCCAAATTCCTCCATTCTTCCTTCCCACCAGTTGACCCAGCTATCAGTCTTAAGTTATTTTTATCAGCATATCAAGCACTAAAACAAAGTTAAAATTTTACCTTTAACAGTTCACATGTTCATAATTTTTTCCTAGCATTAATATTATTTTCATCACTTTCTGCTGGATATTACCCTGTGAAATGTTTTGAAACATAATGTTTTAAAACCACCGTGTGTATGATTGTCCTACATGGAAGGAAACAATTTATAAAGTCAGAGTTATTTTGGTTTTGTGTTTTTGTTAATATTATTTTTGTCTCCGTATGTTCCACACTAGATTATTATTTTTAAATGAAGAGTTATTCTGTATGCCTTCAGTTTTAAAACTTCAGCCATGTGCATTAAAAACTACTAGGAAAATATTTTTGAAGACAAGTACGTATCTAACAGGAATTACTAACATCTTATATAGTAATTATAGCTTTGGAGCAGTATGTTGGACAGGTTGTGAGCTTATATGCAAGTAGTTTTGAATAGCATTTTGGAGAATTATAAAACTTTATGTCTAAAATTGTTACATTATCCAAACATGGTATATAGAGCATATACGTATCTTGATTTTTATCAAGAGATTTAAATCTTACATATTGGACAAGAGCTTATTTGTTCCATGAAAGAAATTCACAGATACTCCTTTTGACTCCTTGTAGAGACCATTATAAAACAGAATATGAAAATAAACTACAGGATGAACTAGAACAAATCAGATTGAAAACTCATCAGGAAATTGAACAGCTTCGAAGTGCCTCTAAGGAAATGTATGAACGAGAAAACAGGTAAAAAAAACAAAACTTGTGTAATATTTTATTTATCTTTGAAGGGTATAGAAGTTATTGAAATTAAATACTATTTGTGAGTTAGCATCTTTTTAATGCACTTGTCATAAATTTAAATACAATATAATGGGAATATTAAAATTCTAAAAATATTTGATAGCTAGCTTAGAATAGACTTTACCAGGCTTTAGACCTTTTCACTCTGGTATTAGCATAATCTCTTTTCTTCCCCCCAAGGGTGGGGTTTATTTAAAAATTGTAAAGACATGTATTTTATTTTTTATACATAATAAGCAATTTTAAGCGTATAGTAAAATGTTCCACATTTTTAAAAATATTTTATTCTTTAGTTATAGTTGAACACAATACCTTTATTTTATTTGTTTATTCTTATGTGGTGCTGAGGATAGAACACAGGTCCTCACAGGTGCTAGGTGAGTGCTCTACCACTGAGCCCCAACCCCACCCCCAAATGTTTCACATTTTTAAAGTTAAAAAAGATATCTAAAAACAGACATTTTTATTTTTATTTTTTTTTTTTAAAGAGAGAGAGAGAGAGAGAGAGAGAGAGAGAGAGAGAGAGAGAGAATTTTTTGATATTTATTTTTTTTAGTTTTTGGCAGACACAACATCTTTGTTTGTATGTGGTGCTGAGAATTGAACCCGGGCCGCACGCATGCCAGGCGAGTGCGCTACCACTTGAGCCACATCCCCAGCCCCAAAACAGACATTTTTAAAAAGTCAAATATACTTAATATCTCTCATAGCACAGATTTGTTCCTTAAATACTCACATTTCAAAAACTGGTTTGAAAAGGTTTAAAAAATTAGCTAAACTTATTTATATTGGCAGTGATTAAAATTTCCTTATCTTCGGAAAAACAAGTCAATGACATGCAGTAAATTTAAAGCTACGTGCATTTAGCAGTTTAATCAAGTGTGTGGTTTTACCAGTACCCAGAATGGTCTTAAGCTGCTGCTGCAGTTATCACTTTACTAGGAACAGCTTAATTCTCTAACAGTGGACTATTGACATCCCAACAGTCTTTTCCACAAGTAGTTTATGGTTTTCAGCTTAAGAGAGAAGAGTAGCATTTAAACATCCCTTGCATATGGGGTTTATAAGAACCACGTTATGCAGAATTGTAAGGCCAGTTCCTTCTTACGCCACCAAGATGGCACACAGGATGAGTACAAAGTACAGAAGCGTAATGACTGTTGCAGGTAGTCAGTCTTCTTATTTCAGATATTTTCTTCAGCTGCTTCACAGGTTCCATTTAAAAGAGTGTATTGGCTAATGCTGCAAGATTTCCAAGGGTGTAAAACACTGCAAAAAGCTTTGCGCCACCAGGAAGCCACAGCAATCCAGTTCCAAGGATAGAAGAAAGAAAATGCTTCCATGAAGCATATGATAAACCATTTTATTTTAGTGTTGTAACTAAGAGAAGGGGCATAAGGATCTGCACGGGCAGGCCCTGCTCTTCATAGTCGTGGCAGCTCAGGACCTGCTGCAGCTTCTCCATGACCTAGTCTGCAAAGCCACGGCACCAGCCACGCCATTATCTCTTTGTACTGGATAACTTGTCTTTTTGCCTTTTCCTCAATTCAGACTGAGGACAAGGATCAAAAAGAAATTAGAGCCAGGAACACGCTAATAATCCCAAAGGTTTGGGAAGCTGAGGCAGGAGAATCATGAGTTCAAAGCCAGCAGCAATTTAGTGAGTCCCTTTCTCAAAATATAAAAACAGGCTGGGGATGTGACTCAGTGTTGAAGCGTCCCTGGGCTCAATCCCTGGGAACCAAAAAAAACGAAGAAGAAAGAAAGAAATTAGAGGGTACTAAGACATATCAGTAGTTCTTATAACATGCCAATAATTTCTCCTAAAAAACTAATTTAACTGCTGGTCCTGAAAAATGTTAGATAACCTTAAAGAAATATTTTTATTTATACACTTAATTTTGGACCAGTGTATATAAGTTTCTCCTAGCTAGTGACTAACAACATTAGGGGAAAATAAATGCTATTTATTTCAGTGGAAGAGGTTTTTTTATTATTATTCTTTTTAATTATACATACAGTATATTTTGACACATTTATACAAATATAGAGTATATCTAATTCTAATTTGGATCCCAGTTGTGATCGTACATGATGTGGAGATGTATGATGTATTTATTTATTTATTTATTTATTTATTTATTTTACTCTTTTTCTAAATACATGACAGTAGAATGTATTTGATAGGGTATATTTATATATGTATGTAGGAAAATTAAGTCAGAGTCATTACACTGTCTTTCCTATTCTGTCCCCCCATCCCTTCATTCCCCTTTGTCTAACCCAATGAACTTTTATCCTTCCCCTTCCCATCTCTTGTTGTGCGTTAGCATCCACATATCAGAGAGAACATTCAGCCTTTGCTTTTGGGGATTGGCTTATTTCGCTTAGCCTGGTAGTTTCCAGATATTTTCATTAATTAGCAAATGTCATGAGATTATACTTTTTTATGGCTGAGTAATATTCCATTGTGTATATATACCACATTTTCTTTATTCATTCATTTGTTGAATGGCACCTAGGTTGGTTCCATGGCTTAGTTATTGTGAATTGAGCTTCTATAAACATTGGTGTGGCTGCATCACTATAGTATGCTGATTTTAAGTCCTTTGGGTATATACCAAGGGATGAGATAACTGTATCAAATGGTAGTTCCATTCCAAGTTTTGTGAGGAATCTTTGTACTGTTTTCCAGAATGGTTGCAACAATTTGCAGTCCCATCAACAATGTATGAGTGTACCCTTTTCTCCCCATCCTCACCAACATGGTTAATTATATTGTTTATTGTTGCTATTCTGACTGGAGTGAGATGAAATCTCATAATCTAGTCATAATCTTGGATTATATTTACAATGAAAATGGCAAAGAATGTTTTACTATAAAAATTCTGAATCACCATTCATTACCAGTAATCAGATTAAATATATACCTTGGCCACCAGCAAAGCAGGGATGGGAAAAATGTGTGTGTGTGTGTGTGTGTATAGCACACACACATATTAATTTTTTTAAAGTAATGTTTTTATCTTGTGAAAAATAGGGACACTTCTGGATTTCCTTACACTTAATTTATATTTTAGAATTTGAATTGTTAATTACTAGATGGGGCACTATAATCCTTTGTAAGGCATCTGAAGTTCTGAGCTAACATTCATATTTTTAATCTTAACACACTAGTATGGCAATATGTAAATCAATGGATGTGCAACTGATGTGATTCTGCAATCTGTATACGGGGTAAAAATGGGAGTTCATATCCCACTTGAATCAAAGTGTGAAATATGATATATCAAGAACTATGTAATGTTTTGAACAACCAACAATAAAAATTAATTAAAAAAAAATTTTTAAAAAAATAAAATAAATAAAAAAGTAATATTCAGCTTGGGAAAAAAAAGAATATATTTTTCAAAGTAGCTCACTATTTAAATAACATTAGTTTTTTGTTTAGTTATTATGTCATGATCATTTTGTTCTTTTACCTTGCATACATTTGCATATATATGTATAAATAAAATATAATAGACGTTCAGAAAAAATATTAAGTAAATATTTAATAATTATAAATTAAATCTCTTTACCTACATCCAAATCAGGAAGTAGAAAATGCAGTACCATAGGAATGTTCTTGAGTTCCTTCCTGCTTCACTCCTACCTTCCAAAGAACAAATACATTTCTGACTTTTTTTTGTACTACGGATTAAACCCAGGGGTCTTAATCACTGAGCCATATCCCCAACCCTTTTTATATTTTATTTTGAGACAAGGTCTCACTAAGTAGCTTAGGACTTCACTGAGTTACTGAGGCTGGCCTCAAATGTGTGATCCTCCTGCCTCAGCCTCTCAAGTTGCTGGGATTACAGGCACGCACCATCATTTCCAGCTCTATTTTGACTTTTATGCTAATGACTTCCTTGCTTTTCTTTAGACTTTTATCATCTGTGTTACCAGTAAATAAGTATTTCTATACAATATCATTTAGTTTTTCACATTATATTAGTATCATATAAATGGAAACATGCTGTCTATATATATATTTTTGTGGCTTATTCACATACCCTTATAATTTTAAGATTCATTTGCTAGTGTACTTAATTGTCTCTTTGTTCAAAACAAAGCTATGACATTTTAATGCAAGTGCATGTTCAAGGCAGGAGGATCTTCAAGAGATTGGAGAGAAATGCACACAGATCAATTAAATAATTCCAAAGAAGTTCTTAATATTTTGCAAAAATTTGCTTGATCCCAGCCATATATTAGAAAAGAAGCATCCTATACTTTGTGGTCACTTTCTTAGTGTTCAAAACACAGACCAAATGCTTAGCTTTTATGCTAAGCTTTAAAAAAGTTTATGTTTAAACTCTTCATGGGATTGTCAAAGCAACAAATTTGCTTATTTAGCAAACATTTATTAAGGCCTTATATGCAGTTACACACTAGATACCATAGGTAAAGTTATAACTTTTGCATTCACAAAGCTAGTAGTCTAATGGAGGATAAATACAGAGAAAAAATTATCATAAAGTGTGATTGCTAATGGAGAGTATGACTGGATACAAAGGTTGATATCTACTGTGCATCTAACCAAGCCTTGGGAGGAAATAAGAAAGACTTCTTGGAGGAAGAAGTATCCTTGCTGATTCCTGTGTAATGACCAAGAGTAAGACTACAAGTTAGGGAAGGAAAAGGAATGCAAAACCAGCATATATCAAAACCTTGAGGCAAAACAAAATTAAAATTTTTTAACAAGCTGAAAATAATATATTATGGTTTAAGCATAGATTAAAAGGTAAGAAGTTATAAGAGATGAAACAGAAGTGGAAAACAGAGACCCAAATAATGCATGTGTAAGACCTGTGATGAAAAATGGGAAGATTTTATTTATTTATTTGTTTGTTTGTTTTATGTGTTGCTGGGGATCGAACCGAGTGCCTCACTGGCAAGCACTCTACCACTGAATTATAACCCCAGCCACAAAGGGAAGATTTTAAGAGAAGGCAAGATATATTCTTGTTTTGTATCAAAAGATCACTGCTATGTGGAGAATTAGATAGGAATGACATGAGACTGTAGGTAAAGAGGCTACTTGTAGAAGTTGTTTCTATTATCAGGATGACAGGTGATGATGGAACTGAATTAGCAGTAGCAGAGATGGGCCATATTGGAAAAATGTTTAGGAGATAGACCCAACAAGACTTATGGACTAGGTTGGATTGGGTGGATAAGACATTGTTAAGGATGCCATGTTTCTGGATTGGATACCTGCATGGATGGTAAATATAGTTTCTAAAATGTTAGAAAACAGAAGTTTTTAGTAGGAATACAGAGAAATAATTATCATAAGTATGATATATATAAATTTAGTTTCTTTGAAGGGTCTGTAGGATATGGAGATGGAAGATGTGAATTCATGTTCTACATATTTAACAATTAGAGAAATGCAAATCAAAACTACACTGAGATTTCATTTTACTGCAGTTAGAATGGCAGCCATCAAGAATGCAACCAATAATAAGTACTGGAGAGGTGTGGAGAAAAAGGAACACTTTTTAGTGTACAATATAATATAAATCATTATGGAGTTTCATCAAAAGACTAGGAATGGAACCACCATATGACCCATCTATACCACTTTTCTGTATTTATCCTAAAGAATTAAAGTCATCATAATACATATGTGTCTGTATACACACTTAGACACACACACACACTCACACATATATATGTATGTATATATATATATATATATATATATATATATATATCAATGCATGCATATCTATGTTTTAGAAGCATGATTCATAATAGCCAAACTATGGAACCAACCTAGGTGTCCATCAGTGGATGAATGGATAAAGAAAATATGATATATATTCACAATGGAATTTTATTCATCCAAAAAGAACAAAAAATTATGTCATTTGCAGGAAAATGATGAAACTTGAGAACATTATGTTAAACAAAATAAATCAAATTCGTAAGTTAAGGGGCATATGTTTTCTTTCATATGTGGAAGCTAGAGGGGGAAAAGGAAAAGAAAGATGGGGAGAGTCTCATGAAAACTGGGATATTAGTAGAGCAGAAGAAAGAGATAGGGATGAGGAAAGGGTAAGGGAACATACTAGGGAATGATATTGGCCAAATTGTTATATTGTGCATATGTATGAATGTTTAACAACAAATCCCACCATTATGTATAATTATAATACACCAATAAAAAATATGGAAAAAATGATACCAAATTCATCAGGAGAAAGATCTGGGTATAAGAAAACCCAATAGTATAAGTAATATTATTTCTCTTTTACAAATAAGTACTGTTAGTTCTGTGGTTCAATTCTGTTATGGATTTTATAGGCTTTTGTTGACTGATCTAACCTTAAAGTTCATAGGGTTATTTCTATGCTAAAATTTATGATTATTCCTAAATAATCCATTTAGCCACAGAAACTTTGCTGGGTAATCATTTTGAGAATTTTCTAATTTTTTAGTCATTGTTCTTTTTAAAAAGTGTGTGTGTGTGTGTGTTTTAATGTATCTTATCAGAACATACATCTAGATATATTAGCCCTTTTCTGCAAGATAGTTAGTAGAGGTAGCTTGGTAAAGCTGTGTAATAAAACAACCAGCAGAGCCATTTCTGGAAGCAAATTTCCTTGTCTGGCTCCCTGTCTACAACAGAATACCATTTAACCAGCACATTCCTGAGATTGGGGCTGCCCTGGATTCCCCATCCTGCCATAGGACATAGAATTGATCCCATGGATATGGATGCTTACATGAACAGTTGCCACCAGGTGGTGCCAAATTGCAATCTGAGCCTTTTGCCAACAGGGACATTTATCCAGCCAGTTGTACAAGCTTGACTTTATCATTTTAATCTCAGTATAATCCAACCTGGTGTTTTATGTAGCAGAATCTTTTTGGATCATAATTTCTTCATTATGGCAGATTTGAACGGTAGAATAACTACTGTGTCCCAGTAGGCCTTCCACATGGTAGAAATAAATCGTAATTTTTTATTTTGATGTCTTAGAACTTAAAATGGTTGAGAAATGATTTTTGTTTTGTTTTATCTGTTTGTTTGTTTTGTAGTTGAGTATGGACAGCGTGCCTTTATTTTATTTGTACGTAATGCTGAGGATCGAACCTAGGGACTCGCACGTGCTAGGCAAGTGCTCTGCCACTGAGCTATAGACCCAGATCGAGGAAAGGTTTTGGTATTCATTGTTAGAAAGCATAAATTTCAGAACAAGTTTACATGTTTAGTTTTGTGTGTGTGTATCTAGGTAAATTAATCTCTTGCTTTGTACTTAGATATATCGAATGCTGGTTCAATATGAATTAAAATAGAGAAAGTACTTACACTTTGGTATTTGTACTTAGTTTCTTACCTTTCCTTCAATAAATATTTTTAGAAGAAAGTAAAATAAAAAGATTAGGTAAATACGTTTTACCTTGGTTTGTTTTCCATGTCTTTTGTCTTCTTGAATATGAAAAAGACAGATGGGACTCATGTCACATCTAATCTTAGTATCTGTCCTTATAGTCATTCCAACAGTTTTTGAAATTAAGTGGTTGAAAGAAGAGGAAGTATGTAGAAGATATAGACTTTAAGAGATAAAAAGACAAACTTGGGTATTTGGATATAGCAAAAACACCATAGGTGGAATTATAATGTGTATGTATATTGTGGCTCAATCTGTAAGTTTGGCTTCTTATCTTTTTTTTGTGTGTGTGGTTTCTTGTTATTTTTAAATGGCAGTTTGGGGCTGAAGATGTAGCTTAGAGGTGGAGTGCTTGCCTAGCATTCTCAAAGACCTGGGTTTGATCCCCAGTACCACCAAAAAGTAAAAGTAAATAAATAAAATGCCAGTTTGGAGCTATGGGAAATGATGAGTGGGACTCACTCTGAGGATGAAATTTATTATATAAATAAATAACCTCTTGCTTAGTAGGTATTTCATGACAGAAATGTTTTGTACCCTCTTCATATTTGGAAATAACACATTATTCCATGATTGGCAATATAGTATGAAAGAGATTTGGAACAAAGGACTAAACTTAAATCCTGGCCCTAGTACTTACTGAGTGGATAAGCCATTTAATGTCACCAAAGTTTAATTTCCTCTTTTGGAAATTAATATTAATAATTCACAGGGTGAAGGTGAATATTATTAATACTTCATAGGGTGATTTGTGAGATCTAAATTAGATATACATGTGGAAAGTATATTATCAATTATGAAATTATATATAAATATAGGTATTTTGATTTTTTTTGCCTTTGTATGATAAAGAAAATATTTTATCTATTGTGTTAATAATTTAAATACAAAGATGATTATATAAAAGTTAACTGGTAACATGGAATTATTACCATCCTGAGGGTCTACATGTCATTTGTGTCAAAATTTCTGCATAATGGTAACTTATTTGTTCCCTAATTAATACTATGAGATAATAACATAAGGAACAATAAATTCAGCTGATTAAGTTTTTCCAGAAAGTAAAACTATCTTTATCAAAGGTAGTCTCATTATAAACACAGAAAGAATTATTCTGAGTGATACTATAAAAAGGATAAGGGTGAAAGCCAGGTGTGGTAGCACACGCCTGTAATCCTAGCAACTGGAAAGTCTGAGGCAGGAGGATGGCAAGTTTGAGGTTAGCCTCAGCAATTTAGAGAGACCCTGTCTCAAAATGAAAAGGGCTAAGTATTTGTCTCAGTCGTTAAACACTCCTGGATTTAATCCTTATTACCAGAAAAAAAAGGAGGGGAGGGAGGATGAATTTGTTAGAGGCATTCATTATGTTTTTGATGCTATACTGAATCTGGAAATTCAAATAGCTTTACAATTGTTTGAAAGAGAGAGTAGGCAGCAGAGAAAAGGAGATCGAAAAAATGCTTTTAAGTGTAACAATTAGTACTGCATTACTTCAGTGATTATATTTCCCACCCTATCAGTAAAAACCATCTTGACCACAATTTATTATCTTCCAAAAGTACTCAAGAAGTAATTTTTATGACATGAACTTGAAATTTCTGTAGAATCTTGGAGTAATGGTGAACAGCTTTGAATCTTGAATCTAGATTTGTTTAGAAGGATTAAATATATGCAATCAATGCATTATAGTAGGTGAACTGGAGCTAGTTTACAGAGGTTCCACTCACCATTCTAAAAGTATATATCCTCATTAATGCTTCAGCAAACATATAAACAAAGCTCTTTGTTTATATTTCACCAAATAGCTATATAGTTTTTTAATTCTTTGTGAAAACACTTAAGAATTTTCTACTTTGTATTTTCCATTACATTTTTTTTACAGATAATTCTTTTAGTATCTCAAATAATTGTAAATTGATTTTTATTGTTGGCCATCTTATATTGTTAACTATATTGTTTATGCCTATAGGTGATTACTACATGGGTTCCACTATTTTATTAAATATATAAGTATTTCAAGGAATATGGGGTGTTCCAGATATGAAGCCAGGAAGTTCAGGTTGTGCTTAGAGTCACCTTATAGTTCACTGGGCAGTGGGGGAGGCTGAGAAAGTAAGATTCTACCTTTGTCAGTAGAGAATTCCCAGAGATTTATAGTAGGAGAGTGACATGATTCACTCTTTTTTTTAGAACTAGAGGGCCTTATGGAGGGAGGTTACTTAGGAACTATTGCAGAATTTAGGTGAAGATGAAAAGTGGAAAAGAGAGTAAAAGTTGAGTTTAAAGAATATTTGAGTGGTAGAATTGGCAAGACCTAGTGAGACTTAATGCAAACCATCAGGAGAGTCCAGCTTTATTACTTTCGTAGTCTCAGAGTGATGATGGGTGATAAATCATGCCATTAACTTCAGGTTGCAGACAAGATTTAGAAAGGAAGATAATGATTCAGTCTTTGATCATTTACTGATATGGTAGTTCTGACCAAATCCAAAATGCTTTCCTAAGATCACATAGTTTATTACTAAGGGTGTTTATCTTCTGTGCCCCAGATAGAATTTCCTACAGTCCTCAGGGTGCCTGAAAGGACCATGAGCCCCTGTGGCAGTCTTCTCTAGTTCCCCAGGTGCTATTAAGTAGATTGTCATTTTCCTTTTATACAGTAGAAAATCTTAGGAAACACTTCTACAATTATCATTCTCTAAATGAATACCTTCATATCTCTAATTAGATTTTCATATTTAGATAATATGCTAACAATAGCTCCTATTCATTGAGTACTTATTGTTCATCAAGCATTGTCCTCAACACTTTTATATATATTGTAAAGAGAATTAAACAGAACAAATTTTATAGGTTGTAGGGATTAGTATCTCATTTTACAAATGAGGAAACTGAGACACAGAGGAAATGTAATTTACCTATGTAAGTGTTTTGTTGATAAATGTAGATGATGCCTGACTCCACAGTTAGGTGAAGACTGCTATTTAACTGGTCAGGGCTATGAAAATTGACCAAAGGCTTTTTTATCAAAACTGTAAATTTTGCTGGGGATGTAGCTCAGTAGTAGAGAATTTGCATGAATCATTAGAACTTCTTTTTCCTTCTAATATAAACATTTTAATTGGTATATTACAATGATACATATTAGTGGGATTCCTTGTGATATAGTTATACCTGCACATAACATGTTTTTTGCTTTTAGATATGCATGACAGTAGGGTATATTTTGACATATTATGCATACATGGGATGCAACCCATTACAATTTTGATCCCATTCTTCTGGTTGAACATATATGGAGTTACACTGGTCATGTATTTGTATATGAGTATAGGAAAGTTATGTCTGATTCATTCTACTGTCTTTCCTATTCCCATCCCCCCTTCCTTCCCTTCATTCTCCTTACTGTAATCCAATGAACTTCTAAACTTTCCCTCACTACCCTCCCTTGTTATAGGTTAGCATCCACATATCAGAGAGAGCATTCAATCTTTGGTTTTGGGGGACTGGCTTATTTCACTTAGCATGATATTCTCTAGTTCCATCCATTTACCTGCAAATGCTATAATTTTATTTTTCTATATAGCTGAGCAACATTCCATTGCAATCAGTTTCATTCCTCAGTACTTCCCCTTTCTCCTCTTCCTCCCTCCCCCTGGCCTTCTTCCTTGACTCTCCTGGTCTCCTTTCTGGTTTTTCTCTCTAGCGTATGTATGAAAGAAAACATACATCCCTTGACTTTCTGAAGCTTATTTCAGTTGACATGATGTTCTAGGTCATTAAACTTTATACCCTTATAATTGTGAAAATTAGTAAAGAGGACTTTTTAAACATAAAATGGTATGGTTGTTTTAATAGGGTCTACCTCCTTGACATTCTTCTGACTAGACCTCATTTCCCCTCTTCTGCTGAAACACTTAACTCCAGAAATCCTCCCCTTACCTCCTGTACTGTCAATTTTCTTCCTCCCAGCTAGTTCACAGCTATGTACAAACCTGTGTTTTCTCTCATCTTTAAAAAGCATTTCTTATCTCCAGTTCCTCCTTGAGACACTTTTCTATTTCTTGGGTCCCCTTTATAACCAATTTATTTATTGCAAAGTTTCATATATTCATTCTTTATTCCCATTTTCTACCAAGCTTTTGCCACCCACATCACTCCAGCAAAGCTAACAAAACCTTTCTGATAAAGATCCCAAGACCTTCATGTTGGTTGCCAAAATCCAGTTGTCATATTCTCATTTCTCATCACCCTTGACCTAGTAGCATCAGTGAATACAGTTGATCAGTTTTTGCTCCCAGGAACATATTCTTTCTCTCTTTTCTCCTGCCCCCAATATTGGGACTTGAACCTTTGAGCTGTATCCCAAGCCCATTTTATTTTATTTTGAGACAGGTTGCTAAGTTGCCCAAGCTGGCCTCAAACTTGCAATTGTCCTGCCTCTGCCTCCTGAGTAGCTAGGTTTACAGGCAGGTGCCACCACACCTGGCTCACATTCTTTTCTTTAATTGGCTTCCAGGATACCACACTGTTGTTTTTCCCCCTCTTCCTTGTCTGCATCTACTTGATCCCTTTGCTGGTTCTTCCTCATCGCCTTCATATCTTTTGCCACTACCTCCATGGCATTTCCACTTGATTATCTAATAGGCATCATAAATTTAATGTCTAGAAGAAAACTTCCTATTCTGCACTTTACCTCCTTTCCTCCTTTACCTTTAGTCTCACCCGGGATCAATTAAAGATAATCCTTCACTTTTTTACACCAAAACCACAAAGCCATCTTCAGATTCCTCATTTTTTTACATTCTGTATTCTATTAAATAGCAAATTATTTTGTTGTGTCTTCAAAATTTATGATCTCTTACCATCTCACAGATACTATTACATTGGTCCAAGCCGCCATTATCTATCTCTTGCCTAAATCACTGAAATAATCTCCAGTGGTCTCCAGCTTTCTTCCTTGCCCAGTTTAGTCTATTCTCAGCACAGTTTCAATTAAATCACTCCTCTACTCAAATAAAAAAAAATACTCCCATCTCAGTAAGTTTCAATTATAATAATTATCCATAATACTATCTGATCTGTGCTATTACCCCTTCCTTGTTTTATTACTCTGTTCTTGTCACTTGCTTAGTCACATTGGCTTCCTTTTCCTTTACCTACAGGCATGTACCTATTTCAGTTCCTTTATTCCATAGTTCCACTGCTTACCCATCCAACTCATAAATGATAACCTTAAAACCTGTTTCCTAACATTCAAATGTCACCTGTTCTATATAGTCCTTTTCTTACAACCCTGTTAAAAATTGGGAAATCCCTCTTTCCCCTCTAGCCCCTTCTTCTCTATATTGTTCTCCAGAAAAATTATTACCAACTAACATATACTACATATTTATTTACTTTTGCTTTTCTTCCTCCTAGAATGCCACATCCACCAGAGTAGGAATTTTCATCTATTACTGAGTGCTAAGTTCCCATGTGCCAGTGCCTAGTACATAGTATGTGCTCAATATGAATGAATCCGTAGTGGGGTTTGTTTGTTTGTTTTACTTTGTTTTGTTTTAGAAATCTGGTGGGTATTGGTTTAGATGAAAACCTACACAAAGATTTCTAATGAGAGCTGAGGATGTAGATCAATGATAAAGTGCTTGCCTAACATGCACAAGGTCCTAGGTTTGATCCCCAGAAAAAATAGGTTTGTAATGGCTTTGATCAGGACTGAGCAGTGACTAACATATAGAAATTACTCAATTAATCATCCACCAAATTTACTGTTTCATTTTGATATATTAACTTTTATTCTATCAACTACTTTTGAAACCTCAGCCCATTAATGGATTTTCAGATAAGTGGTTTACATTTTGTTATGTAAATTTTTCTCACACATACTCACACATCCCTTTAACCTAATGTGGATTATGGAATGATCTATGTTAAACCAAATTCTTATCTGTATAAAATGAAAAGGATTTGCTTGAACATCAACTGTCTCAGTGCATTTGGGCTGCTACAACAGAAAATCTGAGATGGGATCGTTGATAATGAACAAGACTTTATTGGCACTGTACTGGAGGTTGAGAAATGCACAGCTTCCTCCAAATTTTATTAAATGAAGTTCATACTTTGTTCAAGTTGTTTTTATGTCGTATTCACTGACTCTTCAACCACCTATGTTAATTAAAGGTAAAGGTAAAATTATTTGTCAGTGTTAAAATTGTCCGTTTGCAGTTTTGTACTATGCTATCTTTTTTGTTTTGTTTTTTGTACTGGGGATTGAACCTAGGTGTGGTGGGGGCAAGGGGGAGGTAGTGCTCTCTAACACTGAGCTATATCCCCAACCTTTATTATTTTTTAATTTGAGACAGTGTCTTGCTAAGTTGCTGGAGATCTTGCTGGGTTGCTTAGGCTGGATTGTGAACTTAACGATCCTCCTGCCTCAGCCTCCTGAGTCACTGGGATTACAGGCATATGCCTCTGTACTTAACTGTTTTCTACTTCTACTGTCTTAGGAGCAAAGGCATGAGCTGTGAAAATAAAGCAATTTTGTGTTTTGTCCAGGAAGAAGAATATGGTGATAGGAGAGATTAATTCAACACTTTCCCTATAAATAAACTTGTCATAGAAAACAATCTGTTTCAATCCTTCATGTTCCAACTAGAAAAAAAATCACTTTTATTAACTGAAAATATTCTTACATGAAAGCAGAAGTAGAATGGATTTCTTAGTTGTTGTTATCTGCCAAGCTCTTCTGACAGCCATGTTTTCTTCACTATTTATTCTTTGCAAATTTCAAGTTCTAAGGTGTACACTAGTGATTTAATTTAGGCTGAAGCCTGCACATGGCATTGCCAAACTCTGATTTGTTCTTATTGGAGTTTCAGAAGTTACTAAAGTTTTTCTTCTAACTTTTTTCTTACTATTTTTCAGATAAAAATTTAGATTTGGCTTATTGTTACTGTGAAATTTATCTTGTATAAATGAGAATAGATTCCATCCTATACATTAGTTTGCTATTTATGTTTTCTACCAAAGTTTTTAGTTTAAGATGTGAGATGTTTTTGTGTAAATTTATGTGTATTAAATCACCTGCACAAATTGCAAATATTGCGTATGAAATATGTCTATTTATTATAATATTAAGTAGTAAATATTAAATAATATATTACATAATAAATAGTAAATGTTCTTCAGAGAGACACACAGTATGATTCAGCACAGACTCTGGAGCCATAGCTTACTTCACTGTATGACCTTAGGCATATATTACATATGAAATATGTCTATTTATCATAATATTAAAAACTTTATTCAGAGAAATGATTAAGATCTAAGTTTCTCATTCAATGTTATTATTTAGTCATATCTCCTCGTTTGTCCAGGAAAGTTGTAGTTTATGCTTGTTTCTTTGTCATAATTAACAACACCCTCTTTTGCTTTAAAAACTGTCCCATGTTAAAAAGTACATTATTTGAACAATGGTTATTGTACTAAGATGCTCACTTTTTCTTTGCATTTTACATACAATTAAGATTTTGTTTTCCCTTTTCTTCCATCTTTTTTTTCTACACAGAAACATATAGCAGATAGGAAAGATACTTATGTGTTATGGGAGATGGAGTAAGAAACAACATGAAAGAATTGTGACAAATATAGTTTGAGGAGTCAGGTATTAGACTTATAAAAGTATTTTTAGGGATTACATATATCCAAACCTCTGTATTTGCAGGTTCCACATCTGATGAATGGTTCAGCCAATATCAGAAGTATTTTGAAACAAAATTGTGTCTTTACTGAACATGTGCAGACTTTTTCTTGTTATCATTAATTCCTGATCAGTATAGTATCGTGTTTATTTATATAGCATGTACATTGTAGTAGGCATTCTAAGTAATCTAGAGATAACTTAAAGTATATAGAATAATATGCATAGGTTATATGTAAATACTATATCATATTATGCTAGGGACTTGAGCATCCTTGGATTTTGGTATCCACAGGGTCAGGAGCCAATCTTCTGCAGGTACTGAGGGACTTGGCATTTTTGTATTTTTAGACATTTGTTATAATATTGGCCAGTTGGTCAAATACCAACATCTTTTTCTGTGTTATTATAATTACATTTGGTTATACACTCAGATTGGACTTTTAAAAATTGAGCTTTCATTAGTTTATGCATACTACAGATAGCTTCTGTCAATTTTTCAAGTTTCTCTTTTGAGGAACATTTGGATTCCTGCTATTTCATCTGTAATTATGTTTCTGTTACATTTTATAATGCATTTAACATTTAGAAATGGAATATTTATTAGTTATATGGAAGTTAGTGTTTTATCTATGGCAAGCATATAATCCATCTGGTGTTTTATCAAACCAATGTAATTTTGAAAAAGCATGTTATGTACCACGGACTATGAAAACAAATGTATAATATATTCAAAATTCTTTTAAGGCCAATTTTTATTTGACATCAATTTATGCTATGAGGTGGTCCTATAATAATAAATCTCATAATGTCAGAATTTCCCAAGGAGAAAATATCTCTGTTACAAAGGAATTCTTAAGAGAAGCACACAGACTCTTGAGCCAGACTCTTTAGGTTCACATTTGGGCTCCATAGCTTACCTCACTGTGTGACCTTAAGCCAGTGCTTAACCTTGGTGTTTCAGTCTTCTCATTTGTATAGTAGAAGTAATGGTATAACATATAGTTTGTGGGATTGTCATGACAATTAAACAAAAACAGAAAATGAAAATGTGAAGTGCCTAAAACAGTTCCTGACATATGGTAAACAATTACTATTATTTTATTGTTTACTATTACTATTATTGACAGTATAAGAATGCATTCAGTTTACCTCTCTCAGATTTAATTTGAAATATGTCAGTTGATATTAAAGGAAAAATAAAGTATTCAGGTTGTGGAGTAGATACGGATTTACACAGAAATATCACCCACATACACCTATTAGAGGACCTCTTGATAGAAGCCTCTGCTTCTAAAACTTTCCTCTATTTATTTTGGTTTTCTCTTGCTTAATTGCCTTACCTATTTGTTCTCTAAGGTTTAATTGTACATGCCACTTTTTTAAAATGTTTCCCTTTATTCCCTTATCTTTATTACTCCAGTTAAAAAAAAATCAACTCCTCTTTGTGACCTTAGAATTCTGTTTATGCGTTAACATCAGCATTTATAGTTAGCTGAATAATAAAGATTGTGGCATGGTGAACGTATTAGTACCCTCTAATATCTCTTCTTATAAGCCTTAATGGTAGCTTTTTCTGTATTTTATTTCTTTCCCTATGTCTTAGTGTTATTACTAATGACAATGGTTACAAGAAAGGAAATATATATAGTTAGGAACTGAAGCATCTCCAGTTTCCAACTAAGCATTCTTGTTTAATTAGTACTCTAAATGTGACCTACTTGGAATTCTATTGCTGAAACAACTTAGAATAATGAGGCTTGTTTGAAAAATGAAAATTAAAACCAATTTGTGGTGATTTACTAAAATATTTGGATCATCTAGGAATGAAAAAAAACATAAATGTTTAATATACTTTGAGAATTTTAGTCTCTAAAATTAATTTTTCATGTTTCATTTGGTTTGATAATAGAATATTTTTGAAGTTTGCTGTAATCGGAATGATATCAGAAAATAATAATGTGCCATTTTCCAACAGCTACATTTTTAATTTTTATTATCTTTTTTTTTTTTTCTTTTTCCTCTTTTGGTACTGGGGATTGGGCCCAGGGGTACTTTATCATTGATCTATATCTCCAGTCCTTTTTATATTTTATTTTGAGACAGAGTCTTGCTAAATTGCTGAAGGTCACCTTGAGTTGTTGATGGTGGCCTCAAATTTTTAGTCCTCCTTGCCTCAGCCTCCTAAGTCACTGGGATTATAGGCATGCAACATCATGTCTGACTATAAAAGCTACTTTATATTTCCAGTTATATAATAGCATATGAAAGTAAGTTTATTTTCTTTTTAATAAGAGTTGCCTGTACTCTAGTTTTTTTAAAAACTATTTTGTTTCTCACTCATAAACTGTTTTGCTTATGAATTTGTAATGATTGACATGTTTTAAATTTGTTGTTAAAACATCACAAAGCAAAAGACTACTAAGTCTTTAGTAGTATGTATGACCAGTATGACCACTAAGCATTTCTGTCCAATATTTATCAGATAGATTTATTCAGATGTGGGTTCTTATTACTCCCTACTGAACTTCTCTGTGAAGAATAAAAAATAAGATCTAGTTGTCTAATCCAGTTCTTTATGGAAGATAGATAGGGTGATGGGTGTAAAAATCATGGCTCTGGAGTAAGTAACAACCAGGGTAGACTACGGCCCTCTAACGTTTTCGCTGCCTGACTTGGTGCTAAACATGTAAGTTCTCTAAATTTCAGTTTACTAAACTATAAAATAGGTTAGAAAAGACAACATAGGAGATTTGTAGGGATTAAGTAAACAAAATCATTTGTGTTACTTTACATATTTTTAACTGTTATGAAAGTAGTTTTTTTTGGTTTTGTTTACTTGTTTTTTTAGTACATGACTTTGAAGAAGCTTACTGTTAGCGTTTTTTCTTGATCCAAAATTTTATCTGTATTAAAACACAAGTAGAATTTGATCTTTGAAGGCTCATACCTGACTGTATAATCTCCTAATTACTCACTGTTGTTACGTTCTACCTTGTGGACACTCCTTAACTATCACTAAATGTAATCTTATTGACAATTTCAGTTCCTACTGTCATCACCACTATAAGATGACTTACCTAATACCTGGACTCCTATTTCTTGATTGCTACTTGAATAGGAATCCCAGCTCTACTTCATTTAGCCACTGCAGTGGTCACACCCTTTCTTGTCATCAACTGAAATTCTGCCATAGAAAGTACCATTCTGTTTCTAAATCACCTTTCTCCAACAACAATCTCTAATCTTTCAATTTGCGTGTACAACTACTTCCACTTAATCTGTTTGTCATCTTACAGGACCTCCAGTCCTTTGTTCCTTCTACTTTTTTCTGATATCTCAGCTTTTCTGTGTTCCCTTCTCCTTCCTTCTTCCCTGAGATTCCAAGGTCCATTGTTTCATCTGTTCTCTTGCCAATGCAACAAAACTTCATTCCCATTTTAATTCTTGTGTCCTTCATGAATATATTTTCATTAAAAATGATTAATAGAAAATTAATTAACCTCACAAAACCTCAGTTTTCTTGTAGATAATTTATTAGTAATTACACCCATCGTTAAGATTATGGTAAGGATTAAGGGAGGTACAGTATATATAAACTGTTCAACCTATACTCGACCCATATAAAGAACAGTAGTGAAGAAACTTTTCAAACTATGTGGACTTTCAGGATTCCCCACTGATATTCTCTATGAATAATGAAAAACTGAATTTTAATTATCTAGTTCTAATATTTAGAGACAGACCATATTTACACTACATGGTTTAATGCTCCTAGAAACTCAGCAAGCCAGGCAGACTAATGTAATATACACTTGGGGTCACTAGCCTTAAAATTGAGAGCTAGTCCAACTATGAGCAGAAAAATTTATGACTCTTTAAAAGAAGGATATATTTTCATTTTAAATAACCAAAATGTATTTTTAAATTTTAGAAATCTTCGAGAAGCAAGGGATAATGCTGTGGCTGAAAAGGACCGAGCAGTGATGGCCGAAAAGGATGCTTTAGAAAAACATGACCAGCTCTTAGACAGGTGAGCATCCTAAAAATGGAAATGTTAAAGCTCTTCAGTTTTTGTTCCTGTTACTTTTTCTTTTTGAAAATATCTTTTTAATAGAAGTATAATTTTTATTTCAATTGAATTATAGTTTTCATGTATTATTTCTACAATATGTAATTGTTACATTTATTGAAAACTTGATAATAGAACAGTTTAGTCACTCCATAGAGTTTCCTTATATTCCTTTCAGCCCACCTTATCTGTCGAGGGCCACAGCCCTGTCGGGATGACACATAGCATTTTTGCCAGAAGTAGTGGTTGAGAGGTGATGCCAGCGAGTTCTCGTGGAGTTGCTGTTGAGTTTCAGTTGAGCTCTGGCGGGGATTCCCAGAGAGTTCCCATTGGTTGGGGAAGTGCCGGAGGAGGGATATTTCCAGTTGCTGGTTCCTGGACCCCGCATGGAGTTCGGGAGATTTCCCGGGAGCGTGTGTGGAGTGTGCTGGTAGAGTTCAGAAATAAAGTTTGTTCCTGCTTCAATGGCTCGTGATTTGTGCCCAGTCAGACTGCGGCACTCATCCACTATCCCTCAAGAGGCAACCACTTTATAATTTCTATCACTATAACTCAGTTTTGTTCTTGGACAAAAAGTAAATAGAACCTTGCAAATTATACTCTTTTGTGTCTGGCTTCTTTGATTTAACATTATGTTTTTCTTTTTTTTTTGTTACTGTATCAGTAGTTATTATTGCTAATTGTGAACATACCAGTTTTATTGTTTTTACCTGTCATCAGACACTACAATTGTTCCTTGTTTGTAGCTACCATTGAAAAGCTGCTGTGAGTGTTCTCATACAACATTTTTGTGAGCATATTTTTATTTCTCTTGTATAAATACCTAGAATTGGAATTGCCACTCACAGGTGAGGTAAGTGTTTTAGTTTAAAAAGAACCTATAAAACTTTAACTCTGAAGTGGTGGGATCATTATACACTTCCAGTTCATTTTTCAAAATTCATATGTAAAATATATGTGTGTCATAAAGAGGGCAACAGAGAATTATATGGTTTTAGCAATACAAAAGGATTTTTTTCAGAAATGAATGTATTTGTGAAAATGTAGGTCACTTTTTTCTATTAGGATAGTAGAATTTTGGATCCTAGAGAATACTTACTGTTCTTTAGTTTTGTTTTTCTCTTTCCACATTTTTTAATTGGTGCATTATAGTTATATATGATGATGGGATTTGTTGTTACATATTTGTAAATGAACACAGTCTAACAATAATTTGGCCAGTATCATTCACCAGCGTTTCCCCCTCCCTCCCAAAGCATGTTTATTTTTAATAGCTTTATTAAAAGAAAAATCGAAAGCTGGATGCCATAGCACATGCTTATAATCCCATCAACTCTGTAGGCTGAAGCACAATGATCTCAAGGTGGAGGCCAGTCTCACCAGCTTAGCATAAAACCTGTCTCAAAAAAACAAAAACTAGCAAACAAAATGACTGGGTATGGGATGTAACTCAGTATTATAAAACTCCTGGGTTTAATCCCTAGTACCAAAAAAAAAAAAAAAAGGAAGATCACTGATTAGCATTTTTTAAGCTAAATATCATTATCTCACATGGTTTGCCTACATGCAGCCAACAAAATAGCTTTCTTTCTTGTTTTTCTAACTTTTGGGGGGGGGGGGGCAAGGGGATGAGTCCTGGGGTTATAACCCAGAGTCAGTTTACCACTGAGCTATATCCCCAGTTCTTTTATTTTTTATTTTGAGACAGGGTCTCACTAAGTTGCCTAGGACCTCACTAAGTTGTTGAGGCTGGCCTTAAACTTGCAATTATCCTATCTCAGCCTACCAAGCCACTGGGATTATAGGTGTGTGCTTTTTCTAACCTTTTTATTTTGAAATAATTTCAAACATAAATGTTGCTAAAATAATACAGGTGTTTCTATATGTCTTTCACATACTAATAAACTTCTGAAATGAAGCTCAATGTTTCTTTTAATTTATAAGTAAAAGACCTTTTCTTTTTTGAGACAGAATCTTGCTCTGTTGCCCAGGCTGGCCTCAAACTCCTGGGTTCAAGCAATCCTTCCTCATTTCCTCAAGTAGTTGGGACTAAAGGCATATACCACTGTATCTGGCTTCTAATTTGTGATTTAAATAACACATAAAACTAAAATTTGTGCTCAGGTGTAGCTCAGTGATAGAGAACTTGCCTAGCATTCATGAGGCCCGGAGTTCAATTCCCAGCCTACAAAAAGAATAACCAAAAAACAAACAAACAAACAAAAAAAAAAACCAAACACACATTTAACAAATTTGATATAAAACAGAGAAGAATAACAAATAAATTGAATAACAGAATAAGTATCTTTCCTGGCAGAATTAATGAGCTGAATGACTTTTAATGCAAAAAAATGTAAGAATATGTACTTAGGTCTAAAAAACCTACAGTAGTTTTATAGAATCAGCAGTGAAATGCGGAAATGACTTGGAAGGTTTCAGTTTGGAAGTATTATCATGGAGTAATAGAATTCTACCTTTAGGCTGGTGGGATCAGAGCAAGCGACCAGCGGACTGACCCAGGGTTCGGGTGAGGGACCGGGACAGGGAACCTGTGTGAGGTCAGAGACGTCTGGCCAGGTGCTGGATCTCAGGTACCCTGTGCCCAAGATGCGGTAGAAGCGTCGAGCGCGTGAAGCCGAGGGCCCGGCGCCGCCAATCAGTCACCCAGCCCATGGCGACCCCAGCCTTGGAGCTGCTCTTGGCACTCGGCCTGCCGTTGCTGCCGGCCCTCTTGGGCCGAGCCTGGGGGCACACTACCACAGCACTGAACCCTTCGGAGAATGGCACTATCAGGCCCTCTGTCCCCAGCCCCAGTGAGGGTCTGTCTCAGGAGACCATTACTTCTATCATCATGGTTTTCTCCATCCTGTCCGCCTTGCTCCTGGCCGTGGGGCTGGCGCTACTGGTACAGAAACTTCGAGAGAAGCGGCAGACAGAGGGCACCTACCGGCCCAGCAGCGAGGAGCAGGTGGGTGCCCGCGCGCCACCGCCCCCCAATCTCAAGTTGCCTCCGGAGGAGCGGCTCATCTGAAAGCTGTGGACAGCTGCAGCTGCCCGCTCTGCCCAGGACTGCCCAACACCCCTGCGCACAGAGCAGCCGCCACTGAGACACCAGCTCTGATGACTCAGGGGCACTGGGGGACGCTGGCCTGGTGGCTGTGCAGCATGCTGCCTCTGCTGGACTCTGCATGCAGCTGGGAGGCCCGGACGGGGCCACTCCCGCTTGCTGCACCGTCTTCGTTTCACTGTGCTGTGTACTGTCCCCTGCAGCAGGCCCAACAAGCCCCAATCCTTTCTTTCAGTTCTCTCACGCAGTGGATGCTCAAGGCCCCCAGGACTCCAAGGAGAAGGTGCAGGGCTGCCTGCCCATCTAGGTCCCTCCCTTCCTCCATCTCCCTTCCCTGCTGTGTGACCTTGGGGAAGGGATGTCCTCTCTAGGCAATCAGACTCACCCAGTGCTTGAGAATAGAAGGGAAGAAGTTGCTTCAGAGTCTTGGTTCCTGGGGAGGGGGGGGCTGCTCACATTTTATACATTTATGTAAAGTTGGTAATGACATGTAATAGAGCTTTTTTGGGTTGGTGGGAACATTAGCCTAGATGGAGAGATAAAGGTAGTGGTGAGTTATAAGGTTACGGGGATCCTAGGGGTGTGAGGGGCCTTCCTGGAAGAGAGTGGCTTTTAGGTGCACCTAGGAGCCAGAAGGGCTAGCCCTGGAGGGTGGGTGGGGGTAGGTGGGTTTTTGATCGGAGAGTAGGCCCCCCCTAAACTCACCAAGACAGACCAGCTTGTGGCTTTATTGAGGATCCAGGGTCTCCTCCACACCCCTGATCCTTAACCCTGGGGCCTGGGGCTCTTGCCAATCGCTGGTGGGTGAGGTAAGGTTGTTGGGGATTCCTGTGTCCTCGGGGGACTGGAAGTGAGCATGTTCTAGCAGAATCTTGGGAGGCTGGGTTCTGGGATTCTTTGGAAAACTGGGGTCTGGGGAAGACTCAAGGGACTGGGATGTCCTGACAGTATCAAAGTTAGGCTCTATTGGGGGGCTAGAAGTTGGGGACTTTTTGGAGGGCTGGGCTGGGTGTTTGCCTCGGAGAGCCTGGTGCAAGGGATCTCCCAGGCTCTAGGATGCTCAGTTTCCTTTTGAAGAGGGGAGAGATGAAGGGTGGAGGGCTCAGTAAGAGGAGAGGACTCAGGGTCCCCTGGGCTGCTTGTGTCTGTAGAAGCTGTTGAAAGCTGGGATAGAGAGATGATTTCTTGGCTGGAGCCTGAGAGCAGCTGGGAATTGGATTCTTTGAGGAGCATGTCATTTCCAAAGACGGTGTGTTTTGAAGGGATGAGAGGTCTCAGGCAGGTACAGGGGCTGGGGCTCTGGCAGTTTCTCTTCATCTGGTTGCCATCTTGTTCTTCCTGGTAGGTCAGGCTGAGTGGGGCATGGGAGGAGAGAGCAGTTTGCTGACCTTCTGATGAGAAAGAGCTGGCAGGTTGTACGGGCAGTTGAGGATTGGGTGGGGGGTGGGGGCTCTCTCACCAGGCTGAAGCAGCTGGCCAGGTCCCCTCCGTGACAGCAGTCTAAGCTCTGGCTTGGCCTCAGGCTGCCCATGCTCCTAGTTTGTACACTCAAACTGTCTAGAATCTTGCTCAGCAAATTCAGTTATTCTCTAGACCCCAAAAAGTTGCTGTCCAGAACTTCTTCTGCCCCTGGACCTTGGGCATCCTCAGGGCTCAGGGGAGGTGTCCTGGGTGAGAAAGGGCACCCCAAGTTTCCTGAGACCTCAGCCCTGGTTGGTCTGCTCTAATGTTTGGAGAGCCTTCTGATCTATCCTGGTCTTCCACTTCCAACCTTGGTCCCCTTTGAGTCTTACCTTTCCCCCAGGGGCTCAGAAAGTCCCTCTTCCAGCTTAAGTCTCCTGATGGGGCGAAGGGGTCTGTTCTACAAAGGACAGATGTGGAGAGGGCAGTGATGTGGAGCTGCAGAATCAGGGTGCTGGGGCTTTCTGGAGGAGGGTGTGTTTGAGGTGAGCACCAAATTTTGCTGTATGTGAGGAGTGAGGCGAGATGTTCAGGCAGAGACTGGGAACGGGGGTGGAGGATTTGATGATAATTCCAGGTGTGCACCTGGGAAGCACATCCTTACCTGTCCAAAGTGCTGGGTGATAGGCAGGCGCTGCTGCAGGCAATCTGAGCGGCTGGTGAGGGTTGTGGTCCTCAGGGAGCCTCCCCTGTGTAGGCCAGAGTCCCCATCCTAGGAAGAGAATGCAGAACTGGAGGCTTCTTCCCTCTTCCCTCCCAGGGCATTGGCCGTCCATCATTGATGGCCTTACCTTGTACAGCAGTAGGCTTTGCATTCCTTTCGGACCACTCTTGGCCTATGGAAAAGCCAAGGATAGACCTATGGATGACTGGACACTGGGCATCTGAAGTCAGCCCTCTTACCCCTAGGACAGCTGTGCCTTGCCACAGGATCTGTCTCTGTGTCTTCCAAAGATGTTCACTACTCCCTGGGCACCACCTCTGAAGTCAACATAAACTTTTGCCCCCTTGACTAATATAAAAGCATTTCTGGAGGCCTAAACCCACATAAAACGGAGTGGCCATACTGCCTTGTAAAAATGTGTCACTGTCTCCATCAAACAAAGAATAAACTTAGATGGACAATTTTAAGCCCCAGGAAACTTTCAGGCTTTGGACAAAAAAAAGAAGGGCAGAAGCTGGGATGTTTCCTCTGAGGACAAGAGTCACCAGTGAATCTTTGGCTGTCAATTTTAAATGGGCAAGAAGTGATTCTGACCCAGCCGAGCCTGCTGGAGGGGACATGAGAGCAGGAGGACTGTTCCTAGCTTGGCTGCTGCATCAGCTCTGATGAAGGCCTTCGCAGGACATGCCTGTCAGGGTTAAGTGACCCATTGCCCTTGGAGCCTCAAAACATCCTCGGTCCCCTCCCCCTCATCACCCCAGCAGTCTGGCCTATCCTGCCCAGCTCACCGAGCGGTACGTGATCCTAACAGCTGGTTGGGTTTTGGCTTTGACCGAATACAGGACAGCACCACCATCTTTCTGTGGAAGAAGTTTGCCAAAGGAGAGACTTGGGATCTTGGGGCCTCTATACTAGGGCTGGGCCCCAGGCCCCACTCCCACCCCGGCTGTGCTGCTGGCCAATTCCCCCACCTCTATAAATGAGCATAATCACGGACCCTATTGAGGACTATTGTGGGGTTAAATTAATCCAATTAACATGTAAAAAAAGGGGGGGAAAAAAGAAGTTCTACCTTTATCTACAATATTATGCTGAAATCTGGGCACTCAAGCTTTAAAAACTGGAAAATCTTGAGAGGAAACTGACCAAAACTGTGGGAAGATTTAAAGATGTCCTGTTAGTGCTAGATTATAATTAGATTATAACTCTAAAAAAATTATATTTAGAAGAGCTAAATATAATTTCTTACTTGGCAACACCTAAAGTAGTAGAATTGGGACCACAGTACAAGAAAGAGTAAAGAAAAACTTTTCAGTAGGATTTTTCAAACTGTCTAGCATCTAATGCATTCTCTATCAGTACAAGTATTCAGGTATAAGCTGGCCAGGCATTCAGTGGGAACATGCTTGGAATGAAACATCAAATGGGAGCTGGACGAGTTTGAAGACTCTTTTGATCTGGATACTATCTGTGACAACAGCTTAGAAGAGCTGATACACTGATTAAATTACCATATAACACGAATGATGAACCTAAGCTAATTTTGAGGTATTCTTTAAAAGATCTCACTTTTCCTGTTTTTTTTTTTTATTTTAAAAAAAAACACCTAGAAGGGATTTTTGAAAAGGACATTATATGTAAATATATATGGGCAGAGAGTGTAGCTCAGTGGTAGAGTCAGCTTAGCATGTTCAAGGCCCTAGGTTCAACCCCCAGCATGGCAAAATAAATAATAAATGGGTTTATACATGGTATGTGACTATATATACATATGTATGTATATATTTAATTCATTGAAATTCTTTTAGGTGAGAATTACCTGTATAAGTATAAAGAGAAGTGTAAGGAAGCAGTGTGCCATTTTCAAACCTGAATGAAATGGCTTTTTACTCAAGGATTTTTAATTTTCCACAAAGTAAAGGCCTTTCATTAGGCATATAAATGGCATATGTATGTTCCAATTCCTAACTCAAAATTTTTTTTAATATTAAGAACAAATACCCAGCTTTCCTGAACATGTACTGAACATTACTAGCTTTTGTTCTATTGAATTGAATCCCTGGGTATGCTGTGAGAATTCTTTTCTACCAAAAAGAGGAAGTTTTAAAATTCAGTCAGTGTGAGTAGTAAAGTAAGTTGAATACACTGTTACATCTGTGGGAACCTACATGAGAGGCCTATATTTGAACATACAGTATAAGTTTGCAACTCAAAATTAATTTTAATAGTCATTTTTTTAGTTACACATTTTTTTAAAAATATGTATCCTGTATTTTGGCATGTATTTTGAAATAATTTTTAGTCCATAATGATTTAAATGAATATTGATTAAAGTTATGTATTCAGTACCCCCAATTTCTCTGGCAGTGGTAGAATTTTTGTCCTAATTTTTTGCTAGTAGAAGACAGAAGTGAAGGACCATAGGAGAGAAGGTGAGTAAAGTGACTTTTATATCACACTGAGCTAGTGTAAAAGTTGGCATAGAAACCAACTGTCCTAAATTTCCATTTAATGCTTTACCTACAAGAGAACAATTTCAATGTGCTATTTTTCTGCCTTTTTTCATATTTCTATATATGTTCATCTTTGCTTATCTGTCTTTTTATCTGCTGCTTTCTTCAGCAAGCAAGGAAATGTTTGTGTGATTTGCAAGATAAATTTAATAGAATGAAGGATATTGAGATTTGATATAAGAGCATCATATCCAAACTTTGTTTAACTTAATAAAAAACTTCTGATAATTTATCCATAAATTGCTAGTTTTCATGATTATGTAAAGTAATTTACATCATATTTGTTTTGAATACAGAAATTCCTAATTATTTTCTGTGGGGTAGGCATGGGAGAGTACCAGGGATTGAACTCAGGGCACTCAAACATCGATCCACATCCCCAGCCCTATTTCATATTTTATTTGGAGACAGGGTCTCACTGAGTTGCTTGAACTACTATAAAGTCTCTAAACTCCCCGATTAGAGTTTCATCTGTCTATTTTCATCATCATTCTGTAAAAGTAACTGAGAACTCTGATCATGTCATTCAACAGAGTGAGAACCAGCTTAGCTTTTAAAGTCATTTGCAGTACTTTCCATCTATCCAGACTCATTTTTATTTTGTCTGTCTCCCATGTAGTCCATGCAAGTTATCTCTTGCCATTCTATAATTGTCTGGTACTTTCTGTTCACACCCTTAATTCTGTTTTTTGCTAGGAATGACCGTTTCCCTTGCTCACATATCTGACCATTGGTCTACTCTATAGATGCCCATTCTTTTTTTAAGATTGAACTCAGTAATCACATACAACTTCTGAGACCCTAGCATCCCTTCAGAAATACTTCAAGGTCTTCTCTGTTTTCTAACATTATATTATAATCGTGTGCTTATTTACAAGTCTCCCCCTCTCATGTGTTAGCTCTTTGAAGTCAGAAACTTTTGCTTCCCTATCTTTGCTTATCTGGTAAGCCTTCTAGTCAGTGTTTTTTGGTATAGGTAATTCTCAATAAATATTTATCAATTTTATTTCTCTGGAATTTTTGCTTTTATTTTGACTTAAAATTTTTCCATTGTGAAGACACTTTGCTGAAAAGAGTACTCAAGAATGTTAGACTCTTCCTCATTTTTTTACACCAGTGGTTCCCAAATCTAGATGAATTTTTAAACACCTGGAGATGTTTTGTTTTAGAAGACATGTTCCATCCCCTTACCACACCACACCTTACCACTCCTAATAAATAGGGATACCTGCAGAGGCCCACTGAAATTTGTACTTTTTTTTTTTTTTTTTTTTTGTACTGAGGATTGAACCCAGGGGCACTCAATCACTGAGCCACAGCCACAGCCCTATCTTGTATTTTATTTAGAGATAGGGTTTCACTGAATTGCATAGTACCTCACCTTTGGGAAGGCAAAGTGAACTCAAGATCCTCCTGCCTTAGCCTACTGAGCTGCTGGGCAGCTTACTTCCATGCCTAGCAGAATTTATACTTTTTACAAAGCTGCTGTCCAAATTTTCCTTGTGTTTTCTCAATTATGCATTTCAGAATTAGTGTATAACAACAGTTTTGAAAACACTTTGTAAACTGTAAGTAATGCTGGTTATTATTATCTATCACTTTGTCTCCTTGATGCCCTACCAGCAATCTCAAAGAAGTAAACTGTTTCTCTAAGGCTAATGCCTTGGGTACCCTAAGGTTTGAAAGAACGTTAGGAAGTAACAGCAGGAAAAATGTCAGTTATCTTGTTCAAACATTTTTATCAGAAAAAGGGCCAGAAATCTGGAAACATACGTTATGTCCTTATTCTCTGAAGTGTTGAAGAGGAGTGATTCCAGAAACTAAATATCAGAAAGCTTGACTGCAACCTACCAAGAATGCAACCTTCTATCTGTTAAACAGATAAGCATTTATAAAAAGAAATGGTGAAAAAATCCATATTAGTTAACTATAAATCTTAACCAACTACATTTTACTTCTCTTTTTTGAGGTGTTTACTAGAACCTGTAGAGGAAAGTATAAATTATGGAAGAAATCCCAATTTAAGAAAAACATTTTATTAAGATTGAAAAAAAAACATTTTTTCCATATTTGGCTACTGTGAATTGTGCTGCTAAAAACATTGATATATATGCTTTTAGTTCTTTAGTATGCTGATTTTAGTTCTTTTGTATAAATACCACCAAAAAGTGGGATAGCTGGGTCATATGGTGTTTCTATTCCTATTCTTTTGAGAAACCTCTGTGCTGCTATCCAAAGCGGTTATGCCAATTTTCAGTCCTATCAATAAGGTACCTTTATCCTCACATCCTTGCCAGCATTTATTTGTATTCTTGATGATTGCCATTCTAAATAGAGTGAGATGAAATCTCAGTGTAGCAAGGCACAGTGGCGCATACCTGTAATCCCAGCCACTCAGGAGGCTGAGGCATGAGGATCACAAGTTCAAAACCAGCATCAGCAGAGGCAAGGCACTGAGCAACTCAGTGAGACCCTTTCTCTAAATAAAATACAAAATAAGACTGGGGATGTGAGTCAGTAGTAAAGGGCCCCTGAGTTTAATTCCTGGTTATACCCCCACCCCCACACAAAAAAATCTCAGTATACTTTTGATTTGCATTTCCCCAGTTGCTAAGGATGTTGATTATTTTTTCATATGTTTTTTTGGCCATTTGCATTTGTTCTTTTGAGAAATGTCTTAAGTTTAGTTTATTTGCCCACTAATTGAATAGTTTGTTTGATATTAAGTTTTCTGAGTACTTTGTGTATTCTGACTATTAATCTCCTGTTGGAAAAGTAACTGGAAAAATTTTCTCCCATTCTTCAGAGTCTCTGTTCCTATTCTTAATTGTTTCCTTTGCCATGCAGAATCTTTTTAGTTTGATGCCATCTCACTTACTGATTCTTGATTTTATTTCTTGAATTTTAAGAGTCTTATTAAAGAATCTGGTGCCTGTGTCAATATGTTGGAGTATTAATTTCATGTTTTCTTCCGACTGTTACAGTGTTTCTAGTCAATTCCCAGGTCTTTCAGCTACTTGGAGTTGATTTTTGTCAGGGTGAGAGGGATCTAGTTTCATTGTACTACATATGGATATCCAGCTTTCCTAGCACCAATTGTTAAAAGACTATCTTTTCTCCAGCATATGCTTTTGGCACCTTTCTCACCAATATCAAATGACTGTGTCTGCATGAATTTGCTGCTTTGTCTTCTAGTCTTTTCCATTGGTCTTCATGTCTGTTTTTATGCCAGTACCATGCTGTGTTTGTTACTGTGGCTCTGTAGTATAATTTGATATCAGATAGTGTGATAACTCTAATATTGCTCTTATTGCTCAGTATTTCTTTGGCTATACTTCTTCCAAATGAATTTTACTACTGTTTTTTTTCAAGTTGTATGAGAAATGTCATTGGTAGTTTGATGGGGATCATATTGAATCTCTAGATTACTTTTAGTTATGGCCATTTTAACAATATTAATTCTGCTTATCCAAGAACATAGGAGGTCTTTCCATCTTCTGAGGTCTTCTGAAATTTGTTTCTTCAGTGTTTTATAATTTTCATTGTAAAGGTCTTTTCCCTTCTTAGATTTATTCCCAAGTTTGTTTGTTTTATTTTATTTTTGAGGCTATTGTGAATGAAATTGTTTTCCTGATTTTTTTTTCTCAGCAAATCCATTATTGGAGTATAGGAAAGCAATTGATTTTTGCATGTTAATCTCGAATCCTTCTAATTTGCTGAATTTGTTATCAACTCTCCCAGTCTTCTGGTGGGGTTTTTTGAGTCTTATATATCTTTAGTTTTTTTGAATGTAGGCCCATGTCATCAACAAATAGATAATTTGACTTGTTTTCCTATTTGTATCCTTTTAATTTCTTTCTTTTACCTGGTTTCTCTGTCTAGAGTTTAAAGAACTATAATGAAAGAAAATGTACTGTATATCCACAGTGGAGTTTTACTTAGCCATAAAGAAGAATGAAATTATGTCATTTGCTGTCAAATGGATGGAACTGTAGAACATCCTGCTAAGTAAAATATGCCAGACTGAGAAAGTCAAGGATTGAAATTTTCCTCTCATCTGCAGAAGAGAGACAGTGAAAGGAGTTTTTAAAAAGAGATAGAGGGAATCTCACAAAAATAGAAGAGATACTAATAGAGTAGAAGAACGGGATAGAGAGGGAGGGAGGAGAGAGGGCATGGGGAAATAGTGGGAAACCAAATCTACCAAATTATGCTATGCCCATGTATGAGTAAACCACAATAAATTCTTTATATGTGTGTGTGTATTATATGTATACACATTCTATATATTATATATTACATATATGCACTGATTAAAAATTTTAAAATAATATCATTAGAAAGTTGAACAAGTAGATCAAGGGGAAAGAAGAAGAGTAAGAAAGGGAAGATATTGGGGAATAAGATTGATTAGATTATGTTTTATGCATGTATGAATGTGCATAATGAATCCCACTATAATGTATAATTATAATGTATCAATAAGATTTTTTAAAGATTAAAAAATATCTTTATTGACACATGGGAGAATGTGAAGTAACGATATAATTAAATGACAAATTTAAATCAAATTAAATATCAGTTTCCAAAAAATATTAAACAGTAGATGAACTTTGAAAGATATTACTAGTTAAATGTTTTCAGGATTTTTACTTGATTTTTTTTAATCATTCATTAATTAAATCAGATTTATTAAATCTCAATTTCACAGTGATCCCAGCACATAATGAGGGTAGTTCTTTTCAAATTTTTGCACTTTAAATAAACTTTCATAAAAAAAAACTAAGCACCTTAAGCCTGTTACATACCTCATTTTGAGATTCCCTTTTCTCATTCTCAGTAGTTAACAGAGCAATAATTGTAAGTTAGCTGGTTTTTGCATAATATCATAAGCTAGGAAACTCTGATCTATGGTTTGTGAAAGATTTTTTTTTCTTTTTTTACACAAATACTAAAATGCCAAGTTCAACTAATGGAAGATTTATAGAAATGAAGATTCTGTGAGATCATTTTTATGACATTCTCTATGCCTACATAATATGGACAAAAGTAATAAAATGTGGAAGGAACTTTTATCTCCATTACACATTCAGGAAATATCCGATATAAGATCATAAATTTCAAGGAATATTGGTCATGATACAATGTAGCCAGGATCAAAATGAAGAGAATGGAGAATATGAGTTCTGCATTTCAAGTGAGTAGTACAGTGGGGTAAATACTGTATAGAAGAAATTCTTAAAAGCTCTACCTGTGTACTCTAAGATAGTGCTCTCTAATAGAATCTTTCTGCAGTTGTATGGTGGCCTATCCCATATGGAGCCACATCTTATCCCTCAGGTATTTTGGGTGTAAAATGAAAGCCTGACTAGAACTGCCACCTTCAAAGATTAGTAAGTGGTACAGGGTATAGCTCAGTGTTAGAGCATCTGCCTAACATGTTAATAATAATAGTAAAGTTAGTAAATAATTGGTGGGGGAGGAGGGGTATCAGAGAAAAGTATGAGAGCTAAATAAACTTTTTTAATGAAAGGAGACAGCAAAAAAATATATAAGATGGAAAAGATAAGGGATTTTGAAAGATTTATTCTAGGAGTCTAAAAAGATTTTTAGGTCTTAACCTATTCGTGACAAAGAAAATTAAAGCACACCATCTGTGAAACCAATGATATGGCAATAAAATAAGATGGTGGAAAACTGATAATGTTCAGAAAAATTACCTTTAAAAATGATAGTATGACTTAAAGGAATGAAAGAGTAATAGTGGGACTGGGGTAGGAGTGTTAAAAAAAAAAGAAAAGAAAAAAGGATAACCTGTGGGGGAGGAGTAGCAATTTATAAAGCAGGAAAAAAAACAAACAAAAAGATTTTTAAAAATAAAGTGAAAATATTACAGGTCACAAACATGGAAACTAGATAACATTCACATTCAGAAAATTGCTGTATTAAGGGAAGAAATTAATAAAATGAAAGAACAAAAGTATATTTACAGATATGGTAGAAGAAAACTTTTTCTGAAATAGGAAGCCTACAATTTAGAAGTCCCACATTCTGGATGGTAGGGAGAGGGTGGGAAACAGAAATATTGTAAATCCAAGTGAAATTCAATAGGAATATTTAGTCATCTGAGCTGTATAAATAAGTCATTTACTGAATAATAAATCTAGTTGAACTCAAGTTTTTCCTTCATAATTATACTTTATTTATTCATTCAGCAATTTTTATTCACCATCTGCTTCTTGCCAAGCACTGTTTCTAGATACTAGAATTTAGGGTTTAGCAAGATGAAAGGATCTCTGTCTTAATAGAACTTAGATTCTTATGATATAAATTTTAAAATATGCAAATAAAAATTGAGCTATTTTTAGTCTACAGATATTTTAATTATAAGTATTTGAAGATATAAAACAGCATGATTCAGAAAGTTTGCCATCTAAGTGATAAGAAGAAACCAATCATATGAGAACTCATGAAGCTTTTAACCCACATGGCCTTCCTGAAAAACTTACTTGAAATTCTAACATCACTAACCAAAGAAAAAAATCAAAGAACTCATAAATTGAAACATCAAGGTATCAAACAAATAGCAGTGAACATTTAGTGTGAAAGTAAATCTTAATTGTTTCATTTTGGCCACAAAACATTATAATCATTATAATCCTAATTCTCAAAGGGAAATTGCAACATAAAATAATAATTTAACAGAAGTAGAGGTGAAGTAGCAGCAATTTGTAACTAAAATTAGGGGATTTAAGAGTAAAAGGAAATAGTGCTTATAGTTACAGTATATAATATCTTTAGATTTCCTGAGAGAATCAATAGTTTTCTCTAGAAATACATGTTTAAGCATACCACTTAAAACAGAGAAGGAAAAAAGCAAGCACCAACTTTATAACAAAAGATGTATTACAAAGCAACAGCAAAGAAGCAATAACAAAGATAGAAGAGGACTGAACATCTTTTCTAATGCTGAAAATGTGATACACTCACTAAGTATAAAATTTGAGTAATAAATGAAACTGTATTCTTTCCACATCAGTGTGCAACTCATGATATTTAAAAATGAGAAAGTTGAAAAGGCAAAAATAGTATAAGATATAAAATTATTCTAAAATTGTTTGTTAAGGATTATTTTAAAGTAATAATTCAGACCAGACGGGGTGGCATGCGCCTGTAATCCAGTGGTTTGGGAGGCTAAGGCAGGAGGATCAAAGCCAGCCTCAGCAATATCAAGGTGCTAAACAACTCAGTGAAACTCCATTTCTAAACAAAATATAAAATAGGGCTGGGGATGTAGCTCAGTGGTCAAGTACCCCTGAGTTCAATCCCCAATACCAAAAAGTAATAACAATTCAGAACCAGTTACAGTAGTACAAACCTGTTTTTCCAGCTACTCTGGAGGCACAGCAGGAAGACAGTGACTTAAAGGCCAGGCTAGGGAGGCAGCATTAGGAAGACCCTATCTCAAGTAATAAGAATTCAAATCTTGAGAATCCCTTTTTTTTTTTTTTTAATAATAGAAATTGAACCCAGAAGGGCTTTACCACTGATCTACATCCCCAGCCCTTTTTATTTTATTAAACAGGGCCTCACTTAGTTGCTTAGGGTCTTGCTAAGTTGCTGAGGCTGGCCTTGAACTTGTGATCATCTGTTTCAACCTCTTGAGTTCCTTCTGGTATTATAAGGTGTATAACACCACATCCAGCAAGAATCCTTCTCTAATGACAATGTATACAAAATAAAGATATACTTAAGAGGCATTATGTGTGAGCTGTAGCTTCCAGTAGGAGAGTACTTGCAATGAGTATAAGTCCTTGGGTTTGATCCTAGGACTGAAACCCCCCTCCCCCTGCAAAAATAAAGATGGTATTGTGTCAAATTCCAAGAAGAAAGTACTTATTGTCACACTTTGGGTTACAGAGCCAGACAATTCTGTTGGTGCCAGAGATGCTTTTGATGGTTGCATAAAAACATGGTTTGGGGGTAGAGATAGTATTTAGATAACATCCTAGACAAAGTGAGTATTGAACAGAGACTTCCATGAACTGTTTACTATCAGTATACAATTGATGAAGCAAGGAAACAAAACTCAGGAAATTTGAACTACCTGGGCTCATGCTGTTAATTCATAAGTACTTACTAATTAAATTCAGGTTAAAGCACATTAAAATTGTGATTATACATATATATTTAGGTGTGTAGCTTACTAATTAGCATGAGAAAAATGTGTTGGTAGTAAGACCATGGTTTCCGGGTTGTTCATGTGATAGTCATTTTGTAGGGGGAAGGGGTATTCCCCAAACTTTTCTAAGTTTAACCAGCTGCCTTAAGTCACAAATCAAGAAGGGTAGGTTGAACGATATAAATATGAAAGTACTACAAAAAAATCTCAAGTACATGCTTTTCTGATCACTTATCAGTAACATCATGCTTGTAAAATAAAGGGAAACGTGATTATATGTACACATTTTTATGGGTATTTCTTAGAAATATAGAGCCATAGCTGTGTATTATGCATGTGAACTGAACCAGACAGAGAGAGAGGGAGAGAGAAAACGTGTGAGGAGTATGTGTGTGTGTGCGTGTGTTTATATAGCTTTCTTTATAGGCTGCTGTTCTGTTGCTTTAGGGGGAAATTTTCATAGATTTACATTTGGTAAATATACTCATGTCCAAAAAAAGATGTATAAAAAAAATTGGAATGCCAGCTAACTAAATCAACTCATAAAAACTAAAGTTAAAAGTAAGATATTTTCCACGATTATTTTAAAATATGATATTTACTGGAAGGAAAGTCCAGAGAATTACCACAGATGAAGTGTGTGTGTATTTCTCCCACTTGTAAATGAGCTCTTATTTCCTACAGTGTATATTCTGGTCCACAATGAGTCATTTTCAACATGTTTCAATTTAACTCCTAATACATTTTTAAACTTGGCAGGCATATTTAGATGAACATTACTTCCAGTTTTAGAGACTGCTTCTAAATTATGCTTCAGTCTTCTAGTCATCATGAAAAGTTCTTTCAGTAAAAAGGAAACAGGATTGATTGGAAGTGTATGTTTTAGAGAAGGAAAAAAAAGTTACCATTTTAAATTTTTGTTACTACATAAATCCTATTAACATTGTCTAAAAAGTCATACTTGTCCTGGGGATGTAGCACTTACCTGGCATACCTGAGGCCTTGGGCTTCATTCTTAGCCCTGAAAAAAAAAATTAAAACATTAAAAAGAGCAAAACATTAAGAAAAGAGAAAAAAAGTTGTAGTTGTGAGGTCCTTTTTATTGAAAGAAGAAAAGGTAGACCGTATCTTGGATAATAAAGTTAATATTTATTAATCTCTTAACTATGCCTAACACCATTTGAGTGTTATATGTGTATTAATTTTAGTAACACTGCATAGTAGGTAGTAGGTAGTAGTTTATTTTCTATAAACCATTCAGTCTTCATTTTGGTTACAAATCATAGAGCCTGACAATTCTGAACATAGAGCCACTTGAGTATTTGTAAAATCTAATGGCTGTATAGAGAATTTTATATATTTCCAACACTCAACACATATTTAATAATTACCATTCATAAATTTGTGCAATCCTGTGAATCTTCTGACATGCTTCATTTGCCAGCCTATCTAATCCTACTTTTTGAGTGTTCTTTATTTTTGTTACTGTGACTTTTGCATTATGCCTTATTATTTTTTTTATTAATTCTAATCAGTTACACATGACAATAGAAAGCTCTTCGATTCGTTGTACACTAATGGAGCAGAATTTTTTGATGCTCTGACAGTACATGGAGTAGAGATGCTTTATTATTTTTAACACTTCAAAAGTTCACACAAGTTTACAGTTGGACAAAAGCTTAAACATTGCTGAAAGCATTCCACTCATTTTGCAAATGAGGAAACAAGTCTAAAGAGGTTACATGACTTGTCTTCAGTTATACTGTTATTAGAAGCAGAACTGGAATTAGACATCTGTTGTCTTTGTTTCCATCCTAGTTGCTGATTCTGTCACATAATTATGTCATACTTGTGTAAACGGTATATGAAGCATAATATGCATGTTGAACAATATAATTGGTACATTTTTGCTCTGAAACATACATATTAAAAATAAGAAAATTCAAAACTATGTTGTATTAATCCCCTATGGTTGCCATAATAAATTACCATGAGCTTTGTGGTTTAAAACAGCAAAAAAATGTGTTCTATCATAGTTCTGGAGGCCAGATGTCCAAAACCAAGGTGTTGGCATGGACCTATCTATCCCTTCAGAGACTGAAGGGGCAATCTTTTTCTTAACTCCTCCAGCTTCTGGGGGCTCCAAATCTTCTTCGGGTTCCTTGGTTTGTAGCTACATTTTTCATTCTAGTCTCTGCCTTTGTCTTCACATTGACTTCTCTGTGTCCCTCAGAATAGATATATGTTACATTTATACCCACCCAAATAATCTAGGACAAACCCTTGTCACGAGATACTTAATCATATCTGTAAAAACTTTTTTTCCTAATAAGGCAGTTCATATGTTCTGGGAATTAGGACATGGACAGATCCTTTGGGGTCCACTATTCACCTCACTGCATATATGTTTTAAGTCACATGAGTTATATTTGTGTCCTTCAATAGGAGTAACATTTTATCTTTAAATTGTTCAACCAGAATTTTATAAGATGTCATCAACTTCAGGAATTATTAAAATTCTGTATTAAAATACAGATTTTCGTTTTAGCCATTTAGCAAATTATTATATAATGTCATTTAGCAAAATTATTAGCTCTTGAGCAAAATATAGTACCTTAGAAATTCTAGACTGTACCTTGTAATTTATGGCATATATTTATTATGAATTACAAATCATCCTGCATGACAATAGTATTCTTTAAGAGCATTGTGACAGTGACATTGGGTTAAAGAAACAGAATTGCACTTTTTTTTTAACGGATACAGTATAAAAATCTAGCTTTGAGGCAAGCTATATTAACTTTATTTAGACCATTTAATTGTGGTTTTCTATATAGCAATTAAATTTTGCTGTACTATGTTTGAGATCCATTAGATAACATTTTGAATGCTTTAATAAGTTAATGGCTATTTCATGTTTTATTTTTGTTACACTTATTTATCTTATTCAACAAACATTTCATTCTCCCTGGTTTTATTGTTTATGTATAATAGTATTTTTATGGTATGGGCCAGACATGTAATCATTTAGTTTTCCCTGTGTAGAAATCATTAATATTACATATGAAGGAATCTTACATATCATTATTACATGTGAAGATATTCTTAATTCTTTTTAGCCATTAAAAGTATATTATTCAAGGGAGGAATGATAGAATGGAATAGACCAAAGTATTCTATGTACTTTATGAATATACCACAGTAAATTTCATATATATACACACTAATTTTTAAAAAAAACTATAAATAAATAGAAGAAAGACTCATAGAATAGAGAAAGGGAACAGAAGGAGGGAGGAAAGGAGAGAAAGGGGAAGTACTAGAGACTGAATTGTAGCAAACTAAATTCCATGCTTGTATAACTATGTCAAAATGAACCCAAATATTATGTATAATTATACTACATTAATAAAATTTTAGGGGGGTACTGGGGATTGAACTCAAGGGTACTCGACCACTGAGCTACATCCCTAGCCCTATTTTGTATTTTATTTAGAGAGAGGGTCTCACTGAGTTGCTTAGTGTCTCACTGTTGCTGAGGCTGGCTTTGAACTTGCAATCCTCCTGCCTCAGCCTCCCAAGCCGCTGGGATTACAGGCATGCACCACTGCACCCGGCCACTAATAAAATTTTTAAAGTATATTACTCTAAATAAAAGAAGAAGCATAACCAATATTTATGTAATTTTGTGTTTGGTAAAATTTTTAGATTAAATGAGATTTGTTATGCAATTTTAAAGTCTCAGTAAATGTCAGCTTTTACTATTTACTGTCATCATCCTATTAGGTGAGTTTTCAAGTAAAATATGTCTGTGTTCTCTTTTCATAAAGATACAATAGTCTCTGACTGGCCATACTATTTCATGCAGAAGGATATAACCTTCACTGTTATAAAATTTAAAGAAAGAGGCATCTTTCCTCAATTTGCTATAACTATTAGCAATTCATACAATTGGACTTTTCCTTGCATCTTTGTTTTACAAAACACATTCATGCTTTTTTAAGTTGATATGGTTTTTCAAAACTTCAAGGCAATGTGTTTTCATTTTACAAATGGAAACTCTGTCTGTATTATTTGCAAAAAGTAAAAAATGAGTTCATATGTCCTCAGACATCAAAGTTTTCATGACATTGACATGTTTATTATTAGAATTCAAATATTTTTCTTTTAATTCACTTAATGCACTCAAATGTGAGTTTTTATTAGCTAGATTATTCATAGAGTTTTCTGAATATAATGATGTCTATCTTGTCCAAATTTTTTTTTTTGTCCAAAATCATGAAGTCATCTCCAGGCAAGAGTGCACCCAGATCATTTTAGTCAGGTAGACTGTTCATATGTAAACCTGTAAAAGAACTCATCTACTTGTAAATTACAATGAAATGTTAGCTTTGAAATAGTTTATAGAAGCAATTTGCACGGAAGTGAAGGTATGGTAAATAGCTTGCTTTTTATCAGAATGGAATGTTTTGTACATTGGTGATACAAAACCTGTTTATTCTTATTCATCATCTTTTGCCATTCGTTAAAGTATGCACTTGATACTGGAAGTAAGTAAACAGATTTTGTTAGAAATGAAAAATGTATGCTGTGAAATTCATTTTTACATTGTAAACAGAATTTTTGATCCCAAAGAGCATTTACCAAACATCAATTGGATTGTTTAACAGAAGCACTAATCTCTAACTTTGTAAAACTGTGAAGTGAATGCTTTTAAAGGAAATCAATTTGTCAGCCAGTTTTCTGTATTGCTAGCTGCTGTGTACTTCAAGTTTGTCCAATAATTCTTCTTTTTGTAATAGAAACTATTTCTCCATCATCACTATAACCCATTTAAATTTTAAGCGTTCCACTTACAAGAAATTCGTTAGTTTTGATTGCCTTTCTACATTCTTGTCTACTAGTTTTCCTTCCACAAATCTTAAACCATACTGTTACAAAATATAATTTACACTAAAGTGTTGCTGAAGGTTGTGCATTTAGCAGTATATACATCTTTGGTGACAGAGAGCATTAGAGCAGTGTTGAATGAAAAGAATAGCTATAGTAATTCTTGCATAGTATTATGAAAACTATGAATTATGAAAAATTTATCTTTTATGAATATTATTTATAAAATTATAATTTATAAATTTTTTGTACTTAGGATTAAAACTAAGGGTGCTTTATCATTGAGCCACACCCCCAATCCTTTTTATTTTCATAAAATGAGATGGGGTCTCATTAGGTTGTTGAGAGTCTCACTAAGTTGGTTGGGGCCTCACTACGTTGCTGAGGCTGACCTTGAACTTGTGATCCTCTTGCCTCAATCTCCCAAGTTGCTGGGATTACAGTTATGTGCCACCACACCTGGCTTACAAACTTTAACGAATTTTTAATTGCAGATACTACTATCATGTCTAAAATCTTTAATGATATTAAAATCTAATCTAGTATCTTAAATTTTCAACATAGTAGAATTCCATATAACTGAATTCATTTTCTGTTACCATTTTATAACAGAACCTAATGGAAATTAATCACCATGATTGCCTTTTCCTTGTGAGAACTGAGTGTTCATATCATAGCCCAACTCCCCTAGCAGTTCTCTACTTCCCTTAATGTACTAATGTGTAATGATCCTAAGGCTTCTTTCCTCTCAATTCTAAATGTTTAACATTGTTTTATTTTATTTTAAATGAGAGCCAACATTATTATAAACGCTGCATTTTCCTGAGTATATCAAAAGGCAAAAGAGAAACAGATTTCTCCCCATGGTTTCAGGGGAGAATGTGGAGAAAAATATGTTTGTTATGCTCAGATTTCTCTTTGTTCTACTATGGGCTATGGAAAGAGTAATAGAGAGTTAAAACCACTCTGAACTTTTCCTATGTTGAGAGATTTTCAACTCAATATTTATTGAATCTTTGTGCATTTTACACTATAGAGAATTTTTAAATTAAGGCATAGTTTCTGTCTTTTGTAGAGCTGAAATCTAATGCATATACATATTTATATTTTAAAGATATGAACCTGAAAGAATCAATAGTTATTATGAGTGTCCCTATCTATTTTAAGGAATTATTTAAGGACAGTCTTTTAGGGAAGTTGGTATATGAAACAAGCATTTCAAGTGTGAATTTTTATCTATAAATATGAGAGAAGGACATTTGATAAACTTCATAAGCCTAAATAGAAACAGAACAAAATTAAAGAATCATCCCAAAACAACAGGTAAGTCATGGAACTGATTCATAGTATGTCCTAGATATCAGATAAGGATAGACTATTTAATTTTGTGATAGTCCTGAATATGTGAATAAATAATTTATATTCTTTCAGTGAGCAGTGAGGAATGACCTGAAGAAAATCACATTTTACAGGACTAGATGGGCAATAGTTGCATGTGTAAAAGGGCTGAGTTAAATTTCTTGCACATGGATACTTCAAGATGACCTACATGAAAGTACTGAGAGTCCAGGTGATTGGTAACAATGGACTGAATTGGGATGATGTCATAGAGAATAGAAATGAAAAGACTGATTTTAGAAATACAACTGGGGGTGAGGTGTTGGTGAATGGTAGAGATTTTTCCATTCTTCTATTTATCAACACCTGTCTTCCCAAAAGAAAAGAAATTTATAATATATTTGACCATATTCTTCAATCATGTTTGGGCCACATTTCTAGTTAAAAGACCAAATCATGAGTACACTTTCCCCTTCTTCTTCATCTTTTCCTAGGACTGGTAAAAACAGAATTAGAGCTCACTAACATATCTTTTCAGTGTTTTTTTTTTTTTTTTTCCCAGTATATACACTGTTTAAGACAGGGTAAGGCCTTACAAAAGCCTTTCTTAAACATTAAGCATATCACATTCTTCAGCCCCATCCTATCAGAAAACTCTGAATTGGGATTTCCTACAAGACTAAGGGATAACAGTCGTAATTTTATTTTTGCTGCTATTTTCTTTCTTTCTTCCTTTCTTTCTTTAAGAAAAAAACAAAACAAAAAAACTCTGGTGAGGAATACTTATTTCGATGGACCATTTATTGGATTTCTGCAAATATCATCAGCACCCAGTCACACTATCATGATTAACAGGTGAATTCTATAGCCTGCAAACATTAGAGGCAATTTAATTTTGTGGTTAAAAGTACTGCCTGGATTATAACTAGCTCTCTTGTTCCTGGGTATGTGAGTCCCATTTAACCTCTATGGCTTAGTTTCTTTGTTTATAATGTGTGATAATAGTAACTTAACTCTTGTTAGGGTTAGATTGATGTTATAGTTTTTGTCACATAACTGTTAACTGTTAGCTCTATGGTTATTATAGGAAGTAATAAATGACTAGATGTAAAACTAGCTTATAGAGTTATCAGTGATTATTTGCACAAGATTGTCTAGGTAGTTGAGATGACAATGATTTAATTATTAGAAATAGAACTTTGAGAAAAATGGAAGTGATTCATAGGTAAATGAAAGCTATAGTTTCAATTTAGGACTTATTCTTGAATGCTGAATCACTATTCTTATGTGGAAATACAGTAGACACATGGGAATAGGGCTTTCATGCCTTGGAAAAGGCTCAGGCCTAGAGATAAAGATTTGGGACATATCAGTGCTGAAATCTGTAGTAGGAACTCTGAAATTTGAGAAGAGATTTAATAAGTACTGAAAATTTGTAATGGTTCAGTACTGTGCTATGATGATGATGATGATGGTGATGGTGATGATGGTGATTTTGGCACCAGGGATTGAACCCAGGGCACTTAACCACTGAGCCACATCCCCAGCCTTTTTGGTGTTTCATTTTGAGTCAAGGTCTTGCTAAATTGCTTAGGGCTTCACTAAGTTGCTGAGGCTAGCTTTGAACTTGTGATCTTCCATCCTCAGCTTCCCAAACTGCTGGGATTACAGGTGTGTGCCACCAGACCCAGCTGTGCTAAATTTTTTAGGAGAGGCTTTTGTTTTGTTTTGTTTTGGTTTTTGCTTGTTTAATTTTTTAATTTTAGTCTTAGTTTTTGTTTTTTATATTCTTCCTTTTTTATGTGAGGAAATTAAGATTCTCAGGGAGGTTGTTTCCTTAAAATGCTGTGGTGGTAGTCTACAAATAAGCTATTGAAACTAATAAGTGACTTTAGCAAGATTGCAGATACAAAGTAATTATGAAAAAAGTAATTGTATTTTTGTATATTAGCGTTAAGGTGTTTCAAATTGGAAATTAGGCTGTAGATGTACCTCTGGTAGAGAACTTACCTAAGGTGAATAAGGCCCTGGGTTTAATCTCCAGCACTACACACACAAAAAAAGGAAATTAAATTTTTTAAAATACTATTTCTAGTAGTAAAAAACATTTAATATTCAGATGTAAAACTTAAAATATGAAGTATAAGACCTGTATACTGAAAGCTAATAAATATTTCTAAGAAAATGTAAGATTTATTGGAAAGATATATCATGTTCATATATTTGAACACTTAATATTGCTAAAATGTTCCTTGGAGGCACTTAATTTATACATTCAAGGCAATCCTGACTGAGACTCAAGGTTTTTTCTGTAGAAATTGACAGGCCAACTTAAAATTTACATAGAAATTCACAGGACCAGAATATCCAAAACAATCTTAAAAAGGGATGGAGGTGCCAGGATAATTCAATGAAGAAATGATAATCTTTTCAACAAACCGCATGTAAGATTTTGATATCCATGTGTAAGAAATTTAATTCAGCCCTTAATTTACACATGCAAGAATTAATTTATAACCACTCATATATCTGAATATGAGGACTAAAACTAGGTTTAAAAAAAAAGGTGTAAGATTAACCTTGGATAAATCAAAGATTGCATAACTAGAACATAAAGAGTATGCACTACTAAGAAAAACTTGTTAAACTGGACTTCATCAAAATAAGAAAATTTTGCTCTTCTGATAAGAAAGAAAAAAGATAAGCCACAGACTTGGAGAAAATATTTGCAAAAACACCTGTCTAGAACTCTTGCAACTTAAGAAAAAGACAAGCTTCCCTATTTCATATGTTTAAGCTGGATATGGTGGCATATGCCTTCAATCCCATTGACTCAGGAGACGGAGGCAGAAGGATCTCAAGTTAAAGGACAGCCTCAGCAACTTAGCAAGACCCTGACTCAAAGTAAAAAAAATAAAAAAGAGCTGGGAAGGTAGTTCAGTGGTGAAGCCCCCCTGAGTTCAATTACCAATAATGCAAAAATAAAATGTTTATAAATGACCAAAAGACTTGAATAGAACCTCACGAATAAAGAAATACAAAAGATCAATAAGCATTAGAAAAGATTCTGAACATGAAAATTATAGCTACAATTAAATGCCACTACAACCACTAGAGTGGCTAGATTTTAAGTGATATTACTAACTGTGGTAAGATTGTTGGTTAAATGGAACATGATAAAGTAAGTGCAGACTTATAGTAGTTTTTTGGAAAACAGTTTAGTAGAAGGAGGCAATTGACTGCAAAGCAGCAACAGAGTTTTAGGGGTGGTGGAAATATTGTATGTTGTAATGTAGTCATGATTATATGACTATGAACATCTGTCAAAACTCATATAGAACGGTGTGGTTGTGCACAGCTATAATCACTGGCTACAGGGGAGGATAAGGCAGGAGGATCACAAATTCAAGACAAGCCTGGGAAATTTAGCGAAAACTGCTCTCAAAATATAATGAAAAAGAGCTGGGAATATAACTCAGTGGTAGAACATTTACCTAGCATGTATGATGTCCTGGGTTAAATCCCCAGAATGGGAAGGGGAAAAAAAAACTCTAATATATACTTACATGCTTAAAAATTCATAAATTTTTGTATAAATTATATCTCAGTAAAGCTAACTTTTTTATAGTCTTTATTTTTTAGAACAGTTTTAATTTTATAGCAAAACTGAAAAGAAGGTACAGACATTTCACTTAATCTCTGCCTCCACACATATAGCATTGTCAGCATCCCTCACCAAAATGGTATGTTCGTTATAGTCAATGAACGTGGTTGACATAGCATTATCACCCAACGTTCATAGTTTACATTAGGCTTCACTGTTGGTCCAATCTCTTTTTAATTTCCTCACTGCATCCTTGGTCAACTATTGCTCTTGGGATTGCACATTCTCTAGGCAAGTCCATAAGGACATGTATCCACCATTATAGTTTCATACAGAATATTGTTTACAGTCTTTATACTTTTACCTTTTCTAGAACATCATGTATTTGGAATTGTGTAATACATAGCCTTTTCAGACTATCTTCTTTTGCTTAGCAATAGGCACTTTCATATTTTTTATGACTTGATAGCATATATCTTTTTACTGCTGAATAATATTCCATTGTACAAATGTACCTTGGTTTATTTATCCATCCGCCTATTGAAGAAACCTTGGTTACTTTCAAGTTATAGCATTTATGAATAAAGCTGCTCTTAGACATCAGTGTGCGTATTTTTGTGTGTATTAAGTTTTCATCTCTTTTGGGTAAATACCAAAAAGCATGATTGCTGTTTAGGGTTTTTGTTGTTGTTGTTGTTGGTACTGGAAATTGAAACCTGAGTGCTTTACCCCTGAGCTACATCCTCAAGTCCTTTTAATTTTTTATTTTGATTAATGGTCTCACTAACTTGCTCGGGGCCTTGCCAAATTGCTGAGTCTGGTCTCAGACTTGTAATTCTCCTGCGTGAGCCTCCCAAGTCTCTGGGATTACAGGCATGTACCACTACACCCAGTTTAGCAGTTTCTTTTATTATCCTTTTTTTTTTTTTTTTTTTTTTTTGTCCCAACTAAAGACTTACTGATTTTATTAATTTTTTTTTCCAAAGAACCACTTCTACTTTAAGGTTCATTGATTTTCTTTATCGCTTTTATTTATTTATTTATTCATTTTTAGGTAGTAGGGACTGACCCCATGGGTGGTTTACCACTGAGCTACATTTCTAGCCCTTTTTGTTTGTTTGAGCTCAGGCTGGCTGTGAACCTGTGATCCTTCTGCCTCAGCCTCCCAGTTGCTGACATGCAACACCGTGCCCACAGCTGTCTTTTTCTTTTTTCTTTTTTTAAAATGTTTCCCACTTTTTTATTGGTGCATTATAATTGTACATAATGATGGAATTTGTTGTTACATATTTATACATACATGAATTACAATATAGTCTGACCAGTATCACTTCCCAATACTTTTCCTTTCTATCTCTGCCTCCAACCCCTTGTTCCCTTTCCTCTACTGATCTCCCTTTGATTTTTATGAGATCCACTCCCACCTTTCCTTTCTTTTTCCTCTCTAGCTTCTATCTATGAGAAAACATATGACTTTTGACCTTCTAAGTTTGGTTTATTTTTCTTAACATAATGGTCTCTAGTTCTATCCATTTTCTTGTAAATGATATAATTTCATTTTTCTTTAAGGCTGAATAAAATTTCTTTGTGTATATTCCATATTTTCTTTATCCATTAATCCGTTGACAGAAACCTAGACAGGTTCCATAGTTTAGCTGTTTTGAATCATGCTGCTATAATTATGGATATGCGTGCATGTATAACTGTAGTATGATACTTTAATTCTTCAGGATAAATACCAAGAAGTGGTATAGCCGGGTCATATGGTTCCATGCCTAGTCTTTTGAAGAAACTCCATACTGATTTCCATAGCGGTTGTACTAATTTACAATCCCGCCAACATTGTAAAACTGTTCCTTTTTCTCCATATCCTCTCCAGCATTTATTATTATTTGTATTCTTGATGACTGCCATTCTGACTGGTATGAGGTGAAATCCCAGTGTAGTTTTGTTTTGCATTTCCCTGATTGCTAGTGATATTGAACATTTTTTTCACATTTGTTGGTCATTTGTATTTCTTCTTTAAAGAAGTACCTCTGATTCATTTGCTTTATGGTCCCAAATGCAGACTGTCTTTGTAAAGGTTTCATGTGAGCTTTAGGAGAATGTATATTCTACTTGTGTTGGATAGATGACATTTCTATCTAACTGATTGTCAATGGTGGTGTTGAATTCAACTATGTCCTTAATGATTTTCTGCCTGTTGAGTATGTCCATTTTTGGCACTGAATTCTCTATATATGCATTGGATTCATCTCTTCCTTGCAGCTTTATTAGTGTTACCTCATAAATTTTGATGATCTGTTGGTGGGAATATGAATGTTAAGACACTGGTGTGTCTTCTTGGAGAATTGATTACTTTATCATTATATAATGTCCTTTATCTGATAACTTTTTAATGATTTGAAGTATGTTCTGTTTGAAATTAATATAGCTATTCTCACGTAAATTGGTGTTATGCTATATTTTCCTCTATCCATTTACTGTTAATCTACATGTGTCTTGGGCTGATGGTAGCTCAGTGGTACTCTTTGCTTAGCATTTATAAGGCCCTGGCTTCATTCCAGCACCACAAAAAGACAAAAAAAAATATTTTTTAATTAATCTATATATGCTTTTATGTTTAAAGTGATTTTCTTGTGGACAACATATACTTGGGTCTTATTTTTCAGGCCTTTCTGACAATCTGTCTTTTAATTGCATTATTTAGAACATTAATATTCAAAGTGATTTTTGGTATAGTTATTAATACCTACCATATTTGTTAGTTTTTCATGTTGTCTTTTTTTTTTTTTTTTAGTTACTATTTTTGTCTTTCATTATTTTTCTGCTCTTTGTAGGGGCTTTTTTCTTTTTTGTTTTGTTGTTGTTGTTGTTTTTGCTGGGCATTAAACCCAGAGCCTCTTGAGTGTTAAGCATGAGCTCTACCACTGAGTTACATCCCTAGCCCCTCTTTGGTGGGTTTTTTTTTTTTTTTTTTAATATTTATTTTTTAGTGTAGATGGACACAACACAATGCCTTTTTTTCATGTGGTGCTGAGGATCAAACCCGGGTCCCGACCATGCTAGGCAAGCGCTCTACCGCTGAGCCACAATCCCAGCCCCTCTTTTGTGGTTTTAATTGGCACTTTATGTAGTATCATTTTCTTTTCTTTCTAGGTATACCAGTCATATTTCTTTAATTTTTTCTTAATTTTACTTAATTTTTTTAGTGATTGCCTTAGAGTTTGTAGTAGACATTTACAACTAATCCCAGTCCACTTTCAGATAATGCTCTGTCACTTCACTGGTAGTGCAAATACCTTACAAAAACAAAATAAACTTACTTTTTCCCTCCAGTTCCTTATATCATTGCTGTCATTCATTTTACTTATACATAAGCATACATAATTGTTTTAGTCAGCTTTTTCACTGCTATGATAGAAGACCTGTCAAAAAAAAAATGTTTATGAGGAAACGTTTATTTTGGAGCTCATGGAGTTCAGAGGTCTAAGTCCATAGATAGTCAGCTCTATTCCTCAGGGCTCTAGGTGAGGCAGAACATCATGGTGGAATAATGTGGCAGAGGAAAAGCAGGTCTAGACATGGCTGCTAAGAAAGGGAGGGGGGGAGGGCTTTCCTTACCACAACAAAATAAAAAACCTGAAGACATGCCCTCAATGACCAACCTCCACTAGCCCCACCCTCCTATCCTTCAGTTACCACTCAGTTAATCCCTGTCAGGAGACTGATTCACTGTTTGGGTTAAGGCTCTCATAACCCAATCATTTTACCTCTAAAGCTTCTTGTATTGTCTCAAACATGAGCTTTTGGGGGACATCTCACATCTAAACCATAACAATAATCAAGTACATTGTTGCAATTATTATTTTGAACAAACTCTTATCTGTTACATCTGATAAGAATAAGACACACAGAGTTTTCCTTTTACCTTTGTTCATTTCTTTGCACAACTTTTTTATTCATTCTGTTGGTTTGAGTTTTCTACCTCTATCATTTTTTTCCCTATATAGAACTTCTTTTAACGTTTCTTTAAGGCAAATCTACAGACAACAAATTCTCTCAATTTTTATTTGCCTCTGAATGTCTTTCTGTTTCACTTTTGAAGGATGATTTCACAGATTCTCTCAACACTAAGTATTTTATTCCAGAGTTGTCTTCTTTGGATGGCTTCTGGGAAGTCAGCTATCATTCTTATTTTTACCCACTGTATGGTAATATTTTCCCCCTTTTGGCTTATTTTGATTTTTTTTCTATTGTATCGTTGAATTTCTGTAGTTTATTGTGCCTAGGTTTAGGGATGTCTCTGTGTGTGTGTGTGTGTGTGTGTGTTTGTGTGTGTGTGTGTGTGTGTGTGTGTGTGTTTGGTATTTCTTGTCTTCTTTACTCTTTTTTCTCCTTCTGTTAGTCTCATTACATGAATTTTTTGTAGTTATCCCATAGTTATTGGATATTCTCTTCTGTTTGTTTACTTGTTTGTTTTTCCAGTCTTTTCTCTTTGCTTTTTTAGCTATGGGTATTTATATTAAAATAGCCCCAAAGTCAGAGGTTCTTTCCTCATTTATGTCCAGTATACTAGTAACACCATTGAAGATATTATATCTAAAACACTATTTCTGATCTCTAGCATTTTTTCAGTTCTTAGAATTTCTGTCTTTCTACTTATATTGCCTATCTATTCTTGTATGCAGTATACTTTATCTTGTATGCTGTATACTCTTTATATTAGAGCCCTGAGAATATTAGCTATACTTATTTTTAAATCTTGATCTGACAGTTTTTGCCTTCGTGCTGTATCTGAACCTGGCATATTTGAGATTCTCTGTGTATGTCTATCTGTCCAAATTTGGGAGCAGTTTGCCCTATGGGCTCACTTCTCTTATGAATCTAAGAAAGAATTGTGGATTTTTCAGTTTGTTTGGTTTTGTACTCGTTGTTAGGTTGAAGTGGTAAATTCCAAGCTTCTTACAAGGTTTATCAGACACTAGAAGTCACTATTGGGCTTTTATTAAGAGGACAAAAAATATATATGGCCAGTTGATGAATAATCATGCCAATATTCAAATATGTTTCTGTGCTTTTATGGCAAGGAGAAGAATCAACCAAGAAATTGAAAATATAAGGCCTCTATTTAAAGATGATTTGTGGGTGTAGAAACAAGCTTCTAAGATTGAAATTTATGAAAATACAGAGGCAGCAACTAAATAAATGAGAAAGGAAGCAAGCATTAACTTTAGGTTGAGCTTCTTTTTTCTTGTTTTCTTTCTCTTTTTTGTAAAGGACTCAGGAAAGCTAAACATATGAGCAGAGAAGGGATGCTTTGAAAGGGAAAGTTTGGAAATGTATTCAAGTGGTGATAACTGAGGAAGTAAAAGCATTTGGGTATGAAGAAATAAAGCAGAGAACTTCAAACTCTTTTTAACTCTGAGGAGTGTAAGAATAGAGAAAATTAGGGTATCAAGAAGTTTTGAGGTGGAAAGGCAGGAATTGGAAGAAATCTTGTTGGCTAGATCCTGACCTTAGTAAAAAAAAAAAAAGAAGCCATCAAATGGCATGGGTTCATTAAATGAAAAGGGATTTGAATGACTTGAAAAGTTTAATAAAAGAAGGCAGTTTTTAGAATGACCATATAGAGAATAAAATAGTGTAATAGATTTGAATAAAATTATTCCAAACCAGGTCATAGATTTGGTCTGCATGTTGTTACTGATTTCCCAGAGCTTTTCTTAATTCAAATCAGGTTGACAAACTATGGCCTGACCAAAATCCAGTCTACCATCTTTTTATGGATAGCCTGAAAGCTAACAATGGCTTCTGTATTTTTTATTACTGGGGGAAAAAAAAGAAAAGAAAAAGTATTTCATGACACATGAAAATTATGTGAAATGCAAATGTTAATGTACATAAAGTTTTATTGAAAAAGTCACACTCATTTGCTTATGTATTGTCCATGGCTGCTTTCCTGCTACAACTGCTCAGTTTAATTATGTCACAGCTGAGGCTTTGTAGCCCATAAAACCTAAAGAGAAGTTTGCCAAATCTTTTATCTGAAGCATCTATGCCAGCTTTCCAGCAGCATCAGTCAAGTGGCAGTGGTCATTGTTCATCTCCTCCTCTAAGACCATTTACAAGTCTGAATAGGTGGATTACTGTTTGTAATACTTCCTGGACATCAACGCTTCTTTCCAATGCATCTTTTTAGCTAAGTGAATAGAAAGTTATGACTTTGAACTTATAGTTCTGTTTCTTAGTAAGGATAACATGTTATACTCCACTAACTAAAAGAAAAATCAAGGTCTGTGCTTCCAGATGTCTGTATTTTAAATAATTAAAGCATCCCATGGCTCATAGGAAGATAAAGATGGAATGTGATGAGACATCATGGCCATACTAAACATTGGAATTGTATGGTCAGGGAAACATACAAAGTCACCTGTAATTTTTCCCATGACAGGCTTTTTTTCTTTTTTCAATAAAAGACTTTGGCAAACTTGGATATTTGATTTGATTTAATAAACCTCTATATAGTACTTACTATGCCAGCATGCTATTAAGATTTTTCCAGTATTAACTCATTTAATTTCTCCAATAACCTTATAAGCTTGTCACTAATATCACCATACGTTATAAAGATAGAATCAGAGATATATGGGTAGAAAAGGGGCATATATTGAATTTGAACCCAACACAACATGGTTTCAGAATCCTTAATATAGTTACATGTAGATATTTAAAACCATCAGACATAAAAGAATACTTCAACCTCATGAACTTTAAAAATTGTTTAAGGCACTTTTTGAATCATCTATTGTTTTTCTAAAAATACTCATCCTCACTGATTTTTTATTGTTTTTACTATTTTTTAATCCATTGATGATGCTGTCACTGAATTTTCATCTTTAGCCACCATAACCATTCCAAAAAATTGTTTTCCATTCGTGTGTTTGTGGTCTCCCAAAATATGACTACTTATATTTCCTTATAAAATAATCTTTAAAACCTAATTTCGGTGTAGTTTGAGGCTTTCTCCCCAAATAATTATTTTATTTTTGTTAACTGTCTTTGCTTCTATTTTTACTGATTCCTTTAAATGAATAGCATAAGCAAATTTTGCATTGTTTATTGTCTAAAGATGATTGGGGGAAAGGCCTTTTTTTGGTGTGTGTACCTGTATATTCATGCATATACGGTAAATATTGGTAAAGCATGAAGCCATCTTTGTCCAAAGCAAGAAAAATAACTGTTCTCTAGTCTAGACTTCAGTACCACTCTGTAGTGTCCTGAACCCCCAACCCCTTAACCCAAATCAAAGGTTTTCGTCATCCCATGGATAGCCTTTGTGTATTTTGGTTTTGTGGAGTGCCTGGGCCTGTTTTCTTCTTTGTTCACCTTTCAGTCAAATACAGGTCACTACTATCTTCCCACTTTTGTTGTCTCTGTCCACACTCAGTGTTGCAGGAAATTGGGTGTTTGGGGTACGTTTTATTTTTATTTAAAACTTTTTTCTTTCTTGGTACAAGATATTATACAATAAGAGAAATTTGAGGCAAACTTGGGTGCAAATTTCAACTTTTCTACTTATTTTAACACATTATTGATTTTTCTGAGTTTCAGTATCTTTATCTCTAAAAAAAGAGAATAACCTTAAATTTTTTGTGTTAGGGGTTGAGTAGAGAGAGAGAGAGAGGGAGAGAGAGAGGGAGTGTGTGTGTGTGTGTGTGTGTGTGTGTAAAATTAAAACATAGGTGCTCAGATGTTAACTCTTTTTCCTTTATATTAGTTCTCTATGCGTGCTGACAGGTGGCATGCCAATTCAATAAATGCCGTTAGAGTTCATAAATGGTTTTTTTTCCAAGTCTTTCACAACCCACTTGGGTCATGATCATAGTAGCAAGTGAGAACAAGAATAGAAGGCAGAGAAATAGTTAATATGCCAAATTTTTACTATCCTAAAGAGGAGGAGCAACCCTTTCTGTTGGGAAAAGTATAGGAGAAAAAGTCAGGCCCAGGAAGATATTTAAGAAAAGTCATTTCTTCAAAATAATGAAAGAGACTTTAAAATATGGATTTTTTTCATTCAATTTGTTTTTTAGCTTCCCTGATTATATCAGGTGTTTTATTATTTCCTTTTTATTTTGAAGTGTTTATAGCCTTGAGGAGATGGTTAAAATAGACACCCTGGGATATAGAAATTTTCTGTATCCTTATAAGCTTTCTCATTTGTTGAATAGCTGTAGAAAATAAAAATATGGTCATGATATAATGTGTTTACTGAATATAAATATGTTCAGTAAATTTAAATTTTACTGAAATAAAATATAAATTTACTGAACATATTTAAATCTACATGTTTGAAAATCAAGGTGGTAGTTTACAGAAAAACTACTAAGTAATTATTATTTAGCCCAGTAAGTCTACCAATAAGTCTAATGAGAGAAATGGGAAAGTAGACCTAACAAAGTGATTTTGTTCTTCTCATTACATAATGTCATCGTGTTGTACTTTTCTTCTTCACTTCTGTGTCCTCATGGTAGACTTTATTATATTCTTGCAGATAGGCTAGTGAGTCACACTTAGATTCCTAAATTGTGTGTACATTTTGCAATAATTTTAACTCATTATAGAATTTAGATATGTCCTGTCTTACTAACTTTGCTCTGTCTTTTGCATTTGTTTTTAAAATGTTTTTAGAATGTTGTCATGTCTCCTTCTACCACCTTAATCATTATCCAAACTGTACATTTTTAGAAACTTTAATCTTTCTTGTAGCTCAGTCATACCTAACCTATAATCATTTTGGTTTCTCCTTTCTTTTTTACCTATAATTTGTTTTCATCTTATACTGGCACCTAAACCTGGAAATAATAATCATTGTCATACTTTGGAAGAGATTGCCCCTCATCAGATTAGTTCTTGATAGTTTAATGTTTTCTGTCTTGACTTGAACATTTTTTTAGCAATTTAAATTTTATAATGCCTGACAATCTCATGGTTAATATGGACTCCATTCATTTAATAAAGATCCATTGAGAATGTCTCATGTAGCTGCTCGCAGTGGCACATGCCTATAATACCAGTGGCTCCAGAAGCTGAAGCAGGAGGATTGTGAGTTCAAAGCCAGCCTCAGCAACAGTGAGGTGCTAAGCAACTCAGTGAGACCCTGTCTCTAAAGAAAATACAAAATAGGGCTAGGGTTGTGGTTTAGTGGTTGAGTGCCCCTGAGTTCAATCCCAGTACAAAAAAAAAAAAAAAAAAAAAAAAAAAATGTCTAATGTACTAACTAATATTCTAGATGGATTAGACAAGATTTCCATAGTCAAGTAACTTATATTGTAATTGTTCAATGCACTGTTTTAAGCATTTGACTTGCATTAGCTCAGTTAGTCCCCCAAAACTCAATATGATTTTTTTTACCCAAAGATGTTGATTTATTAATTCTAATATAGAGCCACAGCATCTTGGGTTCTTAGAAGTCCACAACTGGTTCTGCTGGTTCTCCTGGCTGGACTGGATAAAATCAAGCTCTGGAGTCATTTTTGTCCTTCAAAAGAAAAAAGTCTTGTTAATGAGGCATCTCTACTACCAAAGCACCTAGGTTTGAAGACCCAGTAATGATTTCTAAATCCTTGTTCAGAAGTTTCCTAGAGGTCTTATGGAATTCTTTAGCCCATTTTCAGAATGCTGTTTTGCATAAATTAAGATAAATAGGGCTTGCCTGTTATCAGAAAGTTACATAAATCAATGATTTTTATATTCCTTTTTCCTTTTACAGAGCTTTTTATGTTAACTATAATAATTGGTATCCTTTCTTTGAGCTATATATTATGGAAAAATACGAAAACCAATGATTTTCCCTCATCTTGATACTGTTAATACGTTTTACTAATTTTTATAAAAGCATCTTCCAAAAAAGTGCTTTTTCTAATGACTTTTTAGATTGTGCACATATTCTGAGTTTTTTCCTTAAGTATAGCTCAACACTCATATATATATTGAAAGCAGCATGAAATAGCTTTGAGTGTTCTGAAGCACTGATGTAATAAATACTCTTGATTCAAAGGATGATTCAAGCTGAATTTTAAGTGTTTGTTGTCATGTTGCCACAAAAGGAAAAACAGCAAACCATTCAAACACTGTTACAAAATGTTTTACTCTAATTTTATCTCATGCATGCTTTGATTTATTTTAAGGCAACATTCTTTTCATGTTTGTTTCACTTAAGTACTTTTATCTCCACATACCTGTAGAACCTACTTTTGCCCTTCATAAGATGGCCAAATATTACTACATATTGTTTATTTTATTAATGTTCTTACTTGTTTTATTTTGATCATAATAGGATAGATGCATTGAATTACTTTAAATGCATACTTGAAATTCTTATAAATCCATGGTACAGTTGTTAAACATACTCAGCGTATTTAACTCAGCAAAAAAAAGATCTCTCACATTCATTTAAGAATTAGTTTGTAAGCCAAAAATGACAGATGTAGTATTACAGCTGAAAAGTGAACTGGTTGAAGAAATCATCTAAATGGCAGAAACATTTGGACAAATACCCAAATGCCTTTTAAATTCCTTCCTCATGTCCTACAGTAATCATTGTTGCAACATTGATGGTGGTTTTATAAGTTTTCCGGTGCTTGCTTTTCAATTTGGAAAATTTTATAACTAAAAAGGAAAGATTAGAGTTACTAGAATTCTGTTTCTCTTTCATTTTATATGCATATTTTTAAACTTCTGTAATTACTCCCCTAATTTTCATTGAAAATTATTTTTATTCAATATCTTGTTATGTATTTTAAAATGTTTAATAGATATAACTAAACAGTGAACAGAAACTTGGTGCCATAATAGATAGCATTAATGCACAAAAATAAACTATTAGGTAACATTCTATTTTAATATCAATATGAAAAGGAAGCAATTTTAGATATATTCTCTAATAAATGATAATTGAGCTTAACATATTTTCTGTCTTGAAAATTTCAGATATACTTGTCTTGAAAATTTTGCGATATACTTCTATGAGTAACTTTTCTCATTGCACAGAGTCATTTTTGCTTAGAGAACAAAAATATCCCACTAGCAGGGCATTTAATACACATAGAAGGCTTGAATTATAACACTGTGGTAGAGCTTACCTAGCACCTAATGAAGTCCTGGGTTCCATCCCTAGCACTGGGGGAAGAAATTTCCCTTTGACCTAGGGGGTATAGTTCCATAGTAAGAGTGCTTAGTATGCAGAAGGCCCTGACTTCAATCCCCAGTACCAAAAAAATAAAAATAAACATATGTGGGGGTGGGGATTAAATATATGTATAGGTGGGGGCAGGGAGAAGAGAGCACGAGAGAGTGAGCTATTTTCTTTTTTCTTTTTTTTTGTATTTATTTTTTAGTTGTAGTTGGTCATAATACCTTTATTTTATTTATTTATTTTTATGTGGTGCTAAGGATTGAACCCAGGGACTCAGACGTGCTAGGCACACACTCTACCGCTGAGCCCCAGCCCCAGCCCCAGCCCCAGCCCTAGAGTGCTTTTCCTGTATGAGCAAGGCCCTGGGTTTGATTCCCAGCACTAAAAAAAGAAAGGAAAAAAAAAAACACCAAGTTGGTATGTACTATGAATAACAGGAGATTCTGATCTGTTCTTGCCAATTGGTATATTAATTGATATAATTAAAGAAAAGACTGTCATATTTTAAATAGTAAAGACATGGTGATATGAAATCTTATTTTCAAATATCTAGATTATCACAAATCTGCCTTTCAAAATTGTTGTAAATTGCAGTATTAATTTATATAAATATATGTATATAATTTTAGACATTTTAAAGTACAGAGAACTAAATAAAATTGTGTATATTTTTCTTTTTTAAAAGGTTAGAAACTATAGATGAGATATTGCAAAGCAGGGGTTCTTCTGGAATGTGAAACTTTTGAAATGTTTATAGGTTATTTTAAAAATTAACCAGTGAAAGACTTATACTAGATACTGATGATATAATAATAAGTAATTCATGCTGTATTTGGCTAATAACACTTGACTTGAGAAGTAAGTTATATGTCAACCAAAGTCATTTAAGTGGAAAATACTTAATTTTCATTTTTTAAATCTATATCAAAACATTTTGAGTTGCCTTTAGTGGAATTAATTTAAGTCAAATCAAGTGATGTAAAAACAACTGATTTTTCCTGTCACCTCCCTTCTCTAAATAGCTTTACCTATGAAGTAGTATATAATTTCTTCAGCATGTATACTTCTTTTTATTTTACATTACCATTAATATCTTCAAGCGGTTATAGCTATATCCATGATTCATATCTACATATATATGTAAATAATGAGTCCGTTTTCTGTTTTGAAAAGAAACACATCAGGATTTATGGAAAAAATGCTGGGCACGATGGCATCCTCCTGTAGTCACAACCATTGAAGTAGAAGCTTGAACCCACATGACTGGACAACATAGTGAGATCTTGTCTTAAAAAATTAAAAAAAACAAATATATGGAAACAAGTGAGAGTATTCTCCACCCACAACAGCACATTAGGGGCCCATAAACTTTTTCCAGCAGAGTTGGTATTGCTCAATACAGCTACTTTACAGCCCAGTCCTTGGAGCAGCTTTTCATTGTAACACCCTTCTTCCTTCACAGATGTATTTTGTTTTTAGAAATTCAAACTTTGTTCACAGTAAACCCCACTGTACTGAGTGAGTAAATAAACTGGGTGGTACTATTTGGAAGAGAAATGAATATAAGAAATTGGGGAAAGGCTAAATGTCTAATATAGAGGAATTATTAAGAATAGAAATTTATGAAGCCAAAAAATGGTATTTATTAAGAGATTTTAATAACCAAAGAGAATTTTTAAGTTATTATATCAGAGGGAAAAGAGGGTAGCAAATTCTGTATAATGGTATTATTCATATATATAATGTGCATAGAGTAAACATTTTTTGTAGAGTGCAATGAAAATATTGGTGAGGACATAGAGAAACAATATTTCATACACTTCTAGTAACATTTTAAATTGATTTAGCCATTCAGTAGGAATACTGGGCAGCATGAAATTTTAAATTCTTTTTGACCCAATAGTTCTGTTTCATAGTGAAAAACATTTGCTTGTGCACAGGAGGCATTTATCAGGATGATATTTAAAGCATTGTATATAATCATTGAAGCATTTTGAGACTCTCTAAATGTTTATCATTTTAGAATTAAATGAATTGGAATTAATCATGTCACTATGTCCACATTGTAGTCATAAGAATGAAAATGAAAAGAATGAGGTATAGACATGAAATTATTCTAAAACATTAAGTGGAAAAAGGAAGTTACAGAAAAATAGTATATGTGATATGATACTATCTGCTTAAAAAAAGAAAAAGGAGATTGAGATATCCATTCATGTCTGAACAAATGCATGTTATTTTGGTGGGGGAACTAGAAAGATACACAGAAAACTGATAACAGTGATAATCTCTGAAAGAAGAAATGGAGTTTAAAGTGATGATAAAGAAGTCTATATTCTTTGTAATTGTTCAAAGGTTTTGCATAAGAATGGATTCAACAAGTTACTTAGAGAATTGAAAATAAATTTGGAAATATTTACTTGTGCAAAGAAAAAAGAGAAGGAAACAAGTGAAAATATAAACATATTATTTTTATGAGCAAGATTGAATTCTGAGTTTAGAGAGGTCAGTTTCTGGTCTTGTCAACTCCAGTTTATTGAAGCTAAATCCACCAAAGTCTTCCTGCCTGGAAATTTCAGCCCATCTGTTTCATGCACTCCTTTCAAGTGTATGAAGTTTATCAGCATCCTCTTGCTTAGAAATTAGAATTAAATTATCCTGCTCACACAAAGGATTTATTGGTCCAGCCAAGGCTACCTGCTCCCATGTATTCTTCTAAGCCACAATATTTTATTGACCCATCTCTCTGTAATTCAATGAAGTATTGAGTGTATCTTTCAAAACTTTCTGTCCAATTAATCTACCTAATATCTGACTACTAAAAACCCTTCATTGAACCTTTACCAGTGCAAGAGATCCAGTCACTTAGTTTAGCTTCTTTTGCCAATCTATCTTGGGGCAAGATTTTATTCCCATACTCTTTATCTACACACAGTTGTCCTTGCCTCAACTGCTTCATGATCTTACTTCCAAACCGAAGCAGATCTTAAACTTCTTAATAGAAGGACTACTAGTCCTGGTTCTGGGGATAACAAGAACCTCATCACTGAACACAGTACTCTTTTGGGTATTTTGTCTTATACTGCTTGTCTATCAAATGATATTAGATAACTGGGTTCAAAATAAATGTCCAGTTTTAACAGAGTGAAAGCCATGAATATTTCGTGAACAAATTCAAAGATCAGTTGTTTCTCATTGGGAAAAAAACTGAGATTAAATAAAAGGTTAATAGTGCACAAAATATGGATCATTCACCTTAGTACTCAATGTTAACCTGATTGATAGAATGAGGAATGAACCATGTATGTACATGGTTTAATACATGTGAGTGTAATAAGTAAAAGTTCCTTGTGGTCTATATGGAAAGACTACCCATATAAATATTCTTGTGAAAACCTGTTATATGATGTTTTGTCCAATGCTTTATTCAAATAAAAACTCCCAATACTGAGGATCCAATGTCATGTTGATGTCTCTCCTGTGTTTGTTTCTCTGCATCACAGGACATGCCATACTATTTGGAGTTCAATTCTTACAACCTGAGAGCATTTCTTACGGGTTAATTCTTTGTAGGTCCTATGTAATGGTTGATTTTCCCCTTTTTTCTCCTTGTGCTTTCAGCTCTCAAATTTCATTTGCAGTGAATATTTATTTACAGGAAACAATTTATTCTATCTAACATGTAGTGTATGATATACAGGTGCATAAAAAACTAAAAACCCATCTGCAAATACAAAATAAAGACAACTGTAGCCACATTTCGGGATCTGGATGAAATGGTTGTGAGGATAAGTGGAGATTCTGATTCTGACTGTATTTTAACTTTATGGGAAATTTGACCTCTTAAGGTTACTTTGCTGAATTAGAATGTCAGACATAAAGTTGTTAATGTGTGAATAATATTGACTTAGTTCAAATAAGGTTCAAATTGAGAGGATGAGTTGAGAAGTCTGAGTCAACAAAGTAAAATGTGACAAGTTAACTTAGCAAAACAGGTTAGGTGGGAGTTTCCTGAAACTGTTGGGCTGAGCTATTCGCATCAACCAGTTCCTCACTGCTAGAGCTACGTTTGTAGCTGCAGTATTCGACATTTTCACAGCTCAGTTTATAAAATTAATGTAATTGAAATTATTTCAAAGGCATAATAATTTGAGGCAGATTCCTTTACTGAATAAACAACATGAGAATAGATTAATCCCATCAAAATCATATAGTTTTATAGAAGCTTGACTATATTAAACAATATACTCAAATTTCCAGGAGATAATTATTGTCATCTCCTGGAAAAGTTAACTATTTAACTTTTGTTAAATTGTCTGTATTCTAAATATATAAATAGTGTCTGCTGTTTATGTAATGAATGAGAAGAGAAAGCACTAGAAGGTATCTTTACTTCTTTGGAGTTGGGGTAGATATCAGAATTGCCTGCTGTGTTCTAAATCCACAAAAGGGCCAAATTTGTTGTTAATCTTTTCAAAACAAATTATCTTAAAGGTCAGCATCACATTCTAAATGACTGATCCAGAATGTTTTAATGTGGTGTTTTTGTGTCCCATAGTTTAGCATGTAGAAAAGTTATTGATTTTATATGATTTTTGCATTTATCTTTATAAAAACCATTTTCCCTGAGGAATAAAGGGACATTTTCATGTAAGTAAAATTTCAAATTAATAATTTTTTAAGTGAAACATTTTTTAACCACTTCATACCCTTTAAGTTGGCTATAATTTAAAAGGCAGGTGATGATAAGTATTGATATGGATGTAGATAAATTAGCACCTTTATTATTTCTGGTGACAGTGTGAAATAATGCAACAAAGGAATGTATAATGGTACAACAACATAGGAAAACAGTTTGGCAATTCCTCAAAAAGTTAACAGATTAGAGAAAAAATGGCAGATTAAAGATACCCACAATATGATAGCAGCTTCCCAAGACTGTTAAAACAAGGCTGAGAGAAAAATGCCATTAGGCAATTCAGAAAGCTAGCAGCGAGGTGAAAACCAAAAATATTGGTTTCTAGAATAGAAAGATAATGAATAAAAGGAATAAATAGATAGTGTCAGTACTTGGCATGCAATGACTCAGTGAGTCAGGGGAAGCTCCCCTCCAACAAACCAGAAGAAATTCTCCCATCAAGGTTAAGATAAATGAACACTGCTGTCCAATAAATTCACATTCTGAGCGCAAAATGAGTTAAGATACCAGAGAGTCTCAGAACTCTCCATCAGAGATAAAAAAAAAAAAAAAAGAAGCATGGAAGCAGTCTCCTGAGTGGGAGACTAGAAAACCCTGCAATTTACCTTTGTTTTTTTCATTCATTCTCATGTCCCGTCCCCCCCATCCCTCCTCCCCACTCTGTCTTGCTTTTTGAATACCCAAGACCAAGTAGCTACTTAGGCTTTATTTTTCTTGTATTGGTGGGTGTCCATGCCATGAGTCAGTCCAGGCACAGAAGTGAGACTGTAACACAAACTTAGGAGAAGCTCGGGACAGTGATAAAAACCATAGCTGCTGTTCTATCAGTCTGCAAAGTAAGAGAAGAGAAAGGGGCACTTTCATTTGAACTTGGTGGTCTGAACTGTGCCAGAGGTAAGGCTGAAGGGGAAGAACTGGGATAGATCCAGGGTCAGGAGGAAAGTGATGCAGATCTCTGTGAAGGGTTGGAGGATAGACTGATGCATCTCACCCACCTCCTCAGCACACAGACTGAGGCTCCCAGAAGGAGAGATGCAGTATAGTCCCTATCATTCTACGGGCAGCATGGGTGAGAGGGCTAGCCAACATCCCTGCCAGACTTGTATTTCCATCCTGTCACAATAAGAAAGTAATTTTGAACTTTAAGTCTGCTCTGAATCAGAAAATGCCCCCCGCCCCCGTAGTCTGCCAGTTAGGGAGGGGCCGACTTAGGCATATAGACTCCCTCAGTAAGTTTGGCCAGTTTGGATCAGAGCTGAAATCTAACAAAGAGCACAGTAGTGGTGTTACACAAAGCTGGAAAAAGAAAGGTCTCCATTTTTAAAACCTCAGCATGAAGAAAAACAAATCTCTTCATGACCATTATTGCATTAATTGCTTGACTGACATAAACTGATTCCAGTGTCTCTCCATATTTTTTTAGAGTTCTAATTTTACATATTTTGACAATTAATTGAATACTCTATCGGCATATGTTCTCTCTAATCTCCATTCCCTTTTCCTCTCCTTCAGCCTTTTTTCTCTCCTCATTTTATCTTGTCTCCCCTCTTCCACCCTTTTCTTTATTTTTTCTTATCTCTTCTATTTACTTTATTTTTTAATCCCTACTTTCAATTCAATTTAATATATTATCATGCATGTTTAATCTTTTTAGCCTATTCTGTATTATTTTTCACCTAGTTTTCTCTTTAGTTAATAGAGTTGTAGAGATCATTACTAATAACTTTTATAGCATATGTTGATACATGGTTTGGATTGAACTCAGGGGCGCTTGACCACTGAGCCACATCCCCAGCCACATCCCCAACAAAATATATTTTGTATTTTATTTGGAGACAGGGTCTTACTGAGTTGCTTAGCACCTTGCTTTTTCTGTGGCTGGCTTTGAACTCAAAATCCTCCTGCCTCAGCCTCCTGAGCATCAGGGATTACAGGCATGTGCTACCACTCCCGGTGGTTTGTTCCTTTTTTTTTTTTTTTTAATTTTAGTTGTAGATAAACACAACACCTTTATTTCATTTGTTTATTTTTATATGGTACTAAGGATTCAACCAAGTGCTTCACACATGCCAGACAAGCACTCTAACACTAAGCTAAATTCCAGCTCATATGGTTTGTTCTTAAACTACTGCTATTAATGGCAGTTACTCTCTCCTCTCAGAGTGGTATTGATGATTGAACTTAACACTTTGATTGTGTTCATCGTATATTTTGAAGCTAAGGTATACCTCTAACCCAGGTGTTTATTATGGAAAGAAAACTACTCACTAAAGGATCCCCACATTGGACAGGAAGAAGAACCCTTCTCATGAAAAAGAGCCTTAGACAACCGATTAACCATATGTAGAAGAATGAAACTAGACCCTTATCTCTCACCCTGCCCAAAAATAATTGCAAAATGGATCAAAGATCTAGGAATTAGACCAGAAACTATGCAACTCCTAGAAGAAACTGTAGGGTCAGTTCTCCAACATATAGGTACAGGCCATAGCTTTCTCAATAGGAATCTTAAAGCTCAGGAAATAATTCTAAGAGTTGATAAATAGGATGACATCAAATTGAAAAGCTTCTGCATAGCAAAGACAATTAAGAATATGAAGAGAAAACCTATAGAATGAGAGAAAAAAATTTTGCTAGCTACTCTTCTGACAGAGAATTAATAGCCATGATATATAAAGAATTCAAAAAACTTAACACCAAAAAACAGATAATGCTTTAACAAATGGCCAACAAATATATGAAAAAAATGTCAAAAATCATTAGCAGTTAGGAAATTGCAAATCAAAACTACCCTGAGATTTCATCTTACTCCGGTTAGAATAGCAACCATCAATAATACAAATAATAATAAATGCTGAAGAGGATGCGGAGAAAAAGGAACACTTTTGCAATGTTGGTGGGATTGTAAATTAGCACAACCACTGTAGAAATCCTTATGAAGGTTCCTCAAAAGACTAGGAACTACCATCTGTTCCAGCTTTACCACTCCTTGCTCTTTATCCTAAAGAATTAAACTCAGCATACTGTAGGGACATGTATACCCAGATTTATAGCAGCACAATGCACAATAGCCAAACTGTAGAACCATCAATGGATGAACGGATAAAGAAATGTGGTTTATATACACAATACAGTTTTATTCAGCCATAAGAAGAGAGAAAGTATGTCATTTGCAGGAAAATGGATGGAACTTAAAACCATTTGTTAAGCGAAATAAACCAAACTCAAGAGAGTCAGTGTTCATATGTTTTCTCTCATGTGGAAGCTAGAGAGGAAAAAGGAAAAGGAAGGTTTTAGGAGGGGTGGGGGGTAGATCTTGTGAAAATTGAAGGAAGATTAGTAGAGTAAAGGAAAGGGACTAGGGAGAAGGAGGATAGGAGGGAAAAGGGAAATACTGGAGAATGATACTGGCCGTATTGTTACGTTGTACATGTATGAATATGTAACAACAAATTTCACCATTATGTACAACTATAATACATAAATTTTAAAAATTTGGAAAAAATATTTTTCTGGGACTTCAGAAAAACAAGAAATAGGCCAAGAAAATAATCTCTAATTTATAACTGCCCCCCCCAAAAAAAATAACTGAATCCACAAATTTTAAAGTGGATGAAATTTAGGACAAAGAGTTTTAAAAACTGATTGTTAAAATGATCAATGAACTAAGAGAAAATACAGGATGTAAAAGAGCATTCAATAAAGAGAGATTTTAAAGAAGAACCAAACAGGAATCTTGGAAATGGAAAACTCAATGAATCAAATAAAATTTCAATTAAAAACCTCTCCAATAGATAACATCACATAGACGAATTTTGGGCCTTGAAGACAGGTTATGAACCTAAACATTCAGTCAGCATTAAAGAAAAAATAAGAAACAATGATCAGAATATATAACAACTATAAGACAAAAAGAGACCAAACTTAAGAATAGTTGGCATTGTGGGAGGAACAGAAATAACAGAAAATATTTCCAAACCTTGGAAACAAGATCAACATCTAGAATTGGGGCATTTAGAACCCCAAATACATAAAAATCAAAAAAGAACCTCTTCATGACACATTATAATTAAAATTTCAATTATTCAGTATTAAGAACAGAATTTGGAAAGCCTTCAGGAGAATATCAGGGCACAAGTAGATGTACATCAATCAGAATAGCATCTGATTTCTTAAGAAAAAGTCTAAAGTCCAGGAAGGCTTGGAACAACATATTTCAAGCCCTAGAAGAAAAAAAAAAAAAACTGCTAGCCAAGATTGCTATGTACAGCACAGCTATCACTCAGAAACAAAGAGGAAATAAAACCTTTCCAAGATAAGCATAAGATAAAGAACAAAGAAATTAAAAAACAAAAAACACCAGGGCTCAGGAAATGATGATCTGATTAGAAGAGTAGTTCTGCAAATGACAGGACTGAATTAAATATTAGAAATAAAATGGCAGGGAATAATAAACATTTCTCTATAATAACACAATGTAAATGGTCTCAGCTCTTCAATTAAGACATGGACTGCCAGGTGTGGTGGCGCACACCCAGCAGCTAGGGAGGTTGAAACAGGAGGATTGTGAGTTCAGAGGCAACCTCAGCTACTTATCAAGGCACTAACCAACTCAGTGAGACCCTGTCTCTAAATAAAATATAAAATGGGGCTGGGGATGTGGCTCAGTGATTGCATGCCCCTGAGTTCAATCCCTGGTACAAAAAAAAAAAAAAAAGACATGGACTGACAGATTGGATTAAAACTAAGACCCAACTGACTGTTCTCAAGAGATATGCCACTCGGGCATAGACCTCCACAGTCTGAAAGCAGAAAGATGAAAAATGATATTTCATGCAGATGGAGCCTGAAAGAAGCAGGAGTAGCTACCCTTCACGCCAAAATTAATCAGAAAAGGCAAGGTCATTTCATACTGGTAAAGAGAGCAATTCAATGAGAAGATATAATGATAGTAAATATTTTTGCCCCAAACTTTAGTGAGTGCACCTAATTACTCAAAAGAAACACTACTCAATACAAAGGTTCAAGTAGACCCTCAATACAGTAATACTGGGTGATTGCAACACTCTTCTCTCACCAATAGAGAGGTGACCCAGACATAAAATTAAAGACACTTCAGATCTAAAAAGTACTCTAAATCAAATGGACCTAACAGACCTCTAGAATATTTCATCCAAAACATCTGAATTCAGTTGCTTCTAAGCTACTCATGGGACTTTCTCCAAAATAGAACATATTTTAGGTCACCAGATAAGTTTTAGCAAATACGTATATTTGCTAAAATTTATATATGTACTTGCATATCAGATTATAATGGAATGAAACTAGAAATCAACAGCAACAAAACTACAGAAACACATGTAGATTGAACGTACACTTTTGAATGATGAATCATAGAATAAATCAGGAGAGAAATTTTAAAATTCGTAAGCGTCAAATGAGAATAGAGATATAACGCACCAGAAACTGAGACATTATGAAGATGGTTCTAAGGAAGAAAATTGATAGCTTCGAGTACCTACATTTAAAAAAAAAAAAGAAAGATTCCAAATAAACTTAATGATTCATCTCTTGTTATGAAATCACATAACAAGAAAAACAAGAACAAACCAACAACAAAATGAATCAGAGGAAGGGAATAATTAAGATGAGAGCTGAAATTAATAGAGTTAAAAACACTACAAAGAAACAATGTAACAAAGAGGACTTTGAAAAGATAAAAAAGATGGATTAATCCTTAGGCAAACTGACTAAAAGAAAGACCCAAAGTAATAAAATCACAGATGAAAGAGGAGATATCACCACAGGTATCAGTGAACTACAGGGAACTTTTGAAAATTTACATTTCCAAGTTATACATGTCTAGAAATGGATACATTTCTAGACATGTATAACCTACCAAAATTGAACCAAAGAACATAGAAAAACAGACCAATAGCAAGCAATGAGATTGAAGCAGTCATAATAAATTCTTCCAGCAAAGAAAGCTCAGGACAAAATTATTCTCTGCTGAATTCTGCCAAACATTTAAAGGAGAGCTAATACTATTACTTCTTAAATTATTTCTTGAAATAGAAAGGGGGAAACACTTTAAAATTTATTTGATGAAGACATTATCACACTGATAGCAAAAGCAGATAAGGATATATCAAGTAAATAAAACTGTACACTAATAATCCTGATGAACATAGGTGTAAAAGTCCTTAATAAAATGTTAGCAAATCACATTTTAAAACATACTAAGAAAGTTGTACATCATGACCAAGTTGTTTTCATTCCAGTGTTGCAAGAATGATTCAACATACGCAAACCAATAAGTGTAATTCACCATGTAAGTAGAACTAGGGACAGAAATCACATGATCATCTTAATAGATGCAAAAATCAAAAGAAAATAGTATATACACACAATGTAGTTTTACTTTGCCATGAAGAATGAAATTATGTCATTTGAAGGAAAATGGATGGAACTGGAGACATCATGTTAAATGATTTGAGCCAGACTCAGAAATCCAAGGGTCATGTTTTCTCTCATATGTGAAAGCTAGAGAGAAAAAAAGGCAGGTCTCATGAAAATAGAAGGGAGTTAAAGCATGGAATCACGGGGATGGATGAGGGAAGAGAGAGGAGATACTCAAGAATTAGACTGAGCAAATTATGTAATCTACATGTACAAATATATCACAGTGAATTCTACAATTGTGTATCTTTATAGTGAGTCAATGAAAAAATATTTTAAGGTTCATATACACAGCAGTTCTAATTTAAGATTCATATGATATGGCAATTCTTTTCCTAGGTATATAGCCAAGAGAAATGAAAGCACATTTACACAAAAATCTAAACAAAAATGTTCATAGTAGCATTATTCATAACAGCTTAAACAGTAGAAACAAATCAGATGTCCATCACATAGTTGAGTGGACAAACAAAATGAGTATATCTATGCAATGGTATATTATTTAGTCACAAAAAGGAATGATTCATGTTGCAGCATGAATAGACCTTGAAAATATCATAAGGACACATATGATTTCATGTTTATGAAGTATTCACAGTAAGCAAATCTGTATAAACAGGTAGTAAACTAGTGGTTGCCAGGCCTAGGGGCACAGGAGAATAAGGAGTGACTGCTAATAGACATGAGGTGGTTTGGGGGTGATAAAAATGTTTTTATTTATACAGGTACAATTCATAACTTTATAAATATAGTAAAAACTACTGAATAGTACATATTGAAGGGTGAATTTTATAGTATATGAATTATATCAATAAAAAATTTTTATCAGTGTTTGCTTTCCCAAATTAAAAGGTATTCTTTTAATGAAATTGTAAGAAGTTATTTTTTATAGTTAATGCCAGGACTTTCCAGAGAAATTAAATACCAACACTAACATTATCCTTAAAGCCTTGCTATATATTAATTAAAGTGTAATATGCATTGTATGAGATTTACTCAATCTGAACGTGAGTTACCTTTACCAATGGTAAGAGTGCCAAGAATGAAGTGGCTGATAGCAGATATCTGACACTTATATTCTACAGTTACACTTTGTTGCTATCACAGTAGTGAAATGACCCGTGTGAAAAGTATTTTAAGGTTTATCTTAGAAATATCAGTTACAAAAACCTTTTAATAGTGGAAAGATTATTATGGAGTCAAACATAAAACTGGCCAGTTTTATATTTGACTGAGACTTACTAGCAGCTTATTCCTTTGAAAGAAATTACTTGATGTCTATGAGCCTCAGGTTCCTCATATACAAAATATCTTATGGAGCTATAGTGTGGATTAAATGAGATACCATGAATAAAATGGATTATGTTCTTTAATTCCCTGTCCTGCACATACTCTATCTTCTCCCAGACTATACCTCCTATGCCGTACACACACACACACACACACACACACACACAAAATTAGGTCTCTTTTTTGTATGTTCCCATTGAACCTGGAGATTACCCTAATGAAACACTTGATGTACTCTATTGAATGTTTATTTGCTTGTCTTCCTCGAGAAACTGTTAGTTGATGTATTCCCATTACCTCATATAGGACAATAATGCTCAATAAATATAGCTCAATAAATACTTGAATAAATGAATTTCAATAACATACACCATTTTACCGGGTTCATAATAGCTCCCTAAAAAAAGATATAATGTATCTTTGTTTTGTTTTTTGTTAGAACACAGTCAACCTGAAGTATTTACAATACAAATTTACAATATGTGGTGGTTTATATGTTAAGTGGAAATGTTATTATTACGAATTATCCCTATGGAATGAAGAGAATGTTCGTTTTCTGTATTGCAGTATACAATTTGTAGTTCTATATTTATCTTCACAGTTTGTACATTTGCTGTCTTGTAACATCCAAATAGGTATATTTAAAATTTTGTTTTAACAAGTGTCTCAAAAATTTGTACTTTAATATGCATGTTTATACCATTTTTCTTCATCTGACACTATTTAGACTTAGAGTGAAATAGAAAGCTTAAAAACAATGCTCTAGACTTAAGAAAGCCTATGAAAAGCATAGGAAATAAATCATTTTAAGCAACATAACTGATACTTGCTCTATTTTTGTCCTTAATGCCTTATAAAATAATATTAATAATAGATGATAATTTTTTGTATGAAATAAATGAAAAGAGTAAAATGACGAAGTTTATCCTTATGTTCTCTGGACTTACATATACCTATCTAAATTATTTATAAAGCTTTGCTGAATAAATATAAATTATGAACTGCATAATATGAGGTTATAGAAAAAGTAGATGTAAGGTTTATGTTTGTATAAGTCATCAGGAATGCTCATTTTAGAAACTTACAACCATTCTACTTCTTTCAGGTACAGAGAACTACAACTTAGTACTGAAAGCAAAGTAACAGAATTTCTCCATCAAACTAAATTAAAGTCTTTTGAAAGTGAGCGTGTTCAACTTCTACAAGAAGAAACTCTAAGAAATCTTACACAGTGTCAGCTGGAATGTGAAAAATATCAGAAAAAATTGGAGGTATTTATATACAGTTTTCTTTCAACATTAGATTGCACGCAAGCTCCCTAGGTACAAAGTTTATATAGAGTTTTATGTTTCCTGGAGGACCTCATTGTCCTTAAAAAAAAACAAAAAATGTGTATGTATGTGTTATTCATGTGTGTGCACTTGCGCATGTGTGCGCGCACACACACACACACACACATATATTTCAGAACAATATACATCAGAAAGTACTGGAAGTATTAGAAAACAGGTTGGGGAAAGATACACAATAGCAACCCAAAACACAACTACTTTTAATAAGAAAAATGAAATCTATATCTAGAAAACTATAGAGCTTCACTGACATTTGTAAAAAGAGATATTTTCTATAAGGGAATATTCAGTATTAATATATTTTTCAGTTTTCATCAAATAATATTATATATTTATTACTTTTTATTTTTTTGGTACTGGGGATTGAACTCAGTGGTACTCAACCCCAGCCCTATTTTGTATTTTATTTAGAAATAAGGTCTCACTGAGTTGCTTAGTGCCTCACCAGTGCTGAGGCTGGCTTTGAGCTTGCAATACTCCTGTTTCAGCCTCCCAGGCCACTGGGATTATAAGTGTGCACCACCATGCCAGGCATATATATTTCTAATCAAATGCTAGCATGCTTTTTTTAACCCACCAAAGTTAATTAGGTGGTACAACTAGAAGGAAAATATTTTTAAAGATTTTTTTCAGGACTAGGTTTTGGCTCAGTGGTAGAGCACTGGCCTAGCAAGTGTGAGGCCCTGGGTTCAATCCTCAGCACCACATATAAATAAATAAATAAAAAGAAAGGTATTGTGTCCAACTACACAGTTAAAAAATAAATATTAAAAATAAAGATTTTTTTCAAAGGAAATACACTTTACATTTAAAAATACATTCTGAAGAAAGAATAATTAAAACATAAAAGATCTATAAATGATATGAAATAAAAACCCCCCAAATATATTTACATAAGTTTAATAATTTTTATAGTAAGAATCAAATCAGTGAGGGAAGTATAGATTGAATAATAAATGGTGCTGTGGTAATCATTTGAGTATATAGGGAAAACAATTGTATCTGTCCTTCATACCATTACCAAAATAAAAGTCAAATAAATTACTGAGCTGAATGTATATATGGAATTTTAAACTGTTTAAGTAATTATAGATAAAATTTTGCTTTATATCAGTTTGGGAATTAATCTGATATTCTATTGATTAAAGCAAAGAAATGAATATTAGAAAAATAGAACTCATAGGTTAAAGAAACTGAATAGCATTATAGGCAAAATGGAAACTGGAAAATACTATTTGTAGTATTATGATAAAGGACCCATTTCATTTTAAAAGTTTTCTTATCAAGAGAATATGTTTTCCTATTCTAGGTATATAGGTAAAAAAAAAAAAAAGAAATGCACCTTTTTCAACCTGAACTCATATTGTTAATAAATAGATGAAAATATATGTATTCTCATTGAAAATTCAAGAAATATAAATTTAATTTTTTTTTACCTTTATGTAGATATATGTGTTATTTTTTAATGTGCTGCCAAGAGTGCCCTTAAGTGGGAAGTCTCACATAATAACAAAATGGAATAGCCCTTCTAGGGGACAATATGGTAATCTGTGTATATGATCTTAGAATATTGAACAGTAATTTCAATTAAGGGAATTTTACCTAAGGAAATAATGAGATGCTTATAAAGATTTATATTAATGATGTACATCACAATATTATCATATAAAAATTGTAAATAACTTAATAAAAATAAATATTCAACAGTAGATAATGAAACAATTTTAGTTACCACATTTTGAATTATATATTTTGTTGTGTCTATTCACTATATGATGTTCTTGACTGTTTTAGATTTGAGGAAAAATTAAAACATTGAATGAGAGATGCAATTATGTCATCAGCTTGATCTTGACTGCAGGTTGCATATTTAGTAACAACCATTAATAAACATACAAAAAAAGATTTGAAGGAAAATATACCAAAATATTAAAGTGGTATGGTTATATTTTCTTCATTTTCCTCACTAGATAGTAAGTTCTATGATGACAAGCTGAACCTTTTTTAAGTGATCAATACATTCCCAGGTCCTAGCCAGAATAGGATTGATAATTGGATTGATAGTGTTCAGTACTTTCTAATTGGGTGTCTGTTGGGCAGTAAGCACTGAACTAGGCATTGATACACACACAACTTTTAATGAGAAATTAATTTCTCTGCATAAAATGAATAGTTTCAAACGGGGCTTTTTTGTTGTTGTTTGGGGGGGGGAGTTGTTTGTTTTTTCTGAGTTGGGGTTGAACCCAGAGACATTCTATCACTGAGCTATATCCCCAACCCTTTTTATTTTTTATTTTAAGCCAGGATCTCACTACGGTACCCAGGCTGGCCTCAAATTTGTGATCCTCCTGCCTCAACCTCCAGAATAGCTAGGATTACAGTTACACCACCCACACCTAACCTTGAACAGGACTTTGAATAGAACTTTCTTTATGTTGGAAATGTTCTCTATCTGTGCTATCCAGTTCAGTAGCTACTGGTCACCTGAGGGCATTTAGCGCTTAAAATATGGCTAGTGCTACTGACAACCTAAATTGATTTTTAGCTTAATTAAATCAAATCTAAATTTGCTTATCCACAAATGACTGGTAACAGTGGAGTACATGCTCTAGAAAATTAACATAATCACTTATGCCCTTACTATTGGACAGCAGTGAGGTTTTGACTACTTTTCTCTTGAATTTTATACTTAAGAAAAATGGAAACTGTTTTCCACCCTGATAGAATTTCTTATAGCAACATTGGGTAGTAGTTAGACTTGTGAGCTTTCAAGTCAACAGAACTAAGATTTGAATCCGAATTAGTGACTCCTTTTTGAATAAATTACTCATTTTGTTTGAGCCTCAGTTTTTTCATTAGGCAAATAGGTCTAATAGTCTTTTGGGCACAAATAAATCATTAGTGTATTCTTTTTTTTTTTTTAAAGAGAGAGAGGGAATTTTAATATTTATTTTTAGTTATCGGCGGGCACAACATCTTTGTTTGTATGTGGTGCTGAGGATCGAACCCGGGCCGCACGCATTCCAGGCGAGCGCGCTACCACTTGAGCCACATCCCCAGCCCCATTAGTGTATTCTTAACAAGTATTAGAAGTTCTCAAAATATTCTCCTTTGATGCTATAAAATTTTGGCTTTGGTAATGTTAGGAAATGTTAAGTAAATGAAAGCATCCCTTCTCAAAAGATAAATATTTGTAAAAGGATAATTGGATTTTTTTTTACTTTTCAGATTTCTCAATCATGTGCTATCTAAACCCAAGCATTTACACTTCCAATTTTCCTTTCTACATATGAAAACTTGTTTTAGTTATGAAAATATATAATTTTAGATGATCAAACAGAAGTTGGAAGCAAAGAAACTGAAAGTTAATTTAAAACCTTTCTCAATTAAAAAATTTATCAGATATTGAAGCATTATCCCTAAATTATAATGTAAGGTATCACATAATAGGATAAATGTCATAATATACAACCTTTTGTAAATCTGCAAATATATGTGGTATGTGTGTGTGTTACACACATGCATACGTACATATTCAAATATCAAAATAATTCTTTTTTTAAGTATTTATTCTTAAGTTTTAGGTGGACATAATATCTTTATTTTACATTTACGTGGTGCTGAGGATTGAACCCAGTGCCTCGTGCATGTTAAGCGAGCACTCTACCTCTGAGCCACAACCCCAGCCCCCAAAATAATTCTTTTTAACTATTTTTATTTACCTGTCCTCACAAAACTACTTTTAAACATCTGAAATGATTTTATTGTTTTTGTAAAACAATTTGGCATTGTGCATTTATAATGATATGTCTTAAATATGTAAAAAGCTTCATGCACAGATATTCATTGTGGTATTATTTATAATAGCAGAGAACAAAAAAACTATAAAATCTTATTATTGAAGAATGGTAACATTAAAAAATGTTTTGTGTAATTAACATTTTAAGATCAATTGATATTTTAAGACATGTAAAATACACTTTTATAGTAATATAAGGTGAAAACAGCCCTTTACACAAGTGTATACATTAGATTTTTTAAAAATGTCTGGAGGGTATCTTGAAGAAATGTACCATAAACTTAATAGTAGCTGTAATTGATTAATAAATAGCCCATACCAGGTGAGTTGGGGCATGTCTATAATCCCAGCAGCTCAGGAGGCTGAGGCAGGAGGATCTCAAGTTCAAAGCCGGCTTGAGCAACTTAGGGAGATCCTATCTCAAAATAAAAAATGAAAAGGGTTGGGGATATGGCTTAGTATCTAAGCACTCCTGGGTTCAATTCTCCATGCCAAATAATAATAAATAAAATGAGTAGACCATGGGTAGGTTTATGCTTTATTTCTACTTTTTTGTTCATAGAAAAGTTGAATTACTTAGGGGGTTGGGGATTAAAATTATGGCATTTGCAGGTAAATGGATGGAGTTAGAGAAGATGATGCTAAGTGAAGTTAGCCAATCCCAAAAAAACAAATGCCGATTGTTTTCTTTGATATAAGGGGGCTGATTCATAGTGGGATAGGGAAAGGGAGCATGGGAGGAATAGACAAACTCTAGAATAGGGCAGAGGGGTGGGAGGGGAAGAGAGGGGTTATGGGTTTTTAAACGATGGTGGAATATAATGATCATTATTATCCAAAGTATAAATATGAAGACATAAAAAATAAATAAATAAATAAAAAGTTGAATTACTTAAGGACTGCAAAATTGACAAGTAACTGAGTTGTTGTAATTGGGAGCTCACATCTGATCAGACTGACCTCATACCTCGTAGTTTTGACCACTACATTATTCAAGAAATAATTAAAAGTGTTTATTGCTATAATCTCTGAACGATTACACTTTTGAAAAGTTTGTTGATTAGTAAAACTAAGTTTAACAAGATAAGGGATCTCAGGACTGGGCGTGGCTGGGCACAGCTGGGCATGAAGGTACATGCCTATAATCCCAGCTACTGGAGAGGCTGAGGCAGGAAGATTGAAAGTTTGAGGTCAGCTCAACAATTTAGCAAGACCCTGTCTCAAAATAAAAAACATAAAGGGCTAGGGATGTAGCTCAGTGGTAGAGTGCCCTGGGTTCAATCTCCAGTACTGTAGGTTGGGGATGGGGTGGTGGATAAAGGGTCTCAGAAAATAAAACCTTAGTGAAAAATACAAAAATGGTTATTGAATATATGTATGATTGAAAATAACAAGAAAAAGTTATAGATGGTATCTTCTTCTAAAGCAAATCAATGTTCGGCACTTAGAACTTTTTTCATATACCTTCTTCAGGAAACTCCTGCAGTCATAATCTGATTCTCCCACACAATTTCAGATAATCTCACAATTTAGCTATTATTGGGTATTTGTCTTTTGCAAGTTGCATTTTCCATAGTTTAATTTTAATGGTTCCTAGCAAAACACCTTTTCTTTTCCTTTTCACATTGAATCACTGTGTTTAAGAATGTTTCTTGGAGCTGGAGTTAGGTGATAGATGGAAACTATTTATATTTAAAAATACAGAAGCACTGCTCTTTTGGTACTCCTGAAAACAAAAAAAGCCTCAAAAACCAATACTTTAATACACAAATAATGCTCAGGACATACAGAACTGATGTTTTCCAAACAATTCTCTAAACCAAACCTCCTAAAGGTTGCAACTTAGAATTTGAAAAACACCATCCACTTAGTCTGTGGATATAGGTAACTAATAATTTTTATATTCATTTATTTAAAGGTCTTATATGGAGAAGCACAGTTTGGGGGAAATTTCTTTACATTTTCTCCATTTGTTACCCTGAGGTCTTGAAGTGTCAGGGACTATTCATTTACCATTGTGTCACCAGTGCCCAACATAGTACTTCCCCCATGGCAGATGCTTGTTAAGTATTTAACGAATGAAAGAAAGGTTTTGATTAAGGCTAATATAGTTCCATTTTTTAAATCTTTTTAACTCTGAAAAGTATTTGTTTCTGAGACAATTCTTACTTATAATGAAGTGAAATAATTTCATGAAAGGTAAAAATTATGGATTTATAGAACTTTTACTCAATATTTTTATTGATTTTTAACTTGGGAATGATTTATTTTATTTTTGCTTTAATCATTAATTAATTGGCAAAGGCTCCCAAATACCAGTCTCTTTTTGAAGCAGTTTTTGACACATAATTATATATTATCATTCGGTTAATATATCTATTATGTAAGGGAAGGAATCTCCCACTGTGTGAGCTTGATATTTAATCATTTCCTCAAAGTAATTTACCTATTTTATATCTCCATGTTTAAATTCATATGTTGTTTTTTTCTTCTAAAGCATCTTTAATATAATACCCCTCCATAGGTCAAATAATCAAGTTTTTTTTTTTGGGGGGGGGTTGTTTTGTTTTGGCTCTTCGGAAGCAATAATAAATTTATTCCTAGGAGTCACTCCTCCATGCTAGGAAAAGAAGATTATAGGTTATATTTCTCAATTTATTACTTTTTAAATCTTTTCTTAAAATAATACTTTATGAAATAGCCCATCTTCAACATTTTGATTCTTTATCTCTTTAGATAGTCTATTTGTGTAATTTCTCTTTGTGTGATTTCTTTGTGGGGGGGATATAGATGAAAAAGTATCAGCTATACATTAGGAGAATAGTTATTTAACACTATCTTTATTCACCCTGTCTTTAACAGTAGAATTTATCAGTATTATCAGCCACTAGATTATTTATAAATTACACCCCAATGTAATGAAATCCATGAAGGTCCCAAATTGTTCTACTGAGCAATGCTTTTTTTTATAATAAATTACAAAATTTCTAGAAAGCACATTCCTAGCCAGCAAGAAGAAAGAAAAAATAATGCTAAAACAGTGAATTTTTGTTTTTCTGGCCCAAAGACACTAAAAATTATCCTAAAAATATTATTCCCAGGTTATTCCTTCTCCACCTTCCAAAGGAGTGTATTTGAAAGGTGGGGAACAAAGTTTTATTTGCTTTTGGAAGAAATTTTGTTGAAAATTGAAGGAGATGACATGGAGTGAGTTAAAGAACATTAAATTGTAGTTTCTGCTCATTAAGAATTGTAAATCTTCTTTATTTTCTGTGTCTTCTTTTTCTACATCACAGAAAGCATATAATCATATACAGTCGTTAAGGTGAACTTCATGTCATTAGAGAAAGTAAGTTGTCTTCAGAAGGATTAATTATAGAGAATTCAGGATAATTAAATCAGTGGAGTTCTATTTCCATGAGCTATTTAATACAAAGTTCTCATAATTCTATTTCTTATGGTAATAGCAGTATTTTTGCTAAGCACTATAAATTTAGCATCTCTTCCAACAATGTTATGTGGTATAAAGAAAGAGTAACTAATTGCCTACGATCACAGCTACTAGGTGTTAAAGTGATACTGAAATCCATGTCTTTCTGGCTCCAAACCATACTCTTAAGCATAATGTTCTTTTACCTCTCATGAAACAGTATATTATTCATGCTGTATTAGGGATAGTAACACTCCATGATTTAGTCAGTTCCTAGTATATAAATTTTCTAGATAATGGAAATTTACTTTAAGCATTAAAACAGTGCCTCGTCACTGGAAGCATCTATTTTTTTTAGCTAATTCATTGTTATGATCATAGCGATTTCTTCAGTGAGTAACCATTGAAGAATGTAAGATTCTTTTGACCTTATACAAAATTCCAATTCTTTTGCATCTCTTTTTTAAACTTTTTAAAATTCTTTCTTTCTTTACAAAGGCATTTTCTGATACTTCTCCAAGCAGTACTTCACATTTACCTTTTGATTTGTTGCTTTGAATTTATGACTGTTCAGGAAACCCAAAATGTTATTAAAACCATGGAAAGAGTAGATTAAATAAGCTCTGATGGAAAACTGTAGGACTCATTATGAGTATATTGTTTTTACACACAGTTTTGTAAGCCTTATTCAAATGCCTGTGATTGCTGATAAATGACCTGCATGTAAGTTTGATGTTGTTATAGTTTTTAATTCTAAAAAAGCAAATACTAATATTACACCTATAACTATTTGTGAGTTTTAAATTTATTTTTATTCAGCTTATATAAGAAAAAATATTTAATAATTTTCAGTTTAAAACAACTCATTCACTTTAGAAACAAATGTATTTTATTTCCTCATAAGGCATCTCAATTGAGCTACTTTCTGTTAATATTTAAATAATTATAGAGAGAAAATATATCTTTGTGTCATGTTTTTGTCGTAACTGTGAACCTTTTTCTTAATTCTGTGAACCTTTGTAATTCTTTTCTTCCACTATTAGGTTTTAACTAAAGAATTTTATAGTCTCCAAGCCTCTTCTGAAAAACGCATTACTGAACTTCAAGCACAGAATTCTGAGCACCAGGCAAGACTAGACATTTATGAGAAATTGGAAAAAGAGCTAGATGAAATAATAATGCAAACAGCAGAAAGTAAGTCTCCCTGCATCTTTCATCCCCCCCTTCCAACACACATATAGTCTTTTTTTCTGGCAACAGGAGGAACCTGACATCATTTCTAGAACTAGTTTGGTATATATTTCCTTAAAATATAATTGGTGACCATATTTTAAAGAATACTCCATATTTCAAATATTAATTCATGTTAACTTTCAACAGTTGAAATTAAAAATAGGTTAAACATGATACATTTCAGTCAACAATTAAGTATTTTCATTTATCAAGAAATAAGGATATAGAGGAATCAATAAATAGGATTATATCAAACGAAAAAGCTTCTTCACTGCAAAGGAAAAAATCAAGAATATGAAGAGAGAACCTACTGAATAGGAGAAAATCTTTGCCCACATGCACCTCAGATAGAGGATTAATCTCTAGGATATATAAAGTACTCAAAAAAATTAACACCAAAAAAGCAAATAACCTGATCAAAAAATGGGCAAAGGAACTAAACAGACACTTCATAGAAGAAGAAATACAAATGGTCAGCAAATATACTTAAAAATGTGAAACATCAGCAATTAGAAAAATGCAAATTAAAACTACACTGAGATTTTACCTAAATGCAGTCGGAATGGCAATCATTAAGAATATAAATAACAACAAATATTGGCAAAGATGTGGGGAAAGGGGTACACTCATATATTGCTGGTGAGACTGCAAATTGGTGTAACAACTCTGAAAAGCAGTATGGGGATTCCTCAGAAAACTTGAAATGGAACCACCGTTTGACCCAGTCATCCCACTCTTCAGCATATACCCAAAGAACTTAAAATCAGCATACTGTAGTGACACAGCTATATAAATGTTCATAGAAGCTCAATTCACAATAGCTAAGCTATGGAACCAACCTAGGTGCCCTTCAATAGATGAATGGATAAAGAAAATGTGGTACATATACATGATGGGATATTAACTCAGCCATAAAGAAGAATGAAATTATGACATTTTCCAGTAAATTAATGGAACTGGAGGTTATCATGCTAAGTGAAATAAGGCAATCTCAAAAAAACCAAAGGCTGAATGTTTTCTCTGATAAACGGATACTGACTCACAAAAGCAGGGAGGTGGGGTGGAAGGGGGTGGAGGTTGGACCAGGTAATGGGGGAAGGGAGGAGGGATGGGAATGAGAAAGATAGTCAAATGAATTGGACATAACTTTCCTATGTTGATATATGAATACACGACCAGTATAACTCCACATTATGTACAACCACAAGAATGTGAAGTTAGACTTTTAGTTATTAGTCAAAACAATTCTACTGTCATGTATAACTAAAAATAACAAATAAAAAAGTAAAAAAAAAAAAAAGAAGAAGAAGTAGGGATATAGAGTTCATGCAAAAAATTCTTACCTCATAAGGGTTCCTAGTCTTTGAAGTGGCAAAATAGGTGCTATCTACAAGTGATATGCAGTTCTTTATAGAATATACAAAAGAGATCATGGGATTATAGACACACACCGCTGTACCTGGCTAAGAACAGTTTTTAATTTTGATGTCTTCTATATCACTTTTTCTTTTATAGCAATTGCCTTCAGGCCCCTGTCTAAAAAATCTTTACCTACTCCAAGTTTATAATTTTGACTATTACATTTAGGTTTCGTTTCAAAGTAACAAAGATGTCCATGTCCCCATCTCTAGAATCTGTAAATATTTTACCTTATATGGCAAAAGAGGCTTTGTTGATGTGATTAAGAATCCTGACATGAGATTGTCCTGGTAATAATAGCTGGGTAGTCCTAGTATAATCACAAGGATCTTTATAAAAGGAAAGGTGGATAAGGGGAGGTTTGGGGGTAGTGAAATTGATCAAATTACAATGTAATGATATAATATAATGTATGATAATGCCAGAAAATGTACTGTGTAGTTAATATGCACCAATTTTTAAAATTTAAAAGAAAGAGGGGAGGATGATATGGTGATGAAAGTATAATTCAGAGAGAATTCAAAGATGTTATGCTGATGGCCTTGAAAATGGAGAAGGGAAGTGTACTAATAGGGCATCAAAGCAGCCCCTGGAAACTGGAAAAGGCCAGGAATTGGATGAGAACCTTCATACAGAACCAGCTCTATCAACACTTGTCCTTCAGTTCAGTGAAGTAGGCTTCTGACCTCTAGAACTACAAGATAATTTGTATGGCTTTAAACTACAAAGTCTGATAACGTTTTAGCAGCAATAGGAAAGTAATATACTGGAATATAAAAAGAACTCAGGCAAATCAATGATTTAAAAAAAAAAAAAGCCCAATTTAAAACATGGGCAAAAAATTTGAACAAATACTAGCCAGTAAGCACCATAAGATATTCAACAATATTATTCATGAGATAAATTTAAATTAAAAGCCTGATGAGATAGTATTACAAACTCACCAGAATGGCTAAAATTAGAAAGATTATCTACACAAAATATTGGTGAGAATTTAGAGCAATTGACTGGTTTTATAGAAATAACCAATCTCTATAGTGACCAGCAATTCCATCCTAATTCTTTACCCAAAAGTAAAGAAAGCCTATATGCAAAAAAAAATATTTCTAGTAGAATATTCGTAGGAGCTTTATTCATAATAAAAACTTGCAACAGTCCAAGTGTTTATCACAGAAAAATGTTTAAATAAACCATCATGTATTTATACAATAGAACTACTCTATGAAAAGAAATCAACAGCTGATTCATTCAACAATATGGCAGAACCTGAAAATTTTTATACTTAGTCTACCAAAGCTTTCCCAGAAATTTTATACTATCTGAGTCAATTTATAGAAAGTTTTAGAAGTGGTAAAATCTGTGGTGAAAAATTTAAAATAGTGGTATCTCTAGGAATGGTTTGCCACCAAGAATTAATTGGGAAAATAGACATGAGGAAACATTCCAGCTTTTCTAATGTTGTGAATATCTTTATATATATATATATATATATATAAAATATATGACAGTGGAATGCATTACAATTCTTATTACATATATAGAGCACAATTTTCATATCTCTGGTTGTATACACAGTATATTCATACCAATTCATGTCTTTATACCTGTACTTTGATAAGATTTGTATTACCCATGTATATATATTTCAAAACTTTTTTACATTTCAAAATCCATTGAACTCATTGAATAGTAGACTTAATTAAGATTCGTACCTTTTACCATATATAATTTTATTTTAAAGACTAAATATTGAACCATTACTGATGAGTTGCATGTTGAACTGTTGAGGGATGAAGTGTGCAGATACCTGCAATTTCCTTTGAAATATATTTCAAAAAATTCAGTAGATTTATGGGTAGATACAAGGATGGATGAATATATGATAAACAAATGTATAATTTAGAGTGTGCATGTTATGGGTATATACTACAATTCTTTCGATTTTTCCAATGTCTAAATGTTTCTTAAAATCTTTAGAAATTTGCTATGTGTTGTCTAAAATATCTTAAAATTCATCTTAGAATAAAACATTTACTTGTACTGGAAGGACAATAACTAGGTTCTTCTCTATCAGTTTATAATAGAAACTAGAATATTCTAATATTCTAGTGAATAGTTGTTGGTTAAACAAAATTTAAAATGTTTTGGCTAGGCATGATCACACACAGCTGTAGTCTTCACAACTCAAAAAGCTGAGACTAGAAGATCACAAGTTTGAGGCCAGCCTGAGAAATTTAACAAGACCCTGTCTTAAAATAAAAATAAAAATAACTGGGGATGTAGCTCAGAGGTAAAGAATCTTCAATACTAATAAATAAATTAATTAAGTATGCAAGCATTTTCTTTCTTAGTACTAAAATGTGTACCATTTTCAAAGGTTTACCGTCTAAATCAGCTAATTTCAGCTGACAATGAGATTGTTTCTTTTTTATTTGTTCTTTTTAGTTATATATGACAGTAAAGTCTATTTTGACATATTTGTACAAGCATGGAGTATATCTTAATCTAATTAGGATCCCAGTCTTGTAGATGTACACAATGTTGAGATTCATTGTGGTGTATTCATATATGTATGTAGGAAATTATGTCAGATTCTTTCCACTGTCTTACTTATTCCTGTCTAATACAAGTAATAATTAGTGTTGGCAAGGATGTGGGGGAAAGAGTACACTCATATATTGCAGGTGGGATTGCAAATTGATGCAGCCATTCTGGAAAGCAGTATGGAGATTCCTCAAAAAACTAGGAATAGAACCACCATTTGACTCAGTTATCCTACTCCTCAGTATATACCCAAAGGAGGTAAAATCAGCATACTACAGTGATGCAGCCACATCAATGTTCATAGCAGCTCAACTCACAATAGCTAAGCAATGGAATCAACCTTGGTGCCCTTCAATAGATAAATTTGCAGCCATTTAAGAGAGATAAGAGTCAGATATGTATCTCAATTCTAGTCTAGTTCTGGTAGAGTTGAACTGGAGATCATCTTGGATCTAGAAGATATCTGATAACTGGTAACAATATTAGCAATGACATTTATCATCTCTTCTATGTATCCTTCTCAACTAATAATTAACTTAATAATTCTATCTCTGAAAGCTGGTCCTGATTTACCATGAAAGAACAAAATTAAAGGAAAACAGTTATTAATATTTCTAAAATCTTTACAGTACTACAGAAAGACCAGTCAGCAATTATGTGCACAACATATTGTGATGGTGCAAATAGTCAAGCTTCATTTATGATATGGTACTTGGCTTTATTTTAAATTGGAAATACTCCTGAATTTAGAGTTCTCCTTTTAAACAGTAAAATGATTGCTGTTGATAGATAGTTATAAATGTTTTTTATAATCTTTGCCTTAATTCAGTTTTTGTAATCATCAGTGAAATTTTTTTAATCCTAACTTGTAGCAAAATTTATTGAATTGAATTTTTTTCCCACAAGATATTAACCTGTTAGTTGAAAAAAAAATTAGGATGTGGTGTGACAGTGGCAGAATTTAGAAATAAATTATTTTCTCTGAACTTTTTGAGTTACTAATTTTAGTCTATCAGTATATGCTTAGAACTTCACATTTTATTCCAAGTAGCCTACTTGAGTGTATAATTTTGCTATTGTAAGTAGAAATTAAGTTGTTATTTTGAGAAAATAATGAATATATTTCCTAATTAATCATTTTTTACCAAGAAGAGAATTAATGAATTAATATTATCATTATTTGTCATTTTATAGCATATATTTCACATAAAAAGCCTTTAAATCCTTCAGAATAATGCATCTGCGTTGTGCATTATAACAAGAAAACTTAACATGTCATATGAGGTAATCCCTTAATACTTTCTAAAAAGTAAATCAAACAAATTCAAACAAGGGTATACGTTTAGAAATATCCTTCTACTTGCAAATGGGCTATTTTGAGATTGCACATTAGTCCTTTTTAATGTTGTTGTGCTCCCTAATTCATTATTAACTCTTTTATCTTCACTTCTGCCATGCTTTTTATGGGGGGGGGGGGATTCTTTCACATCACACACTTCAATGTTTTCCAGTTGAAAATGAAGATGAGGCTGAGAGGATTCTTTTTTCCTATGGCTATGGTGCTAATGTTCCCACAACAGCCAAAAGACGACTAAAGCAAAGGTAAAATCAATATATATTTATCTTACTTATCTACTCAAGCTAAATGTAATTACATTGTACATTTTGATAATGTGCTCACTTGAATGACAAAGTAAAGTTACTTTGTTCTTAGTATTCATAAATATTAAATTGCTCACAAAATACAGTAATTATCATGCATTTCATGTATATTTAAGTGAATTTAATGTTTGGTAGACTAGAGGTGTACATTAAAATTTTCATAGAATTAAATTCAGTGATAAGAATACCATTTTTATTTTATTTTCACATTAATTTCAGATAATACAAATGCAATAATTTTCAGATTAGAACTAATTAGTTATACTTCCCTTTTTTTTCTCTTTTTGCTTTGTTTTGGTTTTTGTTTCCTTTTTTATTCACATGTCTACATTCCTTGACATATACTTTAGAAAGAGTGAGTGATATAGTAGTAGCATATATATTGTGATTAAAACAATAAAAGGCTTCTTGAAGACCAAGAAAATTTTTAGAATATCTACTAGTTATGTGGTGAGACATTGCTTTAAAGTACCCTAACAGGGATTGGGATTGTGGCTCAGTGGTAGAGCCTTTGCCTCAAACATGTGAGACACTGGGTTTGATCGTTGGCACCACATAAAAATAAATAAATGAAATAAAGGTATTGTGTCCATCTACAATTTAAAAATATATTTTTTTAAAAGTCCACTAACAGAAAATTATACCTTTAATAATCATTTTCTAGTTGGCCTGTCTGATTTTTTGCTAACTCCTCTCCCTAAATTCATCCTGTTTTCCAAAAATATCTCATAGCTCACTTTGCTGCCACATCAAATCTGAATGTTTCAGTGAGACTTCTAAAGCCCCTCCATAATGTGGCCCCGCCTCATCATTCTTATTTGCCTCTCTACCCAAAATGAGAGTAGATATATCTCTCTGCCTGTAAACATCTATTCTCTCTGTACCTTAGGAAAGCATTTCATTTATCTCATTACCTATCATTTCCCATGTAATTTCCCCAGCTAGATGAAAAGTTCTTCAAGGTCAGCAACTACATCTTTTTCTTATTCTCTGTCGCTGCCTAGTTCAACGCAGAGTACCTAATAAGGTACTTGTTTCTTCATCTTTTTCATCTTTGAGGATTCAAAGCTTTTTGTTATCTATTATTTTTATAAAAATTAATTCAAACATTTAGAGACATTACAAAATAACTAAGAAAAACAATCCATTTTACTTCTGATACTTCTGTAGGAACTTTGAATGATAACCCAAAGAATGAAATATCTTTGTGGTTATCTAAAGTTGTATAGGATATAGACCACTTTAGAGGAAATAACAAAAGGATACTTAGAACTTGTGTTTTTTACTGGTTAAACTGAATATTTAAAAAATTTACTTCAGGGTTAGGTGAATAATTTGTAACTAGGATGGTCCTCCCTTCCTTCCTTCTTTCCTTCCTTCCTCCCTCCCTCCCTCCCTCCCTCCCTCTCTCCCTCCCTTCCTTCCTTTCTTTTTGACATATTATACACAGATGGAGCATAACTTCTCATTCCTCTGGCTGTACTTGGTACACAGTCACTCCAGTAGTGTAATCATGTATATAGGGTAATTATGTCTGTCTCATTCTACTGTTTTCCCATCCCCACAGCCCCATTCCTTTCCTCCCCTCTACACAAACCAAAAGAATGATTAATTCTTCCTGGTGAAGATTCAGGTATTTCTAAATTATGTATAATTTGAAATTGGTAGTAGTCCTATCCCTTTCTGATCCCTCCAGTGGCCACTATGAATGAACTAGGATATTTTAATTTTAAATATGACTCTGCTTTAAAGTCCATTGTTGCCTAGAGAAGAATAGAAGCATAGTTTCATGGGTAAGAGACTTCTCTATCATCAGGAAATCACAGGTGAAATACTGAAAACTGAAGTTTAATAGAAAAATTACATTTTCTCCTCTATTTTAACATCTGAATTCTTCAAAAGAATCTTTGTTACAAGAAAAATAGGATTTTGCTTTTGTAAGCTTGCTTTCCTTAGCCCCAAATACTGAGTTCTCTGAAACTGAAAGCAATTATTGCTGCAACAGCTTACTATTTTTTTTAAGAATTTCCAAAAACAGTAGTTGATTTCTTAATATTAAAAGAATTAAAGAACCACAACTGATTCATATTCCAAATAATCTTAACTGTCCAAATATTTCTAAAGATTTTATCACCGAGCTATCTATGTGCCTTGAACAAGTGCCTAATGGGTGTGCTATTAATATGTCCTGCCAGCTGGTGCCAGGCATTCTTCTCATGGTGAGCCAGAGGGTTATTTTGAGGAAGTGTTTCTCAGGTCATCTAAACTGAGGGAAGGGAAAGTAAGTCAAGATATCTAAAGAGGGAATTTATACATTCCTGTGTTCATTATTAAGTGCCTACTGTATGCGCAAAGTTGACCAGAGGCACAAAAGATCCCACTTTAGAGTCTGATGCATTTCCAAAGTTTGATTTCTTAAGGGATATCTGTAAAGAAGGCTTTGTGCTCTCTGTAAGTTATTAAAGACTAAAACAAGATAGCCTTTGAGTGGATCCATACTTCACCTTTAAAGCAATAAACATTGAAGGTGAATTATATTTAGGATGACTCAGAACAGTAATTGAAATACTTACATAATAAAGTTTTCATCAGATGTCAGCCTACACCAAAATATATCAAAATTTCAATGGAACCAACATCCTTACTACTATATAATATTTTTCATCCATACTAAATTTGATTTTAAAATTTCATTTCATTAGACAGAATTAGGTAGTTTAGAGTAACACTTAATAGGAGGGAGGTTTCTGGTTCTAAATAGGTTTGTTTTTAAAATTAGGAGAATTGTTGGTGATTCCACCATCCAAAATAACCATTTAGAAATTAAAAATATATAGATACACACACACACACACACACACACACACACATACACACTTTCTTACATGTTTAGGATAGTGTGTATTATTTAGTAGTTTAACCTTTTTTTTTTTTTTGGGTATTAGGGATTGAACCCAGGGGCAAACTACCACTTACTGATGTCCATAGCCCATTTTTTTTTTTTTTTTTTTTACTTTTATGAAACAGGGCTTTGCTAAATTGCCTAGGCTGGCCTCCAATTTGTAATCCTTCTCTTTACCTTCTTGAGAAACCAGGATTACAGATATGCTCAACCATGCCCAGCTAATTCTAGCATTTTATCCTGAACATATTTTTGTCAATAAATATCCTTTTTGGGGCGGGGGTAGGGGGCACCAGGGATTAAACTTAGGGGTGCTTTCCCAGATATTTTTGTTTGTTTGTTTATTGTTTTTTTGAGATAGGGTCTTGCTAAATTGCTTAGAGTCTGGTGATCCTTCTGCCTCATCCTCCCAAGTCACTGAGATTACAGGTCTATGCCATCACACCCTTGTCAATGAATATTCTTCAAAAAAAGATTATTTTCAATATTTATACAAAAGTTTAAATTTAGGACTTCTGTTTTTGAATAGACTTCCGGTTGAGTGCCATAAATTGGACAGCCAGTGAACATTTCATAAGTTTCCTGTTGCTACCCCAACAATAATATGAGATTAAAATGAGAAAATAGATACAAAGTTCACCACACAGTGCCTGACAATAGAGTTCAGTAAATGTTAATGGGTTATATCAAGTAATATCTTCTCTTTTTTAAATATTTTTTGGTTGTAATTAGACACAATACCTTTATTTTATTTACTTATTTTTATGTGGTGCTGAGGATCAAACCCAGAGCCTCGCACATGCTAGACGAGCGCTCTACTGATAAGCCACAACCTCAGCCTAAGTAATATCTTCTTAAAGTACCTTACTTGGTTACACAATTTAAGCATTTATTTAAAATGATTTTTAATTTTTTTATTGTTGTGATGATAGCTGCTGAATTTTATTGGTTGCTCGAAACATTACGATGATCTTGACATATCATATATCATACATTTGATTCAAATGGGGTATGAATTCTTATTTTTCCCACGTGAACAGATTGCAGGATCACATTGGTTATACAGCCATGTTTATACATACTGCCATACTAGTGTCTATTGTATTCTGCTGCCTTTCCTATCTCCTTCCTATTTTTTAAAAATTTTAATGAGGCTTTTAAATATGAAACATGGACACAAAACTAATTTTGAGATTCACATTCTTTAATATCAGTTTTTAAGATACAATGCAGATTTTCTATATAGTAGTAGTATAATTGTTTTTTTTAAATTTGAAAAAGTAACTCACAGGGATTGTGGTATGCACCTGTAATCCCTGCTACTCAGGAGACTAAGGTGGAATCACAAATTCAAAACCAGTCTGGGCAATTTACGGAGACCTTGTCTCAAAAAAAAAAAGAATACACACACACACACAAAGAATAAATAAGTAAAAAACAAACTCCCCAAAATTCTTCTTAAACATATTTTAATGATTACATAATATAACTCACGTTTTAAAGTTTCACAGGGATACAGATAATAGGTATATATTGTGTTAAACTCTTTCTGCAACACAGTTGTGAAAAATTAAAAGGTCTTATATAATTATAGTGAATTAAAATAAAATGGACTCTTCTTGATTGAACTTGAAAATCTGAAATAATGTTTTTGTTTCATTAATGACTGTTTTGAAAATAGCAAACAAGATTTTCTGGTTGTATGTTTTGATTGTGTTGTCACACTAAATTTCCTGCTAATGGGTTATATCAAGTAATATCTTCTCTTTTTTTTTTTTTTGGTTGTAGTTGGACACAATACCTTTATTTTAGGCACTAATGTGGCCTTAGTGTGTGCCTCTCTCTGTTTGTTGTGGCTGATTAAATGTTTAGAGACTTTTCTCAAAGTTTTTAAGCCATTCACATTATCAGATATACTGCATACTATAGATCTTATATGTTAGTTTCTACCTCGTTTTATAAAGAGCTTTATGTTGAAACAAGTATACTGATCTTCATAATGAAGGGGAAAAAAAGAAAGCCAGAGAAACTGACAAGTTTTTATGCATACTGGAAGTGTGTTTTCCTCTTCTTAGTTCTTATGTATATGCATTGCTGGATGATACTGTTTACAAACCTTCATACAGTAATGGGACGTACTAACTGACATTGACAGAGAAATAATTTATTTGGAAGTCAAGAAATGCTGAAGGAACTTAGAGATAACCCTTACCTTAATAATTTTACCAATAACCAATAAAATTTTGGTTTAATATTTAGACATGAAACTATGTACTTGTGATGTTAATTTCTAGTTGATGTCCAACTTAATCTTGGAATAAGTAAAAGTAGCATTTAATATAATTACAAAGAAGTATTGTTATACCTACTTTAGTGTCCCAGTAAATAATCTTTTGAAAGTATTGCTTTCTTAAGAAGTTCATTGCATTCTATATCAAAAAATAACCTGTAGCAAGAGTCATTTTCTTGACTCTATTTTAGTTACTCTTTATATAGAACTTGAAAAGGACTTATTCTTGTTTTCATTGTGTGTATATTGTGTTTTAGAGACATAAACTTAATTGTGGTTGAACAGTTCTTCATTTGTCTCACTTTGAATTTCATTTCTCACTTTTAGTATCCCAGATTTCTGTACAGGATCCACCTATACCAAATCACTCACCAAAGCAGTATGACACATTTAAAGATTTAACAGATTGAATACAAGAGGACAATTGGTGTCTGTCATTTGTATTCTCCCTTATTAACTTTATATACTTTGTTTATTGCTAATTCAATGCATAGATGCTAAGCATTAGTTATACTTTAATATCAAGGTTCTGCAACCTTGGAATATGGTTTCTAGCACTATATTCATTGGGACAAAATTCACCTACAGGAGAGTCAATCAGGGAGTATTGAGTGTCCACTCTGTTCAGCTCTGTTGTTAGGCACTTCAATGAATAAGATCCCTGTCATTATATGAGTTCTGTTATTGGAGAAAATATTAACACACATAAAAGAATATCAAGAAATATTCCAATGTATGTAAGTTGGCGATACCACGTACTAGAGTCTGTGTCGAACTCTATGCTAGAGTCTATTCTGTGTGCCAGGGGAATAGAGATGAATGAGGACTAACATGGTTAGAAATGGAACTTGAAGGGAGCCTTTCAGGAAAAGTTGGGCTCACAAATACTGGAAGAACTGATCTTCAGCAGAAGGAATATACAAAACATTTATGGGAGGTTAAATAGAGTGGACATTAATGGAAAATAAAACTGGTTCTGGTGATGTGATAGAGAACTTTCATGTTTTAACTTTTCTTTCATGATGTGATAGAGAACTTTCATGTTTTTAAATAGAGTGGACTGGTTCTGATGATGTGATAGAGAACTTTTATGTTTTAATTTAGATATAGTTTAGAATCAACCATGTAAGTAAAATTTAGAATGGGAAAAGAATGTAAATATCAATTCATTGAGTAAAAAATATAAATGACCAATAAATATGGGAAGGTGAAAATATTAACACACATAAAAGAATATCAAGAAATATTGCAATGTATATAAGGAAAATTAATTTAAAATGGGGTTATCCTATTTATTCATAAGATTGGCAAAACTTTTAAGATGATGAATACCCAGTATTGGTTAGAGTATGAAGAAAAAGAAAGTCTTATAAAGTTAATTTACTCAGTAATTAGTTACTGCCAGACACAGTGGCGCACACCTATAATCCCAGCAATTCAGGAGGCAGAGGCAGGAGAATCACAAGTTCAAGGCCAGCCTGGGAAACTTAAGCAAGATCTTCTCTTAAAAGAAAAAAGAAACAGGGACTTGAGATAAAATTCAGTGGTAGAGCACCTCCCAGGTTTGATCCCTGGTACTGCAAAAATATGTAGGTACATACATACATACGCTATGTATCTTTAGCTTTTCATAGTCCAGAGTTAATATTGTACTACTTTGTGTAAAGTATAGAAACCTTGTGACCATACAGCTGCTTTTACCATCTCCCTGCTTTTTTTTTTTTTATGGTTTCCAAATGTATTGCAACACTGTTAGAAATCCATAAAACAATGTTATCATTTTTTATTTACATACTCAGAAAATTTAAAGAAATTAGCAGGAAAAAAAATAACATTAGTTATATTTAAATTGGTTGTGCTTACATATATTTTAATGAAATCTAAGATAATCATATTCTTAGTAGTCTTACTATAATAATTCCTAATATTTTAATGAAAGATTTTGCTATTTTTATTCCTTTTTCTCTTTTTATTCCTTCAGGGGACATGCCACATTAATAGGCTGAATGGGTCTTAATACCATTTCTGATATATCCACAAGGAAATATATTCTATTATTCTTACAAGTGACTTAGAAGTAAATTTTAAAACATAGTCCATTTATTTTGGAGACCAGTGGTACCACAGTGCATTCCACATGATAACCATGTTTGTAAATGACATCAATGTTAAAATAATAGTCACAGTCTTTCCTGTTAGCATCAGTTCCTAGAAATTTTTTCTCATTAAAATTGTACTATAGAATACTAAAAACAAACAAACAAAAAACACGTAGAGCATGTTTATAACTAACTTCAAGATATCATAAGATACCTTTCTTCCTTTGAATTGATTTTCCTCACTTAAGAGTCGCCTAACCAAAATCAGGGAAATTTTTATTAGAAGGAGGTATTCCTGGTGATATGGCTTACACCTACCATACAAAGAATTTCCTAAGTCAGTATTTTATATGATATATTTTTCATTTGTAAGTGTTATCACCATATCTTCATAAAAACATTATGCGATTGCAAGATTAAAAGCATCTAAATCAAATGAACAATTTTGTATTAATAAATTTGATGTCTTACAACAAGTGACATTTGCATTTCATTATTTCCTTTATTTCTTTACAGACAAATTTTTATTTGCATAAAACTCCATCTTATCCATAACTCTATTTCTGTGTAATTGCATTTGATTGGGTTCATTACTCTATACTGAATGTTGCATATATTTGGCCTGTGCCTTCAACATGTTTGTTAAAAATTACTATACAAAAGACCTGGATGCTATTTTCTGTGGAAGACAGAATTTATACCTAACATATTTGAAGGATGAGAAAGATAGAGACAATGAAAATTTGAATTTAGATAACTCTAAGGTTTTTAAATTAACCCAACAAAAAACAGTTAGTGATATCAAATACTGATGCTTGCAAACATGTATTAGAATCAACAGATTTAAAATGTAAATATAATAAAAAATTAGCATTAAGACTTATTTGTAGAGGTCTTCTTAGTTTATAGTCAAATTAGAACTTGTTTGGTACATTTACTTGGGGAATGAAAAACAGAATACCCTTAAACTATAAATGTCTTTAAAAATCTTTAAAACAAAAAAAAAAGAAAGAAAGAAAGAAAGAAAGAAGGAAACATCATTTTAGTGACTCCCCAAGGCTGGTGGGGTTGAGAGCAGGAAGCATTTAGTGAGGAAGAAGGGGGATTAACTGTTAATAGGTACAAAGTTTCTTTGGAGGGTAATGAAAATTTCTAAAATTAGATTATAGTGATAGTTGCACAACTCTACATATACTAAAACTATTGATTTATACATTTTAAATGGGTAAGCTTTATTATATATTAGTTGCATAGCAATAAAATTATACATCAATAAAGCAGTTTTAAAAAAAGAATGGTAGCCAAAAATGGGAACTATATGTCTCTTCCATCTCTAACTTCAGCTGATGGTTAAGGCAAAATATGCCAGTTGAACAGATAGATAGTATCTTCTTAGGTCTAAACAAAGTATGAACTTCTATCAGAATTCATCATTATTATTTGGAACACATTTTTAGAAATAGATATGCAGAGTGATATTTAGTGTGGTTTGAAGAGGTTTGTCTGTTTTCCTTTGTCTGATGTGAGGAAATGTCAAGTATATGATAGAATTGTTTTTATCCTATAATTTTACTTAGAGAAATGATATGTTGTCATTGTAAAACGTCTTGTATTCCATGGATTCTACAATTCATAGATTAATAAATTCACTAACATAGAACATGAAAATGTGGTAAATATGGAAATACAGAGAGGTCTGTGGGAACAATGTCTTAATATTAGTACTAATATTACTAATATTAGTAATATTAATTTGTACTAATTAGTACTAATTAATTAGTATTAACATGTCTTAATATTAGTACTAGTTCTTTAAAGAATTATGTGTGTTTCTCCCTGTAGTTACAAGGAATGAAGCTTTTTTTTTCCCTTAAGATTGTTTCTTAATAGTGGACTTAAAACATTTTATATTTAATGTAATTTTAAATACTGAAAGTCGGAATGATAAATTGTGATATTGCAGATATCAGAGGGATGATTTCTTACCTTTACCATAGACATTTTCCAAGCTTTATACATCACTTCCATCCGTACTTTGAATAGAAAACCTATTCAATTGTAAAATGCATTATGTTATCTGAGGTAAACACTGATGCTTTTCAAAGTGCCAGCATATTATTGTTCATAATATTTCAACTAATTTTCTGATCCGTTTGTAACTGAGAAATTTTTAAAAAATGGGGAAAAGCTGTAAATTGCTATTTTGTGGTCTTTTCAAGCAAGTATCTTAAAGTAATTCACTTTTGTAGCAAGAGCTAGAAACCATTACTGCAGTAATCAATATATCACAGTTATGGGGATTTTGATTTACTTTCAGAATTCTGAGTTGTTGGGGTCTTGGTCTTGCATTGATTTATTATTTGATCCCATATTTTTTCTGTTAATAATTAAATATTATAAAAAAATAATCAGTTTTCTAGCTCACAAACCCATTTTGAATATTTTAGATAGCATTTTTTTTTTTGCACTGTTGCAAGCATTAATTTTCTCACTTCATTCACCTAGTGTCCACTTGGCAAGAAGAGTTCTTCAGTTAGAAAAACAAAACTCATTGATTTTAAAAGATCTTGGACATCAAAAGGACCAAGTAACACAGCTTTCACAAGAGGTAAATAACTTAAACAAAAGAAGTATGTATAAAGAAACCCAGTGTTCATTTTAATTCTTTATAACTCCTTTGTTTAATCTTCTGAGCAATTTGAAAATAAACTGGTAGTACAAAATTATTTCACAATTTATGAAACTAACTGAATATTAAGGCTCTATAAAATAACTTATGGTGTATGGCAAAACTAAGAACAAAAAGGGGATTAAAGTGCCCAGACTAAGTATAAATGCAGACTAGACAGACAAAAGCTTTGATTTCTGAGAATTTCAACTGGCAAAACAAGTTTAGCAAATTTTGATGACATTTTAAGTTTTCCACTATTTTTAAGATTTACTCTTTATTTCTGTGTTCAAAAAAAATCATTTATCTATTATTGAACACACTTAACTTTGTTTCCACTTAAAATCAGATTCATGTTTGCCATTTGCTTTAGCATTCTGTTAAAGAATATTTATACAATTTACATATCATTTTAATATATGTATTATTTTTAGTTAACATCAAATTATTATTTTTTCTGTGCTTTTGAAATTCAAGTCAAAACAAAACCAAAGTTGCCACCCTCAAGTGTTCCTATTTTCTGATCTCAACTAAACCAGTTTTTTTAGGGTAATATTTTAAAACTCTTTTAAGAGCTTTATTTATTTATATTATAGGGGATTTTAAAAAACATTAAATTCTACTAATATATACTATGTAGTCTTTGATTCTTTTTTTTTTTTTTTGTACTAGGGATTGAACCTAGGAGCGTTATACACTGAGCCATATCCCTAGCCCTTTTTTATATTTTGTTTAAAGACAGGGTTTTGCTGAGTTGCTCCAGCCTCCAGCCTCTTTAAGTTGCTGAGGCTGACTTTAAACTCCCAATCCTCCTGCCTCAGCCTCCCAAGCTGCTATGATTACAGGCGTGCACCACTACACCCAGCCCTAGCTCTTTTTTTTTTTTTTTCTTTTTTTTTAATTTTTAATTTTGAGACAAGGTCTCACTGTGTTGTTTAGGACTTCACTGAGTTACTGAGGCTGGCTTTGAACTTGGGATCCTCCTGTCTCCACCTCACAAGTTGCTGGGATTACAGGCATATTCTTTGTTTTCTTAAGGACATGTTCATATTTATCTTTATAGTATCTTCTATTAAAGTACATTTAATACTATAACATTAAGAGAATCTGTGTCCTAAAATTTCAAAAACAAAATAGAAATATTTCATATTGCTCCAGTGCCTGGCAAAGAATTAATGATCAGAGTGGATGTAGTAGTGTGCTGATAAATGCTAACAACCAGCTTCCCCAAGACAGGTGTGAGGGAGGACTGTCATTTGTAGCATATGTTCATCTCTGTGGTATATAACTAGCTATAAAATGCCAACAGAATGTTTCTGAACACAGATAAGAGCAAAAATTCTCAGCAGCACCCCTTTGCATAATGTTTGCACCATGTAGCTAAAACAAATATATGTAAACTCAAGCATAGATGATATTAAAATAATTTAAAATGTAGTCTAGAGTGGTGGCATACAACTGTAATCCCAGCAACATGGAGGCTGAGGTAGGAAATCACAAATTCAAGGCTGGCCCCAGTAACTTAACAAGGCCCTATCTCAAAGTAAAAAGAATTGATATAGCTCAGTGGTAAAGCACCCCTGTGGTCAATCCCCAGTATGAGGGGGAAAAAAATAAAAATTGATGAGTTTTGAGTACTTGTTTCCTTTGTTTTTAATAAAATTGATTCTATTATAAATTTAAACTGCTTAATTTTTAATTATGGTTGAATTTAATAACCAGCTCATAAAAGTCCTAAAAATTTACTAGTTATCTTTTATATGATGCTACAACCCAACTACAGCACATCAGTGGGTAGAAGCAGGAAAGGATAAATAAATGAATAAACAAAGAAATAGATGTAATCCTGGCTACTCAGAGGCTGAGGCAAGAAGATCACAAGTTTAAGGCCAGCCTGGGCAATTTAGTGAGACCTTATCTCTAAAAATAAAACGACTGTGAATATAGCTCAGTAGTAAGAGTGCCCTGAGGTTCAATCCCCAGTACTTAAAAAAAGAAAAGAAAAAAATGAAAAAGACACAGAGGAATGAACCTTGTTTTGCTAATATAGATAACTTATCAAAATACTTTTAGAGGGCTGGGGATGTGGCTCAGGTGGTAGCATTCTTACCTAGCATGTGTGAGGCACTGGGTTCAATTCTCAGCACCACATAAAAATAAAATAAAGACATTGTATCCACCTAAAACTAAAAAATAAACATTTTTTAAAAATAATTTTAGAAAAAGTATTATATACTACATATATAACCTACTTTTACAAAATAAAATATTAAAATACTACAGTAAATTAAAATGAGAATTTCTAAACATGCATATACTTGTGTATAAATTGCTGGAGAAAAATGCAAGAAATTAAGTGTTCTTGTAATGAAGTACAATTAACTTTTTATGAAGCAACTCTTTTTTTTTTTGTTTTTCCAGAATAGGAATGGAACCCAGGGGCAATGTACCACTGAGCCAAGTCACCAGCCCTTTTTTTAATTTTGAGACAGGGTCTTGCTAAATTGTCCAGACTGACTTCAAACTTGTCATCCTCCAGCTCACCCTCAGAGTAGCTGGAATTACAGGCATGTACCACTATGCCCAGTTTGTATGAGCAATTTCAAAATAATCTGTGACTTTTTGAAAGAAAGGATTAAATATTTAAATATTAATGATGTAGAATGGTATGATACCGTAAAATATTCCATGAGAAAAAGAGACTAAAATTTTTTTTAAAATCACAAAATGTTGCTAATGTTTGAAGCTGGCTGACTTTCACATATAGGTTCATTATTTATTTCTGTGTTTTTGTGTAATTTTGAAATTTTTTTATTATACATTTGGAGAATTGATAACTATACTGACTGAAGTATGTATGTTTCCCTTAATGTTGAAAACAAAAATGTTTAATTTGGAATATTCCATGAATTTTACTCTTTTTCCTGGCTCAGCAAAAAAAATATATATATTATATTGCTTAAATTAAAAGTAATTACATAAACTAGCTGAAAGATGATGGTATCGGGTCATTTATTATCATAGATTTTTCATGGTAGATAATAAAAAAATAGAGAAGGAAAATTCTCAGGATCTATATGCTAAAGTTAAATATTTAAGCCATCTTAGAGTTTTTGAGACTAATACAAAGATAAAACCCATAACTAATGCTAGAATTACCACTGATTTATTTGCTATTAGGATTCTCTGAGAAATGAAAACACTAAGTAATACTCAAATGGGGAATAAAAAGAAAACATTCTTTTTTAGCACCTTGATTGAAGTATAATTTGACATACACTAAACTGCACATATTTGAAGTATACAATATAACTTGTCATTAAAGTGAATATAAGAAATACATAGATTTCCACTACCAAGTGTCCCTCGGAATCCTTCTTCCGCAACTTTCTTCATCCTAGTTCCCAAGCAACTGCTTATTAGTTTTCCTATAGATACTTTGTTATTTCCTAGAGTATTATATAAAAAGAATCATATAGTGTGCATGGACTTTTTTTAAACCTGTCTTCTTTCACTGTAGGTAATAAGATTCATCCATAGGTCATTGCTTTCCATTGCTGAACAACCTTCTATTCTGTGGATATACCAGTTTATTTGTTTTGTATTTATTCCTGGACATTTGGGTCATTTATAGCCAATAAATGACATAAGTATTCATGGTCAAGTCTTTGAATGAAGGTATACTTGCATTTTCTTGGATAAATAACTACAAGTGGAATAGCCAGATTATATGATTGATGTCTATTTATCGTCTTAAAGAGCTGCCAAGCTAGACATAATGATGCACACCTGCAATCCCAGAAACTCAAGAGGCTGAGGCAGGAGGATTGGAAATTCAAAGCCAGCCTCAGCACCTTAGCAAAGCCCTAGGTAACTTAGCAAAACTCGTCTCAAAAATAAAAAGGGCTAGGCAATCCTAGTACCAAAAAAAGAAGAAAGGAAGGAAGAAAGTGCAAGACTGTTTCTTCTGTTTTGTTTCGTTTTGTTTTTTTCTAAAATGTTAGTACCATTTTACATTTCCACTAGTAGTATGGTGTACAGTGGTATGTTGTTGTGTTGTGAGTTTTTCATTTTTCAAGGTTGGTTGATTTATTTGTTTGTTTTGATGGCATTTGCTTGGTTTGGGGCTGACGATCAAATCCAGGGCTTAGGCGCATGCTTGGCAAGTGCTCTTCCGCTAAGTTATTCCCCCAGCTCCCTCATTGTACTTTTTAATTGCATTGACCAGTGACTAATGATATTGAGCATCTTTTTTTTTAATTTTTTAAAATAGTTTTTTATATATAAATGGACACAATATTTTTATTTTATTTATTCATTTTTATATGGTACTGAGGATCAACCTAGTCCCTCACACATGCCGGGCGAGCACTGTATCACTGAGCCACAACCCCAGCCCCATATATTGAACATCTTTTCATTTGAGGTTCTTTCCACTTTATTTACCTCTCAGGAGAAGTATCTGTTAACATTTTTTGTCCACTTTTTTCTGTTGCTCTCTTATAATTGAGTTTTGACCATATTTTAGATACTAGTCCTTTATCAGATACACAATTTGCATTCTATAGCTTTGTCTTTGAATCACTTCAGAATGTCTTTTGGCTGTCCCTGTGTAGTGGCACACACCTGTAGTCCCTGTGACTTGAGAAGCTGAGGCAGATGGAACACAAGTTCAAAGCCAGCCTCAGCAACTTAGCAAGGCCCTAAGCAACTTAGTGAGACCCTGTCTCAAAATAAAAAATGGCTCAGCATATGGCTTAGTGGTTAAGCACCCCCAGGTTCAATCCCTGGTACCAAAAATATGTGTGTGTGTGTGTGTGTGTGTGTGTGTGTGTGTGTGTGCGTGTCTCTTTTGGTTAGGCATGGTGGTATGTGTGTATCTCTTTTGGCTAGGCATGGTGGTGTATGTCTGTAATTTCAGTGATTTAGGAAGCTGAAGCAAGAGGATAGCAAACCATCCCCCCAAAAAAAAAAAATTTTTTTCTGGGCTAAAGCTCAGTGGTAAAGTGCTTGCCTGGCATGCATGAGGCCAGGGATACACACACAAAAAAAAGGTCATGTCACCAAAATGTTTTTTGATACTGGGGATTGAACTCAGGGGCACTTAAGCACTGAGCCACATCACCAGCTCTTTTTTGTATTTTATTTAGAGACAGGGTATCACTGAGTTGCTTAGGGCCTTGCTAAATTGCTGAGCCTGGCATTGAACTCTCAATCCTCCTGCCTCATTCTCCAGAGCCACTGGGATTACATCCTTTTTGAAGAGATGTTTTTATCAAGTTCAGTCTATCACTTCATTACTTTATGAATTTTGTTTTTGGTAATGTACATAAAATATCTTTTCTGCTGGGCGTAGTGGTGCACACCTATAATCCCAGCGACTCGGGAGACTGAGGCAGGAGGATCTCGAGTTCAAAGCCAGCCTCAGCAAAAGTGAGGTGCCAAGCAACTCAGTGAGACATAGTCTCTAAATAAAATATAAAATAAGGCTGGGAATATGGCTCATTAGTCGAGTGTCCCTAATTCAATCCCTGGTGCCAAAAAAAAATATATATATATATATATATATATATATTTATTTTATATATATATATATATAAAATCTTTTCCTAACCCAGGGTCACAAGGGTTTTTGTCTGTGTTTTCTTCTAGATGTTTTTTGTAGTTTCAGACCTGTGATTCATTTTCAGTTAATTTTTGTGTAGAGTAAAATTGAAATTCACATATTTGTATATTGAAACCAAACTATTCTAGCATTTGTTGAACCTCAGGCATTTATGTGTGAGTCTATTTCTACATTCTGTTTTTCTTCCAGTTATTTAGTCATCTATCTTTATGTCAAAACCACACCATCTTGATTACTAACTTTATAATATCTTGAATCCAAATAGTATTGGTTTTACAACTCTGTTCATTTTCAAAGATTTTTGGCTGTTCTATGTTCTTTGTATTTTTGCATCAGTTATATAATTGTTGATTTCTACCCCCCCCCAAAAAAAAAATACCTGATTGTGATTTTGTGATTGCATTGAATTTATAGATCAAATGAGAAAAATTGACATCTTAATATTGAACATTCTGAAGTATGAACACAGTGTCTCTTTATACTTACTTAGGTCTTCTTTTATTTCTGTTAATACTATAAGTTTTCAGTGTAAATGATTCATATCTTTAGATTAGTGGTAGTAGGGTGTATGTTTTTCTATCCTACTTGTGACTAGTCTAACAACATGACTTTTAATAGGAATTTCTTTAGAACATTTATACTTAATATGTTTATTGATATATTTAAGTCTGTCATCTTATTTATTTTCATATAGTTCATCTATTCTTTACCTTTTTCTTTTTCTCCCCTGCCTTCTTTTGTATTAATTGAATATTCTTTATCATTTCATTTTATTTTTTTTTTCCTTTTGATACCAGGGATTGAACTCAGGGGCACTCAACCACTCAGCCACATTCTCAGCCCTATTTTGTATTTGATTTAGAGACAGGATCTGACTGAATTGCTAAGCACCTTGCTGTTGCTGAAGCTGGCTTTGAACTCACAATCCTTGTACCTCAGCCTCCCAAGCTGCTGGGATTACAGGCGTATGCCACACTGCTCCTGGCCTTCATTTTTTTTTTTTTTTCTTATTGGCTATGACTGTTTTGTCATTACAGTGGTTGTTTTAGATAACAACATATACGTAGCCAGCCTCATGATCTTTGTGCTTTTATTGTCATGTATTTAATTTAGGCTTATATAAAATCCATAGTACATGGCAATTATTCTAAATAATTAATTATCTATAAAGCAAAATATTAATATGAGAAAGGTTTTATATTTAAAAAAATAATTACCATATCTGGCATTTTATTCCTTTATGTAAATTCTTATTTCAGTCTGAGATCATATTCCTTCTGTTAGATGCACTTCCTCCAACAGTTCTCACAAAAGCAAGTGTGCTGTTGATGAATTCTTTCTGCTTCTGTACATTGCAAAAAGTTGGTTTTTTTCTGGGATTGGAGGGTTTGGTTTTACATTTCTTGACAAAAGTCAAGATTAAAATACAATTCTCGGGGCTGGGGATGTGGCTCAAGTGGTAGGGCACTCCCCTGGCATGCGTGCGGCCCAGGTTTGATCCTCAGCACCACATACAAACAAAGATGTTGTGTCTGCCGAAAACTAAAAAATAAATATTAAAATTCTCTCTCTGTCTCTCTCTCTCTGTCTCAAAAAAAAAAAAAATACAATTCTCATATCTATGTTACTAAAGCCAAATTAACTGGAAGTAGGCATTTAAGAGTTCATTCTTACTTATTGTGAGATAATTTAGATAATGTAAAAATTCACCATTTCAATCATTCTGAAGTGTACAATTCAGTGGCTTTTTAGTATGTTTACAATTTGTGTATCTATCACCACCATCTAGTTAAAGAACATTTTCATCACCCCAGAAGGAAACCTTATTTGTACCTATTAAGCTGTCATTCCCCATTTTTCTCCCCTCATTTCTATTGTCCCCTCCCCCAATCCCTGGCATGCACCTAATAAGCTGTCTTTCTCTATGGATTATTCTGAATCTTTCATATATAAAAGAAATTGTGTAGTATATAGCCTTTCATGTGTAGCTTCTTTCACTTAACAATGTTTTCAGTATTCATTTATGTTGTACATTGTTTTATTTTCCCACCAGTCATGTTGAGGTTTTCACATTTCTTCAGTCTTGCCAATGCTTATTAGTTTTCTTTCTTTCTTTTTTTTAATTGTAGCCAACCTATTGAGTGTAAAATGGTAACTCATTGTGATTTTGATATGCATTCTCTAATAGCTCATTATATTCAGCATCACTTGAGTACTTCTTGACCATTTGTGTATCTTCTTTAGAAAAATATCTTAGTCTGTTTTCTGCTGCTATAACAGAGTACCACAGAATGGATAAATTATAAACTATAGAAGTTTGTTTTGCTAATGGTTCTAGAGGCTAAGAAATTCTGTCTGTTGACAGTCTTCTTGCTGCACCATGATGTGGCAGAAGGCATCACCTGGTGAGAGAACTTTCAAGAGAAGCAGAGAGGATAAGGGGCCAAACTAATCCCTTTTATATCTATCTATGATATAATCATTATCATTCTTGTGATGATGGCCTTAATCCACTCATAAAGGTGGTACGTACCTTCATGACCTAATCACCTCTTAAAGCCTTTGCCTGTTAATGAGGTATCAATGACAGTTAAATTTCAACATGGGTTTTGGAGGAGACATTTAATCCATAACAGTGTCTCTTCAGGTCTTTGACCATTTCTTAATTGCATTGTTTTGTTTTTGTTGTTGTTAGTTGTATATATTCTGGTTCTAGACCTTTATCATGTGTGTGTTTTACAAATCGTTCTAATCACCCCATTGGTTATCTTTCACTTTCTTATTATCTTTTTTTGGGGTGGATGGGAGCGGTTATCAGGGATTAGACTCAAGGGGACCCAACCACTGAGCAAAATCCCCAACCCTGTTTTGTATTTTATTTCAAGACTGAGTTTAACTGAGTTGCTTAGCACCTTGCCTTTGCTGAGGCTGGCTTTGAACTCACAATCTTCCTACCTCAGCCTCCCAAACCACTGGGATTACAGGTGTGCACAACTGTGCCCAGCTTATTATTTTCTTTAATGCACAGATTATTTTAATTTTAATAAAGTCCAATTTATCTGGGTTTTTTTCTATATGTCTTATGCTTATCTTTGGTTTTTATATTTATTTTCTGTAATGCTGCATGCTCATAATCCCAATTACTCAGGAGGCTGAGGCAGGAAGATTGCAAGTTCAAGGCTAGCCTCAACAGTGTAGCAAGACCTTTCTCATAATAAAAAATAAAAGGGCTGAGGTAGAATACCCTTGGATTCAATCCCCAGTATTACAAAAAAATAAAATTCTTTTCTGAGATGATGTTCACATAGTATAAAACTAACCATTTTAGTATTCACCATGTTGTACAACCACCACCTCCATCTAGTTCAAAAACACTTTTATCACCTCAGAATAAAAGCTTCTACCCATGAATAGCAGTTAATCCCCACTCACATATGCCCTCAGGCTCTGACAACCACCAAATCCAAATCTCTATGGATTTACCAATTCTGAATTTTTCGTTTAAATGGAATCATACAATATATGACCAATTGAGTCTCGTCTCTTTCACTAGGCATACTGTTTTCAAGATTCATCCACATTGTAATGTGTATCCAGTACCGGAAATGGAACTCAGGGGCACTCAGCCACTGAGCCACATCCCAAGTCCTATTTTGTATTTTATTTAGAGACAGGGTCTCACTGAGTTACAGGGTCTCAGCTGTTGCTGAGGCTGGCTTTGAACTTGCTATCCTCCTGTCTCAGCCTCCCTAGCCGCTGGGATTACAGGCATGCACCACCATGTCCAGCTACTTCATTCCTTTTTATGGCTATAAATAATATTTGATTGCATATATATATTATAAAGTTGTTTACTCATTCATTGATAGACATTTTGGTTGTTTCAACCTTTTCACTATTATGAATAGTGCTGCTGTGAACATGTTAATGCAAACATTTATTTTTTGAGCTTGAGTACCTATTTTCAGTTATTTTATATGTTTTGTTAGGAATGGAATTGCTGGGTTATATGCTTTTATAAACAATTTAAGGTTGGGGGTGGGGATATAGTCAATGGTAGATCACTAACCTAGCATGTGAGAGACTCTGGGTTTGACACTTACACCACCACCCCCCCCCCCCAAAAAAAAAAGGAATCTGAGGTTGATTTCTCTATTTGAAAGATGTTTCTTATTTTCTTGCAATTTGTATTATTTCTCCTAATATCTGTACACTGCTATAAGTCTCATCTTTGTTCCTCTCTGGGTAATATGTATTATGTCTTTAGCTATTCTTAAGACTTTCCTTTTAATCCAAGTGCACTGGTACATTCCTATAATCTCAACAAGATTGAGAGGTTGAGGCAGGAAGATCACAAGTTCAAGGACAGCCTCAGAAACCTAATGAGACTCTATATCAAAATTTTAAAGGGACTGGGAATGTAACTCAATGGTAAAATGCCTTGCGTTCAATCCCCAGTACAGAAACAAGGGATTTTCCTTTTGTCATTAGCTTTAAGGAATTGTAATGTGGCTTTCTATAAGTTTTCTCATGTTTCATGTGCTTAGGTTTTGCTAAATGTGTGTGAGTTCATCAAATTTATTCCTTCATTATTTTTATCTTTTTTCTTTCCTTTGGGGACTCCAATTAGACATATAATAGGCTCTTTTTCTGTCCTACAACATAGTTAAATGATTTTCGTTTTTTTCCGCCTTTTTTCTGCCATTCCTTTTGTATAATTTGTCTTATTATGTCATGTCCACTAATCTTTTCCATTAAATAATCTTCAGTTTATCCTATCTGCTATGTTCTAAATCTCAGATATTGTAGTTTCCATTTCTGGAAGTTCAACATGAATCTTTTTTGTATTTTCTAGGTCTCTAATTAACATTCTCAAACATTATTTTCTTGAACATAAAAAATACAATTTAATAACTTTTGATATCCTTGTTTACTAATTCTTTTATTGTGTCACCTCTTGGTTAGTTTCAACTAAGTTTTTTTTTTTTTTTAACTCATTATGAGCATAGTGCCCAGCTTCTTTGCATGCCTAGTAATATTTTTTACTGGATGCCAGAAATTGAAAATTTTATCTTGGTGCTAAATATTTTAATATTTCTATAAGATTTTATTGACTTTTATGGAAGATGGTTGTTTTTTGGAAATAGTTTGGTTCTCTCAGGTCTCGAGCTTAAACTTTTATAGATAGGGGTTGTCCTCAGGCTAATTTTCTCCTACTAGTATGACAAAACTTTTGTGAGAATCCCATGTCCTGTAAATTCTTTGGTTGGTGAGACTATGTTATTTGTTAATGTCAAACCTAATTGATCTAGGACATCTCATCCTCATAAATTTATAGGAAGATGATCCAATACATATGGCTGTATAGTTCCTTCACATCCTTCAGGATCCTTCCAATCTAATACCATTGCACTTCTATGGGGATTAGTCGCCACTCCTAGGCCTCGAAGTGTTTGAGTGGCTTGTTGTAATGGCCAATGTTTTGGCCATTCTTGATGAGAGATAATGCCGCAGTCTGGCTGGGCACAATTCAGGAGCCACTTGTGAAAAGAAACTAACTTTATTTTTAGAACCACACACGCCAAACAAAACAGCTCCTCAGGAAAAAACCCTCAGAGCCCAACTGCCACCACCGGCTTCCCACAAGCCACACACCCCAACCCAGCCTCTTCCTCCCACAATCCTCCTGCTCTTGAGGCCGATTGGCTGGGTCGCATGGGCGGAGCCAAAAAAGTCCCCCAGTGAGCAGCTCCGTGGTCTGAAAGGGCAGGGAAACAGCCCAGTGAGCATCACCGCAGAGGAGCCAATCAGCTAGATGTTGATAGATATTGCTGGGGCCGCTGTGAGCCAATCATCAGCTGGTAGTCTGAAAGGGCAGGGAAACAGCTCAATGAGCATCTCCACAGAGGAGCCTATCAGCTAGGTGTTGCTGGGGCCGCTGTGAGCCAATCATCAGCTGGCAGTCTGAAAGTTTGCTGGAGCCCCTTCAGCTGTGGCTCTCAACAGTTGGTGAGACTAGACATTATTCCTGGCTGATGCAGAGACCGCTCTTCCTGATCTTGTCGGTGGTTCAGTCTCTAGTCTCTGATAGTTTCTTCATATCCATGCACTGTTCACTGCCAGGTAAATACTTAAGAGGAACTATCTGTAGATTCTCAGAGCTCTTTTTCTATACAGCTTTCTTGTTTTAAATACTCTGCCACGGGGCTGGGGATGTGGCTCAAGCCGTAGTGCGCTCGCCTGGCATGCGTGTGGCCTGGGTTCGATCCGCAACACCACATACAAACAAAGATGTTGTGTCCACCGAAAACTAAAAAAAAAATAAATATTTAAATAAATAAATAAATAAATACTCTGCCACATGAACTGTAGCCACCTTGGTTTCTACTTCTAGTAGTAGCTCCTTAACTCAGGGAATTTGACATAGCCTGTCTTAAATTCCTCTTCCCTGCACCACAGCCTGGAAATTTTCCAGGAAATAAACTGGGGTAATCATAGAGTTCACCTGGTTTACTTCTTGTGTCCCAGGAATCAATATCCTTCATTGCTTGATGTCCAGTAATTTTACACCATTGTCTCATGAAAGTGTGTGTGTGCCCACTGACATTAGGAAACCACTACATAGTAAAGAATGGAGTGTTGGTGTGTGATGTGCTAAACAGAAGAAAACCCAAAATCCTACAGTGTGCCATGTTACCACCAACAAGAATCGGCCTTCCTTAGCTTCCTTGGCCCTTGACGCTTGTTCTTTCTCTTTCTAGTTATACAGTAAATGTCAAACTCACAGTATATTCAACCACTAATGACAAAATAGACTTGGTTACAGCCTTGTTCAAAAGGCCTTATCTCCTACTGTATATGCTTAGTTATTTATCTGTTTCAGGTAATTTATTTTTGGAAAGATATCTAGAAAATGGGATATGTACAATCCTCAGTGACCAAATGGCAATATCTGATTGCCTGGAATATTATTTAGAAGGCATTTAGCAGGATCCAGGTAATAATTTGCTAAAAAATCTTTACATTGCTGGATTTGAAATTATTTTAAAGAGTTTTGGAGATACACAGAATATGTTGATGTATATGTTTTTACTGTTAGTCGTCTTTTCATCACTGTGATGAAAAACCTGAGAACTACTTAAAGGAGGAAAGATTTATTTTTGGCTTATGGTTTCAATCCTTGGTCACCTAGCTCCATTGCTTTAGGCCTGCTCTATGGCAAGAGGAAACTGCTCATCTCATGGCAGCCAGAAAGCAGAGAGAACATAGCTGGGGGCAAGAAATATCCTTTGAGGCATGTCCCCAGTGACCAACCTCCTCCATATGGGCCCTACCACCTAATAGCCCATTCAGTTGTGAACTCATCAGTGGGTCAGTCCATTGATGAGGTCAGAGCCTTAATGATCCAGTCACTTCCCCCAAAGCCCCACCTCTGACCATGGATGCATTAGGAACCAAACCTTCAACACATGACACTTTAGAGGACATTACAGATCCAAACCACACACTGACCTTAAAACACGGTCATACTATATTGATAAATTTTCAAAGAAAAAAACATTGCATATATGTATTGTTTCTGTATTGTATCAGGATCTTTTTTTTTTTTTTTTTTTTTTTGTGGTTTAAAGAACAGACCCTAGACTTGGATGAGGGACCAAGGGCATACTTTTGATATGTGGTAATTATTGGTTTATATCTCTGAAGGGGGAGCTTTTGACATTTTGAGAAATATAATTCATGGTTAGTTGGAAAATTCCCACACATCACAAGTTATTGGCTATTTGTCACCCTCCTCCCTACTAATTCACAGTAGCTGTCCACCATCATTTTGATAACCAATAATACCTCTATCCTCATTTCCAAATGCTTCTGGGGCATAATTAGAGAACCAATACAGTCTCCTCATAACAGGTTCTTTTTCTTCTTCAACATCTTATTATGAAAAATTTCAAAGAATAAAAGTTAAAAGAACAGTAGAATAACTACTTATATAACTGTTACCCAAACTCAGAAATTAAAATCTTGTCAAATTTGCTTTATCCACTTACATGTGTTTATATTTCTTATTTTGCTGAAACATTGGAAAGCAAGTTGTCAACTTCATTATATTCCATATATGAATCTACTTAAATTCCTACAGAATTATATTATTACACATCTTAGAACACAAATAACAAAAAGCCCTCAACATCATCTTAAAATACAACCTGTATTTAAAAATTCCCAATAATCAATCATAACTTCTTTTCTCACAACCTAATCAAAACTTAAATTTTTGATTTTGTTATTTTTTTCTCTTAATTTAGAATATCCTCATTTTAAAAAATCTTCACATTAAATTTTTTTAAGACATTCTATAGTTGGAGTAAATTCTTATGGTATTATTTAATATGTTCTATCCCTCGAATTTCTTGTAAAGTGATACTTGATCTAAAAGTCTTGGTTGGATTCCATTTTTTAGCAAAAAATGTATCAGATAATGTCAAGGCAGTTAATGGAAGTTGCTCCATTATTAATGGTATATATCAATCATGGAGTTGAGAGTCTTCTACTATATATTGTGGATTGCAGGAAAAGTGTTCACATTGTTATAGCTTTAGCACTAACACAGAGATTGGTCTATGAAAAGTACTCATAAACATTTGCTGAGTCAATAAGTAAATGATTAACATAAACTGATGTTAATTAATAGACAAAAATAATGAAAAGTTGGATTTGACACATAAGTTATAGAATAAGACTTGGATATAAATCCAGCTAAGGAAAAAGTTTTGAGCATTTATTTATAGTTTTAAGTCATGTTTTATTATGAACATATAATTTTCTGCTTATCCTTATTATTATGCCAGTCTTCATAAACATTTATCCTGCTATCATCTGTTTGCAAAAAGTGAAATGGCTATAAAACATACCTCACACACAAAGAACACAGTTGGCGGACCAAACTATCTTGTTGGAACAGAATATCTTGGAAAAATACAATGTTATTATCAAGAAAACATAATAATAATATGTATTGGTTTTCTATTTCAGTTTAATATATTTGTGTGTGTGTATGTGTGTGTGTGTGTGTGTGTGTGTGTGTGTGTACACATGACTATGCACAGGGATGGGATTGTGTCTCTTTAAGCATAGAGAAAAAGTTTTAATTGCTTGTCAGACTTTTAGCTAAGAGCAAGTGGAGGAAAAATCTTGAAAATATGTCATGGCAAAGGGACACAAATATCACTAGTTATGTACTGTAAATACAAAACAAGTTTTATTAGAATAAACTTATAGGCAAAGAAGAGTATATGCCATCCTCCCAAATTCTCTTCACATACAAAAGTAAACTTAAGTCTGGTATAAATGGTTTATATGCACCACCACAAGGGCTCTGATAGAGGGGCTCTACCCCATAACATTCTCCCCATTTAAACAGGAATAGGACAGGGAGCATTATATAGTTAAATATGTAACTATTCCATTGTGACATAGTTACATACACGGTAACTATATAACAATAAAAGAGACTACCTCAGATCAGCCTGTCTAAAGGAATAGGAAACAGTTCCCAAGACCTCTTTATTTGTCTTAACAGCAAACAGTGGTTACTACTAGGATCATGAGTGGGGTAGCAAGGAACCAACTGATTTTTACCTTAGGCATTTTTTAATTGTCTTTAATTTATTCCAGCTCTCATGTATTACTTAGTAACATAAAAATCTATAAAGACTTTTTATTTTTTTAATTATTTTTTATTTTATTTTATTTTTTTATTCATTTTTTTTATTGGTTGTTCAAAATATTACAAAGCTCTTGACATCTCATATTACATATAATAGATTCAAGTGGATTATGAACTCCCATTTTTACCCCAAATACAGATTGCAGAATCACATCAGTTACACATCCACATTTTTACCTAATGCCCTATTAGTAACTGTTGTATTCTGCTACCTTTCCTATCTTCTACTATCCCCCTCCCCTCCCCTCCCCTCCCATCTTCTCTCTCTACCCCATCTACTGTAATTCATTTCCCTCCTTGTTTATTTTCCCCTTCCCCTCACAACTTCTTATATGTAATTTTGTATAACATTGAGGGTCTCCCTCCATTTCCATGCAATTTCCCTTTTCTCTCCCTTTCCCTCCCACCTCATGTCTCTGATTAATGTTAATCTTTTCTTCCTGTTCTTCCTCCCTGCTCTGTTCTTAGTTGCTCTCATTATATCAAAGAAGACATTTGGTATTTGTTTTTTAGGGATTGGCTAACTTCACTAAGCATAATCTGCTCTAATGCCATCCATTTCCCTGCAAATTCTATGATTTTGTCATTTTTTAGCGCTGCATAATACTCCATGATGTATAAATGCCACATTTTTTTTTTATCCATTCATCTATTGAGGGGCATCTGGGTTGGTTCCACAGTCTAGCAATTGTGAATTGTGCTGCTATGAACATCGATGTGGCAGTATCTCTGTAGTATGCTCCTTTAAGGTCTTCAGGGAATAGACCGAGAAGGGCAATAGCTGGGTCAAATGGTGGTTCCATTCCCAGCTTTCCCAGGAATCTCCATACTGCTTTTCAAATTGGCAGCACCAGTTTGCAGTCCCACCAGCAATGTACCAGAGTACCCTTTTCCCCACATCCTCGCCAGCACTTGTTGTTGTTTGACTTCATAATGGCTGCCAATCTTACTGGAGTGAGATGGTATCTTAGGGTGGTTTTGATTTGCATTTCTCTGACTGCTAAAGATGGTGAGCATTTTTTCATGTACTTGTTGATTGATTGTATGTCCTCCTCTGAGAAGTGTCTGTTCAGGTCCTTGGCCCATTTATTGATTGGGTTATTTGTTATATACTTTTTAAAGGCATAGATTTGCTGATCAACACACTAAGTCATAATAGGTATAAACTAAATATTGATTCTTCAGGTGTGGATCTATCCCATCCATGAAACTTAGGTAGTGATATAAAAATTATGAAAATAAGCCTAGCACAGTGGTGCTCGCCTGTCATCCCAGTAGCTCAGTAGGCTGAGACTGGACAATTGCGAGTTCATAGCCAGCCTCAGCAACAGTGAGGCACTAAGCAACTCATTGAGACTCTGTCTCTGAATAAAATACAAAGTAGAGCTGGGGATGTGACTCAGTGGTTGAGTGCCCTGAGTTTAATCCCCAGTACCAAAAAGAAAAAAACTGATTATGAAAATAATTAGCAAAAAACTATTTTAAAGTATACCTAAAAACAAAAATAACATTCTAGCAATATTCTTTATTGCCCAGAATTTCAATGCCAAGGAGTATATGTATGCATATACATAGATACCCACATATACATCCATAAATATGCTTATGATACATGTATGGAGTATTTAAAATAATATACGACCAAAAATAGATATTGATTATCACTGTGGAGAAGGCACTTAAGTTCAAGGATGTTTATGAGATGAATTTCTGTTCACATTCCCTCTGTGTGGTGTGTACAAGAAGCTTTCTCTCCTTCACTCCCTTTCTGACCCATCTCCTTCTGTGCATTTCATTATCCAGAGAAAGCATATTAAAGGAATGTAGAAGTGTTCCAGATTGTCAGAAAAGGAATTTCCTATAGGAAAAATTCAGAAGCATCTAAAAACAAAATATGCACTTAAGATGTATAACTAAGAAATAAACAGAAGGGTAGTATCTAATGTATGCTTGGTGACAGAGGAGCATTTCTGCTTGGTAGAGTCTTTGTAATATTTGCCACTGGGTTTTAGTAAATACCAGTGACACTGGGATATATTTCTACAAAGTAAGTACCTGGAGAAAGAAAACATTTGCCTCTCTGTCCTTTGGGTTACCTGACCCCCTCTAACAACCTCTAAGAGTATTCTGCTAGCATTATGCAACCCCACCTCAGCTTATTTATTTGTTTGTTTGTTTGTTTGTTTAGACTAGGCTCTGCTATGTTATGTAAGCTGGGCCACCTTGACCTTCTAAGTTGCTGGGATTGTAGGAATGGATCAGCATGCCCACCTCACTTCAAAATTTTGAGACACAGGATATAGGCAGTTTACTGGGGATTAAATGCAGGGGTGTTTCATCACTGAACCACATCCTCACTCTATACTTTTGAGACAGGGTCTTCCTAAGTTGCTGTAGCTGGCCTCAAACTTGTGATCCTCCTGTCGTAGTCTCGTGAGTTGCTGGAATTACATTCACCATTATGCCTGGCTCCCCTTGGCACTTTAAAGAGGGAGGTTGACCTATCTACCACATAGCCCTAAAAGAACTAATCTCATTAAACATCAGAGTCAGCCTTCCCACAATGTTTTCAAGATTCTGTTGATGTGGAAGAGGGGCAATATTTTATATACCAAGTGGAAAATTGCAGGATGCTACAATTGAACTGTGATACAATGCTTTATTGTCACCTTTTTAAAAAAATTTTGTACAGCTTTTTTTCTTGGTGGTGATTTTTATCATATATTGAACAACTGTTTTCTATACTTTTTTCTAACACAAACTTTCTGTTTCCAAATCACATTGTAATTTTTTTATACATTTTAAAGGACAAGTAGACTAGCTATGAAGGACTTGCCTTATTCAAAACTCAATTGAAGTAACTGTATGAAAAATAGAGACCAAAATTGTTCATGTGTAGACTTGACCAAAAGCAACTATAAAGCACATCCTGTCCTCATAGAAGAGAGGAAAATAGTATCATTTATGGTTCCCTTTACTTCCCAAAATGTTTATAATAAAAATAATTTAATAAATCACATTGGCTTTTATTTTACCAGTAGAATATAAGAGTTTTAAAAGAACATTTAGATGATGAACTACACTGTCTGAATTTTTTTTTTAATTTAGCAAGTGAAGTTTACTTCATCAATCCAGAAAGTCTTTCTCCTACTCATCTCTCCTATGTACTGTCATGACTTATTATTTTTAAAGGTCCATTACCTACCAGATCCTATCCACATTATTTGCATGGTGTAGAAAGCCAGATTGATGCTTACTTACTTCTCATTCTTGTCTTCCGTCACCTTCCCTTTCCCCAAGTTTTCACTTGTATTCCCCTATACCCCAAGTAATGTGTCCTTTCCTCCTGCTGTACCACTTAGTTATCCTGGTTCTTATCAATCTCCTGTGTTAACTATTTTTCTTTATTTCTTCCTCATACCCATCCCCAAGGTACTGGGAATTAAACTCAGGGATGTGTTACCACTGAGCTACATCCCCAGCCTTTTTAGTTTTTTTTTTTATTTTGAGACAGCATCTCACTAAGATGCTGAGACTAGTCTCAAACTTGTAGTCCTCCTGCCTCAGCCTACCAAATTGCTGGAATTATAGACATACACCACCATATCCAGCTTCACTTCTTGTTCTTTCATTGTTCTGTACATTTTGACTTGCCCCAGAATTCAGTCTTAGTAGTGTTCTTAACTGCATGATATTTCACCTTCTTCCATGGATTCAGCTATCATCTACAAATATACCTTGTTATAGCTTTTCTTTTTTTATAGTAAGATATGTATGTAGTAAGTACATATGTAATCAAAGAGTCTGAAAGAAGTATTCAGCAAAGATCAAGTCTTCCATATGGTCTTCCGAACATGCTTGCAATTCATCTCCTTTATTTGTACTGATTTGGAACAATCTCTCATTGTCTTTCACCTGGATAATTTTGTAATTCCTTGATGGGCATTACTCTCTATTCCTTTTTTTTTTTTTTTTTTTTTGGTATCGGAGATTGAACCTTTACCACTAAGGAGCCCTTTACCACTAAGCTAAACTGTTAACTTACCTTTGTCCAATATTTTATTATTTTTCGGTTGCTGGACATAGTATTGATAAAATAAGTGTAATATTTTCTTCATAAACCTGGAAGTTTTTTAAGAAAATAGTAGTTTCACAACTGGAAAAAAATAATGCTTATTAGTACCATTTACAAATTTGAATCATCTTTGTACTCGGATCTTCTAAATTTGTGTGTGTGTGTGTGTATGTGTGTGTGTGTGAGTGAGAGAGAGAGAGAGAGAGAGAGAGAGAGAGAGAGAGAGAGAGACTTAAGACTCAGAGAACCTCACTATTTCGTTCTTTATCTGGAGAAGTGTTTAACTCTCATCTTCACAAAAAGGTACCCCTCTAATTTCATACTGATTCCTTTTTAAAAATAAATCTTATTTTATTAAGCTTGATGTTTTTTGAAGGTCTCATATCCATTTGTTAATATTTTTATTACTTAGTTATATATAGACATATTATTTTCTTTATGTTTGTGTCTGTGTATGTGTGTGTTGCAGGGGATTGAACCCAGCACCTTACGCATTGCTAGATAAGCGCTCTACCACAGAGCCACACCCCAGCCCAGACAATACTTAAGGAGCTCTAATAAAGAGCAAGATACTGGGCTGGGGATGTGGCTCAAGCGGTAGCGCGCTCCCCTGCCATGCGTGGGGCCCGGGTTTGATCCTCAGTACCACATACAAACAAAGATGTTGTGTCCGCCAAAAGCTAAAAAATAAATATTAAAAAAAAATTCTCACTCTCTCTCTCTCTCTCTTTAAAAAAAAAAAAGAGCAAGATACTTATTCCATGGAATTATAGTTATGAAGCATAATTTGTCACATTTCTTCATTATATTCACATGTACACACATGGATGTGCCTTTAATCCATATTCTTAATTTGGGGCAGTAGGGCAGAGAGATTCCTGTCTCTTCACATTTTGTACTTACTTAATACTGCTTTCTTTTCTGTTATTGAGAGGCAGTAACAAATATTGACATGATTCTACAGCTAGACTCACTAGTTTTATATCTTGGTTCTAACAATTACCAGATAGCTAGTAATACTTGAATAAGTTGCTTAACTTCTTTATGCCTCAGTGTTCTTCTTTGTAAAATATTTATTAAATTCCAAATAAGACAAATTTTACCAAGATATTTCCTGATCAGGTGAATAAAGTACTTTTATTTTTTAATACAGATTGATTTCTTACTTCTAAATAAGGGAAAAAAATAGAAAAAGCAAGACAGATAAGAAAAAGCAGTTTTTAAAACAGGCAAAGATAATCTGAAAAGGCCATTTACTATATGATCTCAACTCTGTGATGTTATGGAAAAGGTAAAACTATGGAGATGGTGAAAACTTGCCAAAAGTTAGGGGGAAAGGAATGGTGAATAGGTAGAGCACAGGGGATTTTTAGGGCACTAAAACTATTCTGTATGTTGTAATAATAGTGATACATGTCATTATATTTTCATCTTAAGCCCAAAGAATATACAAAACTAAGAGTGAACCCTAATTCAGAGTGCAATTTAGTTGATAATGATGTGTCAATTTAGAAAGGTTTACTTTCGGCTCAGTCTTGCTAAGAATCACTCCTGTAAAGTAAAATCTATCTGGGCACAGTGATGTGTGCCTGTAGTTTCAGCTACTCAAGAGGCTAAAGTAAGGGGATCACTTGAGCCCAGGAGTTCAAGGCCAGCTTGAGGGCAACCTAGCAAGACTCCTCAGAAAATATATAAAGTAAAATCCATTTTTAAAAAGAGACAAAGAAGGATGAGATGGCAAATGGAATCTGAGGGCCAAGGATTGAAAACAACTGAAAGAAAAGGAAAGGTGGAAGGGGATATCAGTGATTCATTTTCAGTTTAGGCAGTCATGGCTACCTTTTGTCACTTGTGCAGTTTGACGATCCTTGCAGCTAGTTTCCTCCAATACCCTCTAGAAAGTACCTTTTCTAGAGAAAAATTATAACCTAATTTTTTTTTTAGTTGTTGATGGACCTTCGTTTTATTTATTTATATGCGGTGCTAAGATGAAACCCAGTGCCTCACACATGCTAGGCAAGTACTCCGCCACTGAGCCACAACCCCAGCCCCGTAACTTCATGTTTTAACTTAGTTTACATAAATTACTTATTTGTACTTTTAAGGAATTTTGGAGACAGTTTTACCTGTATGTCTGAATGCAAGTTTAATGTGGTACTTCATTCCCCGTAAGCTTAGCATTCTCATGCTGTAGATGTACAAGATATAACTAGATATAAGTGGCTGATTAAATTGGTGATATATGGCAAGGTTTCATGAAGAGGACTTAAAGTGAAAAGGTTGTTGGAACAAATAAGATTCATGGGGATTGTGTAACATAATCAGAACATAGTACCATTTATTTGTATTTTTAACAAGTACAAATTATTGGTAGGTGTGATGGTTCATGCCTGTAATCCCAGTGACTTGGGAAGCTGAGACAGGATCACAAGTTCAAGGTCAGCCTGGGCAACCTAGGAAGGCCCTGTTTCAATATTTAAGAATTTAAGTTCAAATTATTATTAACTGTTGTCACTGTCTCTTATTTTTTGAGGCTGTGCTGATATGGATTATATAAAAAGTAACTTTTATTTTAATAATAATGAACATGTATTTATCTACAACATGAGTGGCTAACTTGTTACAGAATATTCACTGTCCTTATAGTAACAGGTCTGTGTATAACCTTACCAATGCTAAAATCAAGAATTCTTTGCTGTGATTCATTCTGAGAAAAATTCAGTTATCATGAATCTAGGATTATAGGTTAGAATTTGTTCTTTAAGCCTTGCTTTTATAAAAAGGTTAAAATATTAGGTTCTGTGGCAGGTGGGAGGGGGGTATCAAATGTCAACCATCACTGAATTGGAGAAAACAGTGACTTATTTAAAATTATTTTCTGTTTACATATCAAATAAGGCAATTGTTGAATCTTTTTACTTAACTGGTTGTGCCTTGATAACTCCTAAGTGATTATAAATTTTTTCATTAAGAGCTGTTTGCAGTTATTCAAATTCTTCACACTCATACCCCAAAATCAGCATTTTATACTGTTGAACAACTTCAAAGTGAATTTTTTACCCAGCACACTGGCACTTGCCTGTAATTCCAGTGACTTGGGAGGCTGAGCAGGAGGATCCTAAATTCAAAGCCAACCTCAGCAAGTTAGCAAGGCCGCAAGCAACTTAGCAAGACCCCGTCTCAAAATAAAAAATAAAAAGGGTTGGGGATGCGGCTCAATAGTAAAGTTCCCCTGGGTTCAATCCCCAGTACCATAAAATAAAATAAAATTAATTTCTCAGTAGTAGCCTTGTAAGAGAAAAATAGAAATTCTAACACTTGAACTCAAAAATTCTGTTCTCAATCTCCTGTCTTTCCAGCCCTCCCAGGCCTTTCATTCTCATTAATCTGTATTTCATTTGGACTCATTGTGAGTCACAGTCTCATAAACTCTTTGTGTTTTTTAGTCTATCATGCCTGTCCTTGTTCCGCTCTTCTTCCTATCACCCTTGGACCTTATCAGCCATCTGAATACTACAGTTTGCAAGTACTCTAGATGGCCTTGTTGCCAATTCATCCATCAGGCATTGTGGGAGACCAACCTTACACCTGACTGAGTCACATTCCCCAGCTGGGTGCTGAGGCACTCAGTGTCTCGTGCATGGTTGTGTCTTGCTACAGCCCCTGGGTGAAGCTATGCTCACCTGTTCCTTTGTAATATAACCCCTTGCCCTGTTTAGGATAGAATCTTCCGTGGAAGTGCCTGTGTGTATCCCCTTCTCTTACCCTTGGGTGTGGCCTACCCAGGTGTCAGTCAACCTGCTGTCAGTGGACATCATGAAGATAGACTCAGTCCCCTGAAACCTGACCCCTTGCCTCATTTGAATAGCTTCTCCTCAATAAAAGGGGTCAGCGCGTGTGTGTGCTCTCTCTCTCTCTCTCTCTCTCTCTCTTTCTGCGGACCCTTAAGGTCAGAGGAGCCGTCACAGCTACCCCAAAGAAAAAGGTATTTGTGTCTCTTGTGTGGTTATTTCATGCAGCCCAGTTAGCCCAGTTTAACTGGAGTGACCCCTGAGCCTTTTAGTCGTGAGAACAGAAACCTGGCAAGGCATTTTTGACAATCCTCACCTTTAGCATAGTATCTCACAATCTATTAGGTACCCTATAAATATTTCATAGAAGGAGGGAGAGAAAAAGTCTTTTGTTTTCACTATAATATCCTGAAAAAAATCTTGTTGAAATCTGTTATTTTTGCTGCTTGGAAGCATTACAAACCCATGGTGCTGAACATAACCAGGCCCTCACTACTGTTGCCCAGTGTTTTTAGTTTTCTGTTTCTATGCTATTTCCCATTATTTTCATTGTAGATCTCATCTATTCTCCAAAACCATCAATTTTGTCATCTTCCTACTTTCCTTACCACATTTGGGTTATCTAAACTGATTTGTTTGAATCCCTTTTACAAATGATTTTTTAGTTATCTTCACTTATTATCTTTCCCTTTTTATCCCTTTATCAAGTATCTTGTGTGTTTGTATGTGCTTTAAATATTTCTTCTGCAATTATCCGTGCCCTTCCTTGTGGTCACTAATAACTTCCTAATTGCCAATGTTATTGATGTTCATCCAGTTTGATCTACATATAACATAAACATTGTATACATTCTAGGAATGTTTTCCTTTTTGCTTTACAACCCTATTCCCCTGGCTTTCATCCTATAGCCCAGATGGTTCTTTAGTCTACTTAGCTTTATCTGTCTTCACGTTCATCTAAACCTTAAATATAGGTGTCCTCACACACCTGCACTGTGCTCTATTCATGCACCTCAGCAGTGATTCTAAAATGTTAATGAGCATAAAAATCTACCAAGGTTCTTGTCTAAAATGTAAGTTTCTAGCCAGACACAGTGGTATAATCCCAGTTACTTCAGAGGCTGTGGCAGGAAGATCACAAGCTCAAAGCAACTTAGCGAGAACCTGTCTCAAAAATAAAAAGGTCTGGGGATGTAACTTGGTGGTAGAGCACTCTGGGTCAATCCCTACTACTGCAAAAACTTAAAAAAGAAAAAAAAAATTAAAGTAGGTTTCTAGATGCACCTATTGTAATTAATAGGTATAGAAAGAAGCCCAGGAATCTGTTTGGGGGCGGGGCAGGGAGGCAGGATCGAACTCAGGGGGCCTCACACATGCTAGGCAAGCATTCTACCACTGAGCTACATCGCTGGCCCAGGAATCTGCATCCATTAACTCTAAGTAAAAGTGATGCAAGGGTACACTTTGAAATAATTATACTCTGTATTACCATCTACTTCCATGACTTCAATCATCTCTTCCATGCTGGTTACTCTCAAATATGTTAGCATTCTCCTCCTGTGAGTTTCCCCTTCTAACCTATTCATACTTTGAGAATCCCAGGACCAGAGCAGTGCTGATAATCAACTAGCATGCACTTGCTTTTTGTTTTTAAAATAATAAAAGACTTGCAAAACAATAAACAGCTGCTTCCCTAAGTGCCAGAGTATCATTGTATCACCACAATCCTGTCTATACTGGCCCCTTTCCTATTTCCTGAGATCACAGGTATAACCACCAGGAGGATATACCTAGCACAATGGAGTTTCTCCAGGATTGTGTTTGTGTGTATGTGTGTGTGTGGTACTGAGGATTGAACCAGGAGGCACTGTACAATGAACCAGATCCTCAACCCTTTTTATTTTTTAATTTTGAAACATAGTCTCATTAAGTTGTTGAGGCTGGCTTCAAATTTATAATCCTCCTGCCTCAGCCTCCTGAGTTTCTGGGATTACAGGGATGCGCCAGTGTGCCTGGCTCTCCTAGATCTTTATTGGTTTGAACTGTATCAGCTACATCTTACCTTCATTAAAGATGATGGTGTCGGACTGGGCACAATGATGCATACCTGTAATCCCAGCAGCTCCAGAGGCTGAGGCAGGAAGATTGCAAGTTCAAAGCCAGCCTCAGCAACTTAACAAGGCCCTAAACAACTTTCGATCTTGTGTCGAAATAAATAATATATAAAAAAGGCTGGGTATGTGACTTAGTGGTTAAAGACCCCTGGGTTCAATCCCTTGGTACCAAAATAAAAGGTGATAGTGTCATTAGCCATATTGGTACATGGGAAAAGGAACTGTTTTTAATGGTTAAGATGATAATTTCAGGATGTAAAATGGTTTATCTACAAAAATAGTTGCGTGGAAGGGCCTACAGCAAGTACAAGATCAGTAGAGCTATATTCTCCAAATTGGGCTGATTATCAGAATAGAGATCCAATCCTGAGAAATTCTGACTTAGTTAGGACTAAGGTGGAGACTCATAAATCATTATTTTTCAACATTTTTCCAAGTGATGGAGAACACAGAGAAGTAGTACCAACATGTGTCCTCATATTGAATGCCAAGCAGGTATTTTACATTCATAGCATGATCACCAAGATTAAGCAAGGGTGTGTGGGTGGTTTTGTATAATCTATCTCTACTACTAGAACATATCATTTGTATAAAGTTTTATACACAGAAATCAACTCAGTGTTAAATTCCTTCAACAGGAATGCACTTTATCCCCAGCAAGAAAGAACCACATTCCCAAGGGTTTCTGTGAAACTAAACTCCACATTTAGGAAAAATGTAAAAAAAAAAAAAAAAGTTGTCAACTTTAGGTATTTTTAAATTATAAGAGAAAAATAATTTCAGATTGTTATCTAAGAATAATTTAAATTAGTATTTGTATCAAAAAATATATAATTATGTTTCAATCAGGTGCTACTTTCCTCTGAATCATACATATAAGTTATTGAAACAAAAGAGGAATAACAATTCTATAAAATATTAAAATATTATGTCGTGGGTTAATCCTGAGTCATTTATTACGTACATAATTCCTGAGTCATTAATTACAAAAGCTTTCCTATAAGGAACAGATTACTAACAACAGGTAAAGTGAGCGATTGTGAAACTTTTTGAATACTAATTGTAGTTACAGAAAAACTTGTTTTTTGTTTATTTTTAGTTTGGGGGTTTTTGATTTGGTTTTTGTTTTTTGGTACTAGAAATTGAATCCAGGGGTGCTTTACCGCCAAGCCATAACCCCAGTTTATTTTATTTTTTGCTTTGAGACAGAGTTGTACTAAGTTGCTAAAGTTGGCTTTGAACTTGTAATCCTCCTACGTCAGTCTGCTGAGTTGCTGGGATTCTAGGCATGTGCCACATACCTGGCTTGTTATAGAAAAGACTTTGTAAGATTATGTTGGAGGAACTGAATGAAATTGTGTTATTTTTATTTCAAAAATAAAAATTATCACTTTTAATTGAGAGACATGTTCTTTTTTCCCAAATAATGAAAACCATGGAGAAGGGAGGGAGAAAGAGAGATACCAGGGGATTTTAAAAGCCTACAAACAGGTTTATAAAGAAATATACCCTTAAGAGTGACAACACATTGTAGTTTTTGTTATCCAGAGATCGAGGAAGTCCTAGCTTGTATATTAGACACCTTGGAAGTAAGGCTTTAAGCCCTTAAGTTTGTTTGTAACATTAAAGCCAAATATATGTAATTGCTGTCATGAAAAAATGAATTAAGATATATAAGACTGACTGCTTTTATGAGATATTGTTTGTGTATCTGAAGTTAGATTGGATGTTTTAAATAGCTCCTTCTAGGCCACAGTTAACCACAGTTAGTAAATGCTCTTAGTTCTTCCCTGCCACCCGTACCCCCACTCCATCCCACGTGCACACATGGACTATTCTGCACTTTGAAACACAAAGCAACTTGTCAGTTCAGTTTATTCAGTTAGGGTCAGTTCTGTGAAAACAAAGTCAAGGCAATTGTTTGATTTAATTGACTAGAGAAACTGGTTACACAGGTTAATAGAACTTAGTCCAACTGCATATTTGAAGTTCATAAAGTAACTTAGTAGAATAATAAGATTCCAGGGGACATTGTAGTAGATTTTAAAGAATGATTACCAAAGCAAAGAAAAAGTACACTAAAATCCAAGTTATAGAAAATACTTTGTGTTTTTTTTTTTCTTTATGGGTCTGCTTTAACTATAATGAATAGTGTCCAAAAATAGAAATCCTTCTGTATGTTATTCATCTCCTTTTCTTTGAAGAATTCTTTCCTGGACTATAGTTAACATAACCACAAGAAAATTTCCTAATATTTTTTTTAATATTTTAGATAAATAATTTAAATTCTTTAATAAAATAGCCCACAAACTATAAGCAGACATTCTTTAGTCAGTCCCTTCTTGGCCTCACTTTCCTTCTTTCCCACCTGGACCTCACGGTTTTCAGTTTAAGGATGTCCTCACTTCTGCTAGTGATTCTTCCCACCTTCCACTGTGTCTTCCACAAGACACAGTGGAAGACACAGTGGAAGGTGTGTCCCTGTTTCCTGCTTTATTATCTCCTGGGCACTAATTGTCTTATTAAAATGAGTAAAGAACGTTGAAATGCTAAAATAAATGTTTAGGACTCAATTTTTTAGAAGTATATAGATTTCATAAGTGTAATTGATTTGAGGGGAAAATAAAGATCATTTCTTGTCTCAGAAGAACAGCAAATCTTCAACCTTAGTTAATTCGTTGGTGATTAGAAAGGAAAGGGGGGATTTAAAACATATAAAAAAGACTAAAAATTTACTGTCAAAGTCAGAATAGTTAGGAATGTTATAATATTATTCTGTGTATAATAAAATTCACCCCACTCTATCCCCTTACTCTCATAATAAATTTCCACCAGTTTTGTCATGATTGTTCAGTTTTTCATATTCAACTTTAGAATACTTTTTCCAAAGACTTATAATGGTGCTATGCATGGTGTACATGCCTATAATCCGAGCTACTTGGGAGGCTGAGGCAGAAAGATCACCTGAGCCTAGAAGTCTGAAATCAACCTGGGCAACATAGGAAGATCCTGTCTCAGGGTTGCGGGGGAGGCTCATTGTGTACCAAAATAAGGGCCTAGTCACATTGAGACGCTTACCATGTTGTGGGGTTTTGGGGTTTTGGGTGATTTTGTCTCGTTTGTTTCATGGTGCTAGGGATCAAACCCAAGCCTCAAGCATGCTAAGCAAGTGCTCTACCACTGAGGAACAACAACCTCAGCCTGGTGTTGTTCAGCTCTTTAGTTATATACATTTTACATTTGCTTGAGGAAAAAAGAAAAACAAAAAATGAGCAAAACAAAAAAGAGAGTTGTTATAACATTATTTAACCAGTCAGACATTGATAATATGCTATATATGCATTGCTGTAAGCAGCATAATTAAACTATGATACATGGGCTTGTTAGACAGTTTTGTAACCATTAAAAATAAAAATTCAAGTTCTTCACCAACCTGGAAAAATTATTCTGATAAAGGTTATATGATTTTAGGAAATGAAATTATGTTATATGTATGTATGAATGCATCACAGTATATCCTACTATTATATACAGTTATAAAGCACCAATTAAATTAATTTAGTCACATAGGGTGGTACACAACTGTAATCCTAACAGCTCAGAAGGCTGAAGCCAGAGAATCAAAAGTTAGAAACCAGCCTCAGCAACCTAGTGAGATCCTAAGCAATTTAGCGAGACCCTGTCTCAAAATAAAAAGGGTTCGGAATGTGGCTCAGTGGTTAAGCACCTTTGGGTCAATCCTTAATACCAAAAATTAAAAATAATAAAAAAGGTCAGCAGCTCAGGAGATGTGAGATAGGAAGATCACAAGTTTGAAGTCAGCTTCAATAATTTAGCGAGGCCCTAAGCGACTCAGTGAGACCCCTGACTCAAAATACAAAATAGGGAATGTGGCTCAGTGGTTATATGCCTCTGAGTACAATCCCTGGTACCCCCCAAAAAATAAAAAGAATTGTGGATGTAGCTTAGTAGTTAAGCACCCTTGAGTTCAATCCCCAGTACCAAAAAACTTAAATTTTTTTTTAAAGGTGGGGTATGTTGCTCAATAGTAAGTACACCCAGACTCAATTCCCAGAACCACCCCCCCACAAAAAAAATTACTTTAAAAAAGTCACACAACTTGAGCTGGGGATGTGGCTCAAGTGGTAGCGCGCTTGCCTAGCATACGTGCGGCCCGGGTTCGATCCTCAGCACCACATACAAACAAAGATGTTGTGTCCACCGAAAATTAAAAAAATAAATAAATATTAAAAATTCTCTCTCTTCTCTCTCTCTCTTTAAAAAAAAGTCACACAACTAAAAAAAATATGAAAATATAAGATTGTACATAGTACACTAGAAATGAACACTTGGAAAAATAAACTAAAGAAAACAATTCCATTTACAGATAACATCAATGAGAATAAAATACTTAGGAATAAATTTAACCAAATAGGCAAAAGATATCTCATGTTCATGGACTAGAAGATTTCCTGTTGTTAAGAGAAAAATACCACCCAAAATAATCTACAGATTAAATATACCTATGATCCCAGCAAGTTGGGAAGCTGAGGCAAGAGGAACACAAGTTTAAAGTCAAGACAGCAACTTAGTGAGATCCTATCCCATCCTAAAATTCCTATGAAGCGTTAAGGGAGGGACCTCTAATAGCCAAAACACTCTTGATTAGGAAAAATAAAGATGGAGAGCTCATTTCCAGATATTAAAACTTACTACAAAGTTACAGTAATCAAAATTGGGTGCTGCTGGCATAAAGATAGACACCTAAACCAATGGAATAGAAATGAGAGCCAGAAATAAAGACATATACATGTGATGTGGTCAGTAGTTTTTTACAAAGTTCCCAAGACCCTTTAGTATGGAAAAGACAGTTTTTTCAACAAATGGAGCAGATAAAGCTGAGTATCTACATTAAAAAGAATGAAGTTGGACCCTGACCTTATACCATATACAAAAACTAAAAGTAAATCAAAGACCTAAATTTCAAAGCAAAGATATAAAACTTTCATAGAAGAAAACATCAGAGAAAATCTTTATAAGCTTGTGTTTGGTGATCATTTCATCAAAAAGACAGACCAAAGAAATAGAAACAAATTAGAGTTGCATTAAATCTTATGCTTCAAAAGGCATAATCAGGAAAGTGTAAAGACAATACACAAATGGGAGAAAAATATTTGCAAATTACATATCTCATAAGTTTATTATTTGGAATATTTAAAAAACTTCTAGGAATGGTGGCACATGCCCATAATCCCAGCAGCTCGGGAGGCTGAGGCAAGAAGATCGAAAGTTCAAAGCCAATCTCAGCAGCTTGATGAGGTCCTAAGCAACTTAGCAAGACCCTATCTCAAAATAAAACATCCTGGGGATATGGCTCAGTGGTTAAAAAAAAAAAAAGGTTTAGTATGCTACATTTGTACAAGGACACTTTGAATGAATTTAGTTTATCTGATTTTCTAAAGTCTAATTAAACTTTTGTTTCTTTAGCTTGACAGAGCCAATTCGATGTTAAACCAGACGCAACAACCTTACAGATACCTCATTGAATCAGTACGTCAGAGAGATTCCAAGATTGATTCATTGATGAAGTGTATAGCACAACTTGAGAAAGATGTCAGGTAAACCATCTACAAATTTTTTTGTTTGAATAATGACATTATAAACATAATACTGTTGTAGATGATTTTGGATTGTAAATTGTGAAAATAAATTTATATGATGAAAGTAGTCTTAAATGAGAATTCAATTCTTCTCTTAAGAAAACTTGATCACATCACATCAGGTATTTATATTCTACCTGATGATAGTAAATTTTAGCAAGGAAATAACAGTGCTACACTTACTAACAAAACACTCCACCTGTGCTGGGATTGTAGCTCAGTGGTAGAGCACTTGCCTAGAACATGTGAGGCACTAAGTTGGATCCTGAGCACCACATAAAAGGATGGATGGGGCTGGGATTGTGGCTCAGTAGTAGAGTGCTCGCCTAGCACGGGCAGGACCCAGATTCGATCCTCAGCACCACATAAAAATAAAGGCATTGTGTTGTGTCCATCTACACCTAAAAAATAAATATTTTTTAAAAAAGGGATAGATGGATAGATGGATAGATAGATTGTGTCCATCTACAAAAAATAAAAATAAACTTAAAAAAACATTCCATTCTTTCTAGGGACACAGAAGCTGTCCTGTAGTTGTTTTCTTAGAGTTGTCTAATGGGATGTGGATTGGCCAAAAAGACTATAACCAGATGCCATTTATGGAGTTAAAATGACTTTTTAAATAAATAATGTGTACACATTTACTTAAATTCATATTGACTTTGCCAAGGAATTTTTAGGCTTTTCTTCCCCTGGCCCTTTACGTGGAATAACCTATGAATTACCTACATGTACATAAATTAATTCCTTTCACTACCTTAGTTTGAAATTTGTTTGCCTATTGAGACCTTATCCAAATGATTTGCTCCATTCAAATTCTTTGCCTTCATCTATATGATAATTTCAAAAACAGAAATAAAAGAATAATACTGCGTATTAAGTAAGAGGTTTTAAGAGCCTGGCACAGTAGCACACACCTGCAGCTCAGGAAGCTGAGGCAGAAGGATCACAAGTTCATAGCCAGCTTTAGGAAATTAGTGATGCCCTAAGCAACTCGGTAAGACCCTATTTCTAAATAAATTCCAAGGGCTGGAAATGTGGCTCAGTGGTTCAATTTGGGTTCAATTTCCAATACTGGGTTCAATTTCCAGTACCAAAAAGAAAGAAAAAGGTTTTAACTCATGAATGGTTAGTTAGTTGGCTTGGTTTTTAAATTTTAAGATTAGTGCAATAATTTAAATTTTTCTGGATAAATTATTAACCCATCCTAAGTGTGAAAACAGAGCATTAAATAGGAATTGAAATTGTTGAATTAAAAATTGGAAAACATTAAGGAGAAAATAGTTATTAAATCCATGTTTCCTAAGGCATACAACCAAAAATATTAAACAACTCATAATTAACTCCAAAGTATGTGTTCTTTTTGATGAATCAGAATGATTATTGTCTGATTTTTACCCCACCAAGTTAATTAGTCCATAACTATACTCCTGTTTTTAATTTTTGATAATGTGATAAAAAAATTTAAAATCTCATTTATGCTTTAAACATCAAAATATTCACACCTCTAATCCCAGCTACTCAAAGAGATTGAGGCAGGAGGGCTGCAAATCAGAGACCAAACTGAGCAACTTAGAGACCCTCTTTCAAAATACAAAAAAAGGTCTCTATAGGTTTAATGCAATGCCAATCAAAATCCCAAGGGCATTTCTTGTAGAAATAGATAAAGCAATTATGAAATTCATATGGAAAAACAAAAGACCCAGAATAGCAAAAGCAATTCTAAGCAGGAAGTGTGAGTCAGGCGGTATAGCGATACCAGATTTCAAACTATACTACAGAGCAGTAGTAACAAAAACAGCATGGTACTGGTACCAAAACAGGTGGGTGGACCAACGGTACAGAATAGAGGACACAGAAACCAATCCACAAAATTACAACTTTCTTATATTTGATAAAGGGGCTAAAAGCATGCAATGGAGGAAGGATAGTATCTTCAACAAATGGTGCTGGGAAAACTGGAAATCCATATGCAACAAAATGAAACTGAATCCCTTTCTCTCACCATGCACAAAAGTTAACTCAAAATGGATCAAAGAGCTTGATATCAAATCAGAGACTCTGCGCCTGATAGAAGAAAAAGTTGGCTCCGATCTACATATTGTTGGGTCAGGCTCCAAATTCCTTAATAGGACGCCCATAGCACAAGAGTTAATAACTAGAATCAACAAATGGGACTTACTCAAACTAAAAAGTTTTTTCTCAGCAAGAGAAACAATAAGAGAGGTAAATAGGGCGCCTACATCATGGGAACAAATTTTTACTCCTCACACTTCAGATAGAGCCCTAATATCCAGAGTATACAAAGAACTCAAAAAATTAGACAATAAGAAAACAAATAACCCAATCAATAAATGGGCCAAAGACCTGATCAGACACTTCTCAGAGGAGGACATACAATCAATCAACAAGTACATGAAAAAATGCTCACCATCTCTAGCAGTCAGAGAAATGCAAACCAAAACCACCCTAAGATACCATCTCACTCCAGTAAGATTGGCAGCCATTATGAAGTCAAACAACAACAAGTGCTGGCGAGGATGTGGGGAAAAGGGTACTCTTGTACATTGCTGGTGGGACTGCAAATTGGTGCAGCCAATTTGGAAAGCAGTATGGAGATTCCTTGGAAAGCTGGGAATGGAACCACCATTTGACCCAGCTATTGCCCTTCTCAGACTATTCCCTGAAGACCTTAAAAGAGCGTACTACAGGGATACTGCCACATCGATGTTCATAGCAGCACAATTCACAATAGCTAGACTGTGGAACCAACCCAGATGCCCTTCAATAGATGAATGGATAAAAAAAAAAATGTGGCATTTATACACAATGGAGTATTACGCCGCACTAAAAAATGACAAAATCATGGAATTTGCAGGGAAATGGATGGCATTAGAGCAGATTATGGTAAGTGAAGCTAGGCAATCCCTAAAAAACAAATGCCAAATGTCTTCTTTGATATAATGAGAGCAACTAAGAACAGAGCAGGAAGGAAGAGCAGGAGGAAAATATTAACATTAAACAGAGACATGAGGTGGGAGGGAAAGGGAGAGAAAAGGGAAATTGCATGGAAATGGAAGGAGACTCTCATTGTTATACAAAATTACATATAAGAGTATGTGAGGGGAATGGGAAGAAAAAAAGCAAGGAGAGAAATGAATTACAGTAGATGAGGTAGAGAGAGAAGAAGGGAGGGGAGGGGGGATAGTGGAGGATAGGAAAGGTAGCAGAATACAACAGTCACTAATATGGCATCATGTAAAAATGTGGATGTGTAACCGATGTGATTCTGCAATCTGTATTTGGGGTAAAAATGGGAGTTCATAACCCACTTGAATCTAATATATGAAATATGATATGTCAAGAGCTTTGTAATGTTTTGAACAACCAATAAAAAAAAAAAGCCACAAGGATATAGCTTAGTAGAACAGTGACCCTGGGTTCAATCCCCAGTATAATAATAATGATGATGATAATAAATGACAATAATTAATTAATTATGCTATTAGCAGCTATTGGGGACTACAGAAATTGTTTTTCATCATCTACTCAGCACTTGGTTTTCTTAGGGAAACTGAGGAAGAAGTCTCCGATACAATTTCTTTTTTTTTTTAATTGTTCTTTTTTTTTAGTTTTAAATGAACACAATATCTTTTTACATTTATGTGATGGCTGAGGATCGAACTCAGTGCCTCAAGTATGCTGCATGCTAGGCGAGTGCTTTACCACTGAGCCACAACCCCAGCTCCTCCAATACAATTTCCTCTTCCTATGTTGTATATTTATTATATTTGAAATTATTTGTAATATTTGTATCTTACCTTTATAATCATTAAGAGGATATATATAAAGAGCTGGAAAATTACCCCTTTTACAGATACTTTCAAATAAATGTACTTGAATACTTATTAAGAATGAAATGGCTAAAAATGTTTAATATGGAGAAAAATAACTAAAAGAAAAAATTAGAAAGAGGAACATATTCAACCCTAGAGAAATTAGACAACTTGCCCTCTAACTATAGCTTTGTGGTAGAGCCAAAATTTAAATCCATGTCTGTCTGATTTCTAATTCTATATTCTGAACTATTATGTCACACTGCCTCCCTATGATCTATTCTGAATAATAGATAATTTTCATTAATTAATATAATTAAGGAAGAAAAGCAAAAAAATAGCATAAAATTGGGTTTTGAAAAAATAGTAGGGCTTCGTGCTGGTAATTGTTGAAGTTAGATGACTGACAGACATGTGGGGGTTTGTTTTATTTTGTCTCTTAAAATACTCTATAATAAATTTGTTTTTGTTTAAAAAAGAAAAGATTCCTGCAAGTCTGAGTCCAGCCTCAGCCGTTTAGTGAGGCCCTAGCAACTCAGTGAGATCTTGTCAAAAATAAAATATAAAAAGGGACCCTCTACCAGTGTAGCTAATTGGTAGCCCCTGGGTTAAATCCAAAAGAAAAGATTTCAAAAGGGAAGGCAGGCCTTATAGACTGGTTACATGAACTCAAATCTAGCCCAATACTTAGCATTGAATTGAAGCAAGTAAGTGAAACTCTCTAAACCTCCGTTGTCATATAGAACTTTCTGCAATAATAAAAATATTCCATATCTGCACTCTCTAGTACGTTAGGCACTTGCCACATGTATTCAATGTTCATTTGAAATGAAGGTAGTATTACTGAGGGACTAAATTTTTTATTTTAATTAAATTAATTTTCATTTTAGTTGCTTCTGTGGCTAATGGCTGTGGTATTGATTGAACAGCATAGCCAGCCAGTTTCCACATCTGTGAATGAACCCATTGTTAAAAGAACCTAATTCTGGGGCTAGAGTTGTAGCTCAGTGGTTGAGCGCTTGCCTGGCATGCGTGAGGCACTGGGTTCAATCCTCAGCACCACATAAAAAATAAATAAAAATAAAAGATATAAAAGCACCTAATTCATATGATTGTTCTGAGATTTATAGTTTATTATTTTTATAATAGATGTAGTTTAATGCCTAAATATTATAAATATTCAGTAAACATTTGCTTTTATTAGTATTTATCTTACCTTTTAAATATGTATATGTTAAGCCAAATGCAGTGATACACATCTGTGATCCCAGCTTCTCCAGAGGCTGAGACAGAGGGTCCCAAATGCCATCTTGGGCAACTTAGATAGACCCTGTCTCAAAATAAAAAAAGACTGGGTATGTAGAGGTCAGTGGTAGAGCGCTTCTTTAGCATATGCAAGGCACTGGATCTAATCCCCAGCACCATAAAAGAGAAATTATATTTCTCAAAATATATTGAAATTAGTTAAAAAAAATCAAGACTTCCTTTTAATAGCAACTGTAATCATTAAAGTTATGCCAATTATAGAATTAACTAGCAAAAAATTTTAGCAAAACATCTGAGTGTTTTAACACTGTTTTATAAATTTATCATATCATAATTTCTTAGATCCTGAATAGATATTTCACAGGATATGAAAGCTTGCTCTCAATGGAAGAACTAGCTTCTTATTTGAAAAAGCAACTCTAGTTGTACCCTGGTTACATAAATGAAGTGATGTGATATGATGATGGCATAAAAGTGACAGCTCAGTCAACAAGTTGAATCTAGTAAGCTGGATCACTGTACTTACAATTCTGTAAACCCTCAATTTTTCACCCTACTTTGAGCCAATGGCATTTCAAGTCCTACAGTAGATTTATCCTGGGTTTTGAATACACATCAACCTGGCTTCTTCTCTTATGGTGAATGTATCTATAAAATTATTCCCCAATGATTCAAATTGTCAAGATCATTGTAATGTCATGTGTAGCTAATTAAAAAAATAATAATAAATATATAGGTATATAGATAGATAGATTATAATGTGAACTTCAAGGGATGGTTGAGAAAATTAAACACACTAACACATGTAAAGCTTCTAGCCAGGGCCTGCCAGGTGGCACACTTGTAATTTCAGCAATTTAGGAGGCTGAGGCAGGAGGATTGCAAGGTTTAGGCCAGTCTCAGCAATTTATCAAGGCCCTGTCTCAACATAAAAAAGGACTAAGGATATAGTTCAGTGATATCGCACCCTGGGTTCAATTCCCAGTATCAAAAAAAAAAAAAAAAAAAACCTTCTGGCACATGTGAGAAATTCGGTAAATGTAACTTCCACTCCCTTTTTCCTTTACTAACTCAAAAATTTAAGCAGTAGATGGTTCATCCGGAAAGATTAGTAAATTGTTATGTTTTTGAAAATGCCTGTTCTTTTTTGGTGGGTGTTGATTTTAATTGTAAAGAGTATTTACATCAAATGATTATTAAAAATGTTTTTCTAGCTTATAAATAAGATTTCTTCTTTTTTTTTTTTTTTTTTTTTTTTTTTTTGGTACCAGGGATTGAACTCAACCACTGAGCCACATCCCCAGCCCTTTTTTGTATTTTATTTAGAGACAGGTCTCACTGAGTTGCTTAAGACCTTGCAAAATTGCTGAGGCTGGCTTTGAACTCATAATTCTCCTGTCTCAGCCTCCCCAGCCACTGGGATTACAGGCATGTGCCAGCATAAATAAGAATTGTTTTAAAGAACAAAATAATTTTGTGCTTTCCTTAGAAAATTAAATGATACCTCCATATCATACTCACCCCTTGCACATCTAGCTATTCATACAATATATATTCAATTTCTAAAAAGGTTAAAGCAAAAATACAGTGTAACAAAATCACTAAAAATGTGTTAAAAGCTTATATTTGAGATGTCACTGCTAACTGCTTCAAGTCCCCTATCACTAAAGTATTTACCAACCTAAAAGTAGAACTGTTAACTCTCCTCTACCAAACTGCAAGAGACAGCCTGGGCAATATAGTTTTTTCTCTACTAAAGAACCAAAGAAGGGGCTGGGGATGTGGCTCAAGCGGTAGCGCACTCGCCTGGCATGCGTGCGGCCCGGGTTCGATCCTCAGCACCACATACAAAACAAAGATGTTGTGTCCGCCGATAACTAAAAAATAAATATGAAAAACTCTCTCTCTCCCTCTCTCTTTAAAAAAAAAAAAAAAACCAAAGAAAGCATTCAAAGAGAATAATTAGCATAATTTTCTTTCCCTGGTGTCAGATCTCAGTTTATTCTTAACTAGTAACTGAAGAAGAAAAGACTTCTCTTACATGGCTAAGCCAGAGTATAATGATCCAGGAAGTTAAGGAACAATATATCAGGAATATGTTTTCATATAGCAGGTAAAACAGCCATAAACATGAATTTCTAAGTAATAATTAACAGTGAATTTAACAATTATGGCTGTAATATACCATTCGAGATAGATGTGCTTATAAGGAGATTTGTAGTTGCTTTATGAGTCACGCATAGAAGCTTTGTATTCTTAAAGGTAAGTTTCCACGGTTATGAAATATGTCTTACAGAGACTAAACTTCTGTTGAGTAATTACATATATACTAGCAGAATAGTGAATATGATCATGTCAAAGTTTTAGAGACTCCCATGTTGAAGGTAGTCTCTTATGACTTGAGTGTATTATAATGAAGAAAAGACTTTGAAAATATATATCCATATCTTCTAATCACAGAAATGTTGTCCATGGAGTTCATACTATTTGTGATAAGCCAGTGTCTTTCAGATACAACACAGTTGCTCTGTAAAACCATTTGTCTGCCTGCCTTTTATTTCATGTTGTGTGTTTGGTTTGCTATTTAATCATAGAATATTTACTTTATTCTTAAAAAGACTATATATAAAATATTTCTAAAGAATTATCCAGTCAAAATCCTTTAATTACTGCAAACTGTTCATTCCCTTTACACTACTTTTTATTTAATGGGCCTGTTGGCATTTGAGACTGTTTTGTACGCACTGCACATAGGCTATGTTTATATATTGTGTATTTGTGCATACTTACATATGAACATACAAACATCTGTTTCTTGAAAATTCCTAGTCCTGTTTACTGGAGTTTACTTCAATTTTGAAGAATATTTTATTTTCAAAGTGATTCCAGCTAGAGAGAGATAATTTTAGAGTTTAAGAAACACCTGATCCTTACCCTGTTTGGGGGACTATGGCAGAGCATGACACTCAGTTTCCTTTATACCATTTTGTTCTTTCAACTCCTCAGCCCAGTAGGATCTCTGGCGCCTAACTCCGAAAGTCAGTTTGTTTTTCTGCTCAGCTGCTTACCTTTATTGGCGTTTAATTACTGTTTTCCTGTGATGCCTGTTTTTCATCTAAATTAGTAATACTGTATAGCATTTATGTTGAGTTTTATGAGTTCAACACTTTATATAATCATACATTAGATAATTCACATATCCCTCTGGCATATCTGAATATTTTCCATTACTACAGATGTGAAAGCTGAGGTTCAATGGAGCAGTGTATATTGTGCTTTGTACTACATAGTTGAGTCAGGGACTTAGTTGGAAACACAAGTCAGAATTGCATCTAGTCTTTCTTTTAGAGGATACTCCAAATACTTCCTAGGGGAAAGTTCTCAATTACTAGGAAGGAGGAGTATGTGTACTTTTCCTTCTTAAATCCTTGGAATTACCAGTTCTTCTAGAATATGTACTCCTTGTATTAAAAAAGCTTTGGAGGCTGAGAATGTAGCTCAGTGGTGGAGTGCTTGCCTAGCATGCATGAGGCCCTGGGTTCAATCCCTGGTACCATATTTAAAAAAAAAAAAAAAAAAAAAACTTCTGCCTAATAGTTTAAAAATTGTCAGCATAGCCAGGTGCAGTGGCACTCACCTGTAATCCCAGCGGCTTGGGAGGCTGAGACAGGAAAATTGTGAATTCAAAGCCAGTCTCAGCAACTGCAAGAAACTAAGCAACTCAGTGAGACCCTGTCTCTAAATAAAATACAAAATAGGGCTGGGGATGTGGCTCAGTGGTCTAGTGCCCCTGAGTTTAATCCCCAGTACCAAAAAAAAAAAAAAAAAAGCTTTCCATTTTCTTAAAGTATAGCATAAAGATGTTTTATATATTTAGCAAAACAATTCTCATTAATTTTACCCTTGTAAATTTTGTCTGAACATTTGAGGAATTGTTACTATGGTTTATTATTGCTTTTCTTAATTCTTGTGAGTACTGATTGAGTAAATTTATTCTGATGGCATTAGAAGAATATTTCACTTAATTGTTCTAATTTCTGTCTGTTGAATAGTAAAACTACAGACAATAAAAAGCAGGTCCCAAATATTTCTCTTTTAAAATATTAGTATGTCCTTATAATTAGGCCCATAGATACCTTCTCACCTTCTTCTGTCAGAAAATTGGTCACATCAAGGGAAACATTCACAGTGCAGACTTAGAAACTTAAAATTGAACTAAGAATTTAGAGACAAAAATTATTTTCCCAAGTGTATCACAAACTAATTCATTTACCTAACTCAGTTATTTCTGGTAATTTAGTGTACAGTAAATTTAAAAATACTACTTTTAGTTTTTAAGTATAAATATTTTAATATGACCTCCTATATTTTGTGTTTTAATGTTTTACACTTACATAATTTCTTTTTATCTTTAGTCTTACTTTCTTTTTACATTTTATGAATAAATAGTCAAATGTAAAACACTGATTTTATGCTTAGGTAGGCAAGAAAGTGTTCGTAGAAAGCCTCTCATTTTCTTTTTTTTTTTTTTTTTTTTAAATTTTGTTTCACATTTATAGAAACTGTGAAAAACACCGACATTTTCCCATGTTACAGCACAACATTTCAACGGAATATTTCTTGCCATAAATAAGATCTTACTGATTTGTATAACTGAAATTAAACAGTTTTTGTTCTTAAAGTTAAAATAAAAATGACTTAAATGATTGTTGAAAGAGTCTTCTGCTTGGTATCATGGTGCACACCTGTAATCCTAGCGACTTGGAGGCCAAGGTAGGAGGATCACATGTTCAAAACCAGTTTCAGCAACTTAGCAAGACCCTAAGCAACTTAGCAAGACCCTGTCTCAAAATAAAAAGGGCTATGCAATCCGGATACCAAAAAAAGAACTTTTGACAAAATGACTAGGCTAATCATTAAATTAAGCATTAAAATGACAGGTCTGATATCTTTATTAACTACAAATTGAATTTATCTTTTAAGTCAAACCAACTTGACATCAAATTTAATTTATCTTTAAGATTTATGTTTACTATTTTGCTATTTAATATTTGTTAACTAAATTTACACCAGTATGATCACTTATTAAAACTTTGGATTGTTTCTTTTTTCTAGCAACTTAAATAAAGAAAAGTCAGCTTTACTACAGATGAAGAATCAAATGGCACTAGATTTAGAACAACTTCTAAATCATCGTGAGGTACTTTTTCCATCTTATAATAATTTTTACCATTTTAAGCATTTTCAGAATCCATGTTGGGTTAGGATTATTGGATCCCAGTTGCCTCTGTTCATTAACAACTTCTCATGTTTGCATCTCACTGTGATCTGGCCCTTTTCACTCAACTTGTGATATATTTTATTCTTAGAGTCAATTCTTATTTCTGGAATGCCCTTTCTCTTGTTGACCAGTATTGATTTGTTCACATTTTCATCACTGAATTTCCACATTATTTATTCATTATCTATTTTATCTCTTTCTGCCATGAGACAATAAATTTCTTTAGTGTGCCTCTGTCTATGTATCAATGGACTCCCAGTTCCTAATATACAATATTTGTATTGAGCTTTAAAGTTCATGCAGTTCTTTTATTTTATTTCATTTGTTCCTTAACAGAAATCTTTTAAAATAATTATCCCCATTTTGTAGAAAGAAAAATGAGTTTTAAGTGGCTTGCCAAATGCTAGTTAATACCCAAGATACATGCCCAGTTTTGTTTTGTTTTTTAGTCTTATTTATTAAGGTATAATATACAAACAGTAAGATTCACTCATTTTGGCATAGATTTCTGGTTTTTCTGACGAACGTACAATCTGTAACTACTACCACAGTCAATATACTGAATAATTTCACTACCCCAAAAAGTCTCCCATGCACCCTGTAGTTGATCCCCTGCCAAAACAACCACTAATCTATTTTCTACAGTTTTATCTTTCACATTATGTCATAAAAATAAAAATTGTCAATATGTAGCCTTTTTTAAATATATTTTTTATTTGTAGATAGACACATTACCTTTATTTTATTTGTTTTATTTTTATATGGTGCCAGGGATCGAACCCAGCGCCTCACGCATGCTAGGCAAGTGCTCTACCACTGAGCCACAACTCCAGCCCCAATATGTAGCCTTTTGAGTCTGGCTTTTTTCAGTTACTGAATGGGATAGTTCATTTTATAGGCCTCCCACAGTTTGTTGGTCTGTTCACTAGTTGATAGATATTTAAGTCATTTCCATTTTCAGATGTATACAAATAAAATAATATGGTATATTAATATTATAATTATTGATTTATTATATTAATATTTTGATGTAATATATTATGAAATTATAAATAAAGCAGTTTAATTTAATCTATGACTAAAATAGCTGTATATAGATTTTTGTGTAAACCTAAGTTTTCATTTCTCCGGGTACATACCCTGGGACACAAACTGAATAAATGGTAATTAAAGTGAATGTTTATAAGAAACTGCAAGACTTTTCCAAAATTAGTGGGGTTTTTTGTTTGTTTGGTATAGGAGATTGAAACCAAAGGTGCTTAACCACTGAACCACATCCCCCGCCCTTTTAATTTTTTATATAGAGACAGGGTGTCACAGAGTTGCTTAGGACCTTGCTAAGTGGCTAAGGCTGGCCTTGAGCTTGTGATCTTCCTCCTGCCTCAGCCTCCTGGGTTGCTGGGATTACAGGAATGTGCCACCACACCCTGCAAAATGAGTATACTTTTGCATTTCTACCTGCAATGAATGAGAGTTCTAGTAACTATGCATCCTAGACAGCATTTGGTATTGTTAAGCCTACTTTATAATCCAAAGCATTTTTACCACTGGCCTATCTAATGCCTTGTTTTAGCTATCTTTATCATTTTGGTATCCTAAAAGAGAAATATACATTCAAAGCAGATCAGTGACTCAAGAGTATCCTAAAAACATTGTTTCCTAGTCTGGAAAAGGTATACCAGCCATTTAGGAAGAAGTTACTATAAATATATTTTGAGAAAGATATATTAAGAACTATTACTGGAAGCAGTTTTAAGGTACATATCTTAGAAATGGTGTCAGAGGAATTGAAGGATTGTCTCAATCTTAGAAATGACTTCATTTGTTTGTTTTGTACTGAGGATTGAACCTGGGGTGCTTTGCCACTGAACTACATCCCATCCCCAGTCTTTTTCTTTTCTTTTCCCCCACTTATTCCTAGAATTCTGCCTTCAAATCATTGTTTTTCTGCTGTGAAAGCCTGATTGATTCATTATGTGGAATTTTCACATGCTTTTGAAGTTGAATATTTAACAGAGTATAATAATTACTGATGTCTAGTCAGTCATATCAACAACATTTTTTTCCATAAAGCTGTATAACAGTTTCTTTCTTTCTTTCTTTCTTCCTCTTTCTTTCTTTCTTTCTTTAGAGTGGTGGTTCTCATTTGATTTTAAAGAAATATGCTACACACTGCATATAAGCAATTTTAATTCATATATTTTATGTCATATTTGCAATCACTTGAAATGCGTCCAAATAATAACTGAAAAGTTTTACTTATGCATTTCCTGCTACTGCAAGGCATCAGTGAAATTTGTATGGGTGCGTATCTAATTAAATAATTATCAGGAAGTTTTTATGTATTTGACAGTATATCTTCACTTGGAAATTATAGTTAATAATCTAATGTTGGGCTCTTCATAATACCAGCCATCTAAAGAAAAGCAGTGTTTTGTTTTTTTTTTTAAGCAAAGTAAAAATTAAAGCTTAGTAAAGAAAATCAGACCCAAGTTTGTTATCTTTTTCTAAGAACCATGAAATACCAACATGCATAGTGTGTTAAGATGCAAAGGTCTATGCAGGCTGGTTATATGGAAAGATTACCACTGTTGACCCCACTGTTGGCCATTCACTTGATCATTTGCCCAACAAAACAAAGGGTCTACATAGGATTTGTTTATTCATTTCATGAATGTTGATTTATTCACTTATGAATATTTATGGTCTTGAAGTTCACATGCTCAGAATAACCAATAGATAAGGGTCAGATAAGAATAATTGAGGGCCCAGGGCATACACTTTCAATTCTAGTAACTCTGGGGGCTGAAGAAAGAGGATTGCTAATTCAAGGCCAGCCTCAGCAATTACTGAGGCCCTGTCTCAGAATAAAATTTAAAAGGACTAGAAATATGGATCAGTGTGGTGCTCCTCAGCACCACAAGTAAATAAGTAAATAACCGATTTTTTTTTTCTATGCTAGGGATCAAACCCAGAGTCTAGAGCATGCTGGGCAAATACTCTATTACTGAACTAAGCCCTAACCCCTCTTCCCTCTAACGCTTGATAAATATTTTTTTGAAAGTGAAAATCAGAACCATTACTAGAGTGAGTCAAGTAAGGCACCTAGAGCACACAATGTTAAGGTGACGCCATTCTCAGGGCTGTGCCAAGTGCAGGGTCAACACCCAAGAGCCACTGCCTCTTGACAGTTTGTACCCAAGGCTACTGGTTTGCAACACACTAATCAAGGCCCTGGAAAAATTACCTAATTTAAGTCATAGTTTTAATCAATAAAATTTCAACAATTAGCAATTTAAAAAGAGAACAAATGAACATTTTAAAGTTTCTCATTTTGTTAAAGAGTTCTAGCTTAACTTTTCAGCAGTTACTTAGTTATGATGAGGCCGTTCATGTTCCTGTAATGTGAATGAGATCACCAACTCAGTTGGTGAAAATGAAATTAAATGAAAAAAAGAAAACGGGTAGAACAATTTTTTTTCTTTGGTACTGGGGATTGAACCCAGGGGCATTAACCACTAAACCACATCCCAGCCCTTTTTAATATTTTATTTAGAGACAGAGTCTTGCTAAATTGCTTATGGCCTCACTAAATTGCTAAGGCTGGCTTTGAACTTGCTATTCTCCTGCCTCGATCTGTCAGGATTACAGACATGTACCACTGTGCCCAGCCAAGTAGGACAATTCTAAACAAAAAATTCTAAAACATTTGGAACCTGCCCACAAAGAGTTTATACTTTCTATATTAGTATTAGCTCAAAAATATTGACTTAAAAGTATCTATTCCCATGCTGAGAGTTAAGTTGTATTCTAAAGATTTTCAAAACTGCATATTGGCTTCCAATGCTATAAGTTTTTAGTATTTATATATTCAGGAAATAGTTCCATATATTTGTAATTATAAGTTATGTGTTAGGTGATTTTTAGCCTTAACTTTTCTTTACAAAAATATTAGTCTAATATTATGTTTTTTAATAGTTTTTAAATGATATAAAAATACAAAGAGAAAGTAGGTATGAAAAAATAGCATTTTAGGTTGTCTTTTTGGAGTACAAAGTTCAGCTGCCTTCAATATGTTAAGTTAAAGGATTTGCTTAAACCGGACAATGAAGCACGCCTATAATCTCAGCAGTTTGGGAGGCTGAAGAATCATGAGTTCAAAGCCAGCCTCAGCAATTTAGCAAGACCCTCAGCAACTAAGCCACAAAGTAAAATATAAATAAAATATTTAAAAGGGCTGGGAATGTGGCTCAATGATTAAGAGTTCCTGGGTTTAATCCCTGGACCACAAAAAAAAAAAAAAAAAAGGATTTGCACTATAAAATGCTAACTTAAAATTTCTATCATAAATTGAGGGTTGGGCTGGGGATGTGGCTCAAGCGGTAGTGCGCTCGCCTGGCGTGCGTGCGGCCCGGGTTCGATCCTCAGCACCACATACAAACAAAGATGTTGTGCCTGCCGAGAACTAAAAAATAAATATTAAAATTCTCTCTTTCTTTCTCTCTCTCTACCTCTCTCTCTCTTTAATAAATAAATAAATAAATAAATAAATAAATAAATAAATTGCGGGTCTGGGGTTGTGGCTCAGTGGGAGAGCACTTGTCTAGCATGTGTGAGGCAGTGGGTTCAATTCTTAGCACCACATGTAAATAAATAAAATAAAGGTCTATTGAAAACTAAAAAATATTTTTAAAAATTTTTTTTCTATCGTAAATTGAATTTGAGTTCTCTTCTAAATTCAAGGGTTTTTGGAGAGAGGGTTAGGTTTTTGTTGTTTGCTTCGGTTTTGTTTTGTTTTGTTTTGAGGTCTATATTGCCCAGGCTGGCCTTAAATTCATAAACTCAGGTGATCCTCCCACCTCAGCCTCAGAGTAGTTAGGACTACAGGTATTAAGCCACTGTGTCTGGCTTAAATTCTCCAGATTTTGTCCCCTTATTCAGTGAAACCACAAATCAGAGTGGAGAAAGCTGGGGGTGTGACTGTGGTAGAGCACCTGCCTAGCATGCAAGAAGTTCTGTCCTGAATGAGCACCACCAATAAAAAAGAAATTCTCTTTGTCTCAGATATTCCGCCTGGGGAGAAAAGACAAGATCACTCTCTTCATAAAATTCCTTCCATTAATGCACAATTTATTATCATGCCTTCAGCTTTTACAGAAAGAAGATCAAAACAAAGTCTGGTGTGATTTCTCTTTGTTTTGTAAAAGTACTTAAGGCAGTCTACTGAATACTTCCACATATATTATCTAATTTAATCTTTACTACAGTCCACTGGTAAATACCACTGTCCCCTCCACCGCCTGGTTACAGATGAAACTGATGCTGATAAGAGTTCAACCATGATTACACACTGTCAAAATTAGAAGTAAATCCATTTTTTTTTCCCCAGGGGAGAAAAAAGTCTTTCTCCTTAGTTCTGTTTAGACATCAGATTTCAGGAAGAGTTATTGCTTGCATGAGTTCCAGGAAAGTTTTTGCCTCTGTAGATGAAGTTATATCTTTATTTTTGTCAAAAAATGAAAACTTTATAATTTAATATGTTTCCTTTTTGTCTTAGTTGCCAGAAAACTCAAAGCTGAATGCCTTATCCAGGTGTTATCATCTGTTTTTCCCATGTTTTACTTTTGATTCCTTAGAATAACTTTTTTTTGTTTTCTTCAGGTAGGTCATATCTGTTTTATACTTAAATGTCTTCAAGGTACTAAGAGTAAGACCTAGTGTAAATAAAATATTAGCCTAAATAATCAGGTTTAACAAAAAGAGGTAAAAGGAAAACGAACAACTCATGATCTCACTCTTAGTAAACAGTAAAAATTGAAGACATTTAGTTTAAAAGATTTTGAGTATAAGAAATGTACTCTCTTGGAGTGGAATTTTTCTTGAGATTATCTCTCAGGAATCTTAATTAATTACCTTTAGTTTTCATACACTCATATTTGCCTTAAATTATATAAGAGTTCCTGATCACCGGTGAACTTCTAACTCTGCTTTTTTCTGGGTGGAGCGGGGGTGGTTTGTTGTTTGTGGTGCTGGGGATGGAACCCAGGCCTCACCAGTGCTCCCATGCTTGGCAGGTGTACTATCACGAGCAGTACCGAGCTATACTCCCTAGTCCCTAATACTGCTTTTCTTTATATGTATTTGGTCATATTTTCTCAGAAATAAATTTTTGAGAGTAGGAAAAGTATCTTGTTTGTTTGTTTGTTTGTTTCTTACCAGGGATTGGACCCAGGGGCATTTAACCACTGAGCCACGCCTATACCCCTTTTCATTTTTTTATATTTTGAGATAAGATCTCACTAAGTTGCTTAGTGTCTTACTAAACTGCTGAGGCTGGCGCCAAACTTGTAATAGTCCTACTTCAGTTCTCTGAGTTGCTGGGATTACAGGCATGCACCACCACACCTGGCTCCTAATGGAGCTCCAAAAGCCAGGGGAAAGGAAAGGAGGAGAGCTACAGCAAATGGATGGGATTTAGCTTTAGACCAAAGTATCACCTTTCTTCAATTAGAAGAGTAGAAATATTGTGTGAGGATAAAAGTAAGTTTGGAGATTTGTTGGTATGTTAGTCAGTTTTCCAACACTATAACAAATATCTGAAATAATCAAGTTATAAAGAGAAAAGGTTTATTTTGACCTATGGTTTAGAAATTTCAGTACATGATTGGCCCTCTTGCTTCTGGTTATATCACAAGACATCATATCATGGTGAGAACACATGGCAAAACAAAACTTCATACCTCATAGCTGGAAAGAAAAAGAGGAAGAGAAAGAGGCTGGGATCCCACTATTCTCTTAAAGGATATGCCCCCTGTGACCTAAAGACCTGTACTAATCCCTACCTGAATTGTCTTCACCGTCTCTCAGTAGTGCCAAGCTAGAGACCAAGCCTTTAACACATGGACTTTTGGAGGACACTCATCCAAACTCTAACTGGTGGTAATAATTTAAGGAGTTTCTATTTAATGGATGTTTTCTAATGGAAAGAGGCATGAATGGGTCAGAGTTTTGTTTTGTTTTGTTTTAATGTAGAGCAGAACAAGATTATTTATTACTATTATTTGCTACGTGGTAGTGCTTTTTTATTTCACAGGGTTTTTTTTTTTTTTTTTTCTTATGGCACTAGGAATTAAACTTGGGGCCTCATGCATGTTAGGCCAGTGTTCTACCACTGAGCTGTCTCCCCAGCAGGGCCAGAGTTTTGAGGAAGGAAGAATTTTGAAATAGTTCTCAAATGAATGAGTGAAAGAATTCCCACATTAAGAAGTCATATATTTATAGTGGTACCATTCTGTGTAATTTCTCTTTAGCACCACTTGGCACCCTGGGTGTATAAACATGGAGAAGATGGACAGCTGGATTGATCCCATTCTGCCTTCTACTCTGTGTACATGTTCAGCTCTGTTCTTAAATTGTAAGGCTGGGGTTACCTTTATATTCCTTGTGTTACCTGCATTTTTAAATACTGTAGGAAAAGCTAACAATCAGACAGACAAGACTTGGGTTCATATCCCATCTCTGCTGCTTAAGAGCTATGGATTCTTGAGGTAATAATTTTATCCCTTTAAAATTGTTTCCAGGGGCTGGGGATGTGGCTCAGGCGGTAGCGCGCGCCTGGCATGCGTGCGGCCCGGGTTCGATCCTCAGCACCACATACAAACAAAGATGTTGTGTCCGCCCTAAACTAAAGGAAATAAATATTAAAAAAAAATAAAAATAAAAACTGTTTCCACATTTGTAAATAAAGGTAATATCTACTTTGAAGAGTTGTATAAGGATTAAATAATGTAATTAAGCTCCTGGCATGTAACAGTAACTCAAAAAATAGATTCCCTTTCCTCTTTTACACCCATTTCAAAGGTCACTTTAAGTGTTATCAATTCTTCGGCAAGATGGGTCAAAGTCAGAGTGGTGGTCATGGTCCTGGAGGTGGCAAGAAGGATGACAATGATAAGAAAAAAATATATATGAACCTCCTGTACCAACCAGAATGAGGAAAAAGAAGAAGAAAACAAAGGGACCAGATGCTGCCAGCAAACTCCCACTGGTGACACCTCACACTCAGTGCCGCTTGAAATTACTGAAGTTAGAAAGAATTAAAGATTATCTTCTCATGGAAGAAGAATTCATTAGAAATCAAGAACAAATGAAACCATTAAAAGATAAGCAAGAGGAGGAAAGATCAAAGGTGGATGATCTGAGGGGGACCCCAATGTCAGTAGGAACTTTGGAAGAGATCATTGATGACAGTCACACCATCGTGTCCACATCTGTGGGCTCAGAACACTATGTCAGCATCCTTTCATTTGTGGACAAGGATCTGTTGGAACCAGGCTGCTCAGTTCTGCTCAACCACAAAGTGCATGCTGTGATAGGAGTGCTGATGGATGACACAGATTGGTCACAGTGATGAAGGTGGAAAAGGCCCTCCAGGAGACCTATGCAGATATTGGGGGGTTGGACAACCAAATCCAGGAAATTAAGGAATCTGTGGAGCTTCCTCTCACCCACCCTGAATATTATGAAGAGATGGGTATAAAGCCCCCGAAGGGGGTCATTCTCTATGATCCACCTGGCACGGGTAAAACCTTGTTAGCCAAAGCCGTAGCAAACCAAACCTCAGCCACTTTCCTAAGAGTGGTTAGCTCTGAACTTATTCAGAAGTAACTAGGTGACGGTCCCAAACTCGTGCGGGAATTGTTTCGAGTTACTGAAGAACGTGCACCATCCATTGTGTTCATTGATGAAATCGATGCCATTGGAACCAAAAGATACGATTCAAATTCTGGAGGCGAAAGAGAGATTCAGCAGACAATGTTGGAATTGTTGAACCAGTTGGATGGATTTGATTCAAGAGGAGACGTGAAAGTTATCATGGCCACAAACCGAATAGAAACTCTGGATCCAGCACTTATCAGACCAGGTCACATTGACAGAAAGATTGAGTTCCCCCTGCCTGATGAAAAGACTAAGAAGCACATCTTTCAGATTCACACAAGCCGGATGACACTGGCCAATGATGTAACCCTGGACGATTGAATTATGGCAAAGGACGACCTCTCTGGTGCTGACATCAAGGCAATCTGTACAGAAGCTGGTCTGATGGCCTTGAGAGAACGTAGAATGAAAGTAACAAATGAAGACTTCAAAAAATCTAAAGAAAATGTTCTTTATAAAAAACAAGAAGGCACCCCTGAGGGCCTCTATTTCTAGTGAACCATAGTTGCCTTCAGGAGTTTTCTTGACCCCTGAGAGGGTTGAGTTTGGGGAAGTTGCCCAGAAGAATCCATGTTCCTGTTGATTTTTATTAGCAAAACATCCTGTGTATCTTCTGGAGTACGACATATAGGATGCCCATTGGGCACCTTCTGTTCATCACTGTGCTGCTCTCTGCTTCCGAATAAAACATGCTCTTTCACAGACTAAATAAATAAATAAATAAATAAAATGTTATTGATTCTTCAAAATTAAGAAAGCCTGGCATGGTGGCACATGCCTACAATCCCAGCAACTTGGGATGTTGAGGCAGAAGGATTGCAAGTTCAAGGCCAGTCTAAGCAATTTAGTAGGGCCTAAAATTAGCAAGACCCTGTCTCAAAATAAAAAATACAAAGGGCTGGGGATATGGTTCAGTAGTAAAACATCCCTGAGTTCAATCCCCAGTATCAAAAAAAAAAGAGGGCGAGAGAAAATCATCATTTTCTACCTCATACCTAATGCCTATTAATATTTTTATTAGCGTGCATAACAGTGTACATCACAATTATGCATCCGTTTTGCCCAATAGAGTGCCAAATTTCTCGTTGTATATTAGCCTTTAGTGCAGCATTTAGCATCCAAATACTCATTTAAATGTTCATTAAACAAATTATGGCCCTTTTTAATCATCAATAATACTTGCAAACTGTCTAATTGAAAGCTTTAAAAATTGACATTTAATATATCTTCATTCCCTCCCCTTTAAAAAATTATTGCACTCTGATAACTAATACTTTTTTTTTTTTTTTTGGTAGTTGTAAATGGACACGATACTTTTATTTTGTTTATTTAGTTTTACATTGTGCTAGGGATCAAACCCAGGGCTCACACAGGCTAGGCAAGCACTCTACCACTGAGCTATAACCCCAGCCCCAACTAATACCATTTTTGCTGGACAAAGCACATAGCTCTCCTACACCCAAGAACAATTCCAAAGAACTGTCTGAAAGTAGCCAATAGGAAGTCATGTCTGGAATGTTTGTCTAGAATAGAACTGCTCCTAAACCTCAGGACATAGTAGTCATAGCCACAGCAACCTCTAGCTTATTAAGCCTCTAAGGAATAATATATATTTGTAGAATAGAAGACATTTGTTTCAGGCTGAAGGTGTAGCTCAGTGGTAGAGAGTTTGCCTTCCATGCATGAGGCCCTGAGTTCAATCCCAGGACCACACACAAAGAAAGAAAGAGAGAGAAAGAAAAGACATCTGTTTCTAAGACCTCAGATATCTGCTGTCCCCTTATTCAATGTTTCTACTAATAACATCTCTCAGGGATCATAGTCATTTCAGTTAGTATTTAACCAGAATTAGTCAACCATTCTTTACTAAGTTCCTAGAATGTACAAGGCCTCATACTTGCCTGAATGTTGGACTGACTCCCATTATCCTAGATAACTTGCTTCTATGGCAGTATATGTGGCTTAACGAAAGAAAACAAACCCTGCAGTCAGCCAGGTTTCTTAAAAGTGAAGTCACAGTATAATTATCATTCTTTTATGGTATGTTTATGTTCCCGGATACTAACTCATATGTTCTTTGTGATTTCTCGGAAGATTTCAGGGACATTTCAGCATCTCAAGTGCCCCTTAGGCAATCTTCTTCTTAAAGAGTTCCAACAAATTGCATATTTTTATATGTGTGTCACTCTTTTTGGTTCATACTTAACTGTTTTGAAATTTTCTTAAGAATACCTTTTTACGTGTTTTTCTTATACACCTATGTAGTTACATTTTACAGTCAGCATGACTTTAAAAAAAAAAAAAAGAAAGAAAGAAAAAGAAACACAGAAAGTCTGTTATTTTTTTCCTTAAAACAAAATGACTTTTCAGGTTCACACATTTCTCATCAATAGTGGTGCTCTTTAAGTTAAACCTTTTTTTTTTTCTTTTTTTTTAAGCTGGAGGGTGTAACTCAGTGGTAGAGCACATTCCTAGTATATGTGAGACTCTGGGTTTAATCCTAAGAACCAAAAAAATTTTAAATAGGGCTGGGGATGTGGCTCAAGCGGTAGTGTGCTCGCCTGGCATGCGTGCAGCCCGGGTTCGATCCTCAGCACCACATACAAACAAAGATGTTGTGTCCGCCGAAATCTAAAAAATAAATATTAAAAAAAAAATTTAAATAAATAATATTTTTTCAACTTGATGAATATAAGTTCATATTTTATTTTTATTTACTTATAGTACTGAAGATCGAACCCAGGGTTCAATTGAACTCACTCCACCACTGAGCTACATATCCCCCACTCCTTTTTATTTTTTATTTTGAGACAGCGTCTTGCTAAATTGCCAAGGCTGTCCTTGAACTAGTGATCCTCCTGCCTCAGGCTCCCAAGTTGCTGGGATTACAGGATATTCACCACACCCATTGTAAATGAGTATTTTAAAGAAAGTTGTGAAAACCTAAAGCACACATACATAGTGTAAGTTATATTTTCCCTATGAAGTTTTAGAATGCTTAGTTTATACATATAAGAATATGTGAATTCACATCTGAGAAAATTTAGGGAATTAAAATATTTTAAATTTGTATAACTTCTTTCTCCCAAATGGTTTAAAATGCTTTCAAATCAATTATGTTATAGCACCCTACTCAGGGAACAGGGGGATTGCAAGTTTGAAGCCAGTCTAAGCAACTTAGCAAGGCCCTGAGCAAGTTAGTGAGACCCTTTCAAAAAATACTAGAAATGTGGCTCAGTGGTTAAACATCTCTGGATTTAAAAAAAAAAAAAAAATTACTACTGTGGAAAATGAAGACTGTTTAAATCAAATGGCGGTGGCAGGGGTGATTTTTCTTTTTGATTAATTGCTATAATACTGTCTTGCTGGTAGCTGAAGGAGTTTCATATTTTCTTTAGACCTCATTAAGCACTACAGCTAGCTCTTGCTATATGAATTCTGCCATTTTGCTAGCACTGATGTGGCTCTTGGATCCCTACTTCATTAAAACTCTTAACTCCATTCATATTAATTTTTGTTACAAATCTTATAAAGGGGATGTTTTTAGGAATTTAGATCCACATTCTATTTAAGGCCCTAATATTTGGTTTTCATACACTGTTCAAGCCCATGATGGCCTTCATCTTGTATTGCTGTCACTCAAAGACTGGTGGCCCCTCCCAACATGGGCAATAAAAGAATCCTGTGATGGTCTTGTATGCATTTCACAGAAGTGGCAACTCACTCTAAATTGTCCATTGTGTCATATGTTAACTCTCCTCAGATTTTAATTGCACCGAAGACACTTTCAGATTGTATTCCATAGACCATGAAATTTATACAGAACTTAGTAGAGCTAGGTCAAAATTGTTTTGGTTTCTATAAGTATTTTGGCTTCTTCTTTAATTTCTTCATCATTTTTAAAATTACAAATACCTTTGTTGTATCTTGTAAGTAAAAGTCTGTCTTATATGAAGCAATATAATATCTCATCATAAAAATATTTTCTCTGCATATATATACCCTTTTAATTTTTATATCACATTTTCACATCTAAAATGGGTCATAGAGACCTATCATTTCTAGTTGTTGTTTTTTTAAAAATGAAATGTACATTTTTCCAACTTCATTTTAGAAGTTTGTAGTACATTTTCTTGTAACTTGAAGTATACTTCTCTAGAGCCAGGCACAATGGCACACACCTGTAATCCCAGCAATTTGGGAGGCTAACGCAGGAGGAGCACAAGTTTGAGGCCAGCCTCAACAGCTTAACAAAGCCCTAAGTAACTTAATGAGGCCCTATCTCAAAATAAAAATTTTGAAAAAAGGACTGGGGTTGTAGATCAGTGGTAAAGAACCCCTGGGTTTAATCCCTGATTAAAAAAAAAAAAAAAAAAAAACAGGGGGAGGGCGATATTACTTCTGCTTTTTATCAGTAAAGAACAAGTAAATGACCTCTTGCTAACCCTGTTTTATGATTCTTAGAATAGTAGCAGCTTATAACTAACCAAACAATTCTAGGGCATAAGGACACACAAACATATGCACATGCACACAGACCTTCAAAACTCTGAGATAAGTGTCTAGAAATGTGTAGTGGTCAGGAAAAAAACACCAGCAACCTGAGATAATCATGGTCATAATTGTCAGGGATCATATTGGCAGTATTTTGATATAAACTTACCAGTCATTGATCCTGTATCAAGAAGCTATGACTAAGAGGAAAATGCTAGGAATACAACATGGATATGGCATAGTACTCAAAGTGGAGGGCAGAGGTTAGAGACTGACGTTGATTCTAAAAATTAACAAAATATGCATCAAAATCTATCAGATTATATTAAAACTATAGAGCATGAATACTGTTATAGATGAATACTGTTTTAGAAGGAAAAACAGTACACTTCGTCAAAAAGCCAGGCATTATGGGGACATGATTGCCAGAAGGCAAAGACGGGCATCTAGTCAGAAATCCAAGGTATTTGGTAATGAGATGAGGTCAAGGGTCTAGGCAAAAGAGCAGAACAGAATCCAGTTCCCACACTCTGTTCTAAGTCAACAGTGGCAGTAGATTTCAGCTCAGGAGTCTACTTCAGTTTATTAACACTGGCTTCCTCTACCTGCATCACTGTTGAGGTGGACCTTAAGATCATATCCAGACTCAGGAAAGAATGTTTCACGTGGTTAGTTATGTCCCTGAGGCTATGACTGCACTGTTGTCTCTGTTTGCTATCACTTGTAAACACTGGAGCTCTCACTAAGCCTTCAGTCAGAAAGGTATAGCTCCCAAAGTGGTTGCCATCTCATCTCAGATGCATTAGAATACCGAGTAGCTAGACCTTGTCCTGTTCTGCCTTCGCCAGGACTTCTTTCTTTATTCTGTTCTGGACCCAAAACTTTTAATGCTAGGAAACAATCTAAGGACAAGAATCAGGATGATGAAAGAATTCTTTTCAGTCATAAGAGAGATGAATGAACTGGAGATGTTTAGAGAAGATAAGGCTTAAAGAAAGATAAGAAATTTAAAAGAAGCAATAACAGCACTTGTTACACATGTCTCCAAAGACTGGGATTAAAACTGAAGGAGACACCTTTCATGTTTTGCTTTGTTTTCAGTTTGGGTCTTGATTCGTTTTTTTGTAATTTAGTAAGGAAATGCTACATTGATGGCTAATTTGGCTGATTTTTCAAACCTGAGGTCTGTGGCTATATGGTCTGAAGAGATGTGTTATTTTTTTAAATTGACATATAGTGTACACATGTATGAGGTATAGTATGTATAATTCAATACATGTATACAGTATGCACAGAGAGGATTTTTAAGGTGTGTTTAGAAGTTAGGTTAAATGACTTGAAGACCCCTTCCAGACTTGAATTATGTGCATCGAAGGCCTTGATAGAAGGCAACTGCATTGTTGTATAAATGATAGCTTTGAACCCAGAAAGACCTGCATTTGAATGCTAGTTTCACTTCTTAGTAGCTAAATGAACTTGGCTAAATTTCTGAGCCTTCTAAGACTGTTTCCTCATCTACAAAATTGAAATAATATCCATCTCTTGGCATTTGAGTGAAAATTAAGTTATTTCATAAAATACTTAACACAAAGACATTGTAAATACTCAGTGAGTGTTAATTCCTGTCTCCTGTCTTCCTCCCTCCAGACCTAATTCATTATACACTTCCCCTGAAGTGAAGAGACAATAGTAGGTGAGATTAGCCCATAAATGAGATCCAGCATTTAGATGAGGAGCTGTGGAAAAAAGCAGTTTGCACTTGCACATATTGATACCATTCTCTGAGTGTTGCCTTAAAAAATGTTGTTTGCTTTGATAAATATATATATTTAAGACTATGAGATGGATGGCTTTGAATAAAATACACATTTTACCATGGAGCACGCCTGTAATTTCAGCTACTCTAGAGGCTGAAGAAGTAGGATACCAAGTTAAAGGCCAATCTGGACAATTTATCCAGACCCTTTCTCAAAAATGGGCAGGGAATATGGCGCCCTAAGGTTCAATCCCAGTACTACAAAAATAAAAATAAAAAAATAAATAGATAAGCTTTTTTGTTGTTGTTGTGATGGGGATTGAACCCAATGTCTCACCCATGATAGGTAAGAGCTCTACCACTGAGCTACATTCCCAATCCTTACCTATTTTTAAAATTGGGGGGATTTTTTTTCCTGTTGTTTTGGTTTTGGATCTTGGGACTAAACCCAGGGGCACTTTATAACAGAACTACATCCCCAGTCCTTTTTATTTTGAGATAGCTAATTTACTGAGGGCCTTGCTAAATTTCCAAGGCTGGCCTTGAACTTGGGATCCTTCTGTCTCAGCCTCCCCAGTTGCTAAGATTACAGGCAATGCACCCCATTTTTGTAATGTTAACCTGTTCAGAATCCCTCCTGAGCCCTGCTCAGTGGTGCATGCCTATAGTCCTCTCAACTCAGGAGGATGAGGCAGGAGATTCAAAACCTTAAAGCCAGCTTCTGCAATTTAGCAAAGCCCTCAGCAATGTAGCAAGACCCTGTCTCAAAATAAAAAATAAAAAGGGCTAGGGGTGTGGCTCACTGGTTAAACTCCCATGGGTTCAAACCCTGGTTTTAAAAAGAAAAATCCATTTAATATACTTAACCTACCAAAAATCATAGCTTAGCTTAATCTACCTTAAATGTGTTTAGAACGCTTATATCAGCATACTCTTTGAGTAAAATTTTGTAACAGGAAGCCTATTATATATTAATGTGTCAAATATCGCATGTCATACTGAAAGTAAAATAACAGAATGGTTGTATGGGGACTCACCACTGACACATTTTTTAATACATTGGGCCTGAAGAATGTATTGTCATGGCAGTTCCTGGTTGAATGGCTCCTGGGGCTCACTGCCATAGCCCAGTATCACAAAAGAGTATTGGACCATATATCACTAGCCTAAGAAAAGATCAAAATTCAGAATTCAAAAATACAAAGTCCAGTTTCTACTGAATGCATACCTCTTCAATTACCATTAAGTCAGAAAATCCTGTTGTAAATTCGGGGCTGTCTGTAAATGAAAGACCATTGGATAGTTTAAATGGATAGACTATCTGGTATGTGAATTCTGTCTCAATAATGTTTTTTGTTTTTTGTTTTTGTTTTTTTACTGAGGATTGAATCCAGGGTCACTTTACCAGTGAGCTACATCCCAAACACTTTTTATTTTTTATTTTCAAACAGGGTCTTACTAAGTTGCTAAGGGCTTCACTGAGTTATTGAGGCTGGCCTAGTACTTGCAATCTTCCTGTCTCAGCCTCCTGAGTGACTGGGATCATAGGCATGCACCACGGTTCCCAGCTCAATAAAGCATTTTTGAAAATTTAATTGATAAAATGATGATAATTGTTGAAGTGAGTGAGTGATAGAAACTGGGCATTTAATATTGTTATGCTCTCTTATTATCATGCATGTAAGAAATAAATAAAAGAAAGGAAAAAAATATTGCTATGCTCTCCACATTCCGTGTCTTTGAAATTTCCATAATAAACCAGACGTGGTGGCACACATCTACACATCTATAATCCCAGTCCCAGAAGGCTGAAATAGGAGGATCATGGGCTGGTGATATACTCTGTTGGTAGATTGCTTGCCTCTCAAAAAAAAAAAAGGAGGATCACAAGTTCAAAGTCTTGACAATTTAACAAGGTTCTGACTAAAAATAAAAAGAAATTACTGGAGATGTGATTCAGTGGAAGGACACCTTGGGTTTAATTCCCAATACCAAAAGGAAAAAAAAACAAGAAAATTTGCATAATGAAATACTTTTTTAAGATAACCTTTTAGATGAAGTTTATCCAAAATATGTGTGTACTTGGCTTAAAACAAGATTAGTTTTTACCTTGTGTTTTTGTAAGCAAGAGATATTAGAATTTTCTGACTTATTTGTTATGATGCGTTGTTATCCCTACATAAAAGCACTTCCATTTAACCTCCAGTGGAGCACATAGTTCGCATTATACTTGTCAGAGCTATTTTCATCAAGAAATGCTATCTATGTGTCCCCTTGCCAACATCTTTGCAGAGTTTACAACTTTGAGCAATTTATTGGCATCAACTATGCAATAGTGTTAAACAGCTGCTCTGCAGTTGAGCTGTTTTAATATGCCACCACTCTCTTCAAATAGTTAATATTAAATAACCAAGATATGTGCTTTGGAATTCAAGAAAGCAGTTTATCTCTCTCACAGAGACTGTACAGTAACCATCATCATCATCATCATAAGAATGTCCTTTCCTTTAACTCTTCCATTTTGAAAATGAATTATGTCTGCAATATAACTTCTGTGCTTTTGTTTTACTTTTATTCTGTGTTTCCATTGTACAATCAGACACACTTCTTCATTTGTTAATATTAATGCATGATTTATTAATTCTTATAGTTATGATCATTTTGTGTGTGTGATATACTAGAATTACAACATATATTATTAACTTTTTTAAAAAAACTGGGGATTAAACCAAAACCTTGCACATACAAAGCAAATGCTGAACCACTGAGCTAAATGCCCAGCCCTATTATCTTTTAAAATTAGTATATAGGTTGGTAGAGTATTTATTTGCCTAGCATGTGCAAGGAATTGGGTTCAGTCCTCAGCACTACAAAAAAAAAAATAGTATAAAAGCATATCTGAGTTAACTAATGATTATTATAATGATATTATAAATCAGGCTGTGTTATAGAATAATATCTAAAGATCTCAAGCAAATGGTAAAGGAAAAGAAGACTGAAGCAAGGCACATTTTCAATATTTGAATTTTTATATTGAACAACTAGTGCTTCTACAATTTTAAAATATTTGAGTTCTTAAAAATGTTTTTGGAAATGACTTTCTAAAATGGTGAGGCATCTGTCAGAATAGGCTAGGATGGGCCAGAATTAAGGGACTCCAGATAGGGGTATTCCAATCTAATGTGGATTAGAACCCTTCACATTTGTCATTTGAGGGAGAGAATCTGCTTTCTTCCTAAAGTTCCTACAGTGAGGCCCCTAGACAGATTGTCTTGTACACTATATTTAGAGAGACTGTACTTAACTGTGTCATTCAGATGAATGGCCTATGGCAGAAGAAAAAAAAAAAAAACATGTTATCAGATTCTTCATTCATAAAGTGAACACAACTAAATACTAGAAGAAAATTGATAGTACAAAAGAAAAAGAAAATCAAAATACATAGAAACTGACCCCCTTACCCACAGGGCGAAAATGTCTAGAGCAGAAAATATCTTACAAACTATTGTAATTTCTTCAAAAAGATTTGAGAAAGTAATATTTCTATAAGAATCGGTGAACAACATTTATGATTTTTTTAAATGGCTAAAATCAAAGACACAAAGTTTTTATAAGTCAAAATGCCATTAGAGCCGGCTTGATGGTGCACACCTACAACCCCAGCAACGAGGGAGGCTGAGGCAGAAGAATCACAAGTTCAAAGTCAACCTTAGTATCTCAGGGAGCCCTAAGCAAATTAGAAAGACCCTGTCTTAAAATAGAAATAAATAAATTAAGAGGGCTGGGGATGTAGCTCAGTGGTTTCCCTGGGTTTACTCCTCAGTAGCATGTGTGTGTGTGTGTGTGTGTGTGTGTGTATCTTCATTAGAATGATATCATAAAAGTCAAGGAATCTACAGAAGATATGAAAAAGTAAACTAAATAGAAGATAGCAAAACAAAAGAAAGTACACAGAAGTAAGATTCAGATGCATTATAGTTCTCAGAAATTTATTTTAGAAGACAAACAGGTAATACTGTCAAAGCACAATATTTTCCATAATACTTTCAGAAATTCATAAAGTGTATGTTATTCAATAACACAGTTTGTAAGAAATAATAGAACTTGCCAAGATGTACAAAATTATTTTTTTCAGAATAATGACTGCACATTAATCTTTAAAACAGTCAGTAGAAAATTTATCCCATTAAACAGTGTGATTAAGAAGCTAGGCAGGTACCAAAAAAAAAAAAAGCAGCAGCAGCTAAATGATCTTAGGTAATTAAAAAAAAAAAATTGATTGTTTTTATCAATGAAAAAAGAACAAGGCAGAAACTCCAAGCAGAAGAAAATGCTATAATAAAGTCAAGGTGTAAATAGGAACCTAAATAAATGCCATGATTTTAAGCAATTGATGAGTATAAGAAAAAGAATCCAGTTGAACTTGACATTCTTCTTTGAACATCATAGGTTCTGCATCTAATCACATACTGCTCTGCAATAAATGGTATTTACAAATCATTAGACACTTCTACAAATACATATACAGACCAATCAGCAAACAACAGACATAGAAGGGAAAAAGCAGAATCAAAGGGAAATGAGGCCAGGTGCAGTGGCTCACTCCTGTAAACCTAGCAGCTTGGAAGGCTGAATCAGCAGAATCACAGGTTCAAAGCCAGCCTCAGCAACTCGGCAAGGCCCTAAGCAACTTAGCAAGACCCTGTCTCAAATAAAAAAGATCAGGGGATGTGGCTCAGTGGTTAAGTTCCCCAGGATTCAATCCCCAGTACCAAAAAAGAGAGAGAGCGTAAAACAGAAGACAAGAAAAGGTAGGGAAATGAAATACAAAACTCAAGTTTAAACAGTAAGACCAGAATCATAAATAGAAGAGGGAGCCAGAAACCAGTAGACAGACCAAAGGATAAAAACATAGCAGGTTAGGAACAATCCAGAAAACTGTCAAGATGACTTCATCTTACCAAAAGATTCTGTTTTATAGGACAAATACATTTTCTAATTCTGGCGTATTGTGTTGTTTACTATTGTTTGTTTTCTCAGTTTATGATTGGCATCTTGTGAATAATGATGATTTCATTGTAATAGTAACATTAAGTAGGGAAAGACAATTTATGCCCAAAACATAGATAAAACATATTTAAATACTTCCATGGCTAAGATGATCCAATATTGTAAAGAAGCCAGTTCTTCCTCGTTTTTTTTTTTTTTTTTTTTTAATTTGGCATGATCTAATACCTATCTCCAGAAATAATCTAGAAAAATACCTCAGTTATTAAGCACTAAAATAGTGTGACGTGGTGCATGAATAGACATTGGAACAGAGTTTAAAGTCTAGAAATAAATCATATACTTATGGAAGTTTAGCACATGATAAAGATAGCATCAGTAGAGAAAAAAACAGTCTCTCAGTACACGATGTTGTTACAGGATAGTCATCTTGGGAGGAAATGTGTTGAATCCATACCTTTCACCATGAGCCAGGATAAATTTCAAACAGACTAAAGATCTAAATGTTTATAAAAGTGAAGGAAAAAAAGAAAACATAAAAATTAAGGAAAACATGCAGAATGTCATAAAAGAAAATCGACATGTTAAGCTACATTATAATCAGAAGTTTTGCATAGCGAAAAAAAGACATAAACTAAAAAAATTGCCACTCAATGATATAGGGCTAATTTTCCTAGAATGAACAGAATCACAGGTTCAAAGCCAGCCTCAGCAACAGCTCATTGAAATGTATAAGAAAATGACCATTCACCCAGTAGAAAAATAGGCCAAGGAGATCAACAGAAAAGGAAATATCCTTAAATATATGTAAAGCTGCAAAATAAACATACCTAAATACTTGTCATACTGGCAGAAATCCAAAAAGGCAACACAAGCATACATTTTATCAATTAGCAAACTGAAGCTTATTGAACCAGAGGAGGCTGCCTAAGTTTACCCAGTTAATAATAGCATAAAAAATAAATGTGTCAGGGCTGGGGCTGTAACTCAGTGGTAGAGCACTTGCCTCACACATGTGAGGCACTGGGTTAAATCCTCGGCACCACATAAAAATAAATAAATAAAAAAAAGGTATTGTGTCCATTTACAATTAAAAAAATATTTTTAAAAAATAATAATAGATGTGTCTTTGACTTCTAGCCTAATACTGAAATATTCTATTACATGTGCTTGACTCTCTGTGTGTTCAGTATATGATGGCATTATAAGTATTAGTTAAAGTGGCATTTTCTTTGTTCAAATTTACCATTGACATAAAAGGGATCCAAACATAATAAAACTTAAAAATGCGTTCTAAATGTTATTTTGGTATCCACTCTAGCTATATGATCCTAATAGGGATTTTACAGAATCTTCTTGTTTTTAAAGTGTTCCTTACCTGGATTTCAGAAACCATGCTAATACTACTAATACTGTCAGATGAACAAAAATACTGCTGTGATCCTAAAACCCGAAATTGGGGTTATCCTACTCTCAATAAGGCAAAAACATGAATTTCCCTTCTAATCTCCTGACTAGCATCAAGAGTGATCTGCAGGCTGGACATGGTAGCACACACCTATAATCTCATTGACTTGGGAGGCTAAGGCAAGAGGATCACAAATTCGAGACCAGCCTCAGCAACTTAGTAATAAAAATAAAGATAAAAATGTCTCAAAAAAAGGACTGGGGATGTGGCTCAGTGGTTAAGCGCTTCTGGGTTAAATTCCTAGTACCAAACAACGGATGATCTGCATCCTATAGCTGCTCTGACGCCAGCCACAGAAGAAAGCCTCCTCTAAGACACTTGGGGGCCAAAGCCCTCTGCCTCCCACACTCTCAACTCCTTCCCTTTTTCTTTTCTAATCACCATCCCCTCTCCCCTAACAAATATAACCTCTAACTAACCTCTCATTTACTGTATTTATCTGTAAAATGCCAGTACATTGTGTTCAAGGTAATTTTTTTCCAATTATTTCATGTCAAGACAAAAAAGTTATGGCTAGTGAAAAGATGTTATTTCCGATAGAAAGTTCATTTGCAAGATGGTAGTGGGGGGGGAGTCTCATGAAAATAAAAGGGAAACCAATGGAATAGAGAAGGGGAACCAAGGGGAGGAAGAAGATGAGAGAAAGAGGGGAGGAAAGAAAGTTCTTCATTTCATAGGCTGGGACCTCATCTACCCTTCCTTTCTGCTTATTTTGGTGAATAGAACAGGAGCTAAAATAAAATCTACCATAACACCAGATGTGATTAACTCAGTATATAACTTCACTGTAGCGGAAAACATAAATAATATAATCTTGGAAGGGAAAAAAGGGGGTCCCCAAAAGGCCTAAACAATAGTATATGAGTTTGGTAATTTCTGAAACTATGCATATTCTCATGTGCTTTGACCAAGCCAGCCCAGCACTACTTCTTCCAGCTCCTCTCCTGGTCCTAAAATCTATTAAGGTTATGTGGCTTAAACTCGGCGGCTCTGTTTTAAAATACCCACTCAAGCTAGATGGTTCTAAATAGAACTAATGACAGCCAGAAAAGAAAGGCCTGTAGGAACTTGCTCTGACACAGAGCTAATGTCTATAAACAGATTAGTAGCAGAGAACAGAGTATCTTTCTATTGCCATAAGGTTTGTGTCTTGGCACGAAGATGAAATAAAATAATAGGAAAAAATTACCTAGTATATAGCCCATCACTACTCTGCAGATAAATAAGGTAAAGGAGAGTTTAGTCTGTCATCTCTCCATTTATTTGTGTTTAATGAAACAGTTTAGTAATTAAGTATTGTGCTAATGTTTGTCTCAGAGGGGAAATAATGCACAGAATAGACTTGCAAGAAGGAATGGGTGAAAATTCTGATCTGAATTCATCAACAAGTTTAGCAACAATGGGCAACTGAAGGGCTGAGGAGATGGCTCAGAAGTATAGTCCTTGCCTAGCATATGGAAAGATCTGGGTTCATTTCCCAGCACCACAAGAAAGAAAGTAACTGAAGCCATTTATCATTTGTAAAAGGATAAGGGAATAAAACAAGTAAACAAATCCTGAAGTATGTTATTAAACTTACTGTTTGAACTGGTGATTAGTAGCCAAGAAAAAACTATTTGGGTTTTTTTTTTTTTTTCCTACCATCTTCATATAAGATTTCATAAGGACTTGGTATAGTTTAAAAGGGAAAAACAAATATTAAACATCTAAATAATCTAAACAACAAATGTGTAGAAAACACACCACACCAATTACCTCACAGTCTCTGGGTGTGAGATACAGGTATCACACAGGCGGATGCTCCACAGGTGATTCCAATGTGCAGACAATGTGCAGAACCATTAGAGTATAGTTGTCATACTAAAAGTAATGTCAAATTTGTGATTATAAGATCCGTGTGTGTGATGATTGTACATTAATATTTTGTTGTCTTTACAACTTTCCTCATTTATGTAGTATAATTACATCAAATATTTCTTCTACTTAAAGAAAAGTAAGTAAATATTTTAACATCAATCATTATTTGTCTCTTTGCCAAAATCATACTTGTCATTTTCTTGTTTTCGTATATCAACAGGAATTGGCAGCAATGAAACAGATTCTCATTAGTATGCGTAGTAAACAATCTGAAAACAACTTACTTCTTACTAAAACAGAATCAAAAAATCTGACAGAAAATGAGACATCAAAGACTTTGAAAATGCCTAAAGAACATGAAGACAATATATTTATACCCAAGCCAACACTCTTTGTAAGTACAATTAAAAATATGTATAATTTCATTTCTGATTTTCACTAAATATATTTTAGTTAAATTTTTTCTTCTCATTCATGTTGGCTTTAAACTAATTTTAATAGTTTTATGCAAGGGCCTTGAAAGATCTGAATTCATCCTTTTTTTCAGTGTGTATCTTATCTCTCTTACAGATGATACTTGGATTTTATGTTTCTAGTTAACATATTGGACTCGCCCAGAAGTTATCCTAAATGTGACACTTTCTTTCCCCCGCCTCCAGGGACTAATTATAGGGGAATCAGAAATGCATTGTGTATAATGTTGTCATTTATGTAAGAATAAAAAGGCTGAAAAATAGCACCTGTTCCCTCTTATTTGTAAAATAATATATTTTGTTCTGAGTCCCTCATGAAGTATAAAACCAATCATATTAACATAAACTGAAATGCATTGTTAGGTAGACATGTATATGCACAGAAATTAGTCAAAGAAAAAGAAATAAGTAAATTTTGTATTAAAAGAGAAATTAATAAATATTAAATTATATACTTAAATAATAAATGGAGATAAAAAAGCAACAGAATCAAAATAGTAACATTATTAAATATTTTACTTCTATATGGCTTCCCAGTTATGCCTTCATTTCTCAGTGATTTTTACCTTCTAAACATAGAGAATCAAAGGCAGAAAGATTTTCTCTGATATTCTGATTCAGTGAGTCTCCAGAATTTTAATTTTTAAAAAATTTCCTAGGTGAGCATAACAATAAGTATGGGAACTTCTGATCTAACGCATTTCATTATACATGCAGATAATGCTACTCAAGATCATGATTGTGTAACTCAATCTCCTTTTTATTTTTTTAATCTCATTTTTTAATAAATGAGAGAAAGTTGCCATCTCAATCAAATAAAGAACAGTTGTAAGGATCCACTTGGCAGTAATGGAGACTAAGCTGACAGGAAAGAGAAAGCAAGAAACTTCTGCAGACCAGCCTGGACACAAGGCAGCTCCAGGGATTCAGCAGCCCTGTCCCGGATCTTTTCCTCTGCAGTACATCAGCTTCTCTTTGTTTCTCTACTGGATTCTGCTTACTCACAGTTTCCACTTCCTCATTGCCTTGTTTATGGCCCTTGTCTTGAGACATCTTTCTGTGCATCCTTTCCATATCTGCTGTCTTGGAACCTAACTTTTGCTGCATTTTTCAGGACAAAGAATCACACTGGTGTAGCTCCCCCTCACTGGGTGGTACCCTCTTTTGGGTGAGACCTCCTAAAATCATTAGTCAGCCAGCAGAATGACTGCCCTTACTGATGAACAGGTTCACATGATACCAAATTTAGCTGCTTAGTATGGCTAGGTTTTCCTCAGAAAGTGGGCTGGAATTATGGTGACTGTTATATTGTAACCTACAGGAAGAAGGCAGACCAAATGCATAAACAATGAGAAAATAAGCTCCAATGAAAACCACAAGATAGAGTCGAATATTTAAAACTTATCACAACTCTCCCAGCCAGGTGTGGTGGTCCACACCTGCCATCCCAACAACTCTGGAGGCTGAGACAGGAAGATTCCAACTTTGAGGCCAGTCTGGGCAACTTAAGGAGACACAATATAAAAATAAAAAGTTAGAAGGCTGGGGAGGTAATTTAGTGCTAAAGCACCCCTGGGTTCAGTTCCTAGTACCAGAGGAAAAAAAATCCCTGATCTGCTTTTCTGAACCTTCTCTTTCCAAGCAGTAATAACCTACTCCTTTTGAACCTGCTTTTCCACATTTCTGACTTTAACTTGGTAACCTGGTTGTGATTTCCTGAAATCCCGAGTGCAGCCAGTACATGAATAAGAGTAAGATTTCCCAGTACCTCGAGATCAGGTTATGCAGTGAGGATAAAACTTAAGAAGAGTCACTATATAAAGTGTTAATTAGGTTGTTTTCATGTTTTCTTTTTGCTTATCTGCATTTTCTATTTTGTTTTCTGATAAAGTTTATTATTTTATAATAAGGGAACATTTTCAAAGAGGTTTATGCATTTATCTGCTCTCATTAAAACTGAGAGGTGGGCTGGGGATATAGCTCAGTTGGTAGAGTGTTTGCCTCACATACACAAGGCCCTAGGTTCAATCCCCAGCACCAAAAAAAAACAAAAAAAAAAAAATTGAGAGGTGATACTATAGACCTTTCAAATCAAGATTATGTACTAATGCAAAGTTATTAAGTGGACCAGGTGGTGGCACACACCTATAATCCCAGCACCTCAGGAGGCTGAGGCAGAAAGATCATGAGTTTGAGGCCAGCCTCAGCAATTAGTGAGACCCTAAGCAACTTAAAGAGACCCTGTCCCAAAATATTTTTTAAAAGGGGGTGAGGGGGCTGAGGATGTGAATCAGTGGTAAAGAGACCCTGGATCCTATCTCTAGGACCCAAAAGAATTAGTAATGAGTTTTATGTAATTAATACACTCTCAGCCTGTTTTTATCTATAAATTAGGAGGAAATTATATGAAATTCATTCTGGACTTTCTGTTCTAACATTCTGTGATTCACTTTGGACATCAATTTTATTTATTTATTTGCAGTGTTGGAGATTTAACCCAAGACCTCATATATACTAGACTGATATATATATATCAGTTTTTATACTCTACTGCTTAACTATACCACCAGCTCTATTTTTTATTTTGAGACAGTCATTAAGTTGCCCAGGCTGGCCTTGAACTGGCAATCCTCCTGCCTCAGCCTCCTGAGTAGCTATGATTATTGGCATGCCCCACCACACCTGACTATCTTTTCAATATTCTCAAGTTTCCCTGACAATACTTGTATTTTCTAAATTGTTAATAACAAGGAATGTATGATGCAAGTACTTGAAATAAGATACAATCATTTCATAATCTTATGGTTTTGTGACTAAAATGGAAACATTTCTAATTTACTTCCGGATCCTTTTGCTAACATTTGTTGTTGGTATTTTTTTTAACTTGTTCTTTTTAGTTATATATGACAGTAGAGTCTATTTTGACATATTTATACAAACGTGGAATATATCTTATACTAATTAGGATCCCAGTCTTGTGGATGTTCATGATGTTGAGATTCACTGTGGAGTATTCATTTGGTACACAGGAAAATTATGTCAGATTCATTCCACTGTGTTGTTGGCATTTTAATTGATATTAAATTCAAAGATAGATGAATGATCTGGGCATGGAGGCTGAGGTTGGAAGATGGTGCGTTCAAAGCCAGTCTCAGCAAGTTAGCAAGGCCCTGAGTAACTCAGTAAGATCCTGTTTCTAATTAAAATATTAAAAAGGGATGGGGATGTGGCTCAGTGGTTAAGTGCCCCCAGGCAGTACCAAAAACAAAAAAAGATGGATGAATGCACGCATTTTGTTTGGGGGGCGGGGAGTGCCAGGGATTGAACCCAGGGGCACTTAACCTCTAAGCTACATCCCCAGTCCTTTTTATGCTTTATTATTGAAACAGGGTTTTTCTAAGCTCCTAAAGGCATTGCTAAGTTTCTGAGGCTGTCTTTGAACTTGCAATCCTCCTGCCTCAACCTCCCAAGTCACTGGAATTATAGGCATGCACCACCACGCTCAGCAAATGCATGCATATTTATCCATTGAAAATATGAGGGAAAAGCTTTGCTCCCAAGATGTAAGGTTTCTATTCACCTCACAGATTGTTTCTTTTGCTGAGAAAAAAAAACTTTTTAGTTTGAGTTCATCCCATTTATTGATTCTTGATTTTAATTCTTGTGCCACAGGAGTCTTATTAAGGAAATTGGGGGGGCTGGGGATGTGGCTCAAGCGGTAGCGCGCTCGCCTGGCATGCGTGCGATCCTCAGGTTCGATCCTCAGCACCACATACAAACAAAGATGTTGTGTCCGCCAAAAACTGAAAAATAAATATTAAAAAATTCTCTCTCTCTCTCTCTCTGTTCGAAAAAAAAAAAATCATTACTTTAAAAAAAAAAAAAAAAAAAGGAAATTGGGGCCTAATCCCACATGATGGAGATTAGGGCCTACTTTTTTTTCTATTAGACACAGCGTATCTGGTTGTATTTCTAAGTCCTTGATCCATTTTGAGTTGAGTTTTGTGCATGGTAAGAGATAGGGGTTTAATTTCACTTTGTTGCATACGGATTTCCAGTTTTCCCAGCACCAATTGTTGAAGAGGCTATCTTTTCTCCAATGCATGTTCTTGGCACCTTTGTCTAATATAAGATGATTGTAGTTTTGTGTCCTCTATTCTGTACCATTGGTCTATCAGTCTGTTTTGGTGCCAATACCATGCTGGTTTTGTTACTATTACTCTGTAGTATAGTTTAAGGTCTGATATAGTGATGCCATCTGCTTCACTCTTCTAGCTAAGGATTACTTTAGCTATTCTGGGTTTCTTATTTTTCCAGATGAATTTCATGATTGCTTTTTCTATTTCTATGAGGAATGTCATTGGAATTTTGATCAGAATTGCATTAAATCTGTATAGTGCTTTTAGAAGTATGGTCATTTTGATAATATTAATTCTGCCTATCCAGAAGCAAAGTAGATCTTTCCATCTTCCAAGGTCTTCTTTGATTTCTTTCTTTTCTTTGATTTCTTTTCTTTCTGTAATTTTCATTATATAGATTTTTCACCTCTTTCGTTAAGTTGGACTCCCAAGTTTTTTGTTTGTTTGTTTGTTTGTTTTGAGGCTATTGAGAATGGGGTAGTTTTCCTCATTTCCCTTTCTGAGGATTTGCCACTGGTATTCAGAAATGCCTTTGATTTATGGGTGTTGAAGTTAGCCAGCCAATCCCAAAAAAACAAATGCTGAATGTTTTCTTTGATATAAGGAAGCTGATTATAGTGGGGTAGGGAGAGGGAGCATAGGAGGAATATATGAACTCTAAATAGGGCAGAGGGGTGGGAGGGGAAGGGAGGGGGCATAGGGTAATTAATGATGGTTGAATGTGATGATCATTATTATCCAAAGTACATGTATGAAGACACAAATTAGTGTGAGTATACTATATATACAACCAGAGATATGAAAAATTGAGCTCTATATATGTAATAAGAATTATAATACATTCAGCTATTATTTATAGATAGATAGATAAGTTTTTTTTTAAAAAAAGAAAGAAAATATGAGGGAAGCACACACAAAACTACTATTAACCAGGCAGTGGGATTGGAACAGACCTATCATAAAGGAGAGAGAAATAAGGGCTTGACATTTTTACATGCTTATGAACACTTTGTAGAGTGCATGTGATATTTACTTATATATGAAGACAAGTCTAAAAGGTGCCTTTTATAGAAAACCTGTGATCAGTGAAATCATAGGTGACACCAACAAAGACTAGATTAAATCACAGAATATAAGTGCCTTCAGGACGGAAGTTCAGCACATAAACAAAGCAGATACTCAATAAATATTTGCTAAGAAGGAAGAAAAGCAGTTACTTTTCTCTCTCATTTGGCTATCTTCTTAGCTCCTCAAATTCTATCCTGAGTGCGGATGTTAAACTGGGCCATAGGGAAGTGAAAGCAGCAACTCCAAGATATAGTGAGGATTACTTCTGCCACCAGCACAACCACTTCAGTTGCTCTCATTCACAAACACCCAGTTCATTCCCACTAATCATCTGCTTTTTCTCTCAAGATAGCTTTTAGCTGAAGTAGGCTTTTTGTCTAGCCTCTCTTTTCTAGAAAAACCTGGAACTATTCTAATCCCTGTAGAGCAACTTTCCCTTTTCCTTCCTAAACACCATGTAAACATCTTTGTAAGCATTTTTCACTGGTTTTCTGCTGCCTCTTATTCCAAAATGTCATCATACCTAGGATTCTCATCATTGTCACTGTTTTCTTAATTCTTCAATCATTCTTGGCCTTTTCTCCAAGTAGACTGTAAGTGTTAAAAACAAAAAAGAGCCTTAGGCTCCAAGTAAGATAGGGAATGAATGACAGTGCGGCACCAGTGTATAAAGGTGAATTACGGTGAGTTGGTGACAGAGTGCAGATCTTGACTTGGATTGGTTTACTTGTTGGAGTAAATTAAGTTTATGTAATTAATACATAACTAGTACATGAACCACACGTTTCTCTAAAGGTGCTTTAGAAGGATGTATGTAGTCATCTGGAAGAAAGAAAATATTCAGATAAGTACAATTCAGTTCAACAGGTGTGTACTAACTGATATAAGAATCTACACTAGGTATGACAGAATATTTGATCATTAGATGGGTCTTTTTAAAGATGCTGCTTCTTGCTGGGCAGGATGGCGCATGATTGTAACTCCAGTGATTCAGGAGGCTAAAGCAGGACATTCACAAATTGGAGACCAGCCTCAGTAACTAAGTGAGACTCCATCTCAAAATAAAATAAAAAGGGTAGGGAGCTGGACACAGTGGTACATGCCTATAATCCCAGGGGCTCTGGAGGCTGAGGCAGAAAGATTGCAAATTCAAAGGTAGCCTCAGCAATTTAGTGAGGCCCTAAGCAACTCAACAAGATCCTGTTTCTAAATGAAATATAAAAAGGTCTGGGGATGTGGCTCAGTGGTTAAACACCCCTGGGTTCAATCCCCAGTACCAAAAAATAAAAAGGCTAGAGATGTAGCTCAGGGGTAAAATGCACATGGGTTCAATCCCTACTACAGCAACAACAACAACAAAATTGATGCTGTTCCTCTATATTCAAGAACAGGAAACAAATACAATAGTATTAAATGAAATTGGATGGCCTATTTTATAGGAAATATAAATTGTTTATGAAAATTCAAAGAAACAATAGATACTATGGTGTTGGCAGACTCAGGCTATCTTATCAGAAAGAAAGAATTTGAGCTAGGCTTTAAAGAATGTATAGTATTTTGTCAGATTAAGATAAGAATTAGAAATTCCAAGGGCAAAGATAATACAACTTTTACAAAATATTTTGTAACTTGTGATCCTGTTATTTAGGAACAGGATGTCTAGTGTGTGTTTTGTATATCTAGAATTTTCTTGTTTCTTACTACATTCTTATGTCTGCCTTTAATCATTTCACCACTCATTAATACTTTCCCTTAAGACAAAAGGAAAATAAAAGTAGATAGGTTATAAATAGTCAAATTAATAGAGACTGAAGATGAAATGATGGTTGCCAGGGACTGGGGGGCAATGGGGACATATTGTTTAAGGAAAAGAGCTTCAGTATGCAAGATGAAAGAGTTCTGTGGATGGGTAATAGTGTAAATGTACTTAATGCCTCTAATTTGTACATTTAAAAATGATTAAGATGGGGCTGTGGCTCAATAGTAAAGTGTTTTCCTGGCAAGGGAAAGTCCTGGATTCAATCCCTAGATTGGGAGGTAGAAGGGATACAGTTGAGATTGTGCATCTTATGCGATGTTATTTTAATTTTTGAAAAATTTTAGGTACCTGGGCTGGGGATGTGGCTCAAGTGGTAGCACGCTCGCCTGGCATGCATGCGGCCCGGGTTCAACCCTCAGCACCACATATAAACAAAGATGTTGTGTCCTCCGAAAACTAAAAAATAAATATTAAAATTCTCTCTCTAAAAAAAAAAAAAAAAAAAAAATAGGTACTGTAGAATGGTTATAAAAAGTTTTGAGTTTTTTTATTATAAAAAGTTTTAAATGGTTATACAAAGTTTTATTTGGGGTTTTTTTATGGGGGGGTGGGTTGTTTGTTTTGTTTTTTTCCTTTTTTTTTTTTTTTTTGGTATTGAGGATTGAACCCAGGGGTACCTAACCACTGAGCCACATCCCCAGCCCTTTTTATTTTTTATCTTAAGACAGGGTCTCACTAAGTTGCTGAAGCTGGCTTTGAACTTTCAATCCTCCTGCCTCAGCTTCTCAAGCTACTGGGATTACAGGAGTGTGTCACCATGCCCAGCTTATTATTTGTTAGTAAAGAAAAGTTTATGCTGGCTGTGGTGGTGCACACCTGTAATTCCAGCAACTGAGGAGGCTGAGGCAAGAGGATCACAAGTTCAAAGCCAGCCTGGGCAACTTACTTGAGACCCTGCCTCAAAATAAAAAATATAAAGGGCTGGTAAAGTGGTAAAGTGCCCCTGAGTTCAGTCCCCAGTACTCCAAAAATAAAAAGTTTATAAATAAAAATAGGATTTTTGCCAGGTACAGTGGTACACACCTGTAATTCCAGCAGCTTGGGAGGATCCCAAGTTCAAAGTCAACCTCAGCAACAGCCAGGTGCTAAGCATATCAGTGAGACCCCGTCTCTACAATAAAATATAAAATAGGGCTGAGGATGTAGCTCAGAGGTCGAGTTTCCCTGAGTTCAATCCCTGGTACAAAAAAAAAAAAAAGAATTTATTAATTATTTGTAATATACTAATATAAATGAGTACAACTGGATGTATTAAGATTAGTGACACGGGTGCTGCATGGAGGTAGTATTGTTTCTTACACCAGAATAAATGACCTTTGCTAGTAGATTAAAGGTACTCTAGCCACCCCAGGCATTGGGGACTGAGGGAACCAATAGCTCAACATACCTATAACACTTTCTTGTTACATTCATGTTTGGAAGCTATGGAATCTAGACTATTTGTTTGGAATCTAGAATTATCTCACCAAAATTATAACCAGACCTCAAGATACCTCTGTGTACATTGACATTTTTAAAATATTGTTTTCAGTTTTTAGTATCAGGAATACTAATTTTAACCTCCTTCCTAAGGTAATTTAGCTTGCAAACTGTTAGAATAAGGGATTTTTTAATTTTTATTTTTATTTCTTTTTGGCACCAGGGATTCAATCGAGGGGCACTCAACCACTAAGCCACATCCGCAGTTTTTTATTGTTGTTGTTGTTGTTTGTTTTTTGTTTTTGAGACAGGGTCTTGCTAAGTTGCTTAGGGCCTTGCTATGTTTCTGAGGCTGGTCTTGAACTTGTGACCCTCCTGGCTCAGCCTCCTGAGCCACTGGGATGACAGGTGTGGCAAAAAGGAATTTCTAAGTGAGCATGAAATTAGGGCAATGAGTGTCAGATGATCTGATAGTCTCCATGTAGTTGGTGTAAAGCTGGATCAGCCATCCTATACTCATTGAAGTTGAGCCCTATGTGGGGACTTGAAAATATTTATATATTTGAATACTAGTCTATAACTTTTTTGGAAGACAAATTAATTATATTTACCAAACATAGTCTTTCTTTTCCTAAGTGTACCAGTTAAATGTTAATTCCAGGAGTAGTCCACCCATCTTTTTTTTTCTTCTTCTTCTTTCTTTTTTGATACCAGGGACTGAACCCAGGGGCACTTAACTACTGAACCACATCCCCAACCCTTCTTATATTTTATTTAGAGACAGGGTCTCACTGAATTGCTTAGGCCCTCACTAGGTTGCTGAGGCTGTCTTTGAACTCATGATCCTCCTGCGTCATCCTCTAGAACCTCTGGGATTACAAGGTGTCCACCATCATGCCTGGCCCACCAGGCTTATTTTGTCTCCTTTTATCAATGATCATTCTTCCTAATTTTAACAAACTTACTCAATATGTTATAACCCCAAGTTATATATTAATGTTTTGGTTGACTACCTCTGCATGACACCAAGGTATCTATCTTATTAGTTATTGTCTCCAAAATCACTTTGTAACATAGTTAATTACTTCTCATAGATGTCTGGTTAATCTTGTCATTTGTTTTCTACAACAGCTTTCTGAGCACTTTGCTAAATCTGGAATATAGTTAACTTTGGGACCTGTTAACACACCATAACAATTCAAGGTTTTTATTAATTTGTTCGGTTTCTCTATAAAATATAATTAACTTAAATATAGTTAAATATAAAAATATAATTAACTTAAACCAGCACATCAAAATAAAGGCAACATTCTCAGTATAAGATCACCTTTAAGTAATTTATAAGTCTAATATAAAATATTAAAATATGTATATGAAAACAGCTTCATCTAAAAGAGTCTATGGGAGTCTTATATTTAAAATAAGAACCCTCCTTTCTTAAAATATTAGCTTATTAATAACTGAGGTGGCATATCAGATTTTTTACTTGTAAGGCACCATTTATGGTTATGAAGGGTAAGTAACTTTAATATTAAAGTGGAGGAATAAAAGAAATACTACTGTTCAAACTGTTAAAAGAATGGAATTAACCAGGTATGGTGATACACATCTGTATTCCCAAAGATTTGGGAAACTGACATAGGAGAATTGCAAATTTGAGGCCAGCCTCAGCAATTTAGTTAGATCTTAAGCAACTTAGTGAGACCTTGTATCAAAATTAAAAAATAAAAAGGTCTTGGGATGTAGCTCAGTTATAAAGGATCCATGGGTTCAACTAGTACCAAAGTGGAAAAAAATGGAATTATCAAAATGAAAAAATTAATTGTATATCTGAATTATTTTATCATGCCCATTTTATCAGTGGTCTATTGAGGGTTGGCAGTCTTTCTTTAAAAAGCAAATCAGATGCCAGGCATGGTGGTTCACATCTGTAATCCCAACTATTTAGGAGGCTGAGACAGGAGGGTAAAGTGCCCCTGAGTTCAGTCCCCAGTACTCAGCAACTTAGTGAGGCCCTAAACAATTTAGCGTGACCCTGTTTCAATATAAAAAATAAAAAGGCTGGGGATGTGGCTCAGTGCTGTTAAGCATGCTAGGTCAATCTCAGTACCTAAAAATAAAAAATAATAATAATAAATTATACAGAAAGCCATGACAAATTCTAGGAAGAAAAATAAAACAAGAAGTAGGGAAGGAGTAGAGAGGTAGAGTATGGCCTCCCTGAGAAGGTGATTCTTTTTTTTTTTTTTTTTTTTTTTTTTTAAAGAGAGAGAGAGAGAGAGAGAATTTTAATATTTATTCTTTAGTTTTCGGCAGACACAGCATCTTTGTTTGTACGTGGTGCTGAGGATCGAACCCGGGCCGCACGCATGCCAGGCGAGCACGCTACCGCTTGAGCCACATCCCCAGCCCGAGAAAGTGATTCTTAAGTCAAGGCCTGAAGGAAATAAGAGCACAGCTCAAAGTTTTTGAGCAGCTACATTTTTCTAGATCCAATCATCATCTTATAATATTGAGGAAGCTTTAAATAGCAGATTGTAATAAGTAAAAACAGATTCTAATGAAAACCTGTTTTGCTATTAAAAAATTAGCTGGAGCCAGTGGCAGACACCTATAATCCCAGGTGTTGTGGAGGCTGAAACAGGAGGATCATAAATTTGTGGCCAGCCTGGGCAATTTGTCATGACCCCATCTCAAAATAAAAAGGGCTGGAGATATAACTCAGAGATAGAATATTCAACAGCTTTAGCAAAGTGGTAAGTCTCTTGAACAAAGGCCTGGGATAAGCATTTCAAAACTAGTTTCTGGCCCTATAAGTCATCAGAGACCTAGGTCTCTGCTTTTCTTTTTAGCAGTCCTTGGTTTGTGGCTTCCACTTTTTAAATCACAGTATACTTGCTGTAGCCTCAAGCATTACATCTGCAGTCTAAGCTGGAAGCAAGAAAAGAGACTGAACATCCCATAAATTCTGCCTAACATCTCAGTTTGTATTCCATTGGTCAGAACTTAGTCACATGACCCCTCCTAGCAGCAAGGAGAATAATATATGTCATTTTTAGATGGGCCCATTGCTCTCCTAAAAAAAACATCTGTTTTTAAATGTGGTGGCGCTTGACTATAATCCCAGCAACTCAGGAGGCTGAGGCAGGAGGATCACAAGTTCAGAGCCAGTCTCAGCAACTTAGTGTGGCACTAAGCAACTTAGCAAGATCCTGTCTGGGTATGTGGCTGAGTGGTTAAGTGTTCCTGGGTTCAATCCCTGGTACTCCACCCCACCTAAAAATAAAGAAGAGGAAAATAGGACTAGGAAGTAGTTCAGAGATGAGGCCCTGAGTTTGATCCCCAGCACAACAAAAAATAGAATTAAAACAGTTAAGGTTTAGGATGTAACCCTGTGGTGGAGCACTTGCCTAGCACATGCAAGACCCCAGATTCATTCCCTAACACTGTAAAAAAAAAGTTACAACCAACTCCCAATAGTGCCAAGTTGGGGACTAAGCTATTAATACATGGATCTGAGGGACATTCCAGATTCAAACTATACTACAAGCTAACTAAGAAAAAGGGGACACAAATTACAATCAGAAATGAAATGGGAGTATTACTATACAATCACATAGACATTTTCAAAGACAGTAAAGGAATAATTATGCACAACTCTTTGCCCACATTTTTTTTCAATACTAGGGATTAAACTGGGTGTTCTATCACTGAACTACATGCCCCGCCCTTTTTATTTTTTTAATTTTGAAACAAATCTAAGTTGCTCAGACTGGCCTCCAACTTGGAATCCTCCTGCCTCAGCCTCCTGAGTCACTAGGATTATAGGCATGTACTACCACACCAAGTTTGTGACCACAAATTTGACAGCCAGAAGAAATGGACCAATTCCTTCAAAGACACAATCTGCCACAACTCACACAGGAAGAAACAGACAAACTAAATGATCTCATTTTTATTAAAGAAGTTGAGTCGGGCTGGGGATGTGGCTCAAGCGGTAGTGTGCTCGCCTGGCATGCGTGCAGCCCGGGTTCGATCCTCAGCACCACATACAAACAAAGATGTTGTGTCCACCGAAAACTAAAAATAAATAAATAAATATTTAAAAAAAAAAAAAAAGAAAGAAGTTGAGTCAACCCCAAACCCAAATGGGTTCACTATTGAATTAATTTATGGAAGAAATTATACCAATTCTCTACAGTCTCTTTCAAGTGATAAAAACAAAGGGAATACTTCACAACTTATTTTATAAGGCCAGCCTTAACTTAATAACAGAAAGCAGGTAAAGATATTACTGCAAAAAGAAAACTATAGACCAGGGCTGGGATATTGCTCAGTGGTAAAGCCTTTACCTAGTATCCATGAAGCCCTGCCTTCAATTCCCAGTGCCACAAAAGGAAAAAACAAAAGCAAACTATAGAAACTACAGACCAGGGTCTATAGGTGAGGGCCTGAGTTTGATCCTCAAAACCATAAAGAAAGACAGAAAGAAAGAAAAGAAATTTGCCTAGAAAACTACAGACCAATACCTTTCATGAACATAGATCTAAGAATCTGAGGGATTTTTAAGATTAGTGAAATTATTTTGTGTGATACCATAAAGTATATATGTCTATGTTAGTTGTGACCAAAATATCTGATAAGAGCAGAGGAAAAGTTTACTTCAGGCTCATGGTTTCAGAGGTTCAGTCCACGGTCAGTCCGCTCCATTACTCTGGGCCTGAGGTGAAACAGAACATCCTCGTGGAAGGGCCTGGTAGACAAAAACTCCTCAGCTTATGGCAGCATAGAAACAGAGACAGGATACCAGAGGGATCTGATATTTCTAATTTACACCAATGTATTTGTGGCTTAAATTGAAGGTATGAGGGGAGAGGAGCACAGAGGAACCCAGGGCCTTGTGCCTGTGAGGCAAGCACTCTGCCAACTGAGCTGTACCCACAGCCTCTTCTTTGTTTCCTGTTTGTTTCCAGGGATGGAACCTAGGTACCCTTAATGCCTTAGCTACATCCCCTGCCCACTTTTTTTTTTTTGAGACAGGGTCTCAGTAAGTTGCTTAGGGCCTGGATAAGTTGTTGAGATTGGCTTTAAACTTCCAATCCTCCTGCCTCTGCCTCTGCCCCCTGAGCCATTACAATTACTAGCATGTGCCACTACACCTGGACTGTTTTTTTCTTTCTTTACAGCCTGGTTATTTTTATACTAAAATGATTAAGCAATAAACCCGAGAAGTACTTTAGTAAGTGCTTAGTAACTGAAAAGATTTAAAATATGATAATTGGAATATAGCAATTCTTCAGTAAATATATATTGACTGAATGAATAGTCATGTCTGTATAAAGGAGAGAGCCAGAGAGTTGTGTCCTTAATAGGTTTGTTTGTTGTTTTTTTGTTTTGTTTTGTTTTCAGTGTTGGGGACTGAACCCTGAGCCTCATACTAGGTGCTCTACCTCTGACCTACATCCCCAGCCTGGGTTTTGTTCTTTTTATAAATCACTCTGAATGTAGAATCAGTTCATAAATAGCCACCTCAGCAGGATATGGAAAGTTTTATGTTAAGTTTTTGCAGTGCTGGGGATTGAACCCGAGGCCTCATGCATGCTGGGCAAGCACTCTACCACTGAGCCATGTCCCCACCCTGTAGAATATATTGTTTGAACCAAAAAACTTCAGTGTGATCCGAGTGTGCAGGTCCTTGCCTATAATCCCAGAGGCTCAGGAGGCAGAAGGATCGAAAGTACAAAGCCAGCCTAAGCAAAAGCGAGGTGTTAAGCAACTCAGTGAGACCCTGTCCCTAAATAAAATACAAAATAGAGCTGGGAATGACCAAATATATATGAAAACAAATTCAATTCAATGTGTACTTTCTTCCTACTGGGGCTATAGCCCCAGTCCTTTTTTGTTTTTTTAATTAGAGACAGGATCTTGGTAATCACTAAGTAGCTGAAGCTGGCTTTGAACTTGAGATTCCGCCCACCTCAGCCTCCAATGTTTAGTTTTCTTACTTATCTACCAGGTAGGATTATTTCTGACAAAGGGCAAAACCTTTGCTCTTAAATGTCCTTCTGCACCAAGAAAAGTAGTTCTATGGTTTACAGAAAAAGGGCCCCAATGGGTATAGGTACCTAGTTCTCTAAATTGCCTTTCTTGTCCTACTTGTAAGCATTTTGTTTCATTTTCTTTTTCTTCTTTTCAGACTAAAAAGGAAGCACCTGAATGGTCTAAGAAACAAAAGATGAAGACCTAGTGTTTTCTGCTCCTGGGGACCAAACCCAAGGCTTCCTGCTAGGCAAGCGCTCTACCACTGAGCCAAACCCACAGCCAAAACCTGAGGATGTTTTGGATTGACTATGTGGATATATCATTATTTACTCCTGAAGTTCTTTTTCTGATGAGAAAGAAGTTCATCTTAATAATGTACTTGGAATTTTTTTAAATAAGTGATTTAATGTTGACTGTAACTAATGTTAAATTAACAAATTTTAGCATAATCAAAATGTATAAAGTACAAACAATAATATGCTCTATATTTGATTTTATCTATTTTGTTACAAAATAAACATCTTATGATTTAGATTTTGAAGCTTTCATAAATGTTCATTTTAAGTGTGTGGCTTATAAATATTTTGGTGAGTAAATTTTCCAGACTAAATAAATTCCTCATTTAAATATCATAACAAATATAGAGACACCTTACATTTTTAACAGCTAAGAATCATTTGTGAAGCCTACTTCACAAGCACTTCAGATTTTTTTAATGATGGCCAAATACCAAGTAGGTGGATATGAATTGCTGATTCTCCTTTGGGCTTAGTATTTTTTTTTTTTTTCGTATTTCTTATTATCAACCAATAAAATGTGGCAGAAACTCTGCTACTAGTGAAGTAAAAGTCTAGTAGAAAGTCTCTTTTGTAACATCAATCATAACACTGCTGCTCCAGATGCAGTATTGACCAATTAAATGTTCAGTGAGAAAAGAAATCAATACAATTTTTTTGTCTTGCATAAAATATGTTCCATTTCTCATTGATGTCTTATAATTTAAAAGAAGGGAGCACCAACAAAAAATAAATAAACCAATCAATAAAAGGAGGGAGGCAAAAGAAAAAAAACAAAAATGTCATTTTTTTTCTTTGTAGTGCTAGAGATTGAACCAGGGCTTTAAGCACACTAGGCAAGTGTTTTATCACTTAGCTACATGCCCAACCTAAAAAATATAATTTTAGATGGATAAAAAGATCTGTTAAAAGACAAAATGATAACAAATTTAAACATCTTTTTTTTTTTTTTTTTTGGTGCTGTGTATTAAACCCAGGGCCTGTGCCTATTAGGTAATCGCTCTACCATTGAGCTACATCTCCAGCCCTCATTTAAAGATCTTAATTGCCTTTGTTATTGTAGAACACTCCATTCCATATAATTAGTATTTCAAAAAGCAGAGTAGAAAACATTGGTTTTATAGCTAGAAAAGGACTGAAGAAAGCAGAAACAAAGAACAAAAAAATGGATTGGTCTTTCGTTTAAATTACTTTTTGGCCTAGGAGTGTAGCTCAGGGGTGGAGAACCTGTTGAACATGTACAAGGCCCTGGGTTTAATGCAAAGTGCCTAATAATAATAACAACAATCACTGGTTACTATTTTATTTACAACAATCAGGTTACTATTTTTCCTGTAAGGATTAACACAGAGGGAAGTTTATTATCATGGACATTGAAACTGACCCCTTAGGGAAATTTTGTTTTTATCTGATTTCTTGGAAGGGCAGATAACAACTTGGTTTCCATTGATGACCTGAAACTTTAGTTTGTGTGACTCTATTTTGATCTTTAGTCTCCTCTGTCGGGGCCTTAGCTTAGTCCAAAATCATGACCTCCTGTACTTTATATTTAACATGCATACCAGGTTTTCTAAAACACTATTAACATTTTGGACTGGATTATTATTTCTCTCTCAGATGGGAGTGGAAGGCAGTCCTACAAACTGTGGGATGTTTAGCATCACCCCTGGCCTTCTCCATAGAAGCCAGTAACACCCCAATCTACAACCCCAGTTTTTGTTTTGTTTTGTTTTGTTTTTTTAAATATTTTATTTACATTTTGGTTTTCGGCGGGCACAACATCTTTGTTTGTATGTGGTACTGAGGATCGAACCTGGGCCGCACGCATGCCAGGCGAGCGCGCTACCGCTTGAGCCACATCCCCAGCCCCATACAAGATCAAAAATGTCCTTGAGTTGAGCACAGTGGTGCACACCTGAATTCCCAGAGACCAAGGAGGCTAAGGCTGGAATGAACTTTATAATAATGGTAGTTATTATAACTACCATTATTATAAAGTTCATTCCACATCCAGTTGCTGTGTTTCATGTTTTCTACTACTTACTCTATTTAATTTTCATAGTACTTCTGCCAAGTAAGCATCATCTTCATTTTTTAAATAAAAACAAAACTTTTGAGGCTCAAGAGTATTTTAATGGCTCAAGATCAGACACATAATAAGTAGAAGGGGATTTGAACTGAGTGTGCCGAATTCCAATGCCCATACTCTTCCCAATAATGCAGTGTCTCTCTTATGCTTGGTTACCTATCCCTGCCTCCTACCTACCTGCAGTGAGATGGAAAGAATGGAGTAGGGGGTATCTTAATCTATCAGCTCTTCTTGGGGGTTTGGGGGGGTGACCTAATGGGGTTCAGCATAGTTGCACTTTGTGTGTGAGAGTTGTGCTGGGGACTGAACCAGGGCCTTGTGCATATTAGACAAACTCTCTACCAACTGAGCTATACCCCCAGCCCCATAGTTGCAGTTTTATTAGAAACATTCATGGATATCAAGTCTATTCCTAAAGATTTAATGTTACAGACAGAGAGTTTTTATAGATTAATAGGATATGGCAACCCTTCAAAATCAATTAAATAGCAGATATTCATTTTATTGATTCATCCATTCTTTTAACATGAAAAAAATAAAATTTGTACCACACTGAAACTTAAGTGTCTTCATCCCTTCCTCAAAGCTCTCTGAAAAAGAACTCTAAAATCTCAAAACCCAAGGGAAGTAGTTTATTCTCAATATAGAAATTTCTAGGGCTGGGGATGTGGCTCAAGCGGTAGCGCGCTCGCCTGGCATGCGTGCAGCCCGGGTTCGATCCTCAGCACCACATACAAACAAGGATGTTGTGTCCACCAAAAACTAAAAAATAAATATTAAAATTCTCTCTCTCTCTCTCTCTCTCTCTCTCTCTCTCTCTCTCTCTCTCTCTAAAAAAAAAAAAAGAAAAGAAAAGAAATTTCTAAAAAGAGCTATCATCTAGTGATCCAGGGTACTCCAAATTCACTTTTTATACTGAACAAGCAGTTGTTGAATAGTCACCCATCAGGAATTTTACAGCAATATTTCCACATGAACTTTTATTTTTCAAGGCTGAGGGTGGAACCCAGGGCCTCCTTAGCATACACTATCCACTGAGCACCCTGCCCATTGGACCTGAAGTGTTCAATGAACCAGGTTTCCTTTTATGCCAACATCCTATGATGGACAGAAAAGCTACTATTTAGCCCTTGCTTACAGCTTTATGGGTGGCTCCTGTGGGTATATTAGATGTAACCAAAGTCTAGGAAAAAATATTTCTTTTTTTTTTTTTTTTTTGGTACTAAAGATTGAACCCAGGGCACTTTACCACTGAATGACATCCCTAGCCCCTTTTAAGTTTTATTTTGAGACAGTGTCTTGCTAAGTTGCTGAATGAATGTCTCACTAACTTGCCCAGGCTGGCCTCAAACTTGTGATCCTCCTGCCTTAGCCTTTCAAGCCACTGAGATTAACAGGTGCAAATCACTATTCCTGACTTCACATTTGTTTAAAAACTAAACTTAGTAAAACTTTTTTGTTAAGTTTATTGTAAAAAAAAAAAAAAATTGTTTAAAAAAATAATAATAAGTGCTGCTCAATGGGTAGTGTTACACTCCAGCCACCGGAAGTGGCTGAGTGAGGTAGTGAGTGAGGCAGTGAGTGAGGCAGGGAGACCCCTTGAACCCAGGAGTGCAGAGCCAGCCCAGGCCATACAGCAAGACCTTGTCAAGAAAAATAAATTAATTAATTAAAAAAGGGGAAAAAAATGTTGCTTCTATCTAATAATGCCTTCACATGAAATTGAATTTCTTTTGCCTTGCCTAATAAAGGATAGAAAAAAAATGGGTTAGTCTCACTTTTAACTGATATTGAATAGGCTGATGATATACAAAAAAAAAAAAAAAAGTTGTTTATTTTAATATTATTCATTTTTTATTAAGTAATGTAAGCACTTTGAAGAAAGACTTCCTCAAGCAGAGAAGTCATCAGTCAACACCAGCTGACGAGCTGCTAGACAGGTCATGTGATATCATTTATTTTGGTTACCCAGTCCTCAGCTTTCACAGGTTCAGAGGTTCAATTTTATTAATGCAATAAATGTGACATCTTTCAAGATTATGCCCACATTTACTGGTGTATAGTGTATAAATCATAATGTTAACATATTACTATATATATATATATATATATTTTATGTTGGGGATTGAACCCAGGGTCTTGAACATGCTGGGCTCCTGCTCTCCTCTGAGCCATACCCCCAGCCTAAGCTACTAACAGAAAATGAGTTCCCACCTGGCCCCTTCTCTCTCTCTTTCCCTGGACACTCAGACCCCACCTTCCTCTTCTACCTGACCATAAAAATTCTAATTCGAGGAGGTGGGATTGTGGCTCAGCAGTAGAGCACTCACCTAGCACGGGCAGGACCCGGGTTTGATCCTCAGCACCACATAAAAAAAATAAATAAATAAAGGCATTGTGTTGTGTCCATCTACACCTAAAAAATAAATATTAAAAAAAAATATAATTTGCCAGCACTTTTCCCTTTAACCCTCTTCTCTTTCCATTCTGCACTTATTCTGTAGATAAGTTCTACTCTCTGGTTTCAGCTACTACTTGCCATTTCTACATGCATGTCCCATTGTGATCACCTACTTAACATTTACAAAGTGCAACTTGCCAAGTTTCTCCTCTCGTGTTCCCATTTTCAACAAATGGTATTACCACCTAGGTCATTCCAGACCCTTCTTTCATTAACCCCCAACATTTAATCACCAAGCCCTTGATCTGCTTCAAATATTCCCATTTATTTACTTATTTATTATTTTGCTTTTGATAATACCTCCAAATATACAAAAGAGTAGAGGAAACACCTTGGAATGACAGATACATGCACTCTGATTGTGGTGGTGTCTTCATAGGTGTGTTATGTCAATGTTAATTAAAGTGTACCTTTTGTGTGTGTGTGTGTGTGTGTGTGTGTTATGGTTTGAATGTGAGATGCCCCCCTAAAAACTCACGTGTGAGACAATGCAAGAGTGTTTGGAGTAGAAATGATTAGGTTGTGAGAGCCTTAAACTAATCAGTGAATTAATTCCTGATGAGATTAACTGAGTGGTAACCGGAGGCAGGTGGAGTGTGGCTGGAGGAGGTGGGACATTGGGAGCCTGGTTTGGGGGTATATATTTATATCTGGTGAGTGGAGTCTCTCTCTGCTTTCTGATCATCAGAGCTGCTTCCCTCTGCCACACTCTTCCACCATGATGTTCAGCCTTACCTGGAGCCCCAAGGAATGGAGCTGGCTGTACATGGATCCAGAACTCTGAAACCATGAGCCCTTAAATAAACTTTTCCTCCTCTACAATCGTTCTGGTTAAGTTCTTTAATCACAGGGGCAAAAAAGCTGACAAAACTCTGTGTGTGTGTGTGTGTGTGTGTGTGTGTGTGTGTGTGTGTTGCTAGGGCTCAAACACAGGTCCTCGTGTGTGCTAGGCAAGTGCTCTACAACAAACTACAGTCCCAGCCCCACTGTGCCTTTTTGAAATGAGCAGTTAATTGTAGATCAGTTGTACTTCAATGATGTTTTGAAAAGAGGAAGAAAGAAATGGAGTTAGGAAAGGGCAAGTCCTGACAAAATAAATAATTTGGGCAGCAATCTCCAATGAATGCTAAAGTAATTAGATAAAAAGATAATACGAAAATAAATTTACTTATTTATTTAGTTATCTTTGTGGTGCTGAGGATTGAAACCAGGGGTACCCCAATCCTGAGCTACATCTCCATCTCCCCACTATCTTTTTTTTTTTTTTTTTTTGAGACAGGGTCTTATTAAGTTGCTCAGGCTGGCTTCTAACTTAGAATCTCCTGCCTCAGCCTCCCAAGTAGCTGGGATCAGGCATGTGCCACCTTACCCAGCTCCTCTTTGGCACTATTTTTGATTTTGGCTCTTTTTTTTTTTTTTAAGGTAAGCTTTTTAAAATACTTCATTTTTTTTTTTAGTTTTCGGCGGACACAACATCTTTGTTTGTATGTGGTGCTGAGGATCGAACCCGGGCCGCAGGCATGCCAGGCAAGCACGCTACCGCTTGAGCCACATCCCCAGCCCGGATTTGGCTTTTTGAATTAAAGCCAAGGCCTCACTCATGCTAAGCAAGCATTCTACCACTGAGCTACTCCAACCCTTCTTTGGCATATAGAAACCCTTTTATAACACATATAAACAAATATTAAAATGAAATACATCTCCTCCTTACCCCCTCCATACTATTTCTTAAGGTCTAAAGGAACAAAAATCTCAATACTTTTTAATTTTTATTTATTTTTTTATTTAATTTTTTTAATATTTATTTTTTAATTGTAGTTGGACACAATACCTTTGTTTTATTTATTTACTTTTATGTGGTTATAAGGATTGAACCCAGGGCCTCGTAGGTGCTAAGCAAGCACTCTACCACTGAGCCACAACCCCAGTCCCCACCCTTTTTTTAATTTTGAAGCAGATCTCACTGTGTTGCTCAGGTTGGTGTCCAACTCCTGGATTCAAGGATCCTTCTGCCTCAGCCTCCTAAGTACTAGAATGATAGATGTGTGCCACTATACCCAGCCTAAATATTTTAAAATTATAAAATGTTTGCATGGCATAGTGGTACAAACCTGTTATCCCAGCAACTTAGGGCACCAAGGCATGAGGCCTGCAAGTTTGAAGCCAGCCGGGCCAACTTAATGAGACCATGGCTCAAAATAAAAAATGGCCTGGGGATGTAGCTCCGGGGTAGAGTGCCCCAAGTTCACTCCCCAGTAAAACACACACACACACACCCTAACCCTAACCCTAACACACAATCAATCAATCAATCAATCAAAAATGCTTAAATACCAAAAAATTATTCTGTGAATTCAGAATTGGAAGGAAAACTAATTTTTCTAATCCTTCCCAATAAAAGGTGGCACATCGTTGTACAATCTTCATTTTACAGAAGCTATATTAGAGCTAGGAGCAGGGGCACAAATCTATAATCCCCACTACTCTGGGAGGCTGAGGCAGGAGGATCACAAATTTGAGATCAGTCTTAACCCTATCTCTAAAAATATTTTTTAAATAAGGGGGATATAGCTTAGTGACTGAGCACTTAGTGACTGTGCAAGAGGTCCTGGCTTCCAGAGATAGAAAAAGAGAGAGAACTGGAACACTTTTAGAAGGAAAGAAGGAACATAGTATTCATTCTTTGAGTGATATTTAGTTTGTGTTGACATTTCCTATCTGCTGAACCTTAGAGAAAAAATGCATTCAATATAAAAAGCAGTAGAGTAAACCCAGCACCGTGCTCCTAAATGTTTAACAACCAGCTCCCCAAAAAATCCTGATTTTCATAGTGAGACCCAGATTTTCATCATGAGTCACAAGAAATACTCCTACTGAAATACTCCTGCCAGCATCTGGCTACCAAGTGGAGCTGGGAGCAAATGTGCACTCGACTTTACTGTTTCTATGCAGCCCCCAGGCCCCCAACCCTGCCCGCTTTTCAAACCCAAACTCCTCTTGACCTACTGGACTTTTCTCAGGGGCTGCCAATGTGGCTCAGTGGTGGAGCCTTGCAGGAAGCCCTAGATTTGATCCTCAGCCCTGCAAAAGGAAAGAAGACATTATTCAGCAGCCTCTTTTCAACTTCTTTCTACCCTCCCAGTTCTTTCAGGATCCTTCCACAGGTTGCCTTCTCTGCCTGGAGGACTGACTGAGGCATCCTCCCTCCCCACCTCCCTCCAGCTGCTCCAGGTCTCAGGCTGCCAGTCTACATGCAATGCAAGAACACGTACAATGATTCAAGATGTATTCTTATTATTGTTCATGGTCAAAAACAAGCTTTTACAACTACTACCTTAGACAATACTAGGATGTGCGCCGGCAGGCCGACGTTCATTTTATAGGGCTCAGGCTGACAGTCCCCACCCACCCTGCCATCACCACATTGTCTTGCCTGTGTTTCTTTCTTTTATCAGGTGACACGGTCGTCCTAGGCTGGGAGTCTGGGAGCCTTCTTTCTAGTGACTTGGCATATTTCTGTTCTAATCCAGGAAATGATGAATTTACAGTTTCACTCACAGAGGGCTACTTTCCCCTCCACACAAACAGTAGCTTCAAGCCTCACACCAGCTACGAAAATTATATACTTATTATTAATATTATTATTATTATTTCCATAGCTGCTACTGTAATGCGATTGATTGATTGATTGATTGATTTTTTGGCACCAGGCATTGAACCCAGGGGCACTTAACCACACAGCCACATCCTAGCCCTTTTCATTTTTTATTTAAAGACAGGATCTCACTAAGTTACTTAGGGACTCACTAAATTACTGAGGCTGGCTTTGAACTCATGATCCTCCTGCCTCTGCCCTCAAACCCCTGAGAGTATAGGCCTATGCCACCACATCGGGGTGTAACTTGATTTTGAAGTCATTGGTCAGATTTCTAATGTTTTAACATCTCTTTAAAAAGAAAGCACTTGGTTGAGCACAGCGGTGCATGCTTGTAATCCCAGCAATTTGGGAGGCTGAGGCAGGAAGATAATGGGTTCAAAGGCAGCCTCAGGAATTTAGTGAGAATCTAAACAACTCAGAGAGATCCTGTCTCTATTAAATATTAAAAAGGGCTGGGATGTGGCTCAGTGTTAAGTGCCCCTGGGTTCAATCCCCAGTACCAAAAATAAATAAATAAATAAATGGAATGAAAACATTTTCAGTGCAAAAGTCATTTTGATCACCTTATTGGCATTGTCTTTAAATAACAGGATTTATTGATACCACTGATATTAATTTTCATTTACATAATTTTCAGGAAAGCACTATGAAATTCTCCAAGACCAAAACTTACCATCTTCTTTTCTTCCCTCTCTCCTCTCTCCCTCTATCATCTCTATGTCTGTCCCTCTCCCTATCTTTGCCTTTCTTATTTTCAAAACTTTTCTATTTCCTTTAATAGATTCCTTAATAAGAATGAATAATGGGTCTGTTATTTTTCTCAGTGGGTTAATGTTTGATATTTTGTATCAGGTTATTTATTGGATATATATTATCTATTTTTAATCATTCTTCATTCTTTTTTTAGTGGGGAGGGTACTAGGGATTGAACCCAGGCATGCTTAACCACTGAGCCACATCCCCAGACCTTTTTATTTTTTATTTTTGAGAGAGGATATCATTAAATTGCTGAGGCTGACCTCAAACTTGTGATCCTCCTGCCTCTGACTCTGGAGTTACTGGGATTAAAGGCATGCAACACAGTGCTCAGCACTTTATCCTCTCTTTAATAATTGAGATTTACTGAGAATCTGAAATTAACTCCTATCACCTAAACTTTTGAAAGTCAAAGTATATGTAATTTTCTGAATGCCATATGTTGGTGCTTTATTAAGCAAGTTGTTAATGTTATGTAGCAAACACGTCACTAAACATTCAAAATTATACTAGGACTGGGGTTGGGGTGTAGATAGAGCACATACTTCAGGTGCAGAAGCTATGAGTTTGATCTAAAACACACACACACACACACACCAAAAACATGCACTCTAAAATCCCATATGTAGGCATTCTGAACTACTGAAGACTTCTCTTATATTGCCATTTAAAACTTTAATCAGAGCTGGGCACAGTCTATGTTCCCAGCTAATCAGGAGGCTAAGGCAAGAGGATTAAAAAAAAAAAAAAAAATTGTTTTAATTTTTTTTTTTAAGTTGTAGATGGACACAATACTTTTATTTATTTTTATGTGGTGCTGAGGATCAAACCCAGTGCCTCACATGTGCAAGGGAAGTGCTCTACCACTGAGCCATAACCACAACCCCAAGAGGATTGAAAATTTGAGGCCACTTGGGCAATTTAGTAAGACAATATCTCAAAATGAAAAATAAAAAGAGTTGGCGATGTAGCTCAATGTTAGAGCATACTGGGTTCCATTTCTGGTACCAAAAAGAAAAAGCCAGGCTTGGTGATGCAGGCCTGTAATCCCAGCAACTTGGGCCACTGAGGCAGGAGGACTAGGAGTTCAAAGCCAGTCTCAGCAATTTAGCAAGGACTTAAGCAACTCAGAAAGACCCTGTCTCTAAGTAAAATATCAAAAAGGGCTGGGGAGGGCTGGGGTTGTGGCTCAGCAGTAGAGTGCTCACCTAGCACATGCAAGGTGTTAGGTTCGATCCTCAGCACCACATAAAAATAAATAAATAAAATAAAGGTATTGTGTCAACTACATCTAAAAATATATATGTATTTAAAGGGGAGGTGGGCTGGGGATGTGACTCAGTGGTAAAGTGTCTCTGGGTTTAATCCCCAGTCCCAAGAGAAAAAAAAAAAAAAAAAAACTGCAATCATGAATCTTCTCTTTGACTTTCAGTTCCTTCCATTTATTTCTGGTATGATCATCTTGATTTACTATTACTAGTCGAATTGGATCATTATCACTGCAAATTACTAAAACAATTCCAGGAATGTACTATTACTCTATAAAATGTTGCCTTACCAGTTCTTTTCTTATGACTAGCATTTTCTAAAAATACATCATTGTAGAGCTGGGGATGTATCTCAGTGGTAGAGTGATCACCTAGCATGTCCAAGGCCTGGGGTTCAGCCCTTGTTATGCTCGAATTCGGGACCTCCAAAAGACCACCAGAGACCAAGATCGATATAAACAGCAAAGAGGTGTTTATTGCGAGCTAGCTCAGTCCTCCGCGCACACACCAACTGGTGACACTGAGAGGCCCCGAGCCCAGGGTTTGCAGCAGTTTTATAAATTCTTTGGAGAAGGCAGGGACCCCCACATACATCATAGCATCTCTTAGCAAATCATCACACACCACAGGAAAATCAAACAACAACTCTAAAACATGATTAGCACATTCACTGGTGGGAACAAGTTGGGTAGGGGTGATTGGTTGGTACAAGAGGGGGATTCATTTGAACTGATTGGTTTAAGCCAAAAGGGGTGTTCATGCTGAACTACATAGTTTCCAACACGTTATCAACCACCATAAACTACTGGGAGGGTAATCTGGCATCCCAGGTATTTCCTGTCTCATGTTGATTGGTGGCTGCTAGGGGGTTGCTCTGGATCCCCACTTAGCCTGACTGAGTCAGGGACACCTGGCGCAGCAGATCTCTCCTGTTATTTGTAGATAAACCACTTAGCAGGGTGGGAATGTGCCTAGGAGTGCTCTTTGGGTCTTTCCAAGGACAAAGGTGATGTCCTTTCCTTGGACAGGCTTTGCTCTGAGGTAGAGGCTGGTTTTTCATCCTCAGAATTGCAAAAGCAGATAAATAGTAATACTAAGATCTCTATGTATATCTACACAGATATTATTATTCTTTTGTATGGGGGGGTGGAATAGGGACTGCACTCAAGGTGTTCCACCATTGAACTATATTTCCAGCTTTTTTAAAAAAAAACATTTTCAATTTTCATAAAGAATCTCTCCAAGTTGCCCAGGCTGGCCTTGAATTTGGGATCCTCTTGCCTCAGCCTCCTGAGTCACTGGGATTAAGGCTATGCACCACTATGACCAGCTAGATGTATATATTTAAAAATATATATATATACTGTGTTGGGCGCAGTGGTGCCTGCCTGTAATCCCAGTGGCTCAGGAAGGAGGCAGGAGGATGGCAAGTTCAAAGCCAACCCCAGCAACTTAGCCAGGCCCTGCCTTTTAAAAAAAAAAAAAAAAAGGCTGGGATGCGCCTCAGAGGTTGAGTATCACTGAGCTCTCAATCCCTGGCCCCAAAAATAAATGTTTATATATATGGATATATTCAAACTGCTTTCACCAGAAGTTAGACCAAAGCTCTGATCCTAGGGACCTAGAACAAATGATGAAAACATTTATTTAATTCCTATTACCTTTGGTGTCAGAACGACAAAAGGCTGCTTCCATTAAATAAAATTCTAAGAGAATTTGCAGTAGTCTGTAGTAGTCACTGCTGGTATCCTTGGCACTTAGAACAACAAATATGCAAGGCAGGATGGCTGAATCATTGAATCAGTATAAGCAAGAACTGCAGTCAGATGTAATCATGGCTCAGTATGCCACAAGGTCCTAAGTTGCATCCCCAGTGTGCCAAAAAAAAAAAAAAAAAAAATTAAAAAAAAAAAAATGGAGGAGTGAATTGGTGTGTCCACTCAGTTACAAAATAGACTAGAAAATATTTTTCATATGGGATCTTTAGTCACAGGTTCTTTTATACCTGTTGTTTCGGAAAAAAAAAGCGAAATAAAATTTAGTATGTGATTATTTTGGCAAATATTCATGCAAACAGGTAGACTGAACTTTTTTTTTTTTTAATGGGTTTTGTTTTGGTCTTAGAAGATTGAGGTAAATGGTTTTGGCAGAAGTATATAGAAAATGTTGGTATAAATTTTTTTTGGTATAAAAAAATCTTTTGTTGTTACTTTGATTTTTTTTTTCTTTTTTATTTTTTTGTACCATGGATTGAACCCAGGGACCCTTTGCCACTGAGCTACATCCCCCAGCTCTTTTTTTTTTTTTAATTTATTTATTTTTTATTATTTTTTTTATTAGCTACACATGACATTAAAATGATCTTGGCAATTCATACATTTGAATCAATTTTTATTCATTTATTTTCTTTATTTTGAGACAGGTTCTCACTATGCTTAGGGCTGCACTAAATCGGTGAGGCTGACCTTGAGTTTGCAATCTTCTAGCCTCAGACTCTCAAATTGCTGGATTACACTGTGTCAGCTGGCATGATAAACAATCTTAAATTAATTTTTTAGATACCTGATTTTTTTCCCCCTTTTTTGGTTCCGGGGATTGAACTCAGGGCACTGACCACTGAGCCACATCCCCAGTCCTATTTTGTATTTTATTTAGAGACAGGGTCTGAGTTTCTTAGCGCCTCATGTTGCTGAGGCTGGCTTTGAACTTGAGATCCTCCTGTCTCACATCAGAGCCGCTGGGATTTAAAAAAAATTTTTTTTTCATTGTCAATGGATCTTTATTTTATTTTTTACTTTTTTTTGCTGAGAATCGAACCCAGTGCCTCACACATGCTAGACAAGCGCTCTGCCACTGAGCTGCAACCCCAGCCCCTCCTTTTAATTTTTATTTATTTATTTAGAGACACAGTGTCTCACTAAGTAGCCCAGGCTACTTGAACTTGCATTACCCCTCCCCCCTCCCCACCCCACCCCCTTCTCAGCTTCCTGAGTAGGTGGTATTACAAGCATGCACTACTGCTTACCCTGGTAATTTTTTCAATTTGTAGATGCATAATTGGTTAGATTTATGAAACTTATGCCTCAGCCCCATCACTCTATATTTTATTTGTTTTATTTTCTTTACAGCAACATAGAAAATCCTATTTTAAACTTTTGATTTGCCCATTGCCTGTCCCTCCAAAATAGAATATTTGTTTCACAACTGCAGACAATTTTATCTATGGTGTTACTATAACACCAGCCCCTGGCACAGCCTAGTTACCTCTCCCTGGGGGGGAAAAATTGTTCAATTGTAGGAAGTAAGAAAAAAAAACGGAACGTGACATTTGCTTTCTGATATTTTTCATATTAAATGTTTATTGAAAATGAATTTTAATATCTAATTAGAAAATATTTTCTCCTACATTAACCCCCAAAAGCAAGATCACTTTCCATCTCCTTGTTACTAGACACCTAAATATCTCTGTATTTTAAAATCATATTCTCTTTGATCTCAAAAAAAAAAAAAAAAAGGCACGTTGAGCCAGGCCGGTGGTATACACCTGTAATCCCAGAGACTCTAGAGGCTGAGGCAAGAGGATCACAAGTTCAAAGCCAGCCTCGGCGACTTGGCCAGGTCCTAGGCAACTCAGTGAGACCCTGTAAAAAAGGGCTGGGATTGTTGCTCAGTGGTAGGGCACTCGCCTCACATGACTGAGGGTTTGATCCTCAGCACTACCTTAAAAAAAAAAATAGATAAAATAAAGATTATGTCCATCTACAACTAAATTTTTTTAAATTTGATATATATTTATAGTTGCAGATGGACAAAATACCTTTATTATTTGTTTATTTATTTTTAATGTGGTGCTGAGGATCCCTTTGTCTCTGACCCTTCCTGTTTAAATGCTCCTCCCCCTTCAGCCCCTTAGGTAAAGTCATTCCTCAAAGTCCAGGCTGAGCCTTTTTCCATTTTCTCTACTCTTCTTTGATCATTCGCCTCCACCCTCAGCATTCATCTTCCGCTTTTCCAAGGGGCGAATTTTTTTCCTTTTCCCACCTCCTGACTATCTGATGGGTATATTTCCAGTAAGGAACCGAGCTTCTATAGTTCTCCCCCCACTCCGCCCCGCCCCTGCCCCTATTTGGGATTGAACGCAGGGCCCCTCTACAACTGAGCCACAGCCCCAGCCCTTTTTTTTTTTTTTTTTTTAGCGGGGTGGGGGTGGGGGACAGGGTCTCACCGAGTACCTGAAATGCGTGACCCTCCTGCCTCTGGCTGCTAGGATTACAGACAGGTGCTGCAAGCCAGCTCTTACTGAAAGTCTTAACCATCCTCTTGTGACTGGGTTGATAAGTATAGGACCCAAGGGGGAGGGGCACATTATGGTGTGCTTCTACCTGCTTCTTTTTTTTTTTTTTTTTTTTTGCTTCTACCGTTTCTGTCTTCCTTATCCATGTGTTCAGGCCCTGCCTGGGAAGAATGGTATTTATTGAGTCTCTCATCTCCACAACAGTGAGCACCATCCTTATTTTTCCTTGCTTAACCACTGAACCATACACCCAGCTCCTTTTTTTTTTTTTTTTTTTTTTTTTTGAGACAGGATCTCACTAAATTGTTAGGGCCTCGCTAAGTTGCTGAGGCTGACTTTGAACTTGCAATCCTCCTGCCTCCGCCTCCCAAACATGCACCACAACTGTTTTTGTTTTTTTTTGTTTTTAATGGGATCTGTGTATTCATGTGTACTCATAGCTGGATAAACCTTTTCACTTTTCCTTTTCCTAAGATAATTTTCTGGTCCTTGTTTAAACATACAGAACTTAAACTTTTTCCTGCCATGAGTCAGTGAAGACTAATTTATTTAACCAGGAAGTCCTCATCACTTTGGGGGTGGGAGGAAGGTCTCAGTAAAGTCTAACAGTACAACCATTTGTTTTCAATTTTGTTCGTTAATTTACAAGTGATAGCTGGGTGAGGTGGCACATGCCTATAATTCCAGTTATTTAGGAAGCTGAAGCAAGAGGACTGAAAGTTGGAGGCCAACCTCAACCATTTACAGTGACACTATCACAAAAATAAATAAGGAATGTAGCTCAGTGGTAGAGCAGCTCTGCGTTGAATTCCCTGAACCAGAAAAGAAAAAAAAAAAAAAAAAATGCCAAGTGATGAGAAGTATTTTTCCGGAGGAGAGGATGAAAGAAACAAATCCATCAGTTGCTCTCATCCACTCTCACGCATGATTTTCAAATCTTCCTCTGCTGCCCTTACAATCACTGAAGTCTTTTTTCTGTCTCCAATTCCATGTTACCAATTGTCTACGGAATGTTTCCTCTTAGTATGTTTTTCATTGCCCTACATATTTTTTAATTCTTTAAATGTTTATTTTGACATAATTTCAGGTTTGCCGAAAAGATGCAAGAATAATACAAAATATTCTCATTTACCTTTTACCCAGATTCTTCAGATGTCAGCGTCTTATCACATTGTCTTTGTCCTTTTCCCCCATCTCCTGTTTGCTTGTTTTTCCTGAACCTGTTGAGGGTAATCTGCAGATATGATTTCCCTTTATTGCTAAATGTTTGGATGAGCAGTTCCTAAAACTAAAGACATTCATTTACATAAGCACAGCACAATGATCAAAATCAGGAAAATTAACATTAGTACAATACAATTATCTAATCAAGAGGTTATTCAGATTTTACCAATTGTTCTAATAGAAGGCCCTCTGTTGCAGAAGAAAATCCCAGATCATTCACTGCATCCAATTGTCCTGGCTCTTAATTCTTTAATCTACAATAGTTCCTCAATTTGTCTTTGTCTTTTATGATACTGGTATTTTCAGAATACATGTCAGTTATTCTGTGGACCCTCAACTAAGTATTCCTTTGATCCTTTATCTGTTGGTATTCATTTGCCTCTCAGGCGATGGGAATAATAGTACATAAGTAATCCATTTTCTGTTTTCAGGTGCCAACACCATCTCTTGGTAGACTGGGTCACTTAACTTCTCTAAGCCGTCCTACTTTAAAACTGGGATAATTATCCCTAACCGGTTATGAAAAGGTTGAAAGGAAGTGACATATTTAAAAGGAATTTACCTACTGCGTGGCACAAAATCATTTGCTTTTCTTGTGCTTTGGTTTCTTAGCTCTTCATCCCAGGGTCACCCTTAAATGCCTTAACATTATGTATTAACATAAATGCATTCAAATTAGTCCAAAAGTCTCTGAAAATGGGATTCTAGAATGGCTTGTGACTCATCTAAATAATTGGCAGTCTCATCAGACTATTCACTGCTATTGAATCTGTAGTCAATTAAAATCTCTAAAGCTTTTCCTGCATGGCCCTTTTGCTATTATTATTAATATTACCATCACTAGTATTATTATGCTACTAGTACTTGTTGATCTGACCATTGATATGGATGGGGCACAAGAAGGAATACCTCCAGGCTGACCCCTTTATATTATAATTCTCCCCTCTCCCCTCTCTCTCTCTTTTTTTTCTTTTTTTTTTTTAGAGAGAGAGAGAGAGAGAATTTTAATATTTTTTTTTTAGTATTTGGTGGACACAACATCTTTGTTTGTATGTGGTGCTGGGGATCGAACCCGGGCTGCACTCATGCCAGGCGAGCGCGCTACCACTTGAGCCACAACCCCAGCCCTCTCCCCTCTCTGTAAAGCAATTATCTGCATTTTCAAAATGAGAATACAGATTCAGAGCAGTTAAGTCGCAGGGCTTATATAAATGAGAGATTTGAATCTAATCTCGACTTTCTAGAACATAGAAAACTTTTTAAAAATCTCTTAAGTGTCATTTTTCATTTCTTCTCACCATTCTAGTCTATTGGAAACGCTTGATTCCTGATTTTGTCCTCCTGACATATTAGCTTTTCCTCTCAATTTTGATTTTGTGTGTCTCCTATGTCTTCTTCAAAATCATTGCTAAAAAATATGAATCATGCCAGGCATGGTAGCCCACACCTATAACTTCAGCTATTTATTTGAAAGGCTGAGACAGGAGGATCACAAGTCGGGGTAAGCCTGGGCAATTTAGCAAGACTCCATCTCAAATTTTAAAAAATGAGAAAGGGGCCTGGGGATGTGGCTCAACCGGTAGCGCGCTCCCCTGGCATGCGTTCTGCCCGGGTTCGATCCTCAGCACCACATACAAACAAAGATGTTGTGTCCGCCAAGAACTAAAAAATAAATATTAAAAAATTCTCTCTTTAAAAAAAAAAAAAAAAATGAGAAAGGGCTGGGGATATAGTTCAGTAGTAGAGTGCCCCTATGTTTTATCTCTAGTACAGAACAAATGTAAACACCCCCCCCCCCAAAAAAAAGCAAGGCCCTTTGCAACTTAGCAAGACCCTCACTCAAAATTTTAAAAAAATTAAAAGGGCTGGGGATGTGGCTCAGTGGTTAGCACCCTTGGATTCAATCCTTAAGTATTAAAAAAAAAAAAAAAAAAAAAAAGACTATAGAATCTATAGAGAGTGGCTTCCAAAATCCTGGTCCTTTTCTTTCTTCTTTTCTTTTTGTACCAGGGATTGAATCCAGGGGTGCTCTACCACTGAGCCACATCCACAGCCCTTTTTTATTTATTTATTTATTTTAATTTTGAGACAGAGTCTCACTGAATTTAGCCTCACTAAATTGTTAGCCTCAACCTTGCCATCTTCCTGCTTCAGCCTCCCAATCACTGGGATTTACAGGCATGCACCCTCCTCCACTTTCTTTTTTTTTTCTTTTGGTACTGGGGATTGAACCCCAAGACTACCTGCCACTGAGCTACAACCCTCAGTTGTTTCTATTTTGAGAGAGGGTCTCAGAATTGCCCAGACTGGCCTCACACTTGGTGTGCTCTGTGTTTCAGCTTCCCCAGTCGATGGGAATACAGACTCCCACCACTGTTCCCAGCACATCTACCATTTGTTAAGCTCACTGTGCTAACTACATTATTGACTTTTGCCAGAATCTGTGCAGTAGATATTATCTGTTTTACAGATGAGAATATGGAGGCATGGAGAGATTTAAAGACTCAAGTTTACAAAACACTCAGATTATAAGTAGTGTAACTGCTAGGTACAAAATCTCAAAGTGGAAAATTTTTGCAAACTCCTTATGCTAGCATTTATTTTAGGATACTCTACTGCCATTAACTGTTCAATTATACCAAATGGCATGGACTAAAAAACAGACTAACTTGAGTATCTTAGGTTACCTTTGCTTACCAGAATATAGCAGTTCCCAAAGTGTTTTCAAAGGAACACTAGTTCCTCCACTAGCCTGGGGACAAAGCAGTTCCACTGTCAAATGTTTGACATACATTACATACTACTGAATTCTCTCGAAGATTCAAAGAGATCTGAAAAGCCCTTTAGGAAAGAAACTTGTTTAACTTTCCTCAGCTACAGAGCTAGTTTCATGAGGGTGTAAAAAGTGTTTAAGATTTTTTTTTTTTCTTTTTTTTACTCTTTAGCACTCCGGGATGGGAATGTTTATCGAAAGATACCATGAGGTTTAAAAACATACTCTAATTTAAATACACACACCTTATAATTGGATAGTGCTTTAGTATTTACAAAAAAAAAAAAAAAAAAAAAAAACTTCCTCTTGTCCTGAGGTGTCTTTTGGATTCCTATTCACATTTGCAAAGAAAGTCTACAGTTAAGAATTTTCTCAATGCCTTGCAGCTAAAGAAGGTCAAACTGAAACTCAAATTCAGATTTTCTCAAACCAAAGTCAATTCTTTTTCACTTACCTAATGTCTTTGTTTTTCTGCCTTTGATCATTTTAAAAGCCCGTTGACGTTTTTTCAGAACAAGCAACTTTGAGAACTGGATGAGAGTATATGAAAAATATAAAATGACCTTTATATTACAACAGTTTGGATCCAAAAAGCCATACTTAGAATTTTTCCCTTTTGAAAGTTGTTCCTTGACATCAGCAGTTTGGGGTTTTCAGTGGAAAACAGGGTATACCCTATAAAGGTTGAGCCCTGTGGGAAACTGATCTGATCCTGAAAACAGCAAATTACCCCACAGCTATACCTGTTTACACAGTCCGGGAGTGTTTGTACTGTTTGAAGATACTTCAAAAATAACAATTGTAAAAGAGATTACTGCTTTGATCAGAGAATCTGAATCTCCTTTGTTTGACCATGAATAATTGGTCTTTGTAATGTTAATGCTTCTTTTAAGGAATATCAGATCTGTAAAAGCACCTTAATTACAGGCAAGCAGTTTTGGAGGGAATTTGTGACAGCATTTTACTGAAGATCTTTTTTAGTTCCTCTTTAAATCTAATTATAGTAGAAAGATTATTTTAGGCCAAGCAGGAAAAAAAGCTATGATTATTAGTGTTTTTCTATAGTGTTCACATAAGGTCAAAAAAGTTATCTTATTGAAAAATAGGATTTAAAACTTTAAAAATTAATTATTATTTTTCCCATCAGGCACAGAACCAAAGGTAAAGTCTTAACTGAGATGTACTTACTAACCTGTTAACTAGAACTATGCTAGCAGCTTAGAAAATCTGTTTGCAGAAGTCTGGGGCTTCACAAATGGAACCCACTATTTAAACAGCCATCCACTCCCAAATCTTCCCCTTTTTTGGCCAGGGTGCGGCTCTGGGGGTGGAACCCATAGTCAAACACACGTTAGGCACACACTGTGCCACTGATCTCTATGGCCAGCCCCTGATTCCCAAATCTTGTTTTTAAATTTGAAATCCCCTAAATCATCCGATCAGAGTATATGGTAACAGTAAGGACCTCCTATTGTAATTTTATGGTATTAGCCTGTTTTGGAGTTGTTGTTGTTGTTGCTGTAGGAAGATATATGTTAGCAGAGAATGTTAGATATTGCTGAAGATGTGAGGAAATGAGATTGCTAAACAGCAGCTAGGGTGATTTAGTTAGATATGAGGAAGAATTTCTCAACAGGAGAGTGAAATCTCCTCTGTGGGGGTGCTTTGAAAGTTGCATGTTTTTTGAAATGGTGTGTGGCAAAGCCTGGGTGCAGAGCCAGGCCTCTTTATTGTTGTTTTGTTTATTTGTACCAGGGATTCAACCCAAAGGTGCTTGACCACTGAGCTCCCTCCCTAGCTATTTTATTTTATTTTTAAATTCAGAGACATGGTCTCACTAAATTGCTGAGGCTGCACTAGAACTTGTGATCCTCCTGTCTCGGCCTCTCCTGTTGCTGCTAGATGTCAGGATGCCAGCAAGCTCTGTAGCCAGGCCCCTTCTGGGAGAGGATAGTTGCAAATGATTGCATTAGTTACTGTACCTGATCTATGAATGGGATCTTCTCCTTACCTAATCCAATGACTACCATTCAGCACTTAGACCTGGTACTACCTGAGAAGATTCTTTTCAAGATTGCATTAACATTTAAACTCATGGTTCAAAACCTATGAATAGGGCCAATCAGCCGGCATACAGGGGAAATCATATCTCTGAGGTTTAAGCCATCTGATTTGCACATTGCAAAAGTCACTTTGTGTTTTGTGTTTTTTTTTTTTTTTTGGTTCCTAATTATGACAGCAATTAGCTCTGCAGCATTGCATTCATTCCAAGCAGCAGGCATGGAGAACAATGATCTTATTTACCCTAAACTGGAGAGAGTGTACCTAGCTTTGTTCCCTCCACAACTTAATCTAAATGCTCTGCTAGGTGTCATCCCACACAATAGAGTGTGACTGAACCTCTCCCAAAGGCTCTCCCTCACCTAGTTAATCCAGTTGTCATCAAAAACCTCTGCAAGGTCAAGGAAAAACAGGTAATAGGCCTTTTCAAACTTAATAAGGTGGCACATTTTGCTTACATTCATTTAAAAGAGAGAACACTTGGATATGTGAATACTTTGTAAGAGAAGTTAGTTTAATCTGTTAAAATGATCACAGGGAAAATGATAAAACTCCTTTGGACGGGTCTGGACAATTAATGGAATAGAAAGGTATTGTTGTAAATAGCTCTTTCACAGTAATGGGGAAAAAGCAAATTATCAAATGGACAAGTTATTTACGTTTGAAATAAACTGCATCTCACACTGGGAAATTGGGTTACAGGCAATTTTGCATTACAACATGAACATGTCATTAGTTTTAATTTTCCACAACAAAGATTTTAGGGTAATTTGCTTTCATTAGAATAGTTTCTCTTCTACAACATTATCATTCAACACCTCTCACATTACCATTAGTTACTTTTTTTTCTTCTTTTTTCTTAATTTGTAAGAATAACCTCGGTATTTTTTTTTTTAAGGACATAAACATTATGGTGAAGTTTTTATTGCAGACAGCAAGAACCAAGACAGTGGGTGAGCACTGCAAACCTAGCATAACTGTTGAACAGCCCCAAACATTTCAATACCGTGGAGGCATCCTACCCTCACTGGTTATGCCTTAGTGTTTTAGGGTGCTAAGTATACCCAGTATACTTCTCCACTGTAAAAATGTAGGTCACTATAGAGGAAGAACAATAATCAGTTATACATTAACCATAAAAGGTCATTTCTTGTAGCAAATGCAAGGTCTATTGATCAAGTAACATTTGTCAGTAGAAATGAGTCTCGTTACTGAGTGAAGCTCCGGAAGGGGACCATCGCCCAGCAGGGCATCAAGAAATGTGCCAATCATCCATGGGTTTAGGATGATTTCAGTATTGTCCATCTTCATTCTGTATGTAATGTACTGACTTTTCAGTTACTCAAACCCTGAAGCTACATTCCTTTGTTAACTTACTATGCTGCACATCTGAACAATGATTAATCAATCACCTAATGTTAACTACAAGATAAGAAAAATATTAAAAGAAAATGAATGACGTATTCACTTGTATTACAAAATTGTCTGTAAACTAGTTTCCCAGCATGAGCTGTGGGTTTATTTTCAAACTTAAATAAGTTTCCTATGTTAACCTTATCTTCCGGGTACTTCCTGCAAACTTCATATATTATGCAATCAAGTCCATAAATATAGGTAGAAGTTAATGTGAATGGCTGAAACGGAGTTAACCACACACATGTAGTTAAACCTTTATCACCATTTCTGTCATAAACCTCTCCCTTTTCTTTAGGAGATTGACCAAGCCATCATAAAAATGTATTATTGCCTGTATCTTTGCGAAACACAAGTTCCTAAGAAGTGACTTGCCTTCTTAAACATACTGGATTTGAGCTTAGAGTCCCTGAACAGGACAACATGGATGCTGCTAGATGTCAGAATGGTCAGTGTGTTTGTATACTGAGTGTCACAGGGTTGAGGTGGCACTAGTACTAGTGACTCCCTCCTTATTTTTCAAAATTCAGTAACATTCACACAGTATGACTCCCAACAATGACATGTCCCTGGAGGCATACACTTCAACACAGTTAGCTACATTACCAAATAAATAAGGAAAAGTGTAGACAGTGCTGTCTGAGGGGAAATGATTATTGTTAGTCAAATATTTGTAATAGGAGAGAGGGAGATTTTCTATAGATATAATCAGCCAAATATAATTGAATAGGAAAATTAAAAGGATCAGATCCCCTAACTTGACCTTTTAAAAATTTCTACTGCAGGCATCACACTGACAATTCTGTTGACTTATGTTTAGAAGCTACTGGTAGCAGCATTCCATCTTGTGGAATGTTCAAAGTGTATTAAGAAACTAAGCCAGGAACCATGGCCCATGCCTGTAATCCCAGAGACTCAGGAGGCTGAGGCAGGGGAATCTCAAGTTTGAGGCCAGTTTCAGCAATTTAGTAAGACAATTCACTGAGACCCTGTTCCAAAATTTTAAAAAAGACCAGGAGGCTGGGGTCGTGGCTCAGTGGTAGAGTGCTTGCCTAGCATGTGTGAGGCACTGGGTTCAATCCTCAGCACCACATATAAATAAATAAATAAAGGTATTTAAAAAAAATGACTAGGGATGTAGCTCAATAGTAAAGCAACCTGGGTTCAACCCCCAGTGTAAAAAAAAAGAAACTTAATGTAAGTTTCTAACATTTTTTCAATGAGTAGACCCAAGGCCCATCTGTCATTGACTGAACTCCCTCTAGAAATATGATTTTTTTTTTTTTTTGCAGTATTATGGATTGAACCACGGAATTACACCCCCAGTCTTTTACTTTTATTTTATTTTATTTTTTTAGAGACAGGATCTTGCTAAATTGCCCAGGGTGGCCTTGAATTTGTGATCTCCCTGCCTCCGTTTCCCCAGTCACTGAGATTATGGGCATTCCCCACCACTTCTAGCTGAGATTATCTTTGATTACCTCTTACTTTCTATGATCCTATTCTAGAAGCCTGAGCGTTGTGCCTTTGAACAAACAAACAAAAACAAAAAAACCCATGAGTGCTAATTCTCTGGGGCTGTTCTTAGAGATTTCTTCCATCATGAAGTCTTCCTGGACTACCGTGCCTAGATAATGCTCTGCCTTCCGGGTTTCCTAGGGTTTTATATCTAAACTTTTAACAATTTGGTCCCCTTTGAATCCACAGTACTCTTTAATACAGTTTAGATCGATTAGTAGGTGCTCTGTAAATGTTTATTGAGTAGTGGGTTTCTTTTACTTCTAAAATCAAATGGGGTTCTGTCAAAATTGATGAATCTTTTGGTTGTTTCAGACAAATTCCATGAATCCCAGTTTATCTCCTTAGTACAGGTAGCAAGAAACTTGTGAAGCTAGGCTAATTTGGACATGAAATTGCCAATGGGTGATACCACCATTTATATCTCAGCTGGGGGCATAGCTCAGTAGAGTGCCACTTAGCGTATGCAAGGCCCTAAATTTGAGCCCTACCCCCTACCTTCTCCCCCATCCAACCCCCCCAAAAAAGAGGAGGAGAAAAATAATATCTTAGTTATTCTCTTGGGACACAGGTAGCAACCCCTTTCCCTATCTGCTATTTATGTCACTCCAACCTCTGTACCCTCTCCAGAGGTGAAGTGCTAATGACTGTGTGTTTGCCATTCTAGACCAGATATCTCACCTACAAAATTTACATAAATGGCCTCATGAAATGTGCATTACTCAGCAATTTTTTTTTTTAACTTATTGGGTATTTAGAGATCTTCGAATAACAACAAAAGATATTTCTACTTCATTTTGTTAAAGTTGCTGGTGAGTGTTCCATGATGTGGATACACTAAAATTACTGCTGTTGGATATTGATATGGTTACAGATTTTTCATTTTTATAAATAATGCACCCAGTGGCTTGGGAGGCTGAGGCAGGAGGATGGCAACTCAGCAAGACCCTGTTTCTAAATAAAATATAAAAAGGCTGGGGATGTAGCTCAGTGGTTATATGGCCCTGGGTTCAATTCCTGGTACCAATAAATAAATAAACACACACAAACCAAACTACAATAAACCTCCTGGTAAATATCTTTGTGTACCTTTAAGGAATTCTAAGGAATTATTTCCTAAAAGTAGAATTTCAAAGTGTGTGAAGATTTTACACATTGATAGATTCTTTAGATTACCCTCTGAACAGATATATATATTATAAAGTCCACACAAGGTTTTATTTTTACTAACATGAGACCTCCAGTTTCCCCAATCTCACATTTTTGCATATCAGTTAAAGTGAAAGCTATTATTTCCTTGCATTTAAATTTGCATTTCCTTGATTCTAGGGAGGTTAGGAATGTTTTCATATGTTTATTGGCTACTTGTTTTTCTTCTTTTGTAAATTACTTCTTTACCACCATTGTCTGATTTTTTAAAAATTGTGTTCTCTGTCTCTTTTGTGATGGGGATTTTTATTATTATTTTAATTGTCACATAACAATTGTCTACATTAACTGGGATATTCTCTCACTGGGAATTAAACCCAGGAGCATTTTACCTATGAGCTACATCCCCAGTCCTTTTTAATTTTTTATTTTGAGACAGGGTCTCACTAAGTTATTGATCATCTCACTGAGCTGCTGAGGCTGGCTTTGAATTTGTGGTCCTTTCTGCCTCAACTTTTTGAGTTGCTGGATTGCAGGATGCACTGGCACAATGTTTAATGTTGGGATGTAACCCAGGGACACAGCAGTTTTTTGGCTTGTTTTTTTTTTTAAATGAAAAAGCAAAACCTAATTAAGGCTATATTAAAGTAAAACTGAAATTTCAGTGGTCCATTTCTTATTTCTACACCTATTTCTACCATATTTGCCTTTTTTAAAAAAGTGTATTTTACAAATATACAAAACTGAACCCTTGGATACTAATCACCCAGCTTCAGCCACTATTAATCCTTGGCCAGTCTTCTTTTATTCATATCTTCATTCCATGCTCACGTCTCTGGGTTATTTTGAAGCAAATCTCAAATGTCACACTAGTTTTTTTTTCTTAGAAAGAGTGAGAGAGAGTGAGAAAGAGGGAGAGAGAGAGAGAATTTTAATATTTATTTTTTAGTATTTGGTGGACACAACATCTTTGTCTGCATGTAGCGCTGAGGATCGAACCCGGGCCACACGCATGCCAGGCGAGCTCGCTACCGCTTGAGCCACATCTCCAGCCCCAAATGTCGCACTAGTTTTTACTTAAATATTTCCTAATGCTTTCAAAAGACGTGATTGCAATAATGTCCTTGCTAATGTTTTAGTTTAAAGCTCAGGGAACTTGTGCATATAGATCCAGACCTGAATTCTACTATTCTACTCATTTACCATGCTTCCTAGAGGAGACTGAGCTGGAGAAGCAAAGATGAAAGCTACATGGAAGTGTAACAAAAAATCAAGGTGCTGAGAGTGGTGACAATGGTGATGTTATCCAGACCATCAGAGTACAGGACAGAGAAACAGTGGGCCCTGAAAGTAGAGGAAAGGGATGTGTTTTAACTGAGAGACGATTGCTTTTGTGGGTTGGCAATGGGTTCTCTTTGGCTGACCTCCACAGTCTTCTACAAATACAAATCTGTGAAGAGGAGTCCTACACAGCAGGACATAGCAGGTGGGTGGGCAGAGCACGGAGACCAGAAACTAGAGAGATTCAGGGAACTGACTCAGTTTTTTAAAAACAACCAACTCTTTTGGAAAATAACTAGGGTTCCTAGATAATCGCATTAATCCCTTCTTGGGGTGGTACCCCAATGACCTCATTTTCTGAAGTAAATGAAACAGTTCCCCAACTTTTATTCTTTTTCTTATTTCTTTTTTCCCTTCCTCGTTTGTTTGTTTGTTTATAGTACAAGAGATGGAACCCAGTGGTGCTTTACCACTGAGCCACGTTGCTGACCCTCTTCCTTTTTTTTTTAATTAAAATTTTTATTCTGAAACAAGGTCTTGCTAAATTGCTTAGGTCTCTGCCAAGTTGCTGAATCTGGCCTCAAATTTGTGATCCTCCTGTCTCAGCCCCTCAAATTGCTGGGATTACAAGTGTGTGCCACTGCACCTGACACTAAAGTCCTTTATAAAGAAAAAGTTCCAGAGCAATTTTTTGTCCTTTATGAATTTACATATTAAAAAACTGCAGGCCAATTTTTTTTTTAATAGAATGTTCATCCATTTGGGTTTGTCTAATCTTTTCTCATGATTAGATTCAAGTTATGCATTTTTGGAACAAACACAGTACAAATGAAGTTATGCCCTTCTCTGTTCATATCAGGAAACATATCATGTCCATTCTTGTTAATGGTGATGTTGATTTTCATCATTTAAGTAAGGGAGTTTCTGTCAGGCTTTCCTATTGATAAGTTACTGCTTTCCCATTATAATAAATACCTCATTTGTAGGGAAAGACACTGAGTCTGTGTAAATAGCCTTTTCCTCTTCAGAATATCACTCAGTTGTTTCTATTGATTTACTGAATCCATAAACACTATGATGGTTGCTAAGTGGTGATTTTTTCCAACCCTAGTATTTCTTTCACATTTTAAAAGATGTATTAGTTCATTTTCTTCTGGTGTAACACAATACCTAAGATGGGTACTTTTTATTTTAAGAAAAAAAGGGATTGTGGGCATAGCTCCATGGTGTGTCCCATGCACTTGTAAGGTCCTGTGTCCCGTCTCTATCATCAGAACAAGGAATAAAAAGAAAAGAGGTTTATTTAGCCCACAGCTCTAGAGGTCTAAGAATATGGCACCAGTGTCTGCTTGGCTCTGGTGAGGACTTGTTGGCTATATCACAACATGGCTGATGGCACCGTGGCAGGAGCGTGTGAGAGAAAGAAAAAAAGGAAGGTGGGTGGGCAGAGCATGGAGACAAGAAACTAGAGATTTAGGGGATTGACTCAGTTTTTTAAAAACAACCAACTCTTTTGGAAATTAACTAGGGTTCCTAGATAATTACACTAATCCTTTCTTAGGGTGGTACCCCCAATGACCTAACTGCTTTTCACTAGGCTCCACTTCTTAAAGGTTCCACCACCTTCTACCATCACTGCACTGAGGATCAAGCTACCAGCACATGAGCCCTTGGGGGACACAGTGAAACTATAACTAAGCTATAGCAGCTGGGATTCTATCGTGTGTGTGTGTGTGTGTATGTGTGTGTGTGTGTGTGTGTGATGCTGAGAAGTGAACCTTTGCCCATGTGCATGCTAAGTAAGTGCTCTACCACTAAGCTATGCCCCCAGCCCAAACTTTTATTTTTAATCTTACCACTTATATCAATTTTTAATAAAATTGAGTTCATAGAACACTGATTGCCTATTTTGTGTAGAAGAGTGTTCTAGGAAGCATCATGAGGGACACAAAGACCATTTGTTTCCTACAAAGGCATGATTTGTTGGGGGAGATGACATAAGGCACATTGTAGGAAGTGCTTTATTGGGGTTAAAAAGCTAATGCAAAGGATAACAAGGTCATTCTCACAAGCAAATATATAGTGACCCTGGGAGAAAGGTGAGATTTTTAGCGTGTCTTTTTGTATTGTCGAGTAATGCCTCCCCTCATCTGTGGCGGATACATTCCAAGACTCCCAGTGGCTGCCTGAAACTACAGATAATACTTCATATTAGATATGCTATGTTTTCCCCTATACACACATACCTCTGATATAGTTTCATTTATAACTTAGGCACACAAAGATTATTAATAATAATTTGCACTAAAATAGATCAATTATAACAACATACTGTAATAAAAATTATGAGAATATGGTCTGTCTTGAACTATTTTATTGTACTTTTCCCTTTTCACTTAATGGAAATGCTTGTTAAGGCTTTTCTTTGTCATATCCAAATTGCCCGCATCACTCCTTTTGCACTTTGGGACTGTTATTAAGTAAAATAAAGGTTACCTGAACACCAGCAATGTAATTCCAAGACAGTAGATCTGATATCCAAGACAGCTACTTAGTGACTAATGGGAGGGTACCGTATCCAGCACACATACCATGGAAGAAGGAATGATTTGTATCCCAGGAAGAACTGGGCTGGATTGTGCAGGATTTCATCATGCTACTGAGACTAGAGCAGATTTTAAAATTTGAGTTGTTTATTTTTGGAATTTTCCATTTAATATCTTTGGGTCACAATTAACCATAGGTAACTGAAACTGCAGAGGAGTGAAGAAGAGGCACTAACGTATAAGTGGTCAATGAAAGGTATTATATTGGAAAAAACAGCAAGGGCTTCTGGGAAAATTCCAACAATCTCTATGGATAAAACCTGAAGTTCATGGGGAAAGAGAAAGAGAGGGATAATGAGATGCAACTTGGAAAAGTCAGCACAAGGTCCTAAACTGAGGAGTTTGGCCTTAATTCCACTCACGGAGAGAAGTAAAGAAACATATTTGATAAAGGGTGTTCCATTTCTCTGATGATGCTGAGGGTAGGGCTGTATCTTATTTGTCTTTGTATTTTCTTTCTTTATTTTATTTTATTTTCTGGTACCAAAGAATGAACCCAGGGATGCTTAACTACTGAGTGACATCCTCAGCCCTTTTTATATTTTATTTAGAGACAGGGTCTCACCAAGTTGCTTAGGGCCTTGCTAAGTTATTCAGGCTGGCCTTGAACTCATGATCCTCCTGTCTCAGCCTCCAGAGCTGCTGGGATTACAGATGTGCACCACAGCACCTGGCTCATCTTTGTCTTTTTAAGACCTGTGCCATATTTTAAATTACAAAAAAAATTTTTTTTTAGTTGTAGATGGACACAATGCCTTATTTTATTTGTTTATTTTTACGCGGTGTTGAGGATCAAACCCAGTGCCTCACACGCTAGGCAAGTACTCTACCACTGTGCTACAACCACAGCCCCTATAGCTTCAATCTTGAATGTTTCTCAAAATCCCATGTCCTCAATCTGTGGCACAATTAGGAGGTGGTGGAACCTCCAGGAGGTGGAGCTTTGTGGAGGGAAATTAGGTTTTGGGTAACGCCATTGAAGGATATACTGGAACCCCAGCTCCTCCTCTTCCTCTCTTAGCTTCCCAGCTCCCATGGGGTAAGCAGTCCTGCTCTACCCCATGCTACTACCACAGTGTACTGTGCCATCACAGGCCCAAAGCAACAGGATCAAGTGACCAGGGACTGAAATCTCTGAAACCATGAGCCCAAATTAATAAACAAACCTTTTCTCCTTTATTTTTCATTTTCATTTTTTTCAGTACTGGGGAAACCAATCCAGAGACGCTCTACCTCTAAGCTGCAAGATCTCACTAATTTGTTCAGAGTGGCCTCAATCTTTCAATTCTCCTGCCTCAGCCTCCTGAGTATCTGGGATTATAGATGAGCACTACCATGCCAGGCCTTTTCCTTTTTTTAAGTAGATTGTCTCAGGTATTTTGTTACAGTAAAGGAAAGCTGGCCGACACAGCTTACAACAGCATTTAGCACACAGAGGGCATTCAGTAAATGTTTGTAGACACCAATGTGCCAGATGATTTAGAATAAAGACTGGAAAATCTGTGTTTTGAATCGAGGTCAGGATAGTGGGAGTAGAAGGTGTATCCTCGAAAACTAGTTCTCTATTGAATTTTTTACAGAAAATGTTTTAAATATCAAGATCTCAGACTACTACCACCACCACCACCACCCCCATTTAAATTTTTAAATTCTTAGTAACAAAAATATAGGAATTGGGCTGGGGATGTGGCTCAAGCGGTAGCACGCTCACCTGGCATGCGTGCGGCCCGGGTGTGATCCTCAGCACCACATACAGACAAAGATGTTGTGTCCGCCAAAAAAACTAAAAAATAAATATTAAAAAAATTCTCTCTGTCTCTCTGTCTCTCTCTCACCTCTCTCTTTAAAAAAAAAAAAAGAAAAAAATATAGGAATTATCTGTGAACAAGTTTTGAGTGCTGGGAAGGAGATTAAGGCTCTTAGAAGATTATATGGGCATTCCATTAGAAACTATTTCATACCATCTCTTCTTTGTGAATATTTTAGAGTTTAATATAGGCGGCTCTTTAAAGATGCATACTTTAGCTTTAAAGTCAATTCATTTTATGAAAACACTGTATTTAACATGAGAAACAAAGCAATAAGATAAAATGAGATGCCCAAAATAACTCAGTAAAAATCATTAGAGGAAGTCTTGTTGAGCACTGAGGAAATGAACGAAAGCAAATTTATATGTATATTTTGAATATTCCCTAGGCTATCTTCAAACACTCCTTTGTAATATCTCTTCAGCTTCTATATTCTGCAGTGAATCCTGGAAATCTAGCAGCTTTGTTATAAAGTTCACATATTTTCCCAGTATTGGATGCTGGGAAGTTGTGACTCTCCTTGCTGGTTCCAAGTAGAAAATCATTTGATCATCACTGACAATTCCAATGGACTCTTAACTGTAAAAAAGGTAATATTCATGTTTTTATTAAAATATTTATTCTGATTATAAACACAATAACTAGCAATGTAAAAAAAAATTAGCAAACACTAAAAAGTACAAAGGAAGAAACAATTACCCATAAATTGACATTCCAATGATAGTTACCAAAAAACATTCTCGTTTTCTATTTTCTTCATCTTTGTGGGTGCATGTTTATAAAACTTCTGTCTGTCACTTCATATATCATATATATTCTTCCCATGTCATTAAGTATTTCTTAATAATGCAATTTTTGGCAGCAGAACAGTAGCCATCGTATGTATGTATTATTTAACTACTCCCCTATTGTTGGATACCTAGATTATTTCCAATTTCATATATAAACATATATTTATATATTTCCTAGAAGGAGAATTATCTATCATTTTCAAGATTATTTATACCTTTTTTTCCCCATACTTATTGTCCAGTTGTCCTCCACAAAAATTGTAGAAACGGACACAACCAACAATAACGTATAGAATTAAGGCATGAAAAACTGACATTGGAGCTACCATTGTTTTCACATATTTCATGTATAAATCAATGCCTGAAAGGATATTTCCTTGTGACCCAGGCACAGTTCCTTTGGGTATTCACTGCCTGCACCCCACAGCCTACTGCCATTACTGTTTGTCATAACAGGAATAGCAATTGGCTCAAACACTGATCATTATGATGCTGATGATGTGGCCTCCCTAAGGTTCTAAATGATTGTTTGGTGTAACTGCTCAGTACAGGATTTTTCTTTTAACCTTTCCTATCATGTTGAGAGTCAGAATTCAAATTCTGTACAGTTTAAGCTTCATTATGCTTGGCCTATAACTTGGCTCAAGGTATCTGAATTTATGTCAATTTTATCTGCTTATTATACTAACGAGGTGGAGAAAGCAATCCCAGTGCCCCACAAAGGTAAAACTCTACTGGTTTTGTATATTACTAGAGTTTTAAAATTAGGTTAGATAAATTATGGTACATTTAGGAATAAGTGTACAGTGGGAGCTTTATGAAATATTTCATGAATAACAAATTGGAATACAAAGTTAAGTATAAAATTTACTTAAGGACTAAGGGTCAGGCTGGGGATATAGCTCAGTTGGTAGAGTGCTTGCCTTGCATGCACAAGGCCCTGGGTTTGATCCCCCAGCACCACACACACACACACACACACACACACACACACACACACACACAAAGGAATTAAAGATAGCAGACAATACAAAAATAGAATATTAAGTTATTTTCTAATGTAGGCCTCATTTTAGTTTATTCAAAAATGAAGTATATTAAATTAAGTATTTAAAATTACGTGTTACATTTTGATCACAAAGGAAATGAAAAGAGCAGCTTTTCTCCTATCTTCATCTTCTGAATCAAAATGGTTGAATTCTGACTAATCTCAATTGCAGGTTCTATTTATTGTGTTATTTTCTCAATGACTTTTGTTTCATGTGTGGTTTCCAGTGGCTATTATTATTATTATTATTTTGGTTGTTGTCTTTTTTTGGTACCTATGATTGAAGCCAGGAGCACTGAACCACTGAGCCACTTTTCTAGTTCTTTTTATTTTTTATTTTTTTAATTGAGACTGAGTTTCACTAAATAGCTTCAGGTCTTGCTAATTTGCTGAGGCTGGCTTTGAACTTGTGATCCTCCTGCCTCGGCCTCCCAAGTTTCTGGGATCATGGGGATGTACCACCACAGCCAGCTTTGAGTGTTTGTTATTAATGAAAAAAATTAAAAAGATTAAAGATGTAAAATGTTTTAGAGGACAGTAATTATCTTCTACTTTTCCCCTGATTCAGATTCTTATAGGGGATGACAGTCAAGGCATGTAAAATTCACTTTTAGTTCCAGAGAAGAGTCTACTTCCTTATCAAAAATTGCTTTTGTTTTTTCGGTGGCTCAGTATCACTGTGTAATTTGATTCTATGTACAGAAATGGAATTTTCTGTGCATATTCTCTCCAAGTGAATGAAATTTAGTAGGCTGTGATATTCCAGATCTCTTAACTTCAAGCTCTCCCTGATGTTTATCAAACATCAGGGAGACTATTGAAAATTCTTTTACGGTGTCTTGGTGTGAACATTGTCCTGGTGCTAGTTTCAAGCTTGCCTCATCTCATCATTCAGAAGCTACTTATCTATTTTTTTCCACTGCCTCCTTCAAGTCCACCCCCCCCACCCCGCCCCCATGGCTGGATGCCTGTCCAGCCCCCACACATTCAGGCACATTTATTCCCGTAAAGATAGTGACACTTATGGTTTATTCTAAGACTAAATCTGTGTTGCCCAGCGAGTGACTAAGGACTTAAGCATGCACACTGCTTCTTCGCTTACCCTCCCACCTAACTTGACTACTCAACGTTTTTATTTCTTTCCCTCAGAATCTCCTCTTTTGGCACAGTTCAGTTAACACACTACTGCCAGGCCACTAATTGATTTCTGAAACCTGACATTTGTTTTTTGTTTTCTCCCATCTTCCCTAATGGTACAGCACTACTAAGTAGGAAGGAATGCAAAGAACTAGAAAGTTCAAAGTAATTGAGGATCTGTCCATTCACACTGTCTGGCTTCGCGCCAATGGAGAACCTGGAACATTTGAAAAATATTTATCAAGTTTTAACCCTTTTTTGCTAAGTTGGTGAAACAGGTTTGCAGCTGTAGCATTTCTGTTAAGAGCAAGAGCAAGGAAGCTTGGTTGAACATGTTCTTTATATGTCCAGAACCGCATGGCAAATGTCTCAGAAAAGGATTACTTTCCAATTTCCGTACTATTGTACAGGGCTAAGCTAGTTATTTTCTGCGAGATTGCAGAGCTGGGTATTTCAGAGAAACCATTACTTAAAAGTGGCAACCCTATTTTATGAATCTTTATGCCAGAAATGAAATTTAAATGAATGCTAGTATATTTGAGCAAAAAAAGAGTACATTTCAATTTTTAATACATGTAAATACATTAGCTATGCAAACCTAACCACAGCCAGGTTCACATCTATTCATTAAGAAAAGTGGAAATGTAAAAAAAAATTAATAAGATTATAAAATATGGTTATTAAAAGCTTATCAGATAATCAAGTGGGGTTTTTCTGTTTTGTTTTGTTTTGGAATTGAAAGCTTTTGTGAATGAAAGCATGCAAAAAAATGGCGTGATATTTAGAAATACTTCCAGTAAAATAGTGGATCTTATTGTAGTCAAAACTTGGGGGAAAATAACAGGCCACTGAAGCGCTGGTGAAAAGACTGTTAAGGGGAAAAGTCTAGGTAGATTTAAAAGCAAATTAAAATACAGATAGATATCTAGTTGAAGTAACTGTGTTAGATTCAGCTTCTTCAAGTTAAAAGAGCACCAAATTCTTTTAACAATTGTCTGTCACATGATCAGATTTGATCATACCATCATCTTAACTGATCATACTATGAGCATTAACTAAAATTTTTTAAAGATCAATTTTAAAATTGTATTAAATTCCATATCACTTCTATCACCATTTAATTACATGATTGGGTTTAACATAAGAGGAAAATAGGACAGCTTTTTAAAGATGAAGGTAGACAGCATAAAATAACTTAGAAAAAAATTTTGCAAAAACACTTACCAAATAATACTTTGGTAGCATGAAAGTAGTCATGAGCCATTCTCTTAAAGCAGCGATCACTGCTATAAAGATGAATCATGTACTAACAGGAAGAGAAGGAAAAGGAGAGAAAAAAATTAGTTTACAGCGTAATTTTATCTTTTCCAAAATAAGTACCTAATATTTATATACATATTAATTTATCTGCATATTTAAAATGGATCCCTGCTTTTGATAGAGACACTCTTTGAAGTGAACTTTTTTCTAAGAACTTTTGAAAAAGCTGTTTAACTGTGAAGTGGTGAGTAGGCTGTTGTATTTGTACAATTCTCTAATGGTATAGTGTGCTGTCAACATATGTACATATGTAGTAATATTACAGGCATTTTTATTGCAGTTTATTGTTCCGGCTTCCCAATAAGCCAGATAAAATCATGTACAAGAACATTAAGGATTAAGGGAAGTGGTTTCCTTTGGTGATTGCTGGCAAAAATTCACCCTCCCATTATAACAATGTAGTAAATGGAAGGTAATATATTTGGCTATTACTTTCCTAAAAAATTTGGATTCCCAGTTTTCAGAGCTGCTTCGTGCCTAATGTTTAAGACTTCTTTGGTTGTCCTTTCGTAGGAAAAGGTGCCACGGCATTAGGTAAATTTGCTGTTTCTGTTCTGTAAATATTAAACTCCCTTTTCCCCCCCCGAACATACAGTGCTAGCAAAAATAAGTCAAAGATGTAATGTCTATTTAAATACACATTTGAGCTAGTTGTTAGCGCTTAAATTAGAGTCCAGGCTTTGGCTAGAATCAACATAGTTTAAATATTAAAAACCTCAAAATTCATATGGCCCACCCCCGCCTGCTCTCTACACAGGAATAAGAGGTAGAAATGTGTGTGAAAACTACTTCCAGCTATTTAAATACTGAAGTGGCAGCGGGGGTTGGGGGTAGGCTTGTATGCAAGGACTTTAAAAAATGCTTGTCACTAAACCTTTTACTCAGGACATACCGAATTTGCTTTGCTAAATAGATATCCTCACGGATAAAGAGACAAGAGCGGTTTCAAAAATTTATCATACCGCCCCTAGTTTTCTGTTAAAGAAAAGTACATTTTTGTGTATTTAAAAATATATACTCATTAAACAAGTCGCTGAAAACCTTAGCGCCCCCACCTAGCTGCTTTCTGGATTTCAGCTTTTTGAGTTTCAGATCCTTGCACAACACCTAAGACGTGCAATACTCTTTTTCTGCCTAATCCTGGCAGAGAACAGTCCGTAGAGATCTCCCTCCGCGTCTCCACCCTAATTCCCCCTCTTCCTAGATTCCACCCGCTCCTCTCCTTTCCTCCGCCCCCGGCTCCGCCAGCTCAATCTGTCAGAGAAGTTGTGTACAAACTGCGCGGCCGCCCTGCGCGCGAAGCTCGTGGCCCAAGGGGTGCGGTCGGCCCGGTGGAGGCGGGGCCCTGGGTGAACTTCTCTCTTTTCATAGGCTGGTCGATCCGGCCCGGCCGGCGACGGAGTCTTAGGATTCGCGGCAGCGCTGTCAGTCAGACTCGCAGAACCCGCCTACCCGGAGTTGGGTGAAATAGAGGCGGGCGTCAAGTGTCAGTAGTCGCGGGGCAGGTACGCGCGCTCGCAGCTCGCTCTTGGAGATCGGCGGTGGCGGGAGCGGGCTCCAGCGAGTGAGAGAGCGCGGTGGGGCGGGGCGGGAGAAAGTGGCTGCCTGGAGGACATTGGCGTTTACGCGTGGCAGAGCGGAAGAGTTTTGCTTTTCGTGTGCGCCTTCGAAAACTGTGCCTGCTGTTGACCGAGGGGTCTGCCCGGAGCCTCCCCTCCTCCGCCCGCGGCCCCGCGCCGAGCTCGCCGGCCCGAGCCAACGTGGGCCAGGTGGGAAACGCGCCTGACCCACGTACCGCAGCCGGAGCCGCTCCCCGAGTGCCCATGGCTACGCGGGTGCTGACCATGAGCGCCCGCCTGGGACCTGTGCCCCAGCCGCCAGCCCCGCAGGACGAGCCCGTGTTCGCGCAGCTCAAGCCGGTGCTGGGCGCCGCGAACCCAGCCCGCGATGCGGCGCTCTTCCCGGGCGAGGAGCTGAAGCACCCTCACCACCACCCACAGGCGCAGCCAGCGCCCCCGCAGCCCCCGCAGCCGGCGCCGCCTCCCGCCGCCGGCCCGCGGCTGCCTCCAGAGGAGCTGGTCCAGGTAGGAAGAGCCGCTCCCCTCCCTCCGCCTCCTTCCCGGGGCTCGGGCGTGTCCCGCTGCTGCGACGCGCCGGCGACAGGGGCCGCTCCAGGCTGGGGCGTGCGTCGGGGCACACCAGGAGCTGGTGGTGGGGTGGGCAGCCCCTTTCTGCCCCTGTAGCCTGGGCACAGCCTTACGTAGGGAGTGAATGGGGGACCTGGGAGAGGGGAGTCCGAGATGAATCTCCCCTGGCCCTGGCGGGTCAGCCGGGAAGAGGTTAAAGAGGGAATTGGGTGCTCTCGCGCACCTTGTTTTTCTTACGTGTGGTGGATGAAACCTTGTACCTCACGCTCCACTTTACTTAAATTACTCCTTCACCTTTACCCCTCCCACCCGATGCCGTGGCCTTGGAGGTCCACCTCTCCTCCTCGTCTGGGGTTAAGTAGAAACGCAGTTTGGGGTAAAGGTTCCCCGGGGTTTCAAACCTTGGGGCTCACTCTTCTTGCTTTAGAAGCGATTGTGGGTGGCTGAGTTTGGAAAACAAGAGGATAACTAAGGTTGTATTGGAGCGCGTATTTTTCCCGAAAAAGAAAGAAAAAAAGCCGGGGTGGTGTTTTGTACTTGTGCGCGTAAATTTCCTCCCGGAGCAGCGTTGAAAGCTGGCAGTTGGCTTTTACACTTGCCCAGCAGCCGAATTAGAGCAACCGCCTGTTTCTTTCGCCCACGCACGGAGTCATATAGCCCAGAAAAAACTTCCCGGGACTTTTAGCTTGTCCCAAGGAAAAAAAAATTGGAAACATACCCACATGCAAACAGCTGGAAGAGCTAAAATCAGAAACCACTAACCGCCACGGGAGCGCAGTGCACGAAAGGGTTTAGTTCGGTTTATTTCAAGACACTTCGTTTAATAACCCCTTGGTAGAGTGTGTATTTGCTACCCAGCGCCTTGCCTACCCTAGTGGTGGTGGTGTGGGGGTCAGTGTCGCCGTGATTTGAGAGGACAGTGGCATTTGTCAAAGATGTGATTCACATGACTACAGCGTTGATTTTTATTTTTAAATCGGGTGTATCCGGGGAATCCCGTCCTCATCCACACCGTATGATCCGAATGATTTGGCGGTCCAAAATGAAATGCTTTTGAAATTTACTAGCAAAATATGACTGGGTTATTCACCCATTATGGTGCCGTGGTTAATAGTTATAAGAACCATTCCACCTAATTGGGTTTTGTTTTTCTTTTGAAATTTCCTTTTCAATGTTAAAAATTAAAAGAGAATTTAAGCTTATGTTCTGCTAGGAGAGAAGATAGCTGTAAAAAGATTGAGGCGATTTGTCCTTGGGGGAAAAAAAAACCACCAATTGAGAACTATTTGGTTATTGGTTATTTCAATTTGGCTTTTTTACTTTTTTATTTTTATTTTACTTAGGAGACACCGAGAGGATAAGGGATGACGGAGCTTTTTTTTTTTTTTTTTTTTTTTTTTTTTTTTTACAGAGTAGGGGGGAATGTAGCATTGGCCCACTGAGAAGGACATGATAAATGTTTTGCTGATGACTGTGCTTCGACACAGCAGCCTCTCCCCACCCACGGGCTTCTTAGCACCAGTCTACCAAGGGAGTGATTTTCCCTTAGGTAATTAAAGATCTGTTTTAGATAGGGATATGAATAGGAACATTTCATTATCATATTAACCAATTACCGAATCTGCTGATTAAAATCAACATTTAGATCAAATGTTGAAGGTGAAATCTGTTTGTGACAGTGGATACTACGCTTTGCTTAAAAACATCGTATTTAAGTTTCCATTGAACAATAAATAAAAAGCCACTGAAATAGCCAACGAATGTTTTATATTAGATATATTGGAAATGTTTAGTTAAGCAAAAAAGTTTTTTTTTGCAGAATTGATTTAAGGGTTTGCATAGTTTTTTTGTTGTTTAAATAAAACATGTAAAATATAACTATGTAGCATGGACAGGATTGAGGTAGCTAGGCAGTACTTTGAATATAGTACTTTGTAAACTGTAATAGTCAGGGAATCAGGGGTGATCCTATTATTGCATCAGAAAGGAATATATTTCTGGTTCCTTTTTTTCTTGATTTGCCTCTTTCAAACTTTTTTTTTTTTTTTTTGAGCGATTTTACTAAAGACATTACAAAGACTTGTAAGCTTTAGTGTAAACCAGTAATTATACAATTGGCAAAACAAACCCGGTATGTTTATAAGCAATACTTATACTAGTATACTAGTAATAGAAGTTTGCCCTAGTATTTTACAGAGGGACCTTTGGTGTGTGTGTGTGTGTGTAGGTGAGGGGGAGAGTAGTAAGCACCATTTTGGTCCTTCCTGAGATGAATCAGGTGGATTATGCATGTTTCTTTTCTTTTTTAGACAAGATGTGAAATGGAGAAGTATCTGACGCCTCAGCTTCCTCCAGTTCCGATTATTCCAGAGCATAAAAAGTATAGACGAGACAGTGCCTCAGTCGTAGACCAGTTCTTCACTGACAGTGAAGGGTTACCTTACAGCATCAACATGAACGTCTTCCTCCCTGACATCACTCACCTGAGAACTGGCCTCTACAAATCCCAGAGACCGTGCGTAACATATATCAAGACAGAACCTGTTACCATTTTCAGCCACCAAAGTGAAACGACTGCCCCTCCTCCTCCTCCGGCCCCAACCCAGGCCCTCCCTGAGTTCACCAGTATATTCAGCTCCCACCAGACCTCAGCTCCAGAGGTGAACAATATTTTCATCAAACAAGAACTTACTACACCAGATCTTCATCTTTCTGTCCCTCCCCAGCAGGGTCACCTGTACCAGCTACTGAATACACCGGATCTAGACATGCCCAGTTCTACAAACCAGACAGCAGTAATGGACACCCTTAATGTTTCTATGTCAGCCGCCATGGCAGGCCTTGACACACACACCTCTGCTGTTCCGCAGACTTCAATGAAACAATTCCAGGGCATGCCCCCTTGCACATACACTATGCCAAGTCAGTTTCTTCCACAACAGGCCACTTACTTTCCCCCATCACCACCAAGCTCAGAGCCTGGAAGTCCCGATAGACAAGCAGAGATGCTCCAGAATTTAACCCCACCTCCATCCTATGCTGCTACAATCGCTTCCAAACTGGCAATTCACAATCCAAATTTACCTGCCACTCTGCCAGTTAATACGCAAAATATCCAACCTGTTAGATACAACAGAAGGAGTAACCCCGATTTGGAGAAACGCCGCATCCACTACTGCGATTATCCTGGTACGTGATCTTACCTGGTGGAAGCATTGAGAGAAAAGAGTGTGTGTGTGTGTACATGTACATATCCTTTTCATCCTTGGGCTTTAAATTTACATAGAAAAGTTCTACTTGACAGTTAAGAAAAAAATCATATACATTTGTTATCTTCATATTCTATTTCTGTGCTTTACCTTGGTGTGTAACCAAGTAGTTTTCTATGGTGTATTTTATTTTATTATTTATTTATTCACTTAGTTTTGCAGTACTTGGGATTGAACTCTGGGGCGCTCTACCACTAAGTCATATCCCCAAGGCCCCTCTCTCCTTTTTCTAAAATTTTATTTTGAGATAGGGTTTTGCTTGAATTTCCCAGGCTGACCTCAAACTTGGGATCCTCCTGCCTCAGCCTCCCAAATTTCTGGGATTATAGGCATATTTCATTGTGCCCAGCTTTATTTTCTGTATTTAAAAAAAAAAAAATGGCTACAACATTCTGGGAAAAAGTTACCTTATGTACTTTTTTCTATTAACTTTTTAAAAATTTCATTTAGGGTTATAGTATAAAATCTAAATTAACTGCCCTGGAAAGAGCAGGGTAGGAGAAAATAATAATGTTGGCTCAAAGGTACCTAACTTACTGCTGGTACAAGACTATATACGGGATACATTTAAGGATGGTTCTGATGGGCCATGCATCTCATTCAAGAATGAGCACATCTAAAGTATAAATTCATGACAGTAATGAATGTATCTCCCAAGTTGCTGGTGTAAGCTAGTTTATGATTAATATGGGGCATAATTTATTGACTGTGGTGCATGATATGCCATGACATGCTAAATGAAAAAAAAAACAAGAAATGTTAGGAGTACAGAAAATTATAGTCATCTTGGATAATGGTTTAGCAATGTCAGCTATATAACCATTAAAATTTTTTTTTAAAAAACATACTATAGTAGCTATTAAATCACTAAAATATGTATTGCTAGTAAAAATTACCTACTGTAATATAAACACAAGTTTTCCATTTGTCATTTACCTGTGTTCTTTCCTACTAAAATGATTTAAAAAAATTACTTTATTTCTTTAATGAGGTAGTGGGGGAGGGCTCCTTGAGATTTAAAACTGAAGGTTCAAATATTTTATCTAGCATGAGAGAGTTCTTCTTTCAAGACAGATTTTAAATACTGAATCATCAAATGTAAGGATTTCAAAAGGTCTCCAGAATGACAAGCTGTTCTTCCTCTGCTCCTTTATTTTAGGTTGCACAAAAGTTTATACGAAGTCTTCTCATTTAAAAGCTCACCTGAGGACTCATACTGGTATGTAATTTTCTTGTTAATTCTTTAAGTTGTGTAAATAGTGTAAGTGGTATTCATCCTTTTAAAAGCCAACACGTGTTTGATCTCTTCTTTCTTCTGGCAACTTTTATTTTATAATGGCCTACCTTTTCAGCACTAGCTTGGCTCAAAATTCAGTTCCATGAGAATGTCTGGTTCCAGGAAAGCTGATGCTCACTCACAAAGGCCTTGCCCTGTCACTTCCATAGAATTAATTACCCAAAAACATAAACAACAATGTTTACTAATGGGTTTTAAAATGTTTAATGGCAGCGCTGTTCATGTCTTGAAGGAAAGAAATTTCTCTCTCTGTGGCAAATCAGTTTGCTTTAAATAAAGCCCTTTTAAACAATCAAAACTTTGCCATTTAGCATGTACAGCATTGCAGCTTAATACAAGGTCCCTGTTAGCTTAAAATATTTGTGTTTGGTGTGTTTGCTGTGTTTGATGAAAGATAGGCTTGAAGTTGCAGAGTTTTCAGACTGATCAAGAATAAAGTTATGGTTTAAAGTTATTCTACACCTTACACACCACCCCGACATTTGATATGTTTGAGACATCATCTTTATTCTAGCTTATATTTCATCCTCATTTAAAACATGCTTTTAAGCTTATAGCCCCTTTAATTTTGTAAGTTTTTGTTTTATTAAATCTATAGCAATAACTTTTAGGAGGTTTTTAATTTAAAAATTTTATATCAGAACCCAGTTTTAAGATGAAACTAGGTGGCATACTTTATTAAAGGGCTCTGTGTACCCATAATATTTTCAAATATATGGATGGTTACTATTTGTAATTTTCTTTAAGAATAGCCCTATAGCCCTAAAGGAAAGAACTCTTAAAGTGATTATACTTTTTTTTTCCCTCAATAAATACAGCCTTACCTAAAGTTCAAAGAATAAGTTTGCTAATAAAAGCAGTGACCTAGCAAAATGTATTATTCCATCATTGCTATGGAAACCAAAGTATTCAACAGTTCCTTTGAATGGGTCGTTGGATTAGTGTGAGGACTTGAATCTCCCCAGGCTAGATGTTACTATGGAAATTGAGTTTTGATAAATGAAGTAGTTATCTCTAACTGCTGCATTAAAAAGTAAAAGCCTTTGAACAAAGGTCAGTGCTGAGATATAGCCATGAGAGGAATATGGTTGCAAACAGTTTATGTGCATGTTAGAGAAGTACTGCTTGATATCTCAATGATAAAAATCTAGTTATTAAAATCCAAATAGTATTGATGACAATGTGGTAGATACCAGGGCTTTCTGAGAAACTGCTTTAAAAAAAAAAGACACTTGAACTTATCTATGAAATAAATGAGTTGTTTTGGCCCGAGGTTTTTAAAGGCAGACAAATTGATTATATAAAAGGAAAGAACCTTCATAAACAACCTAAGGTGAAAATTATGTTCACAGTTAAGCGTCCACAAAAGAATTAAGCATATAAAAAAGATGTCAACCTAAACTCTTCAAAATACAGATGATAAGTGCCAGGAAAATATTCAATATAAAATATCCTTTTACAGACTATATGCTCTGTTAAGGCAATGTTTAACATAGGGTTTTACCTGACGTTTTGATTAAGAGGAGGTGGGAATAACTTAGAAACATTTGAACTGTTGCTTTTTTTCTCTTGGAAGTCCTTGAAACTGGAGATAGGAAGGAGGGAATACATTTTCATGGGGTTAAAGTTCCCTAATAAAAGAAGAATATAATCACATATAACGATGTAATCAACTGCTTATTGCAGGGATGCAGTCAGGCCATATCTAAATAGCCTTTCAACCCCTGTCAGGGTTTAGTGCTCTGAATGCTTGTACCTGGGATTCTGGAACTTGACCTGCTGGCAAAGAAATTTAATAGTGGGTTGTCTTAACAATGCTTGCTCTAATAAAAACAAACTAAAAAGAGGACCTAGGCCTAGTTTGGGTCCCATGCATCAACTTTTTTTCACCTGATCATAAACATTGTGGCCTTCAACATCTAATGAGTAAGACCCTGTAATCCAGTTTAATAAAGTTTTGTTTGATAGTCTTTCAAATGCCTGGGGGAGGGTTTTACCAGACTAGTTCATCTGGCTAAACCCGTTCTTGGGTAATCATAGAGCATTGAGGTTGTTTTCTCCTCATTTCTCATTTCTAGACAATGCCTTTTAAAATTACCTGTGTGCTCTCATTGCATCCCCCCACCCAACCAGTTGTTTTTCAGTGAATGTATCTGGACCCAGCAGAGGCTTGTGTTTTTGCCTCCCCCCCTCCCTTTTCCCTTTTAAGGCCCTGGTAGATGAAATAGATTTTTGTTTATTTTTCCCCTCTAAATAACTTCCCTCATTTAATAGCTTGTTAGGTTTTCTTTCTGTGTCCCTTGCTTCCACATAGGCAATTTATTAGGGAACTTTAAAACCTATATGGTAATGTCGGTCTGTGTTTGATGACATAATAGAAATTATTGTTTAAATGGTTGCTGTTTTGCAGGCAGAATGCAAAGTACCCTAGCATTTCTTTGGAGAAATAATTGTAATTGCTTTAAAATGTCAAGTTACTGTATGTTTTTAAAATGATTTAAGCAATTAAAGCAATCTGCATCTGAGTTCTGTTTAGTTACTTATTTTGGACTTTTAGATTATAAATGATTTTTTAACTTGGGTTGCAAATTGAACTTGAGCAAAGAGTGTTTCCAAAACAGATTTTTTCCCCCCATAATTTGGGATGAAAGAGTAAAAGATAAACCTGCTTCTTGAATCACAAATACCATAACATTCAAGTGTTCTAAGTTCAAGTACATGCGCTTTGATTTCTTTATTAGGAAACCATACTTAAATAGTACAAAGATCCATCTTGTTTGTGTGGTCAAAGTACCTGAAATAGAAGTTGCCTTTATTCTAAGGAACCATTATATTTCATTGATATCCATATATACATAAGACAGCATAATAACAGGCCTATAGAGGCATTCTTTGTGTGAGTAAGTAGGTGTTTGTGTATGCCTACGTGGTTATCATGCTTCTGGTTAGAAATAGTTATGGCTGCTTCTAGGCAACAGTGTCAATAAGTAGTGTGTTTCCCAATCTAAATATTTGTACTTTTAACAGTAAAGTGAACATTCTGCACAAATTTGTATGCCTTGTGATATATACAAGGGGCTATTCCTATTGCTATCATTCTAAATTTGCTCCCAAGCACCTTTAAAAAAAAAAGGTTCACATATCCATCAGCCCTTCTAAGTCACTGTGACTGATAAAGTATCTTATTCAAAGAGCTTGTAGTGTGGGTTTTTTTTGTTTTGTTTTGGTGCTAGAGATCAAACTGAGGGACCTCATGCATGCTGGGGAAGCATGCTAACCACTGAGCTGCCTCAGCCCTTTTGCTTAATTTCCTAATGAAATTTAAGATTACTTTTCAGCCTCACAGCTCTGGGACAGGGCAGAAGATTAGCAGTTGTACAGAGAAAACTCTTTGAGGAACACACACCCTTAGTGCAAGCATCACTCAGACCAGGACTGGTTCCACAGACTGACAGAGGAAAGGATGATTTGACAAGGGAAAATGGAAACCTATAAATAGCATAGGAACACAAAACGGACTCTTCAGTGCTTGTTCAAGATTCTTTTTTTTTTTTTTTTTTTTTTTTTTAAGAGAGGTCGGGGGAGAGAGAGAGAGAGAATTTTAATATTTATTTTTTAGTTATCGGCGTACACAACATCTTTGTATGTGGTGCTGAGGATCGAACCCGGGCCGCACGCATGCCAGGCGAGCGTGCTACCGCTTGAGCCACATCCCCAGCCCAAGATTCTTTGTTTAAGAAAGAATTCTACATTAGGTCTTCGAAGCCCAAACCTCCTTGAAAAGGGAGTCAATTCCTATGTTCTTTCTTGCTTTACTTTTCTTTATTTCTTCCTTCCTTTCTTCCTCTCTTTCTTTTTATCCTGGGGATTGAACCCAGGGGTACAATTGAGCCACATCCCTACCCCTTTTTGTTTTTTCTTCTGAGACAGTCTTACTGAGTTGCTTAGGGCTGGGTTGATTCTCCTGCCTCAGCCTCCTGGGTCACTGGGATTTCAGGTGTTGCCACTGTGCCCAGCTAGTTCTTAATGATATTGATAAGTATATGTATATGTATATGTTTTAAAAAACAATGTATTATGTTATATTGAAATATAATTTTTTGGTAGTGGGAGTTAAACCCAGGGACACTTGAGAACTGAGCAACATCCCCAGCCCTTTTTATCTTTTATTTTGAGCCAGGGTCTTGCTAAATTGCTGAAAGTCTCACTCAATTGCTGAGGCTGGCTTTGAATTTGTGATCCTCCTGCCTCAGCCTCCAGAGTCTCTGGGATTAGCGGTCTGTACCACCATTCCCTACTGTACTTGAAATTTGCATTTTAGCTTCTGGTAAAGTAGTAAAAATCTTTAGATATAAATATCTGGTCTAGTACATGGCGCCGAAGTCATTATCTTATGACTATATTGGGTATACATTTGATTTTTTTAAAGTATTGGTAATGTTGACAACAAAGATGTTTTTAGTATAGGCACTACTCCATTGAAAGGAACATTATATTGTGAACATAAATTACTCTCTTTTTGGTAGAAAAGGAGTAAAAGCTTTAAAAAAAAAAAAAAGAAAAAAAAAAAAAACCTGTAGAGAGGATTTCATTTCAGGCCTTAATGAATGGAGAACATACAGTTTGGATCCAGAATAGATCAGTATTAGTTAGATGTTTGATCTATTTCACTGGGAGAATTAGCATAGGCAAAATATTTCACATGATGAGATTTAGTGGCCAGTGATTTTATTTTAAATTATTTTTACAATTTTATTTTCACTTGCAGCTTCGAAATTTATTTTTTAGATTGACAATTTCTGACTTATTTTAAAAAAAAAAAATGTTTGAGCCTTAAGAGACTTGCTGGTTCAGACCCTGAAGAGGTATTTATGAGAAAGCTTAGAAACAATTTCTTTTCAGTGACTCACTGGGAAGATTAAACTTTGCTTCTAGGACTTGTTCTTTCATCTGAAAAACATTTACATAGGAAGTTGATTAAACATTGTTTCAGGATGATAAAGCTTATCAAAGGTTAAGAAGAATAATTTGATTCAGCAAACATTTGACCGATTTTTGTGGAGAATCCAGAATAATCTCTTCTTACCCTTTTTGTTTTTAAAGGAGTGAGAGAAGATAGTTCATAAGTAGATTAAATAGAGTTGCTGAAATTGAGAGAGAAACAGCCAGCTGTGCCCGTGAAAGAATGTAGAGCTGTTTTTGTTGTTGTTGTTGTTGATACATAGTTAGTGGCAGGATTTTTGTTTTTTAGTAATAATTTGATCACTCAAGCATTTTGCTTTGGCTGATATTTTTAGTTCTATAGAATGTAGTAGCTGTTTACTTGATGACCTACATCTTTTCTGGTGAAGAAACAAAGTAATGTCCTATTTGAGTCGAAGTATCTCTGGCAGCATTCCTGTTCTGGCAGCCTGTATTATTTACTTTAAAGGATCTCTAACAACTCCAATTAGTTACTGTTTTAGAAGTGCACAGTAGGTAACTTTTCTGAAAAACATCTATGCAGAAGAACACATTAACTTGGCTACTTTATAAAAAGGCACACCTTTAAGAGCAGGGAGGAATCCACTGGTCTGGGATAACTATGTCAGCTGCAAATAAAGGAAAAGATATCTGGTGCTCATTCTGTGCTAGGCAAAATGAAAATACACGTTTATTTTCTATTCAGGTTTAAAAAAGAAAGAAAGAAAAGGTAAAAATATTTCATAGACTCCTCACTTTTTGAAGTTACTTTGGGATCTTATTACAAAGATTGTGAATATGCGTGTTATTGTTTTTGAGAAAAAGGAAAAAAAGTTTCATTGCTTTGCTAGCAAAGGAGAAACACAGGGTACTCCTGTCTCAAAGGCTGTGATTCTGCCCAACAGCAGGAATAGGGGGCTTTTTAAAGTGGTGATTCAAAGGCTACAATTCTCAGATCTCTCTTAGAGTTGTAATTTACTTGTTAATTTGGAAGACAGTCATTTCTGAGATCTTCTGGTACCATCCCCAGAATCTGGATTAATTCATTTCTCTGGTGGGTGTATACTCAAGGACAGGTAAATCTGCCTAAAATGGGAAAGAAAGGTAATTCTGTTTGTTTCCCTGAGATTAGGGTTTGTGAGTTGTCTTTTTGTCAGGAGGCTCAAGAATTGTGATTTCAGTAACCCTAAAAATGACAGAGATGTTCTTCCTGGGATTTGAGGACCCTGAGAAGTAGTAGTAGTTTAGGAGCCAGGAGACTGATCCTGCTTGATAGGGACTGTGGATAACAAGAGTGAGTGTTCCCTTCCAGTCCCTTCTTTTTTGCTGTGCTGCCCAGGCTGGCCTCAAAATCAGCTTTCCTCCAGCCTCAACCTCCTGAGTAGCTAGGGTTCCATGTGCGTATCATCTCATCCACTGCCTGGCCATATCCCTTCTTCCTGCCCCTCTAAAAGAGGAGACCCCTTGCTGCCCTTGACCAGCACTAGGAGCCTCGGAACGTCTTGATTTTTCTCAGGTCTAGTCCAATTCTGTAAAAAGAAAGTTTTATGTAGACTTTATCTCTGTACAGCTTTAGGGTGGATAAATGTTTTCTCCTGAAGAGACTCAAGCATGATTCTAACCTAAATATACATTTAGTCAGATTACCCTTGGTCAGAGGCCAGGGTAAAGCCCAGGTTTTCTCTAATTTTGTAAAAAAAGGAGAGAAAAACTGACAGCCTCACTCTAGCCTCCTTTATTTTCCCTCTTTTCATTATGAAAATAACTGCTAGTCAGAGTTTGGCCGAATGCATGATTGTTTCAGAGAGGCATTGGGAAAACTGTGGCATCACAGCAGAAGTAAAAGAGGTCTCTGCCTCTGCAGACCTTAAAAAGCTGTTGAGAAGGCAGAACACAGATATTTGAAGCCTTCATAAAGCAATGTATGAGCAAGTGCAAATCAGTGATTCAAAAAAGAAAACAAATTATTTTGATCCAGCGCCCTGTGCATGCTAAGCGCACACTACCATTGAGCTACGTTCAGAGCCCAGTTCAAAATCAATTTAATTGACTAAGATACATAGAAGTGGAATGATCTCTCATGAGTTGTCCGATGTTTTCTAGAAGGGGTAAGATGAATGGATTTTAAAGTGATAAGCTCTTATTAAAAAAATTTTTTTTGATACATCCTTTTTGTTTCCTAAAAGTGGGCCCATTGCTAATAGGGCACTATATCTATTAGATGCATTTAAAATGAACCTTTCTGTGTTCCAAGTGTAGGAGATCTGCAGTGAGTTCTAATAAGGAAAATTACTGGCATAGGTACATAAAAATATTGAGTTAGTGGGAAAAATAATTTTATCTTAGTCAGTTTTCTCAGCTATCAAATATATTTTCCCATGAATTTTTTCAATGTTTTCTGTTTTTTTCCTTTTTATTATTAAAAGCAAATTTAATAATTGAGGCTGTTTCAGAGTCTCAATTTCCTAAGTCTGTGATGATGGGGGAAAAATCTATTAAGTTATTTTAGGCCAGGGACCATATCTTATTTGTGTTTTGCAAGGCATTTCGTATAGGTCATACTTTCTTTAATACATACTGTCTAATTCTGATGGTGTTCGCTTTTATCTTTTTATAAACTACCATTGATTAGATTTTTAATCATCAGGAAGGAAAGAGATGTTCAAATTTGCTGTAATAGACTTTTTAAAAAGTTACCTAACGTACCTTTTCTAAGAAATATTTCCTTCTGTGATTTTTTTTTTCTTTTGTTAAAAGAATCTATGTAGAACATTCTAGAGAAAGGCCTTAGTATGGGTCTATTGAATATGTTCAGCAGAGCAGAGAAACCTCCCACTCCATTGTGGTAGGTTCAAAAGTCATTTTTTTTTTTTTAATCTGTTCATCAGAGAGGAAAAAAAATAGATACTGTTTTAGTTTCTTGCTGGAGATTTTTTGAATACTTCACAAACATTCTGCTAAACCACTGAAATTCACCTAGTGTGGGAGAGAGGAATACTCAGTAGTAATGCTTGGGGACTGCCGATTCCATGCTGGAACCCACTTTTAGGACGCAAAAGGCCCAGAAAGGTGGGTCTTCACGGAGGGCTGGCCCTGTTAGGGTGTGTCGAGGCATCAGACCATTTGAGTTTAAGGGCTGGTGGAAGTCCATTAAGCTATTCCTTACCCTTCATGAGTGGTTTCAGAATCTAAATAAATTTGAACAATATGTATATATTTCTTGCATCATTCAAAGAGAGTGTATTAGTGTTTGCTAATGGAAGATTTAAGTGGGACATTAAGGAAGAGTGGCAGGCCAGGATTCTTAATGTGGAAATCAGTTTGCTTCTAACTCCTAGGGTTATTGCAAGGATTAAGGAAGGTAGTGAGAACCTAGCTCTGGAGGAGGTACCAGTGGAGGTTGGTACCTGCTCCCTCTTCCCTTTTGTTGGTAACGTTTGTGCTTAACATTTTAATAAAATATCTTCATGACTTTATCAATATGGATAGTATGCATGTTTCAGACTTTTTTTTTTCCCCAAAGATTAGTGATTCTTAGCAAATTGTTCCTATCATAAGAATGCATACATTATTTGAGATAAAATCGAAGATTATTGTCCATGTTGTACAAATTTGTCACTTTTTTTTTTGCCTTTGGAAAGTTTCACATTAACAGCAGGAGAACTTAAAAATACAGTTGATGTTGAAAGAGCTTAACTAAATATTTTAAATTGGTGGTATTGGAAAGAGATTCTGTAAAAATCCAATTAAACTTTTGAAAGCTCTATCCTGTTGAAATATAACTTGAAGGAAGTCAGTTTGGTTTCCCAGAAGTACTGTGCATAGTGTTTCTGGCTGAGGAAGAAAGGCTCAAGTCTGCTGTTTGGCCAGAAATGGGGTACCAGCTTCCTCTACGATGTTTTGCTTGAACAGTGTTGACACTTGAACAAATCCCATAGAAACTGCCCCAAGTGGGGAATAGTTATCCTTGCTTTTATAGTAAGACTTGGCCCCAGTAACTACTGTTCCAGACACTGGTAGTATTCTTGGCTGGATAATCTATAGATGTGTATAAATTGAGAGCAAAACCCCAAATGTTTTAGGAACTTGAATGGCTGCTGTATTTTGACCAATCAGTAAAGTAAGTTTTAAAAAATATTGGTGCCGTTTATTGCTTTGTAGCCAATAAAAACAGTGAACAAAAAGAGTCTAGTGTCCCTTGTTTCTTAAATAAACTGAATTCACTTCTCCTGCTATTTAGTTATTAAATTCAAAAGACTAGAATGATTTCTTTTAAAATTAGGACTCTGTAAGAAGTTGTTGCCTTGCTTTAGACATCAGAAATGTTTTTGTTTAACCCAGTATGTTTGTTTCTGTGATTTGTTTTCATGAGGAACAAAACCAAACACTTCAGTGCAAAGTTATTTCTTCTGTTTGATTTAAATCCACAAACAAGATAGTTGCACTTACCACTGGTACTAAAATGTTTCTGCATATCAAACAGTTATATGTGAATGTCAGCGAAAGAGGGGTGAATATGTTGCTGAAAAGTTTTGAGTGTATTTGCTTAAATTTTCTAGTTGAAATTTACTGTGAGGCACTGGGGAATGAGAGTATAATACACCAATTTTAAAAGATGGAGGAAAAAGAATTTTACTATGAGAAACAGCATCCCAAATTGAGATGTATATTTTTTAAATGGGATGATAGGACCTGAGAAGGAAATTAAGTAAATAAGTGTGCATTAGGTCAGAACCAGAAGAGGGGGGGGAAGGTGGCTATGAATGCATACTGTAGGAAGCCAAGGTGAGATCTCATAAGAGTCAGTGGTTATTAGAACAGTTGAAATACATTAACCTCACAAGCTGTAGAAACCTCATCATATGTGGATAATTTTTTTTTTTGTATAGGAATTGAATCCTGAGATTTTTTATTTCTGAGCAACATTCTCAGTCCTTTTAATTTTTTTTTTCTTAATTTTTAAGATAGGGGCTCCCTAAGTTGAAGCTGGCCTTGAACTTTTGATCCTTCCACCTCAGCCTCTAGTTGCTGGGATTATAGACATTGGCTGGACAATGTCTTAAAATTTAGATTAAGATTAAAATTCAGATTTAGTTGGATAATCCTACAACTCTCCTGAATATGATACTGCTAAATTAGGCAGGAAGGTTGCTGAGTGTTCAAGGCAACTTTGAGGTGTTTTTTTTTTTTTTTTCCTTGTCAGAAGAAAACATTTTAAAGCGAAAAGGTGCCCAACTAAAGTATGCCAACAGTACTTTAATATGCAAATTTGTCTCATTCTTATCTAAACTCATTAATACTCAGAAAATTTTAACAAAGTAGAAATTAGGAATCTAGTCAGTGAAAGATTTATATGTATACATGAACTTAAATAAGATTGATTCTAAAACAGTGAATCAAAATTACATTATAAAGCTGGGGTGTGATGGAACACCTCTATAATCCTAATGATTTAGGAGGCTGAAGCAAGAGGATCCTAAGTTTGAAGTCAGCCTAAGCAATTTAAGGAGACACTGTTTCAAAAATAAAACTGACTAGTGATTGTAGCTCAGTTGTAAAGCACCCCTGGGTTCAATCCCCAGTATCAAAAACAAACAAAATAACTGCATTACAAAATAACTTGCAGCTAGCAAACTTAAGAGAACATTAAGAATACAAGTTGCAGGTGGGCAGGGCTCAGTCATCAATTCAGTATTCAAGTGGAGAGCTGTGAAAGCAGGAAGGTTGATCAGGGATTTGTCATGAATTGCTCCTGTACGTTCCCGTGAGGCCATGCATTTTTGTTTTGTTCGCTGTATCTCAAGCATCAGGACGGTGACTGGAATATAAGATACCTGTCAAATTGCTTGTAGTAATTTTTTTTTTTTTTTTTTTTTTTTTTTGTTCTGAGGGACTGAACTCGGGTACTTGACCACTGAGCCACATCCCCAGTCCTATTTAGAGACAGGGTCTCACTGAGTTGTGTAGCACCTCCCTTTTTGCTGAGGCTGGCTTAGAACTCACCATCCTCCTGTTTCAGCCTCCCCAGTCACTGGGATTACAGGCAAACTCCACCCTGCCCAGCATAGTAACTTTTTTGGTGCAAAGAAATGTTTCTTAAGGAAGAAAATTTACGTGCACACCAACAAATGTTAGGATTGTTAGGGTTATTTCATGGCCTCAACCTGTACCAGTGAGAACTAATCAGTACCTGACTTGGGGGTCTGGCCAAGACATTTATTAAATATCAGATGCATTAAGCCTTTAGACTTTAAGCCATTCAACTTTAAAAATGTTTTAACTTTGTTTCCCTTCAGTCTCAAAAGAGGGATGTGAATGTGTGTGCTAGTGTGAAACTAAGGAGATTTTCCTTAGAATGCCTGAATAGTCCATTATAGGAGGTCATGGGTTATGTGCTGAAAGCTTCAGTCAGCCCAATTCAGACGTTAAAGACCAATTTCAAGCAAAGCAATTGTGGTACGAGAAATTAATCTTGAAGGTGATTTGACCAGCTTCCTCTTGAGTAGCTCTAAAATTTTCGTGCTCCCTCACCCACCATGTAGCCACTAGCCCGACAGTAATTTAATTTGGGTTAGTTTGTGAAGAAAGCATGTTTGCACAGTGATAAGGCCATTCAGGCCCAATCTAATCACTTCACGGATTGATGTGTGCAGGAGTACATAGAAAATAAGGGCACTGATGCATTTTGCATGTGTTTAAATTTGGCCTTCAGTTTTTCAAGAGTAAGCAAAATACTTCTTTCTATATATAATTACAGGTTAAATCCCATTCTGTGAAATGAGTTTGCTGGATTGCTTTGAAGGGACTATAATATTTATTTAGTTCATAATGGAATGCATGATCCTTTCTGATTGTGCTTGGCCCATGGTTTAAAAAAAAAAAAAAAATCCTCAGGTGTTATCTGCAGTTGTCCTCTGAGCAGGCCACCTCACCCTGTTTGTTGGTTGTCACAGGTGAAAAGCCCTACAAGTGCACCTGGGAGGGCTGCGACTGGAGGTTCGCGCGATCAGATGAGCTGACCCGCCACTACCGGAAGCACACGGGCGCCAAGCCGTTCCAGTGCGGGGTGTGCAACCGCAGCTTCTCGCGCTCGGACCACCTGGCCCTGCACATGAAGAGGCACCAGAACTGAGCCGCCTGCGCCACGCTCTCCGCCGCGCGCGCACGCGCCGCAGTCTGTTTGGCAACCTTTAAACTACAAACTTTATTATTCATATATATATATATAAAGAGAAAGAAAGAAAAGAAAAAAGAAAGAAAGAAAACAAAAAAACTGGAAATGTATATTTTGTATATTTGAGAAAACAGGGAATACATTGTATTAATACCAAAGTGTTTGGTCATTTTAAGAATCTGGAATGCTTGCTGTAATGTACACGGCTTTACTCAAGCAGATTTCATCTCATGACAGGCAGCCACATCTGGCCTGGGTGGGGATGGAGGGGGGGTGCGCGGTGTTTTTACCTGGGCACCATCGTTTAACATGACAGTGGTCAGTGAACAAATCACTTGGCAGGTACTGGGAAGAAGGATGGCTTGTATGTCAAGATTTTACTTGACAGACATCATTTTTGTCATTATTAGGTGATCCCTTAGAGGTACGCACTGTACCTGGCAATTCACAAATAGCCATTGAACAAATGTGTGTTTTTTTTTTTAAATGAGTTGCCTATATTTGCTATTCAAAATTTTGTAAATATGCAAATCAGCTTTATAGGTTTATTACAAGTTTTTTAGGATTCTTTTGGGAAAAATCAAACTTCTTTTGAAAATAACCGTAAATACATTTACAGTTAGAATTTGTGATACCATACCTCTCAAAACGTTACCAAATTCATTTCTTAGGGGGGAAGGAATAATCATTCAAATGAACTTTTAGGAAAAGCAAATTTCATGCACTGATTAAAATAGGATTGTTTATTTTAAATAAAAAGATGTTTTTTATGAATTATAAACTGAAGAGCTTAAAGATAGTTACAAATATACGAAAGTTGAACCTCTTAAAATAAGCTAAACAGTATCATTTTTTAAAGGAAGGACTTAATGTAGTTTTCACATGGCGATGTTGAATTTATGATGCAGTTTTCACGTATGGAAACGTTGAATTTATGATGCAGTTTTCATATACCAAGGTGTTTGCTCGTGCAGTACTGTTGGTTAAATGACAATTTATGTGGATTTTGCATGTAATATACAGTGAGACACAGTAATTTTATCTAAATTACAGTGCAGTTTAGTTAATCAGTTGTTAATACTGACTCAGTGTCTGCCTTTAAATATCAATGATATGTTGAAAACTTAAGGAAGCAAGTGCTACATATATGCAATATAAAATAGTAATGTGATGCTGATGCTGTTAACCAAAGGGCAGAATAATAAGCAAAATGCCAAAAGGGGTCTTAATTGAAATGAAATTTTAATTTTGTTTTTAAAATATTGTTTATCTTTATTTATTTTGTGGTAATATAGTAAGTTTTTTTTAGAAGACAATTTTCATAACTTGATAAGTTATAGTTTTGTTTGTTAGAAAAGTTGCTCTTAACATGTAAATAGATGACAAACGGTGTAAATAATTTTGTAAGAGGCTTCAAAATGTTTATACGTGGAGACATACCTACATGAAAAGCATAAATCAGTTGCTGTTTTGCTTCTTTTTCCCTCTTATTTTTGTATTGTGGTCATTTCCTATGCAAATAATGGAGCAAACAGCTGTATAGTTGTAGAATTTTTTGAGAGAATGAAATGTTTATATATTAACGACAATTTTTTTTGGAAAATAAAAAGTGCCTAAAATATTCATTTTGTGCTTTTCTTCTTTACCTGTTATAGCAAGGAAAATTAGCAAATTCCATTCCTAAAACTCTTATTATTTGAAAGGGTCTGATCAGGGCAGTTAATGAAATACCAATTCTCAGGCCTAGCATAGTAAAACACACCTGTTACCTGTTATCCTAGCAGCTTAGGATGTGGCAGTAGGATTCCAAGTTTAAGGCCAGCCTGAGCAACATGGCAATGGGGCTCAGTGGTAAAGTACCCCTGGGTACAATCCCCCATACAAAAAAAAAAAAAAAGACTCTAGCTGGGGATATAGCTTAGTTGGTAGAGTGCTTGCCTCACACACATAAGGCCCAGGGTTCAATCCCCCAGCACCACCAAAAATACAAAAAAAAAAAAAAAAAAACCCTCTGAAAATGAAAAACTAAATTGAACCCAATACCTACCTTAAGGATGTAGATAGGGATTTATTTTTTATTTTTTAAAAAAATTTTTGGGTGGGGGGTACCAAGGATTCAACTCGGGGGCACTCGATCACTGAGCCACATCCCTAGTCCTATTTTGTATTAGAAGGTCTCACTGAGTTACTTAGCAACTAGCTAAACTGCTGAGGCTGACTTTGAACTCTATCCTTCTGCCTCACTTCCCTAGATCTACCACTGTGCTGGCCTGGAGAGAGATTTATTTTAAAATAGAAATACAAAAGGAGTCAGGTTTCATTTATATTACCTGACCACCTCACATAATGTACAAACCCTTTCAACATCATTAGTTGAAAACTGTAGTGTAAGCTTGCATGTGCTAGTTTGAATATTTTATGCTCAGGGGCAAAAGAGTTGTGTTTTAACTTTTTCCTTTTTAAAAGAGATTGTTAAAAATTTATCCCCCCACCCCTTTTCTCTTCCTTCACTTTTTCTTTCTTTGGTGCTGGAGATCAAACCCGAGTCCTTGTGCATACTAAGCAGGCACTCTACCTTTGAGCTACACCCCAATTCAGTAGCAAGAAAAGAACTGGGTTGCCTTAGAGAAGTGGCTGATTGTAGGTGTGAGGTGGGAAATAGACAAGACATCCTAGAATATCTTACAACGTCAGAAAGTAAGGAATTGATTGAAATAAACTAAAATGCTAGGACTATGTCAAAGCAACAAAACAAAGACTGGATTATAACCCAAAGTATAAAATATCCCTGTGTCTATGCTGATACAAGTGATTGAACAGGAGACAGATCTGCAGAATAATTCCAAATCATTTTGGCACCATCCTCCAAGAGTGGAGCCCTGCTCCTTACTCTGTAAGGGTGATTTGCATGTAGTGATTTCTTTTCATAGAGTGCTGTATGGAAAGGTGGGAAGGAAGAATAACTTTGTACAGGGGAGAAATCTGTCAACACTGCCTCAGTCAGGTGATCAAGGTCCACATCGACACTGATAAGTCACACTGATAATATGTACTCTTGATATGATTTGGTGAAAATGGAACTTGGCCTCTGTGGTCTTTCTCCTCAGAACACATAAGCTCAGTGTAATCCCGAGAGGCATTCTACAAAATGCCTGAATGGTACTCAAAACCGTCAAGGTCATGAAAGATAAAAATCTGAAGCTATTTCTGTCAAGGGAAGCTTAAGGAGACAGGATGACTAAATGTAATATAGCAGTAAAGGAAAACTGAATACAGTATGGGATTTAGTTATGTATCAATACTGATTCAATCATTGTGACAAATATATGACACTAATGTACACTGTTAATGGGGAAGCTGTGGGTGGAGTTAGAGGAATTTTATTATCCTTGCAGTAATTCTATAAATATATATATGTATGTATTTGATACTGGGGATTGAAACCAAGGGTGCTTTATCATTGAGCTACAACCCCCGTTTTTTTTGTTGTTTGTTTGTTTGTTTTTTTGAAACAGTGTAAGTTGGTGAGGCTTGCTTCAAACTTGAGATCCTCTTGCTTCAGCCTCCTGAGTTCCTGAGTTGCTGGAATTACAGGTGTTCATCACCACATCTGGTATAATTCTGTAAATCTAAAAAGTCTGCAATAAACACCTTTTGGGAGGGGCAGGTAATGGGGATTGAACCCCCCACCAAGGTCATTCAACCACTGAGTCACATCCCCAGCCCTTTTTTGTATTTTAGAGACAGGGTCTCACTGAATTGCTTCACACCATGTTTTTACTGAGGCTAGCTGAACTTTTGATCCTCCTGCCTCAGCCTCCCGAGCCCCTGGGATTCCAGGCATTTGCCACTGCAGCTGGCTTACCTTATTTATTTATTTTTTTTCTTGTAAGTGAAGAAAATCACTATCACAATTTAGCAGTCTCACAATAAATGGCAAGGGGAGGGATCCCCGATTTCAGCAAAAATAAAAATTGCATTTATGTAGCTTTATTATTTGACTCCCTTTTTATGCAACATCTAACTGAAAAGTAATGCCATTTGTTCCCTATGAATTTGTCATTCTTTCATGGGAGAAAAAGAATTTATTTGGCTTAAATTTACTTTTAGAAACTGAAAAGGTGAGACTCAGGCCTCTTTTGGGGGGATATTGGGGACTGAACCCAGGATCTTGCACATTATACACCACTCTACCCCTGAGCTATGTATACATCCCCAGCCCTTTTTCTTTTATTGTGAGATGAGGTCTTGCTAAATTGCCCATGCTGGCCTTGAACTTGTGATCCTCCTGCCTCAGACTCCTGAGTAGCTGGGATTACAGGTATGCACCATTGCACCTAAAACTTCAAGTTTCTTGTTTTTTTTTTTTTTTTTTGGTACTGGGTATTGAACCCAAGGGCACTTAATCACTGAGCACATCCCGGCCCTTTTTATTTTTTATTTAGATACAGGGTCTCCCTGAGTTGCTTAGACCCTTTCTGAATTGGTAAAGGCTGGCTTTAAACTTGAGATCATCCTGCCTCAGCCTCCTGAGCTGCTGGGATTACAGGTGGGTGCCACCATGCCCAGCCTCAGGGTTGTTTTTTTTTTTTTTTTAATATTTATTTTTTAGGTGTAGATGGACACAACACAATGCTTGTATGTAGTGCTGAGGATCGAACCCGGGTCCCGCCCGTGCGAGGCCAGAGCTCCACCACTGAGCCACAATCCCAGCCCCTCAAATTTCTTGAATTAAGGACAACTTTCTATGTCCAGAAAGAGGAATCAGGGATATATCAGTATTAATTATAACTGACAACTGTATCAATCAAAATTTCTTCTTGAGTACAAACCTTCCCTCTCTTTGGTTCCCAGCATTTTATTGTATTCGGTTTCCTTACACTTCTGTACCACTTGACCCCAGATTACAAAGCACAGCTGTTTTCAGGTATCTTTTCTGAACTATTTTTCCCCCACACCCAACCTCCCCTGTAGGCCACCCTTTCTTCTCTCTTGCCAGCTACCTATTTGAATCCTTGTCTGCTAAAAGCTCGGTTCAGACAGACCTTCAGTCTTTATTGGCCACACTCATTGGAACATTTTTGCTTTTGGAGATATATGACACTTCAGCATTTAAATTATTTTTCCAATTTTTGTTGGAAATCCTATGTTTTTCTTCCTCAGATTGTCAATGACTTGGAAGGAGCAATACTGTTTCCTTGGAAGACTCTCCACCTTCTTGTCTTGTGTTTGTATTGTTGCTCTTATTGGTTAATAAAAAACATGTCAATTACATTCTGCTGCTGGGTGAATTGGCTTAAGTAAGGCACTGCAGCAATTGAAGAAATCTAATGTTTGCTAAATTTCCTCTTTGCCTTCCACCGCTGATATAGCCTTGGTGTTGGAGTTTTGATAAAGTGGGTGAATGTGAAACTGGAATTATAAGGCAAGCAAACATGTCATGAATGCCCTGTGTATTTTTAAAGGTTGTTAGTTTTCAAGGGAAAACACTTTGTGAAAGACAACTGTGCTTGACAGACTTTTCCAAGCTGCAAGTAATTTAATTGTTGATTATTGTTATGTCCACTAAATGATTATCTGGGTTCAAACATATTCTGTTTCCTTGTAAACAAGCCACAGCAATTAAACAAAACTTGAGCAATACACCAGGTTCCAATTGGCCAGAATGCAATTATGTGACTTGACTTCAAACAAGTAATGCTTTGAGTATTAACTATCTTCAGTTAGGTTTTAGTCTTCCCACTGGCTGGTTGTCTTGTTTTGCTTCATGTTGTCATTTCATTCTACACCACAGCTTACGTTAGGTGCATTGGTTCATGATATCCAATTAGAGAATTCTTAGAAAAGCATGAACTGACCTGCCTATGTAAATCTGTTCTTCAAAATCTAGCTAGATTTCTCTTCCTATCTACTACAAAGCCCACCTGACCTTTTTGGATTAAGTCATGGGCTGCAACATAACAAAGAAGGGCTTTCTTCTCCATTACTAAATCTAGTTTCTACTTTGAAGGTAAACAGGATCCATTTTTGTTAGATTCTTTGCTGCAGTATGAAACTCATCTGTAGGACACTTATTTTTAAATTACTTATACCAGAGTTATAGGTGACAAAACCTATTAATTCAATAAGTGTTTTAACAGTAACTTAAAAAAAAATAAGGGCATATAAATAATTACATGACAGCTAAGTATTACTGAGTTTATTACATGAAAACTCAAAGAGTTTCCATTTTTCTTTGTAAACCAGCAATCTTTATTTTATCTATCCCTCTCAATATATGTCTCACTCCATTGCTGGGAGCCATCAGCCAAGTAGGTATGACAATCTCCTTGCCAGCTTACTCCCATGCTGTCTCGTGGAAGGACTTCTGAAAGGTGACCTTGCTCAAGGACCAGGGCGGTTTAGCATAATAGGAGATTAGGGTGTTCCCCCTTTAGAATAGGGCAGTTTAGCATAATAGGAGATTAGGGTGTTCCCCCTTTAGAATAGGGCGTATCCTGCTGCTGAGTTCCTCTTGAGTTCTTAGGAGACAGTATATTTTGGGAGACAGAAGCCCATGTGGAGTGGATTTGGGCAGAGAGTGGATTTGGGCAGAGAACGTGGATTTCCCCAGAACGTGTTTGTAGACGGCCGGTGTGAGTTCGGGAATAAATAATTGCTGTTTGAATCTACAAGCTGTGTGGAGACTCGTGATTTGTGCCCAGCCAGAGACTGCGGCACTCCATGAAAATATTTGGTTGCAAAAATGGTAATTTTTCCCCCCTTATACTGGAAATTGAACCCAGGGGGTGCTTTACCATTAAGCTACATCCCCACCCATTTTATTTTTTATTTTCAGACAGGGTCTTGCTAGGTGGTTTAGGCCTTGCAAAGTTGCCGAGGTTGTCCTCAAACTTGTGATCCTCCTGCGTCAGCCTCCCAGATTGCTAGGATTATTGGAGTGTGCTACTACCCTAGGTGAAGTGGTAATGCTCTTGAATACGAAGGTAAAAACTTAATGCTATTTGGCAGCTAATGACATTTGAATGCTCTCTCTGTATCTGTATATGTATACATATATGATATGTATGTTTTTTATATGATCACATAATTGCATTCTGCCTATTGGAACCTGGTGGATAGCTCAATTTTTGTCTAATGGTTTGTAAAGAAACAACATATATGTATGATATATAAATGTAGATACATACTATACATGTATGTTGAAGAATAAATCAAGACTCTTTTACATAAGTAAAAATGGTAGTATACATATGTAATTTTGTAACTTCCTAAAATCCTACTGAAATGGAGGGCTCGTATGTGAGACAATGCAACAAAGCACAGATGTGAAGTGATTGGGATGAGACAGTCTTATCCTAATCGCTGATCTCCTGATAGGGATTAACTGGGTGGTAACTATGGGCAGGTAGAGTGTAGCTGGAGGAGGTGGGTTCCTGGGGGTGTGTGCCTTTTGGGTATATATTTAGTCCTTGTGGAGCAGAACTTTCTTTCTGCTTCCTGATGCCAAGTTCCTGGCTGCTTTCCTCCTGCACACCCTTCCGCCATGATGTTCTGCCTCTCCTGGAGCCCTGAGGAATGCAACTGGCCTTGTATGGACTGAGACCTCTCTAACTGTGAGCCCCCAAATAATCTTTCCCTCTTCTAATTATTCTCATTAGGTCTTTCGATTACTCAGTGAAAAAGCTGACTTTAGACAGCTTCTTTATCCAAGGCATGGACCTCTAAGGAGAAATACCAAGGAACTTACGGAAGCCGGAAACAAATAGTTTTAAGCGGAAACAAGTTGAGCAGAACTGAAACTAAACTTTCTTTCTTTTTTTTTTTTTTTTTAAATAAGTCACTTCTATTTATTTTTTTATTTTTTATTTTTTTTTAATATTTATTTTTTAGTGTTTGGCGGACACAACATCTTTGTTTGTACGTGGTGCTGAGGATCGAACCCAGGCCGCACGCATGCCAGGCGAGTGTGCTACCGCTTGAGCCACATCCCCAGCCCCTGAAACTAAACTTTCTCTACTAGTAGAGAAAGCCAAGAATTAAAATAATTCTAAATAATCTTCAGATCCTGCAAGATCTCAGGAAGTTTCAATTCACACATTTGAATAATAAATTAGCTTATTATTTTTATTACTATTATCTTGCAGAAATGAGAAAGGTGAAGGGACTCTTTAGGATAATGGGGGAGAGGAGGCCAAAGGTGACAGTTACACACTAGGCATCTTTGACTTCTGGAGTTGAGATTGTTCCCTCTTCCATCCGGTGAGGACACAGTGAGAAGTTAGCATTTTATGAACTGGGGAGAGTTCCTAACCAGATACCAAATATGCCAGAGGCTTAGATTTCCACTCTCCTGTATTGTGAAAAATGAATTTCTGTTGTTAAAAAGCCACACGGAATACTGAGTAGTATTTTGTTAGGCAGCTCAAATTGAGTAAGACAAACATTAAACCCTCCCCACCCCTCCATTAGAGCAAAATTGTTTTTTAGTTCTCCCTAAATTGCTGATATCTCTACCATCAAGCAATTAATTAACTCAACCTAGTACTTAGTGATTTACATGACTTAACAGCTTCTTTAAATGAAAGTTCAATCATCTATTAAAAACTGTAGCCAGGCACAGTGGCACATACCTCAGTGACTTGGGAGGCTGAGGCAGGAGGATCACAAGTTTGAGGACAGCCTCAGCAACTTAGTAAGGCCCTAAGCAACTTAGACCCTTTCTCAAAATAAAAAAACAGTGATGTAGTTCAGTGGCAAGGCATCCCTGGGTTCAATCCCCAGTTACCCCTCCCGGCCAATTGAATTCCTTCATAGCACAATGACTCATAGGGCACAATTAAAAAAAAAAAAAAAAAAAAGATTGTATTCGCCACCATGTAAGGACACAGCCAGCAGGCATCATCTCTGAACCAGTATGTGAGCCCTTAGATGTCAGATCTGCCAGTGCCTTGATCTCAAACTTCCCAGTCTCCAGAACTATTCAACAGCTGCTTTGATGAAGCAACAAATTTCTAAGTCACTGGCAAGGATAGAATTGGACTCCCTTTTGACAGATGGTGACAATGGCAGTGTCCAGCTCCTCACCATTGTCTCAGAAACCTCCAAAGATGTGCCGCAGAGCCAAGTGATGACAACTCTTCCTGTGTGAAGTTCGAGAAGACCTTCAGCATTTTCAAACTTCAGTATATTTCCTCCAAATGAATTCCTTAAGTGTTTTTCCCATGAGACACCTGCAGAAAAAGGGCCCGTGGCTGAATAATTGGCCTGCCAAATTAGCAGAAATAAAAGAACCAAAAATAATTTAAGAAAATTCTTTAAAACAAGGTCATGGATTTAAAAATTGAAAGGCTTTCTGAATGCTCTGCACACCAGAGTAAAATAGATCCATATCAGCAGGAAATTTCATATCCTGGGACCAAGAAAAATTTCCTCTACTTAACAGAAAGAAAAGCAGTCACACATAAAAGGAGGTGAATTGTTTCAGACTTTTCATCAGTGACATTGGAATATAAAAGACAGTGGAGAAATGCCTTTAGTATTCTAAATAAAAATGATTTTTAATCTAGAATTTTATACCCAACCACATTGTCAATTGAGTGTGAAAAAAATATGATTTTTTTTTTTTTTGGACATGCAAGATCTCAAAAATTTTACCTTTTTAGAAGGTTGTGTGCCTATAATCCCAGTAGCTCTGGAGGTTGAGGCAGGAGGATTGCAAGTTCAAAGCCAGCCTCAGTAATTTAAGCCCTAAGCAATTCAGTGAGACCCTGTCTCTAAATAAAATATTTTTAAAAAATATTTTTTTAGTTGTAGATGTACACAATACTTTTATTTATTTATCTTTATGTGGTGCTGAGGATCGAACCCGGGGCCTTACACATGCTAGGTGAGCGCTCTACCACTGACCACAACCCTAGCCCCTCTAAATAAAATATTTAAAAGGGCTGGGGATGTGGCTCAGTGGTTAAGTGCCCCCGGGTTAAATCCCCTGTACAAACAAAATTACCTTTTTACTCCTCAGAAAGCTATTGATGTTACTAGAAATATGATCTTGCAAAAATGAAAGGTGAAGGGACTGTTTAGGGTAATGGGGAGAGGAGGCCAAAGGTGATAGCTACACACTGGGCATATAGGGCAACCAGTCCACATTGGTCAAGTTATAAGTCTCTGGGAAAATCTTCCCTAAGACTATTAAAGGGAATGGGATATTGGATGTATCTGAACATTTTTTGAGAAGATTTAAACCAGAGTTAGGTAAAATGCAGGCTGATGTTCAAATGCAACCCAAGACTTGACTTTGCCCTGCCTTTGAGCTACCAATAATTTTCACACATTTGAAGGATTAGAGAAAACCAATCACCATAACGATATACAACAGAAACTATGTGGAGCACAAAGAACAACATGTTTATAATCTGTCTCTTTTACAGAAAATTTTAGCTGACATCTGATTTAGACAACTAGTGGAGATTTGTGGGCTGAATTAGAGATCTGCTTATAGGAAATGAAACAACAGAAATAAAAACCCCTCATTCACAGTAATTCCAGTTTAAATAAAAAGTTGGACATAAGAAATGTAAATGTAAATTAGTTTGTTACGGGGCTCTGCTCCAAACAGAGTGTACATGATCATAACAATGTAATTCCTATCCCAGATGACTATATATCTCTAATAGGGAAGTAAGAATGACACATGCTAGTATGGGAATGGAGGGGAGGAGGAAAAGGAATCAAACTTTTACACTCCATAGTGGGCCTACAATAGGTAATGCACAAACAGGAAAACTGTCAAGACAGCAATGTAAGCAGGTTGTAGAGAGATGTGGAGGTAAATGCCAAAGATCAGATAAAATGGTGGCTGTGGGTGTATCTAGGGATGGCGGCCATGGAAGAAAGAAGGCAAATAGGATTATTGATTTTTTTTTTACATTTTTTATTGATTTTATTTTTAAAAAACATGACAGCAGAATGCATTACAATTCATTATAGAGCACAATTTTTCATTTTTGTATATAAAGTATGTTCACACCAATTCATGTCTTCATACATATGCTTTGTTTTTTTGCATTACAATTCTTATTACACACACATATACCACAATTTTTCATATCTCTGTATATAATGTGTGTTGACACCCAATTTTTGTCTTTATACATTACTTTGGATAATGATGTCCAACACATTCCATCATTAGTTATACATGACAGTAGAATTCATTTAAATTATCTATTTTCATATGAAGTTTTATAGTTTCTAAAACAATATGCATTAATAATTTTGATAAGAAATAATAAAGCTGAAATAGAAATAAGGAGGAAAAGGAAAGAAACGAGGGAAATAGACTCATGCAAATGAGTGATCCTGGTGCTGGGGTGTACACCTGTAACCCAGAGACTTGGGCTGCTGAGGCAGGAGGATCTCTCAAGTGCTAGTCCCTAACAAACTTAGCAAGACCTTGTCTCAAAATGAAAACTGAAAAGGACTAAGGATATAGTTCAGTGGTAAAGCATCCTGGGTTTCGATCCCCAGTGGCAAAAAAAAAAAAAATCATGAAATCTATCAAAAAGCTGTAGATGTATGTTAAAATAAAAACCGCCTTTAAATTGATGTAAGAACATTTAAAAATTTGAATATATAAACTGCAAAATATTTTTGATAATACAACTCTGTTGAATAGTGGAGGTACCAAGATCAATCTACAAAATGGCATCAAAGACCACATAAGAAATATTTTTTTCCCCCACTGATAACTGAGGATTCAACCGAGGGCCCAATGCTTGCTAGGAAGGGTTTCACCATAGACCTACAACCCCAGCCCTTTATTTTTTATTTTTATTTTTTGAGACAGGGTTTCACTAAGTTGCCCAGGCTACCCTCACCTTGTCATCCTCCTGAGAAGCTGGGATTACAGACCTGTACCACCAGACCCTCACAACTTTGAAATCTTTTGGAGTTAAATTGATATAGCTTTCTAAGTATATTAATTTAGGGTGTGAAGTAGCACACCACGTCAACCATCTTGTCCCAATCTTAGATACTTTTAGAGTTGGAAAGGAACAAGATTTTTTTTAAAAAATTATGAAGGTGATGTTTTTTGTTCTTCAATCTTAATATGAGCAAAGACAATAATATATTTTGTGGTCATATAGGAAATTTTATCTACAAAATCACAATTCTTTGAAAATATTATATGGAGGGGCTGGGACTGTAGCTCAGTGGTAAAGTGCTTGCCTCGAATGTGTGAGGCACTGGGTTCGATCCTCAGCACCACATAAAAATAAATAAAGAATACTGTAAGTTTATCTACAACTAAATAAATATTTTTTTAAAATGTTGTATGGTAAATAGCACTACATGGTGAATTAGATTTACATCTTGTCCCCACAGCCACCTGGGGAAGTATCTGCATGAAGACACCAAACCCAGAAAGATAGAAATTACTACTGCTTTTATGAAGGAATATGGAAATTTTCTTTTCTTTTAATTTTTTCATACTGGGGATTAAATCCAGGGAAACTTTACCACTGAGCTATATCTTTAGCCCTTTTGCTTTTTTATTTTGAGACAGAATCCTCCTCAGTTGCCCAAGCTGGCCTTGAATTTGCCACCTTACTGACTTTGGAGCCAGAATCATTGGAATTAGATGTTGAGAGCCACGGCCCAGTCAGAATGACGCCTGGCATTTGCCAGAGGGAATGGTTGAAAGGTGACGCCAGCGAACCATTGAGATGATGATTTGAGTTAAGCTATATATAATTGCTGTGATGCTGGATTGATTGTATTGTATATTTGACCGTTACTGTCAGAGGGGCAATGGGGCGGCTCTAGCTGCCTCGGGGGCCTGCTGCTTTGGAGTTCTCGGGCTACTTTGGAGTTCTCCTGGGGATTCCTGGAGGGTTTGTGTTGGTTGGGGAAGTTCGGGAGGAGGGATTTCGGTTGGTGTGTGGTGTGTCCCGGGAGAAGGCCGTGTGCGTGGGGTTCGTGGGAGTTCGGAAATAAAGTTTGTTCCTGCTTGAGTGGCTCGTGATTTGTGCCCAGCCAGACTGCGGCAATTATTGTCATGGGCCACCAGGATCCTTCTGGGACTTTGCTTTTAAACAAAAACATGCTCCATTAGTATTGGGGGGGGGGGGAGTTCTTTCTATTAAAAAGCACTGTTTGGGGCTGGGGATGTGGCTCAAGCGGTAGCGCGCTCGCCTGACATGCGTGCGGCCTGGGTTCGATCCTCAGCACCACATACAAACAAAGATGTTGTGTCCGCCGAAAACTAAAAAATAAATATTAAAGTTCTCTCTCTCTCTCTCTTTAAAAAAAAAAAAGCACTGTTTGAATCTTAAGGTTTAAAATAAAGACTATGGTTTTCACAAAAATGAAACTATTGTCTGGGGATAGAGCTCCGTGTTAGAAAGCTTGTCTATCCAGCATCACAAAACAAAACAAACTTATGGTACTTAATATTTCATATTCTTGGGGAAATATGTTCTATTTGTCTTTTTTTTTTTTTGTAGGGCTTTAGGGTGTGAAGTAGCATAACATGCTGACCATCTTATCCCAATTTTAGATACTTGTTTAAAGATGGCAAAGCCCTGGCATACACCTATAACCCCAGCAGATGAGGAGTCTGAGGCAGGAGAGGATTGCTAGTCTGAGGCCAGCCTCGGTAATTTAGGAGCCCCTGGGCAACTTAGACCATCTCAAAATAAAATAAATAAATAAGGAAGGAAGGAAAGAAAGAAAGACCTGTGATGTAGCTCAATGGTAAAGTGACCCTGGGTTCAATCCCTAGCACCAAAAATAAAAAAAATAAAAATATACAGATTCCAACAGTGCAGATCCACATACAGGTCTTACAGAAGATTAGAAGTTCCTTTTCTCCAGCAAAGGCTTTTCTTCCCTCCCCTCTCTCAAAAAATAATACAATGGGCTGGGGATATGGCTCAAGTGGTAGCGTGCTCGCCTGGCATGCGTGCGGCCCGGGTTCGATCCTCAGCACCACATACAAACAAAGATGTTGTGTCTGCCGATAATTAAAAAATAAATATTAAAATTCTCTCTCTCTCGTCTCTGACTCTCTAAAAAATAATAATAATAATAATAATACAAAAGCAAAACAAGAAGCAAAAACCCAAAAGTACCTCAAATAACTTTCTCTCAAACATAGAAGGTTTTATAAATGTAAGTTTGCTGAAAATATTACTGATTTGTGTTTGAATTTCAATTGCTCCTGGGTTCTAGATTCACTTGCACTTATGCTTCTTCTGGCAAATTATTGAGGTATAAAAACTCAGGCAATTTAGCTAGAATAAGTGATGAAAATCCTTTTTCTTTTTCACCTCCCACAGGGCTTGTAAGAGGTGCTGGAAAACCAAAGATGTGATAGGATTGCAGTACCAAATCACACTTGTTATTATTATCAGAGGAGCTGGAAGATAGTTTCCCAATTTCATAAATTTTGCACAAAGATGGAAGTTTAGAATTGGTATGATCCCAGCAATTCAGGAATCTGAGGAAGGAGAATTGCAAGTTCAAAGACAATCTCAACAACTTATTGAGGCCCTGTTTCAAAATAAAAAATTAAAAGGGCTGGGGATGTGGTGCAGTGGTCAAGCACTCCTGAGTTCAAACCATGGTACCAATAAAACAAGAATAAGGAGCAGAAGTAAGGGAAGGGGGAGAGAAAGTGGGGAGGGGGAGAGAAAGAGGGAGGGAGGAGGAGGGGAAAACGGAAGAAGTTGTGTTTTTTTTCTTTTTTTAATTTCTTACATACATGACAATAGTGGAATGCATTACAATCATAATTATCCATTCACAGCACAATTTTTTTTGTAACTCTGTATATAAAGTATGTTCACACCAAATTATGCCATTATTCGTGAGCTCTCTTATTATTATTATCATTATTATTATTATTATTATTATTATTATTTTTGCATTACAAGAGGGAAGGAGTGGGGGGGGAAGGGGAAGAGGAAGGGGAAGAAGAAGTTGTTTTCTAATTGTATCATTCTTGGAGATACACTTAGGATTAGGATGTCTTGGATACTCTCTTGGTTATTGTAAAAACATCCACCAAGTGAGCTTAGAATTATAAAATTGAAAGGGCCAATGGAACTTCACAGATGATTCTTCTTAAGGTTTACTTATCAGAACCTGAGATATTTCTTTGTTGAAGATGTGTTAAGTTTCCTGCTTTGACAATGTGATTGCTATGAATTTACTGGCAGCGCTAATGTTTTGACCAAATGTGAAACAAATGGAGTTTGTTTTATGTTTTGTTTTGTGCTTCTTTTTAAAAACTGCTTATAATCCTGGAATGGCATCAAATAAGCCAGTTCTAAAAGACTAAAAATTAAAGATAATAAAAAGTTAAGCCAGTTACTTGGGGGTAATAAGAAAGAACTGAATCTTGTCATTTGTTAAATACAAAGTGCTCAGATCTTCTAGGCATTTTACTAAGAATATTTTCCTTTAAGAAAATTAGATCTATTTCACCAATGTTATTTTTCTTGCTAATTTCTTTAAATTTCTGAGTGTGTAAAGCAACGATGATAACATCTTGTGGGGTTTCAAACATAAGTGTAATACTTTTGACAACCATAACCAAAAGCAGGGAGAGGGTGGAAAGACTTGTATGGTCACAAGGTTTACACATTTGGACTGGGGCTGTGGCTCAGGGGTAGCGCATTTGCCTAGCATGTGTGAGGCACTGGGTTCAAGTCTCAACACCACATATAAATAAATAAAATAAAGGTTTGTCAACAACTAAAAAAATATTTTAAAAAAAAGTTTACACATTTTATATGAAGGAGTACAGTACTAACTTTAGACTAAAAAGTTAAAGATATAGCTTGTTAATTTATTTATTTAGAACTGGGGATTGAAACCAGGGGCACTCTACCACTGAGCCACATCTCTGAACCCAGGGGCACTCTACCACTGAGCTACATCTCTAACCTTCTTAATTTTTTATTTTGAGATAGAATCCTGCTAAGTCTCAGAGGCTGGCCTTGAACATACAATTCTCTTGCCTCAGCCTCCTGAATAGGTGGAATTACAGACATACACCACCATGCCAATTTGGAGGTAAAGTTTGGATGTAGCTGTTATTAATAATCTGACCTTGACTCAGTGAAGAACTGGACCTTAGCAAGGGTCATATTCCCTGATCCATGTGGGACAGAGAATAGGAAGAACTGAGCCACAGGAGCAGAACACTTGAGAAGCTAGCATTTTTGAGAAGCTGTCAGATCTTTCTGGACCAGAGGTTAACAAAGTGCCCAGAGCTAGTGTCTTTTTGAAAAAAATCCATAGTTTGTTTTCCATAATTACATCTCTGTAAGTACTTTATGAGGACAGTTAACATACCATAACTATCTATGTGCAACAGTGTAATCAAAGATAACAGAATGCCAGATCTGTAATCCCAGCTACTTGGGATGTTGAGGCAGGAGGGTTGTTAAGTTCAAAGCCAGCCTCAGCAATTTTAGGGAGACACTGTCTCAAAACTTAAAAAATGCAAAGGGCTAGGATGTGTGAGGTGCTGGGTTTGATCCTCAGCACTGCATATAAACAAATAAATGAAATAAAGATCCATCAACAACCAAGAAGAAAGAAAGAAAGGAAGAAGGAAGGAAGGAAGGAAGGAAGGAAGGAAGGAAGGAAGGAAGGAAGGAAGGAAGGAAGGAAAAGCTCCATGTAAACCAAAAAGGAACAGAATGACAGAGACGTTCCTGATGTTTCAATCTAGAGAAAAGTGAGAATAAAGAGAAAGCAGGTAAGTGCTTAGCCTTTGATCTTCTATACCTGCCACAGGCCTCTCCTCCAGGAGGCTTCCTGGGGCAGGAAATGGTGACATCACCCCGTGTTTGTCTGCATGCCCCTGTTCTGAGTCATCAGGATTGCTGGCATATTTTTATCCCAAGATTTCCAAGTAGAGGATTCACTCCCCTTTTGGGGGCTTGGTATTGTGCTGAATAACTCACACTCAAGAACTAACTGCCAGACTTCCATTCTGTTTGAAACTCCCTGTTGGACTGTCATTCAGGGTCCCTGTAGGTAGTATCTTCTAATTTTTGTTAACATCCTGCTATGTTAACTAATTCTGTGTTGGGGTGGGGAGGTTATAAGAATAGTGGAATGAATTACAGTTAATTGTAACCATTTCTTCATTGTTGGACATGAATACCAATCTCCAATTACTTGCTATTACAGTGTCATAGGAAATGTCTTTATTTGTAAATGCATAAGCATGGGTTTGAGTATTTCTGTGTGATAGATCACCAGATGTGGATCCGAGGGGTCGTTTTGGGATCTTTCTATTTTTTTTTTTTTTTTGGTTTGGTGCATCCCTCTCATGAGAAATGCTGGTTTTCTCTTGGGTTTTATTTTTATATGTGAGTGTGTGTGTTTTATTTTATAATTTTTTTTTTTGAACTGGGAATTGAATTGAGGGGGTGTGCCTAATCAGTGAATCACATTCCCAACCCTTTTTATTTTTTATTTTGAGACAGGGTCTCTCTAAATTGCTGAGACTAACCTTGAAATTGTGGTCTTCTTGCCTCAGACTCCTGAATTGCTGGGATTTTCGGCATGTGCCACTGTCTCTGGTGTGAGTTTTAGTGGATTTGTTTGAAACTGTTTAGGGGAAATTCTCCAATAAATATAAAAGTAGAACACTACCATGAACACTAACCTACTCTCTTTATCTAGTTGTAAAATGATCCACTCACCTTCAACTTTACCTGCTCCTGGCTTTTACTTCTACCTGCTCTCTCTCTTCTTGCCCCTTGATTATTTGAAAGCAAATCTCAAGCACATATTCTTTCATTTGTACATATTTCAGAGGGTGTCACTTAAAGAATTATTAAGACATATAATCACAACACAATATCATTTTTGTGCCTTAAAATGATGAACTTAATCTCATTCATATATATCATTTTAAATTTGGGTAGGTTCTCAAAAATTGTTCTTAAGCCAGGCGTGGTGGTGAATGCCTATAATCCCAGTGGCTTAGGAGGCTGAGGCGGGAGGATCATGAGTTCAAAGCCAGCCTCAGCAACTTAGTGAGGCCCTAAGTAACTCAATGAGACCCTGTCTCTAAATAAAATGCAAAAAAGGGCTGGGGTTGTGGCTCAGTGGTTAAATGCTCCTGAGTTCAACCCCCAGTACCAAGGAGAGAAAAAAAATTGTTCATATATATATATATATATATATATATATATATATGAACAATTTACATATATAATGAACAATTTATATATATATATAAAAGCACTAATTTAAACTTCTACCAATAATGCTGCCCTTTGGAGCAGAATTCTGGAGAGAAAGGCAAAGTAGAGGGAAGGAACCTGTACAGCCAATGTTGGAATGTAAAGAAGACCAAGAAATGGCACTGAGGCAAGAGAGAACACTAACCCCACCAGCCAGCTATGAGCACTCCTACGTTTAAATCCCCAAGTACAGTCTTGAATCACAGACAACATCAAAAGGCAGCTGTGCTTTTCTCAGAATAAAACAGCTGAGCTAAACAACCAAAACCAAACAGCCGTACTGCCTTTGGACTTAGTGTCACATTAAAATTAGATGTTTTTTCTTTGCCCAGACTATTTTTTTTTTTTTTTTTGGCAGAAAAAGAATTGAAAAGTTTCATTTCATCTATAAATATTATGTTCAAATCATATTTGCACATAGCTCAAAGTAAAATGTTAGTTATTATGGAAATCTCATGGAAAGCATTTTCCCTGATCAGCAGAGACCCTCTGTTGTTTACATTACTCAATACTGCTTAATTATTTAGAATTTGCCTATGTGCAGTGAACGAACATGCTTATGATCCAGAAGTACAAGTTTAGGTACGAATTTTCAGGTATTGCATTTGTAAAATGATATGAAAACTCTTCATTGAATTATAACAACTTACTTTTTCTTTTTCTTTTTTTTTTTTGTACTGGGGATTGAGCCCAGGGTTGCTCTGCCACTGAGCTACATTCCCAGTTTTTAAAATTTTATTCTAACAGAATCTCACTAAATTGCCAAGGATGGCTTCAGTACTTGAGATCTTTACTTGAGAACTTTCTGCCTTCTGATTACAGGTGTATACCATAGCTCCCAGCTTAAAATTGGTATATTTATTTATTTTTGGTACCAGGGATTGAACCCAGGATGCTTAATCACTGAGCCACATCCTCAGTTTATTTTGAGACAAGGTCTCACTAAATTGTTTAGGGCTTCACTAATTTGCTGAGGCTGGCTGTGAACTTGTGATTCTTTTACCTCAGCTGCTGGGATTATAGGCATGGACCACCATGCACAACTTAAAATAGATTTTGGGTTTTTTTTTTGGCACCAGGGATTGAATCCAGGAACACTTAACCACTGAGCCACATCCCCAACCCTTTTTCTATTTTATTTATTTTTAAGAGAGAGAGATGAGAGAAAGAGAGAGAATTTTTAAATATTTATTTATCTTAGTTCTGGGCGGACACAACATCTTTGTTTGTATGTGGTGCTGAGGATCGAACCCGGGCCGCATGCATGCCAGGCGAGCACGATACTGCTTGAGCCACATCCCCAGCCCCTTTCTATTTTATTTAGAGACAGGGTTTCACTGACTTGGCTAGGGCCTACCTAAATTGCTGAGCCTGGCTTTGAAGTCAAGATCCTCCTGCCTCAGCCTCCTGAGCTGCTGGGATTACAGGCATGCGCCACCATGCCCAGCCATTAAAATAGATTTTTAAACAGATATTATTGCTTTTTTTTAAAAAAATAGAAAAATAATAATAACTTTTTGGGAGAGGGCCATAGGGGATTGAACCCAGGGGTAGTTTACCACTAAGCCACATCCCCAGTCCTTTTATTCTTTATTTTGAGACAGGGTCTCATTAAATTGTCTCACTAAATTGCTGAGGCTGGCCTCCGATTTGAGATCCTTTTGCCTCAGCCTTATGAATTGCTGGGATTACAGGAATACAACTGATTAGATTTTATGATCTAAGTCAAATGAAACAATATAGACAAAGAACAAAACAATATATAGTCTTAATTCTTCCTTACAATAAACCTACAACTTTTTATTAAAAGGTTATATTATTGGTTAAATTTTTAATGTTGTAAATATGTAGAAAATATAGTCAGGTTGAGTGAAGAAAAGGAAGATTCATATGATTCCACTATTTATTTTTCAGATATTAACCCGGTACTCTGTGCTAGGTGCCACTCAGAGAAAACCCCCATTCTTGTTCTGTGGCACATGAATCCATTGTGCAAATTCAGGATTACTCTGTAATCTGCTTTGCTTCCTACAATGTCATGATAATTTCTCTGGGTCATTAAATATCTTTAACAATATAATTAACATACTTTCAAAAAAGGGTTTTAACCTTTTTCTCCACTCTACATGGGTACGTTTGGGCTTGTGAGAGCAGATAAGAGAACAATTTGAAACCAAAGCTTCTCATATTATCTGGGATGAAGGCCCATTCTTAAAATTTCCAACCTATTATGAACTAACATTTTTGAAAAAATATAAAATAAGAAAAATGGCATAATTGAAACATTTTAAATAAAATATTAAATATTTCAAAGAAAAAATTCAATAAAAAAATACAAAATACCAATCCAACCTTTTTTATTTTTATTATTAGAGGAATGGATTTAAAACCATCCTGTGAAATTCTGTATAAATTTCTGAGTGCTTATTATTTTATTCTATTATTATTGTTGTTGTGGTGGTGGTGGTGGTGGTGCTGGGGATTGGACCTAGGAACACTTAACCAGTGAGCCATATCCTCAGCCCTTTTTTACATTTTATTTAGAGATAGGGTCTTGCTAAATTGCTTAGGGCCTCACTAAGTTGCTGAGGCTGGCTTTGAACTTGCACTCCTCCTGCCTCAGCCTCTGGAACACCTGGGATTATAGGTATGAACCACTAAGCCTGGCAATTATTAAGATTTTTATTGATATTATTCCAAGCCAGTGTCAGTTACATGGACCACGCTTGATCATATCACTTCAGACTTAACTGAGATATTAGATACCTCTTTTTTCTTTATAGACAGTCAATAGTGGAAAGGTTATAAAATTAGCTTAATTTGCTATTTTGAGATTGAAGCCAAGAACCTTCAACTCTCATCTTTCTTATACAAGAAGGCCCACAAGAGCTTCTGGAATGAGTCTCAGGGAATGTCATGGATGTGTCATTCCTGAGGTCACCTCATCAATGGTCTTGGTTGTATATTCATAAAACAGTGTGTACAGGAAAACTATCTTTCCACCTCTCCTCCACCACAGGCTCCACCTGTCTCAGCCTTCTGAGTTCCTGTGGTTACAGGCCTGTGTCACCAGGCAAGACTGATGATTGGATTTTAAGTTGTAACAGATCTCAAGTGGCTTAACCAGTTGTAGTGAGGAGCCCAGTTCCAGAAAGAAAAAAAAAAAAAAATTTAAACATTCAGGAGATAGTCAATGGAGTGAAGTAGTGACATCTTCCCCATTAATCAAAGATCAGGGAACCACATGGCAGTTTTTTTTAGGTTTTTTTTTTTTAACTGAAGAGGGACATATCTAATTGGCTTCAAGGACAGGGATTACAACCTCAACTCTTATCAGCTATCTTGTATGATTGGTTTAACCTTGGGAGCTAAGAGAACTTAGAAAATTTACCTGCTTAAAGCAGCAGTTTAGAATTCAGAGCTCCTGTAAATACTGTGTGCATTTGGTTTGTACGATGGAGAGTGATTGTAAAATGAGCCACTGTATTTGTCTGCTTGGGTTCCTTAGCAAAGTCCCACTGCTGGCTCAAACAAAAGAAATTCCTTGCCTCATGGTTCTAGAGGCTAAAGACATTGACAGAGTTGGTTTTGTCTAAGGCCTCTCGCCTTGGCTTGTAGAGAGCCATCTTCACATTCACATTAGTCTTCCCTAGGTCAGTCTGGTACCAAAAAGGGTGTGTGTGGGGATAGTTCTTTGGTAACTCATTGAAAGAAATAGGGCCTCGCTAAATTGCTGAGGATGGCTTTGAATTTGTGATCCTGTTGCCTCAGCCTCCTGAGTCACTGGGATTATAGGGAGTGTCATTGTGTCTGGTCACTTAAGGTTTCTTTAAGAGAATTTCAAGTAAAGATGAGATGTTAAATACTTGCAGCATGTGGGTTCTTCTCTCTGGTGGTTCAGATTCTATGACGCTGGCCACAGTCTACCTCACCAATGGGTAAACTGGCCTAGAAAGAACCTGTTTGTGAATTATCAGCCTTTCCCTCCTTTTGTTAGTGATGAGCATTGAAGAAGATAAGCAGCACATTGCCCTGTGCAGAGTGGAGTGATAACAGAACCTGCCTTCTGGGATTATTGTGCGGATTCAGCAATGACCCACAGAATGCCCTTAGAATAGCGTTTAGCACTGAGTAAAGACTCAATAACGTTAGCTGTCACTATTTTTTTTCCAGCAAATATGTGCTGAATCCTAGCTTTGAACAAGCACCATGTGAAGTGATGTGGCACAGTCAAAGGTAGATCAGTCATGGATACCATATCAGAGAAGCAACATAGTAGTAGTATTAATAGCTACCATTTACGGAGCACTTCCTGTGTGTGCTGCTGGGCTCTTCTTGTCAGCTTCCATGCTATGTGACTTATATTTATTCATTTAACTCTCCCTCAAAAACACCTTGCAGCACGGTGTGGTGGCGCACACCTGTAATTCCAGCTGCTCGCGAGGCTGAGGCAGGAGGATCGTGAGTTCAAAGCCAGCCTCAGCAATTTAACAAGGCACTTAACAACTTGGTGAGACCCTGTCTTTAAATAAAATATTTTTTAAAAAAGGGCTGGGGATGTGGCTCAATGGTTAAACACCCCTGGATTCAATCCCTGGTACAAAAAAATAAAAATAAATAAAACAAAGAACAAAAACCCCACCTTGCAAATATGTCTTACTCATTCCATTTTATAGATGAGGAAGTTGACATTCACTGGGGTAACTAGCAAAAATCTTCTCTCATGTTATGAGTGTGAGATTGACCCCAGACCTGCTCCCTTCTCTGTGACTGTTCTAGAACAGAGCAGGTGCAAGCAGCAAGAAGTGTGCTGTCCACACCTCACCAAAAAAAAAGGAAATAGAAGAAAATATATATACTGCCGTGGAGAAAATACCATGTGCCTTAGGAGAGAGGCTGATATAATGTTTCAGGGATTAGAGTAGGAAGAGATTTTTCCCTTTGGGGTTTTAGGGAAAACCCATAGGATAGGTTTCATTTGGGCTGAATTTGCATGTGTGGAATTGGTGGGGGTTGGGGTGGGTGGGAACATTCCTGGATATAAGAACATGAGCAAAACCACGCAACAGGAAATTGTGGCTTTTAAATGAGGAACAAGAGGGAGTTTAATGTAAGTAGAATTATGAGGGAAACCCTCATTAGGTCTCGCTTGAATGACCGCCCCTTGTTCTCCCTCTAACTTGCCTTCTGTCTCATCCTCCTACGGACCTGGTCCCCAGTACACTGTCTACATGGCGGCAGGAAATCTTTCTAAATCTATTTTCACAAGATTCTTCCGTGTCTCCTAATTACCAACACAGGTTGAGCATCCCTAATTTGAAAATCCAAACTCTGAAACTTTTTGAACACGGACATAAAGCAGCCACTGGAAAATTCCACAGCTTGAAACTGTTTCATGTGTCTCCTCTCTACCTCCCAGTCTCATCCCTTTGTATGTTCCTTTTTTTGGTACTGGAGATTGAACCCAGGGGCACTCAACCACTGAGCCACATCCCCAGCCCTTTTTTATATTTTATTTAGAGACAGGGTCTCATTTAGTTGCTTAGGGCTTTGCTAAATTGCTGAGGCTGGCCTTGAACTTGTGATCCTTCTGCTCCAACCTCCCCAGTCATTGGGATTACAGGTGTGCTGCCACTGTACCTGGCTCCTTCTGTCTTATGTGCTACAATACTGAACTCCCAGGCTATGGTCGGCAGGACCCTTAGTGTTCCCTCCCATGGCCCTAGTCTTCATACATGATATTTTTACTTCTCTTCTCATCCACCTGGAAAATTCCACCTCATTCTTTAGTTTCAGCTCTAAAATTGATTTCCTTGAAGATGCCTCAGATACCTTCAGTCCCCGCCCCCTGAAACATTTGACTCTTCGATGGGATATATGATCATTAAGTGATTTTTTCATTATTATATTTCTTACATGTTTTCCCATTTTTTGCCATCTTAAGGGCAAAGCTGTGCTTTATTTTCTCTTCTGTGTTCTTAAGGTTTAATATGTTGCAAGGGTCCAATAAATCCTTGTTGTCTGTGTCCCCATTTCTGGGGTTTGAACCCAAGGGGATTTAACCACTGAGCCACATCCTCAGCCCTATTTATTTATTTTGGTCCTGGGGATTGAACACAGGGGCAGTTGACCACTGAGCCACATCCCCAACCATATTTTGTATTTTATTTAGAGACAGGGTCTCACTGAGTTGCTTAGGGCCTTGCTTTTGCTGAGGCTGGCTTTGAACGCCTGCCTCACCCTCCCAACCCACTGGGATTACAAGCATGTGCCACCGTGCCCAACTTAGTTTTTAATTTTGAGAAAGGGTTTCACAAAGTTGCTTAGAGATGCGCTGAATTGTGGATCCTTAAACTTGTGATTCTTCTCCTTTAGCCTCCGGACTCTCTGAGATTACAGGAATGCACCACCATACCTGGCTTGAATATCTGTCAAGGAACTGAATGAATGAATGAATGAATGAATATGATCTTTGGGGATCTAGATTGCAAAGATAAGTCATTTGATTCTTTTTATTTCTTAATTTTTATTTTTTGTGGTACTTGAGATAGAACTTATGGGTGCTTTACCACTGAAGTAAATCCCTAGCATTTTTTACTTTTGATTTTGAGACAGGGTCTCACTAAGCCCAGGCTGGCCTCAAACATACTATTTTCCTGCCTCCTGCCTCAGCCTCTCAAATTGCTGAGATTACAGCTGTAGCTCTTTTTATTGTATTGTTTTGTACTAAGGAGTCAGGGGACATTTTTTAACAAGGCGGGTTAATCTTGGATCAGTATGTAAAACTCGTAGCAAGGGTCAGAGTCAGGGAGACTAGGAAACTAAAGTGAAAACCTGGGGGAAAAGTGAGGAAGACCTGAATTGGGATAGTGTCACTTTACTCCTTTAACCAACAGAAATGTTATTGGAAAACTAAACTTTTCATTTATCAAAATGCTTTTTTCAGAATCCTGGAGCTTAAATAGAGAATTCCTAAGTGCGTCATTTGTCCTGTTCTTCTGTGAAATGAAGTTGGTCGTTGACCTTGACAAGTTTTAATTGCTTATGGGCTGATATCAGGGTTTTTCACTGAGATGTGTACCTATAGGGCAGGGACCTCGTTGGGGAGACTTGAACCCTCGGCATCTTGGACAGAACTTGGCAGAGTGGGTGCTCATCAAAAGTGTTTTGAATTTTGTCAGGTTTGATTTAATGGTTGTGCTGTGTTTCTGTGTTCTTGTCTTGCTATCCTCTCCACCTGGACAGATTAAACCTCCTGGTGCTTATATTATGATGGTGCTATTTCTCCAGCCTGCATAGGCCTCTTTGTCTCACCAAAGCATATATATATATATATTTTTTAATATTTATTTTTTAGTTTTAGGTGGACACAATATCTTTATCTTATTTTTATGTGGTGCTGAGAATCGAACCCAGTGCCTCATGCATGCTAGGCGAGCACACTACCACCTGAGCCACATCCCCAGCCCTCACCAAAGCATATTACATATACTTTTTTTTTCTTGTTTCTTCTTTATCTCCCCCTCCTCCTCCTCCTCCACTTCCTCCTCCTCCTGCTCCTTTTCTTTCTTCTGCAAAGAGGAAATTTATGTTGGGTTCCTGGTTGTAGAGGTTCCGTCATGGTCAGCTAACTCCGTTGCTCTGGCCTGAGGTGAGGCAGAACATCATGGCAGAAGGGGAGGAAAGCTGCCCATTGCATGGCAGCCAGGAAGCAGGGAGTTGGGGGGAGAACCTTATATTTATACTTTAAAATTTAGATTTTCCCAGCTGAGTTCAACTCTCGATCTTCTCATATTTGCTTCTGACCATCCTACCAACAAGCCACTTTAATTCAGTAGCCAAGAATTAAAGCTACATAGGTGGGTGCAGTGGCACATGCCTGTAATCCCAGCAGCTTGGGAGGCTGAGGCAAGAGAATCCCAAATTTGAGGCCAGCCTCAGCGATTTAGTCACACTCTCAGCAACTTAGTGAAACCCTGTCTTGGAATAAAAAATCAAAAGGTCTGCAGATATAGCTCAGTGGAAGAGTGCTCCTGGTTTTAATCCCCTGTACCCAAACAAACAAACAAACCATAAATCGAACAGTTTAAAGCTACTAAGTTACCAAAAACCTGCTTACTGGCAGGTTGTAAGATCCTCAGGGGAGGAAAAGTCTTTGCTTCTTAAATGAATCTTGCCCTAGGTTGCTGGTTCTGAGACCAGGCCTGGCATCATTAGCAGGGCAATTAGGTAAACGTCTATATTTCTGGCAGTAATCCATCCTCCCTGGCTCAGGGTGTGTGGGGGTCCCAGGTGGACAAGAGGAGGGTTAGGAATTTGAATTTGAACAAGTATTCTTGGTGATCTGAAACTCAGACAAGTAGTCAAAACTCATGGTATTAGTCCTTCAGAGAGTAAGCAAAGGGGCTGAGGGGATGGGATCTCTCAAGCTGTGGTGGAGATGGAGAGGTGCCGGGAAGTGCTGGAGGCTCAGTTGACTCTGCCCTCCGGTGTTATCCATGCAATTTTAGTCTTCTATCTAGAGCCCACCTTTGTCTTAATGCCTTTCATGATTAACTCACAGCCCACCCCTCCTCTCTAGAGGTTGAGGATTTGCTATTGTGTTTGCATTAAATGCAGGAATTTCGGGCTGGGGATGTGGCTCAAGCCGCTAGCCTGGCATGCGTGCTGCCCAGGTTCCATCCTCAGCTCCACATACAAACAAAGGTGTTGTGTCTGCCAAAAACTAAAAAATAAATATTAAAATTCTCTCTCTCTCTCTTTAAAGTAATATAAAATAAAATAAATGCAGGAATTTCCATGAACATAAACAAAGCTAAATTATCTTGCAATCCTGGAATTGTTAGGAGTCTTAGTGGTCACTTAGTGGGATGTGCAAAATTTTAAGACTACCTTAGATAACCAAAGGACAAGCAATGCCATCAAGATAAGCAATGCCATCAAGATAAGCAATGCTCAGAATTGTGAGCAACCAGGTCAGGCTTTTCCTGCAGGCTTTCTGCCCCTAATCTTGCATGGCAGAGAGATCACAAAGTCAGGAGAGAAGACTGAAGGAGGAGAGGTCTGGGGGTCTACCTAAAGGAAATTGAAAGGAGATCACAGAGAACATGGAGAGCACAGGGAGAAGAAGAATGTGGGGAAGAACACAGAGGCTCCTGGACATTTGCAAATTATCTACTTGGAGGTTGATCTGATGCTAACCACAGTCCTGCCCTCAAAGGGCTCTCAATCTAGGGATAAACAGATATGCCTTACAATGGAGAACGATAATATTAACAATAGGGGCCGACTCCAGGAGGAATGTAGGAAGACGGCCATCTCCACTGGTCCATTTTTTTTTTTTTAATAGTTCAGGATATAACAGCAAATTAAATAAGCTAATCAGAAACATTCCTATCCAGTTATATTTAGAAGTCTTAAGATTGAGTGTTAATTAGAACACTGCTAGTAAAACAAGCAGCTATCAATTTCTGGAAATTGATATTTGGATCAGAACCAGATGTTACCAAGAAGTGGCTGTCAAGAATATAATAAAGGAAAAGAGCTGGGCACGGTGGCAGCACATACCTGTAATCCCAGCTAGTTAGGAGTCTGAGACAAGAGGATGGAAAGTTTGAGGCCAATCTGGGCAGCTCAGTGAGAATCTGTCAAAAAAAAAAAAAAAAAAAAAAAGCTGGGGATGTGGATGTAGTTCAGCACAGAGTGCTTGCCTAGCATGCATGAGGCTCTGGGTTCAATCCCCAATACCGAAAAAGAAAAGAGAAAAAAAGAAAGAAAGAGACATTTTATAATGTTTCAGGCAAAGAAATCTCATGTAAGCTGATTTGATCAGTACCTATTGTATATAGGCAGTGAAATGTCTTGAATATTGAATATTGAATACATTTTGTTCAATTACTACATGTTAATAAAGATTTTAAATTAAGGAGAGAGAAAAATATCATTCACCTTGATTTGATAATTATGTAGTGCATACATGCATCGAGTTATGGCACTGTGCCCCCCAAATTCGTACCACTAAAATAAAAAATAAGTTAAAATAGAATTGGTTACATGAGACACAGAAGAGGGATAAGTGTCTCCTTGTTAAAAAAAAAAAAAAATCACCCAGAGCTAAAATGAAAAATCAGATTTCTATTTGTTATTCTCCTTTTTTTAATCACTGATCACTCTCTTTAATTTTTTTTTTGAGGGGGGTAATGCAGATTTAACTCAGGGGTGCTTTACTACTGAGCAATAACCCCAGTTTTAAAAATTTTTTTTTAAAATTTATTTTGAGATAGGGTCTCACTACATTGCTTTTAGGATTTCACTAAATTGCTGAGACTGGCCTTGAACTTTCCTCCTGCCTCAGCCTCCCAAATTGCTGGGATTACAAGGGTGCGCTACCATGCCTGACACAAACTGTCTTTTGTGTTTTTTTAAAGATTGAAGTATTTCTCTTTGGGATGATGTGACAAATTTGACACTGCCTTCATCTTCCTCCCTCGGTTTCACCTATAATCTCAAAGCTGTTGTTGGGTACTGGGGATCAAAGATGTCTTATTACTATGGTATAAAACTGCAACTGTGTGGTTGTAGATTTTAAGATGTCTCATGGATGGACTGGGGAGAAGTGAAAAATTGACAAACAGATTGAAGGTGCCCCAGTTTGGCATCAGGATAGGAAGGGTGTGGAGAAAGGAAGAAGGAATTAATTAGTGTATGAGGAAAGAAAAAAATTATTCTAAACACAGAAATAGTGCAATTAAAATGTACCAGGCAGTATGGTTTGGACCTACACAGAAGAAAATAAGCAGGGTGTTATTTTACCAATTAGCAAGGGGACAAAGCATATTTTTACCTTTTAATAAAGAACCCCTGAATCAAGAATGATGTTGGAAATTTCAAGGATACAGAGATTATACTTTTATAATCCACTCATAGATTATCTTGTAATGATCATTAGATTGAGAATAAGTCAGTTTTGCATACCTAATGACAAATTTTATCATGATGATATCTACTCCTTAACATTATTATATTTCAGTTAAATGAAATACCAACTAAAACGGTCCTTTTTTTCCTCCTCTTAGATTATATAAGGTTCTTATTGCAATGGGATCCTAAGTGGTTTTACATAGCTTTTCATTTCTAGCAACCAGGTTGAATCTGTGCTACACAGATTTAGTTATTAATAGATATTTTATAATTCAACTTTCTTACTGAAATCAGTGCTTCCTTTTAATTGCTTTCTGCTCCTGATGCAAGCAAGACACATACTAGGCATTCAAAAAGAATGTTGGCTGAAGAAACACTGTGTCTGGATATGTATAATCAGAGTTTATAATTTTGATGTGTTACAAAAAAGAATTCAAAAAAATTTAAAAAATCCATAGTCATTACTAACCATAGTGTTTTTTTTCCCCTAAGGATCAGGAAAATATTTTCTGGACAGATTTTTCTCCAATAAAATCAAGATCTAAATTCACTCTACTTATTGAGAGTGCAGGCCCAACACTTAAATTATAGGAGCTATGTTTGTAATTCAGAATTCTCTCCAAGTGGACTTTCAGCCCTGGGAGTTGAATAATGGCCTCGATTCTTCCACTGCTTTCCCTGATGCCAGGATGAGTCACCTGGACTCCACAGTGTGGCTGGGTTGCCATGGGCAAACTTGTGAGCTTGGACTCTTTTGCATGCAAAAGATAGTACCCCGTGACTGTACATACTGAAAATTCAATTGCAGGTGTATTTGCAAATTGGATTTTGAGGGGGAAGTTTAAGCAAATCCTTTTGAAAGTGAATCCCTCCAAGGAGTGAGTAATAAAGAAACAAGAAGAAAGGTGACAATCAAAAACCTATTAAAATCTAGTTTCCAGAGAAGATCCTGACTGTCTAATGACATTTATGCTTTCATAGCTAGGCATTTAACAGTCATTTTGTGTCAGTTGCTTCCTTTCTAAATGCCACGTGGCAAATTGTTCAGTTCCTTGTATTTTTGAGACCTTAATCCTGAACACTCTTAAATGCTTGAAATAAGCTGGTGATGTAGGAAAAAAGAAAAAGTCAGTGTTCTCTGTCCCCCTGAATTTCTCTGTAAGAGCCTGCACCAAGGCCTTAAGCAACAATACTTGAAGTCCATCAATGTCATTTATCTGATTTATTCATGACTTTTCCTTTTTGTTTTTGTACTGGAGTGTATTCTACTGCTGAGCTACAACCCCACCTTTTTATTTTGCCACAGGGTATCAATAAGTTTCTTAGGGTCTCGCTAAATTGCTGAGGCTGGCTTTGAACTCGTGATCCTCCTGTCTCAGCCTCCTGAGGTTCTGGGATTACAGTTGTGTGCCACTGTGCCCGTCTCTTTATGCCATTCATTATTTTATTAAGTCCTCAAAATGGTGACTAAGAAAAGGCCAAATCAACCACCTATTTAAAAACCTTAGGATTTGGAACAGCAATGGAGTTGAATCTAAAGAAAGAAATAATTCTCATTTGCTTTTTCATGGATACTTTTAGTTCATGTGGCCGTTAGCCTATTTTTTTTTTTTTTTCGCTTTTGTTAAGCAAAAAAGTGGTTATTACCTGCCCACCCCCCTCAATTTTTACCCTAACTTCTCAATTTTGTCCTGGGCTGAATTTATGATTGCTGCTATTCTCTGGGATAAACAAGAGAAGGCAGGAGTGGAGATGAGGTATTAGGAACAGTAGAAACCCACATCTCACGATTTTGTCAGATTGTAAATGTTTTGTGTTAAGAGGAGTGTATGATTAGGTTTCTGCTGTTACCTGTCAGCTCTCCAGTTGACTGGTTATTTGGGAACTTAAATGAATGCTGGCTCAGGATCTAGTATCTTTCTTTCCCTTCATGGTATATAATGTAATCCTAATAGGGAAAACATGAAATTGTCAAGTTTTAACATACCAGCCAATTTATCAAATAATTTTGGAGCGGTCTAGTATGAATACATTTAAAAAGCAGAGTAGGGATTGTATTTGGTCTCTGTTGGCTTCTAGGAATGTATTACCTAAGCCTGTTAAAAATAAATGGTATATAGAGAAAGCTTTTCTGAAAGCAAAATTTGATGTTTGCCAAACTTATGGGCTCATGGGTTTCTGATTGGGAGTGTACACACAGACCCTTCCTATGTAAATACATGCATTCTAAATTTACCTGAGCGCTTTAAGCAGCTCTTAACATCATATGACAAGGAGAACATTGGCTAATCAGAAAAATTACAACCTATTCATACTTATTGTTTGATTATTTCTTTGCTGACCTCCGAGGTCCCATTGTTGATTGAATTAGTTATAGTAACTTGTATTTATTTTAGCAACTAGCTATTATGAATGCAAACTCTTCTTATCGGCAGATGATTGATAGGCACATTAACAAGTTGTTGAACTGGTTGCTTGGTTTGAAGAAATGCTTAAATTCTGATGTTACTTTTTTTCTTTTTCTTTTTTAGTCAGCTAAGAGTAGGAATTAGCCCAGATAAGCCCAGAGTAACAAAAATTTAATTTTCAAAGTAGAATGTATTTTGTACTGGAAATTAAACAGAGGGTCACTTTTCCAGTCTGTTTTAGTTTTATTTTGAGACAGGGTATTTATTGGTAAGTTGCTGAGGGGGCTCCCTAAATGACAGAGGCTAACCTTGAATTTAAGATTCGCCTGCCTCAACCTTCTGAGTTGCTGGGATAATAGGTGTGCTCCACCATACCTGGCTATGTTGTCATTTCTTTAAATCTGATTCTGCTTAAAGCAGTAGATTCTATCACTATTCCTTTATAAATGTATTTTAGTACACTGAAGAGTTTCCTGAAATAATTGGCTTTCCAGTGTGGACTGGAGAAGGTAGGCTATCAGGACTATTGTCAGGCATCTGAAAGAGAAGTCCTTTGGTACTAATCATAGGGACTTTCTGCCCTTATTTCTGTTCTGTCTTGTTGCTGATTAGGGCCTCCATTTTGTAAAGACTCTCAGGCACTTAACATAAATGAGGCCCACAAATGTCTCATATTTTTTTCCGCTGGTATAAATATTGGTTTGATTCTTTTTTAAAAAATGAAAACATGAGCACAATAAAGTAAATTTGCCCAGGCTCTCTGATGGGTGAGTGAAAGGGTTAAACACGTCTTTAACCTAGTTTTCCAGATACAGGTTTAGCAGAGTTTCTCAATCAGATAGACCATCATTGTGTTTCATTAGAACAGTTCTTCCTGAGTACACAGGCATTGTGACAGGCACAGAGAAAGGTCTAAATATGGACAATGAGTAAGTCAGAGACAAATGACTGAAAATTTCTTCTTGAAGCTGAATAATGTTGCGAGAAAATTCTCTTGCATGATGTCTCAACTTCAAAAGGTGTCTAATGGTGTATCAGAGCATTTCTGGGGACCTCAATTTCTGATGGTAACTTTTTATTTAGAATTTTAACCAATTTATACAAATTTTCTGAAGGCAAATACCAAGAAATACAATTAAATGTAGGACAGTTTTGAAATAAAAAAATTACCAAAGGAGTATGGGAATGGATGAGATCAAGTTTCTGAAATGGAAATCTGCCTAAAGCCACCTGGGCCCTGCTGTGGACCCTAATGGGACCTTAATCTGTTGGCATATTCATAGATGATGTGGACGGTGACAAAATGGCAGAGTGTCTAATTATTAATCAAGTCACAGGCCCATATCTCTCCCCCCTCCTCCACCTGTTTCCTTGGAGACACAGTTCCTTGTCAATTTTTTGAATTACATTAATATTAAACTGCGACTTTGAATCAGGAAGAACGCAAAGTATCTGAAGAGTAATATTTATATCTTCCAGGTGACATTTGCATCACATGGATAAACGTTTAAAATGTTCTTGAGATCACGGAAAAATAAGGAAACAGAGTTCAAAAATAAAGTATAGAACTTGTTAGACTAGTTTCTGTTTAAAACTTGGTGGATTACACTTCTTTGTTTTAAACCATTAGAACAGCAATGATTCAATATCAAATTCCTTAAAGAGTCCCTAGTTCCTGCTGGAAAGTTTTTATGAAAGCTTTGTATTTATTGAACTGTTCTACCCACACATCTTTTCTTTAAGATGTTGTTTTTCCCATGTCTGCTGTTTTATTATATGACGGTTATTGAAAGGTTAGATGTCACTGACTTTCCGAAGGTATATTTTTATATTATCATAAATGAACTTAAAAAAAAAAAAAACACATCACAAAGAGTGTGGTCTGTTCAAAGTGGGTGTCAGGAGACCTGAGTTCTATTTCTGACCCTGACATGTGACTTTGGGTAAGTCAATGAATTCATGTGGGTCTCAGTCTAACTAGCTGCGTAATGGGGGTAATAATATCTCTCTTCTACCTACTTCACAGGGTGTTTTTCTTAAAGGATTAATTAGTTAATGTTTGCAAACCACTCTGAGCTCCTTTGATAAAATACAAAGAACCATTATTTATGACAATAATAATAGTGTTTTTGAACCTGTAGGTTTCCTTTCATCCAAAGATCCTAAAGTACTTTACCACTGGGATTGTAACTTTATAGAGGATTATCGTGTGGTGGTTGGTTCTCCTTGAAGAAACAGATGGTAACAAGCAGTCTGGGTTTTCACCAGAGTAATTAAGTCTCCTACCAACTTTTCGCCTCATTTGCATAAGCTTCCCAAGACATATGAGCAGTTCCCAAAGAGAACTGGGAGGAGCTGAATTGGGCTCCTTCTTTAACCCTCACTATTATGGATTTTGGAATATCAGTGTTTCGACCCCCAGATCTATTCATTGAGAATTGGTTGAAGTTTGGGAGTATGCTGGGCACAACGGTATACACCTATAATCTCAGTGGTTCCAGAGGCCAAGGGAGCAGGATTGCAATTCAAAGCTAGTCTCTGCTATTTAGTGAGACACTAAGCAACTTAATGAGATTCTGTCTCAAAATAAAAATAAAAAGGACTGGGGATGTGGCTCAGTGGGTAAGTGCCCCTGCATTCCATCCCTGGCACCAAAAAAAAAAAAAAAAAAAAAGAAAGAAAGAAGACTTGGAAAGAATTAGACAACAGGTAAAATAGGTTCAACTAAAGTACACAAGTAACAAAGGCAGATTACCTGCAGATCTTTCAGGTTGTATAGGTACTGATGACGTACAGGTCCTGTGAGCTCTCCTTGGCAGTCTGGTTAGACTAACTTTCAGTTAAGTGCCTCCCTCATGTGTACATCTATGGTGGTTAGGAAGAAGAGTGTACGATGTGGTCCCTACCCTCAAATTGTTTACGACTTGTTTGAGAAGATGAAACTTGGATACAGGAAATAATTAGCGAAGTAAGGAAGACAGCGTATCATTAAAGGCTAAGCTGTGTGGAACAGACCACAGAACATTGAAATAGGGGAGTGGTCACCATGGATCAGCATAGTTCAGGAAAGCACCAATGGGGTGAATTTACAGGAGTGTGCTTTCTGCAGGACTAAGGAGTGCAAGACGCAGTGAGCTTGTGTTGGGAGACGGGCAGAGAGGGAGGCTCTTCCCAGGTACCTGGGGGTTTGGTGGTCAGACAGGTAGGAGGAAACTGCCATGGTATGGAGAACTTTATAAAGTGGGCAGGGAGTTTGGATTTAATTTAATTCACTTTTTTTTTTTTTTTTTTTTTTTAAGACTTAAGAAACCAGGGACCTGATGAAAGTAGCATTTTTGAATCATTTCTTGGCAATTCATATTCAAGAATCATTGGAGTGGGAAAGAGACCTAAGCTAGGAGGATGGCTGGAATTGGGTACAGTCATCCAGAGGGGGGTGGAACTCTCTGCAGAAGAGTTGTAATGGAAATGGAGACAAATGAGTTAACATTGAGCTTTTTACTGAGCATTTGCCACACAGTGGCAATGCGTCTTATTCTCACAGTAACTCAGGGTGATATTAATATTAACTTCTGGGAGCACTGATTGCCTGCTGTGGAATCTGTGACCACAGTGGCTGAGTAATGGAGCCAAAGTCAGAGAGATGGTGCGCATCAGAACCAAGGTCCAGGCCTGGTATGAATCCTGAACCACTATTTAGATTTGATATGAATTATGAGAGACGTGAACATTTTGATCAAAGAATAGTCCTCCCATCTACTTAGGGAAATGCTGGGTTCCCCAAAGTTAAAACATGTCATTTCCCCCTTTTATTCCTGCAGGATGTCGCAGTGCCCTTGTCCTGCGACTATTCAAGCTGGGAATGTGCAGGAGAATTTGGACTGAGGAGCATGTCCCTGCATTAGCGTGGTGCAGAAAACCTATGGAAAATGCTGGCATGGTATCTTTTTCATGGCCACGGTGAGCTCCAGGATGAGGAATGCTAGGGAGCCATCCAGACTGGGAGTGGGGGTGTTCCATTTGCCACTAGAGACCTGGAAGTTAGGATTAGGGTTAAAGCAAAAGCAGGCCATGAGAAAGGCAGATAGCAAAGCTGAATTAGGTTTAGGAACTTGGGAATTTAAAAGGAGAAGGTTTAGGTGGATGGCAAATTGGTTATGAAGAGAATCTAGCACTAGGACACCCCGTATCTACTGGACCTGATGCTGGAGACGCGCCCTGACATCTGGTTGGACTCTTGCCAGTTCAGCTGATCTCTACTTCAGTTTCTCAAAGCTCTAAGACTGGGCAGCTGATGGTTTGGATGTGGGGTTTAAGGAGGTAAGTAGTTTTTCCAGGTTGAAAAAGTGTTAACAGCCCAATGCGCATGCCTATAATCCCAGCTACTGGAGTAGGGATTGTTGGGGGAGGGCATTGAGGTAGGAGGATCCTAAATTCAAGGCTAACCTGGGCAACTTAGCCAGCCCTCAAAAGAACAGAATAGAAAAGAAAAGAAAACCCACAAAATAGTTGGGGCTGGATGGGGATGTAGCTTTATGGTAGAATACTCACCTAACATGCACAAAGTCCTGGGTTCAATCCCTAGAAGAACAAAAACAAGGTTGTTAAAGTTAGGCTATAGGTTAGATTAAATTTGGTTGAGATCCCAGAAGCCCAGGATTGTAAAATTTAATTTTGACTTGAGATGAAATTGGGAATAGTTCTAATTCGAAAAGAAGGAAGAGGAATTTTTGTTGCCCATATTTGAGGTTTTGAAAGGGGAAAAAAATGAAAATAAACTGGAGCTGAGTTTAAAACCTAGGATGCCTTAAACACTGACTGACTTGAAAACTACTCCAGGTGATCTGGTGTTAGCCATCCTTTCTAAAGCTTGCAATTTGACTTATGAATCTACACACTGATTACATTTTGGATACATTTGGCAGCCAAAGTAGAGCAGGAAATCATTATTGGATAAAAAGGGCCACACAGGAGGAAGTTTTTATTGGCAAATATCAACTTACGTATTCACAGAATCCTATCATCATAGTACTGGAAGGACTTAGCCCTGCCTCATGAAGGCCTTGTCTAAAAGGTGTCCAAAGAGATAACTATCTCTTTTCTTTTCAAAACCCACCCCGCCTTCCAGCTCTTTCAAATGTATTCCACCCCCCAGCACTGCTATCTTATTAGTTTAAATCCATTTTGGGGTTATCTCCTCTGTGAACATGGAAAACAGTTATCATCTTTTCTACTAAAGCCCTTCTTATTCTAGAAGGCTGTAATTACATTTCCCTCAATTTTCTCAGCTTTAGATGGAATAATATACATGTGTGTATCTGACATTTGTTGACACCTTGGGATGTGCCAGGCATTGAGACTGTCACATAAATTATCCTTTTTCGTTCCTACAAAGGCCTGTGAATCAAGCATTTTTAGCCCTGTTAGGAAGGTAAGAGAACTTGGGGTTCGAAGTTGATAATATCTCTTGAATGCTTGGTAAATAGATGAGCCAGAATTGAAAAACTGTCCCTATCTCCCCCAAGTAACTGGGGACTTGAACCCAGGAACACTCTTCCACTGAGCTCCATCTCTAGCCCTTTTTGGTTTTTATTTTGAGACAGAGCCTCATTAGTTACTGAGGCTGGCCTTGAATATGTGATCCTCTGCCTTAGCCTCCTGAACAATTGGGATTGAAAAACTGCCATTTTTAATGAGAATGTATGCATTAGATTTTTCAACCTTTTCAGTCAACTCTTTCAATTTTCCTTTTCTTCTCGACTCCTTTTGTTTTTCTAAGCCTAGATGTCTCCAGGTATCCCTTGTAAAATTTAATTTTGACTCAAGGTAAACTTGAGAATAGTTCTGATTAGAAAAGAAGGAAGAGGCCATACTTTCTGTGGCTATTTGAGGTCTTGTTCTTTTTAGCACTCATTTTAAAATATACATATGTTGGTTACATATTCTGTAATATCTGCGTGATACAGTTTGCCTGTGGTACCGGGGATTGAATCTAGGGCCTAATGTATGCTAAGCAAGTATCTTACTACCGAGCTACATCGCCAGCCCTTTCATTTTAGTTTGAGACAAGGTCTTCCTAAATTGTTCAGGCTGTCCTTGAACTTTTGATATTCCTGCCTCAGCCTGTGAGTAGCTGGGATTATAGGAGTGCATACCACACCCAGATATATGAGACAGTTTCCTCACTTTCTATCTAAAATAGAAGCTCAGGGCTGGGGTAGTGACTCAGTGGTAGAGTGCTTGCCTAGAATGTGGGAAGCACTGGGTTCGAGTCTCAGCACACATATAAATAAATAAAATAAATGTCCATTGACAACTAAAACAAACCATATATATATATTATATGGTATATATGCTTATATATATTATATGGTATATATGCTTATATATATTATATGGTATATATGCATATATATATATATGCTTGTTTTATATATATATATGTAAATGAGAAGTTCTTTGCAAGTTGAAACCATAACTATTTAGCTAAAACACTGTGCTCTGAGCAGTGATTGTTTTATTATGGTCTGAGCAAAAAAACTTCCATTAAGAGGAAGACGGAGACTTCCGAGGTCAGACCATCTCTCTTTCCTCTGCCCTGGAAGCCTTGTGTACAAACACAGTCAAGCATTGCACAGAAGAAGGTGGAGGGGGGGGTGTTGGGTTCAGAAGACTTGGGTTGAATTCCTGACTCTAAAATTTATTACTTGTTTAACCTGGGAAAGTTACTGTAACTTTCTAAGTACTTCTCTCTCCTTTGTAAAATGGGAATGATATTGCTAGGAAATGCAATTAGGTGGGTACTTTGCCCCGAGCTGGGCACATGGTAGTTTTTATGATTACAGCGTTTATAATTATACTATTCTATTCTTGTGTGTTCCTCATGAAATCACTGTCTTTTTTTTTTTGTTTGTTTGTTTGTTTGTTTTAGATGGACACAATATCTTTATTTTTATGTGGTGCTGAGGATCAAACCCAGTGCCTCGCGCATGCCAGGCAAGCACTCTACCACTGAGCCACATCCTCAGCCCCCGAAATCACTCTCTTACCATACAGTAAATTCTTTAGGAGCAGTGATTAGCCTTCATTTATATTTTCACTTTCCTCCACTCCAAACCCAGTGCTGGACACAGAGTAGCTTCTAGTAAGTTTTTTTTTCTTTTCTTTTTTTTCTTTTTTGAGAGAGGATCTTGCTAGGTTGCCCGGGTTGGCCTGGAACTCCTGAGCTCAAGTGATCTTCCTGCCTCAGTCTCCCAAAGAGCTGGGATTACAGGCATAAGCCACTGTGCCCAGCTAATGATTTAAAACTGTTTTAATAACTACACAAGAAAGAACTCTAGTGAGGAATCCAGTTTGGAGGACTCTGTTAAAGACTCTTTAAAATTGAAATGAGCCTGGGGGGCGGGGGTAGCTCTGTAGAGTACTTGTGTGGCAGGCATGAGGCCTTGGGTTCAATCTCCAGTATCACAAAACAAACAGAAAACCAAACCAAAGACAGCAGGGTTTTATAGATTGTACGTTGTACCAGGCCCTAACATGGGGCTCTACTTATTAAAAAAATGTGCTCAAGTATTCCATAAGTTACCTGAAAATCACAGTGATCGTACTTTCATTTCTAGTGTTTTGCTCAGCTCATTTTCAAAGGTGTAGATTTCAACTTCTATAATGTCTCATTCTTGCTTATGGATTCTCTTTTTTCTTTAGATCTTTACACATTTAAAACAAACATCATCATTATTATTTGTACTGGGGATTGAACCCAGGGGCACTCCACTGAGCCACATCCCCAGCCCTTTTTGTATTTTATTTAGGGACAGGGTCTTGTTGAGTTGCTTAGGGCCTCATTTAGTTGCTGAAGCAGGCTTTGAACTTTCAATCCTCCTGCTTCAGCCTCTGGAGCTGCTGGAATTCTAGGCATGCGCCACTGCACCCAGCTAAAACAAACTTATTTTAGAGCTCCTTTCAGATTGTTTGATTGTCCCTAGTTCTTGTACTACAAATCCTTCCTTTATTTGGATTTGGTGCTTTCCTTTTATGAAAGATGTTGGTTTTGTCTTGTGTTTTATATATTATATACTTTTTTTTTTTTTTTTTGGTACCAGCGATTGAGACCAGGCATGCTTAACCACTGAGCCATCTCCCCAGCACTTTTATTTTTTATTTTAAGACAAGGTCTCACTAAGTTGTTCAGAGCCTCACTAAATTGCTGAGACTGGCCTCAAATTTGCAATCCTCCTGCCTCAGCCTCCTGAGTTGCTGGGACTACAGGCATGCACCACCATGCCCTTTGAGGACTGAGTTTTCTTAATGGGTGATGATATGTTCTCCCCCTCAAGTATAGCAGTGAAGTTCATGGGTAGATATGTTTGGTGGGACTCATTTATAATTTGCAGAAGCTTTAACAGTATTTGTTATACAGAGGAGATAAATATATTCAATGTTCTATTCAGACACAGAACACACTGTGCTGTTTTCCAGCACTTAGGCACCTCCTCAGATTTTGTGGAATTCCTGGAAGGTGGTAACAAGTCCTTTGATGTGCTGGCTGATTCTATAGTAGACTCCGATCCAAGAGATGGGAGATACTGGTGTTTCAGGACATCAAGGAGTTTATAATCTAGGAGAGACACCCAAGGCAATGACAAGAGTACAAGTCAACAAAGTACTGTCCTAGGAGTAAGTATAAGAGCTCTGGGAAGCCCTGGTGTGGTGCATGCCTGTAATCCCAACGACTCAGGAGGCTGATAATGTGGTTCAATGATTAAGCATCTGTGGGTTCAATCCTCAGTTCCAAAAAACACTTTTTTTTTTTTTTTTTTTTTGGGCAGTGCTGGGGATTGAACCCAAGGCCTTATGCATGTACAAAAAACATTTTTGAAAAATAAATAACTGAGGATGTAGCTCAGTGGTAAAGCATTCCTGGGTTTAATCCCCAGTAACTCATCTTCCCCCTGAGAGAGAGAGAGAGAGAGAGAGAGAGAGAGAGAGAGAGAGAGAGAGAGAGAGAGAGAGAGAGAAAGAAACTATGGGCATAAATATACAACAGGAATTAATTCTGCAACATGGAAGAAAATAAGAAAAACTAGAAAGGAAATGGTGACCCGGTGAAGATGGAGTGCTTGCCTAGCATGCACAAGGTCCTGGGCTCAATCCTCAGAACCACCAAAAAACAAAAACAAAACGGAAAACCAGTTGACAACCATTCTTTCGATGAAATACAATGTGTCATTTCTTTTGGGAAGGGACACAAGTAGGGGGCATATATAGCTTCCTGATTGCAGAGGGTTTGGACAAGGTTTGGGATCAATTTTCTTTATGCAGACACAGCCAAGGTCTTTTCTTTTCAGCAACGACCTCACCCTTCACCACCTTCAATGTCTGTCTTCCAACATTGAAACATAAAAACCAGGGTATTGGCTTCTGGTCAATGTACCCTTCCCTCCTCCCATCCTACCCCCTGACTCTGAGGTCTTACCCTCTCACTGATTCCAGACCAAGCTAGTCACTACTTCCCATAAGTTTTCTATTTTCAAGTTCTACTGTTTCGGGCTACAAATATATATCAATTTCCACTGGTAGGTATGTTTTTATTGCTTTTGTTCTTCTTGTTGATTTTTGGATGATATCTAAAGAAAGGATTACTCTACCATATTTGACATATGAAGTGTTCAAGTTAATTTTTTTTTTTTTTTTTTTTTTGAGCCAGCTGCAGTGACACAACACATATACTCTCAGTGGCTTGGGAGGCTGAGGCAGGAGGATCGCAAGTTCAAAGCCGTCTCAGCAAAAGCAAGGCACTAAGCAACTCAGTGAGATCTTGTCTCTAAATAAAATACAAAATAGGGCTGGGGATGTGGCTCAGAGGTTGAGTGCCCCTGAGTTAATCCCTGGTAACTGCCCCCCTCCCCCCAAAAAAAAGAGCTTTTTTTTTTTTCTTTTTTCATTATTTGCTAGTATTCTGACATTTCCCAGTTTGTGATAATCTTCTCTCTCTTAGGCCGTTAGACTTTCCTTTTCTTTGCATTAAAGATGAGGATTCACCTTCATGTTCTCTAATTTTGATTATCAGAGCTGTTGATCCTCATGGTTTAAAAAATTAAATAGTCCTGTGTGGCTTATTAGGAAAACTAGTTGTCACTAGCCTGCCATTTCTCTTTCCTCTGCATTTCCCAGTTCTCTAGAAACATCCTTTATCAACTTTTTTCTTTTGATACCAGGGATTGAACCCAGGTGCACTTAACCACTGAGGCACATCTCTAACCCTTTTTAAATTTTTTATTTTGAGGTCTTGCTAAGTGCTTAGGATCCTGCTAAATCGCTGAGGTTGGCTTTAACTCATGATCCTCCTGCCTCAGACTTCCAAGCCCCTAGGATTACAGGTATGTGCCACTGTGCCTGACTTTTTATCAAACATTGTTTTTTTTTTTTTTTTTTTTTTTTTTTGGTGGTGCTGGGGATTGAACCCAGGGATTGTGCGTGTGAGGCAAGCACTCTACCAACAGAGCTATATCCCCAGCCCTATCAAACTTTTAGTTGCTATTTTTGGTAATTATAATCATATCACGAAATAACTATTACTTAGTGTACTTTATCTAGATTTTCCAGGTAAGGTATTATCTACTCACTTCTTGCTATGGATGATAAGAATTTAGATCTCTTTTGCCAACCATTTTCAAAAACATGTGTATATGCACTCACACACACTGTCCCCTCCTCTGTGCCATATAGATTTATGATAATTTGATTTAATCTTCAGCATTTATCAGATTATGATTTATGGCTATGTGAATATTATTTTCATCTGCACTATGTGGTATACTACAATCGTTTTCCCTTTCTTGAACCATTTTGAAAATTTTAGTGAAGTACATAATTGTCTTGATCTTTATTCTTTAGTTTGCTTTTCTCTTCTGCTGAACCATCCGAATCCATCCAGTGTTCTATCAGCTTCCTCTTCTTGGACATGCCTCTCTTGAACCCTTTGGACTCCAGTCTGAACCATCTTCTGTCCATGGTGCATAACTGCCAACCCGAGGTGCTTTGCACGTTTCTGGAACTCCCTTGGTCCCTTCTAGTTTGATGCACTAGGGTTTGGAGGTTGTGTCTTCCTCTCTCTTGGTTTACCCTGTGTACTGTGTAATACCTCTTCCAGAAGCTACCTGCATAGAGCTTCAGAGGAGATAAACTGCTAAGCAAGTCTGCAAGACTTTAAGTGCCCTCATATTTCATTCACATTTCTCTGGGCTTTTAGTATAAGCCCTCTGCTCCCCACTGTGCCTGGTGCCCCCAATCCACAGAACCTGTACTTTTCCCATCAAGAGGCAAAACTGTCATTCCTCTGCCAGGGATTACTGAGATAGAGGGAAGTGGTTGCTTTGTTAAGTGGGGTGGGGGAGAGTGTGAAGGGGTTTGGATTCTTTTAAACAGACTTTCTACCAATTCTGTTTTTGCCATTATCTTTACAATGGCTTTCAGAGGCATCTGGTGGGCCACCTTTTTTTCTTCCCTTTATTTTTGCAGAGCTGAGATGAAACCCCAGGTTTCATGTGCACATGTAAAGTATGAGTTTTGCCTCTGAGCTACACCCTGGACCTCAGCCAACTTCTGAAGATAAAAAGAAATAGTCTGGCACTTGCCTAGTGTGTACAAGTCCTGGGTTTGATCCTAGTACCCCTACACCCACTATTTTATACACACACACAAGAACATATATATTCATATCACTAAATAACTATTTATATATACACATATATGTGTATATATATATATATATATATATATATATATATATTATTATTATTATTATTATTTTTCCTTTACATAGAGTAAAACAAACTGGGTTGTTGCTAGTTTCCCTCAACTCCTGATTTTAGGATTTGGCTTTTTTGGACTACTTTCTTTATTAGCATATGTCCTTTTTACTTTCCAACATTTATTTTATTTTTTTGGTACTAGAGATTGAACCCAGGGGTGCTTTCCCACTGAGCTATGTTCCCAGTCCTTTTTAGTTTTAGATTTAAAAAAATTTTTTTTTATTGGTTGTTCAAAACATTACAAAGCTCATGATATATCATCTTAGTTTTAGATTTTGACACAGGGTCTCAATAAATTGCTGAGGCTGGCTCAAACTTGTGATTATCCTGCCTCAGCCTCTCAAATTGCTGGGTTTATACATGTATGCCATTTCACCTGGCTTCCAACATCTATTTTAGAATTTATTATTATTATTATTATTGCTATTATCTCCTTTCCTATTCTTTTTGCTTTTTGGTTGATACTCTGAATGAAAGTCTTTTTTACTGTATTTTAATGAGTTTCAGAAGAGGGAAGTAAGCATCTGTTTAGTCCACAGTCTTTAATTACAAAGCCTCCTTAATTCATTCTCTAGTTTCTGCTTCTCACTATTGTCGCTGGTGTCTTTGAAAATCTAATCCACAGTAGATAATGTGGGACTCAATTGAGGTTGACTTGTATGTCTTTCCAAGATGGAGTAATCTGGGCTCATAAATTTTGATGAATAGACTTAAAATCTTCAAATGAGAAAAACAGCACTACTTTATTGACCAATTTCCAATATATTTTTTATTTTAATCTGGGACTCATAAACATTATTATTCTTTCTCTATGTCTGCGGAGCATGTGTAAAGGTACAACTTCATTAACATGAGTTACTTTCATAGTTGAAGAAGACAGCAAAACTTATATTATTATGAGATTCTGACAGTTACATTTTCCCCTCTCTTTACCAGGGAATTATATAGATAAAAGGAATATCACATAAGTGTTCTATGATAATCAGACCTTTTTTCACTCTCTCTTTCTTACCTACTAAGCTCCCTGACAGGAAGCTGAGCCTAGATAAATAATATCTGGGATGTTTGAGGAATTATAATACAGCATTGGGGTGACCACTAGGAGATTCCATGATTCTGTGAAGAGCCTGAAAATCTACAAGTGTGTCTCTGAGTGTGTTTTGATTTGGCTGCACCTGAGTTATGAGGAAGTAAAGAATATGGCTCAGAACATATAGGTAGCCACGTAGACTTGAGTTCTGTCCACTTGCTAATGAGACTGACTTGCACAAGGTACTTAACCTTTATAAGCTCCTATTTCCTGACCTGTACAGGAGAAAATGTAATTCCTGCCCTGCAGGTTCTTGTAGAGATTGAATGTGATAATGTATGTAAAGCACTTGGGACAGTGACTGGCCCTTGGGATGCCCTTACTTTGGGAGGTTGGGATTTACTGTGCCTCTCTATCCCCCTTTCAACATAAAGAATCTGCATCATCTGCAGTTCCAAAAGTTCAAATATTTTCTCGATATTTGTATTAGACAATAGAAAACCATTGAGTCACATCTGTAGTGATATATTTGCCAGCCCTTAAATGTAAGTTTATGATATAGGCATTTAAAAATCTTGCAAAAGATACAACCCTCCCTGCCCCAGAATCCTCGGATCCTTAAAACAAAATAGTTAAAAGATGTCTAGCAATTCTTCTCCACGAAGCCCATTAAGATAATGAACAGGGTGGTACACACCTGTAATTCCAGTGTCTCAGAAGGCTGAGATAGGAGGATCTCAGGTTAGAGGCCAGCCAGAGCAACTTAGTGAGATTCTGTCTGGAAAAAAAAAAAGAATAAAAGGGGTTGGGGATATAGTTCAATGGTAGAGTACTCCAGGGTTTAATACTCAGTGCTCTCCAAAAGGACATAGAATTAATTAAAAACAAAAACAAAAACAAAAACATCTTAGCACAGTGTGCCAGACCAATTCTGAAGGATGTTGGTTATGCTATAGCTCTTCAGATGAACTTTATTATTCAAATGCTTGTGTGATGTATTTATTTTTATGAAATATCACATGATAAAACACTGAACAGGTGCTGGGATGGATATAAATATACAAGCTGTTTTTTTTCCCCCTTCTTCAAGATAGAGCAGTGATTTGTATAATTCCATTACTTTGTTTCTCCTTTTTTTTTTTTTTCTTCTTCTCTCTTTCTCTTTTCCTGATATGGGGACGTGGTGAAAGATCTTAACAGGCTAAATTAGATAAGGCCGAAAAGCCGTGCTGGCCTAGTTTGCGGCAACTTCCCTATGTGACTACCATGTGCACCCAGGACCTGGAAATACCTGTCCTGTTGCTAACCTGTCATTTAAAAGAGCCTTCAATGGTTTGGTGTGATCCAATCAGTCCTTTGGTCTCTCTCCGTGACTTAAATATGCATTCACTATTGTGGCTTCTTATCCACATGAATGCTTTTGGGAACTCTTGGCCTTGTGTGCAGCTGCCAGAGACTGAATCCTCCATCTGCATTCTCTTCACCCACTTCCTAGGGACAACCTCGCTCAGTAGGTCTAGCCTGACTCAAACTCACAAGTGATGGTTTCTGCCTTAAGTCGTTAAGTCAATGGTTCTGAAGACCTTAAGCTACAGCAGATCCAGTCAGACTGGGCAGGGAGAGAGACAGAGATGTAGTGGAAATGATGCAATCCTTAATGGCGGCTCCCATCTTTGTCCCAAAGGCATAATTCAAGAGGAAAAAAAAATCTCCTTTTCCTTTCCAGTCTCCCTCCTGGCCCCATGAAGAACCACAGGATGGAAAAACTAGTGGGCTTGAGATTTGGTCTTTGGTTTCGAGCCTGCACTGTCAGGTTCACTCCAAATTGTACCATTTCCTAAATGCTTAAATTAGAAGCAAAAGGCCAAGAGTATAAATTTCTCTTTGATTGACAGACAAGAAAACACGAGTACTTTGTATTATGTATGTTTACAGCTAAAAATAAAACTGCTTCTGCAGCAACAAAAATTTTATTTTGAAAAAGTTATTTTCCACTTTTTTTCTAAAATTAGATCATCACCGTGTTCTATTTGCCTCATTTTTTTTTTTTTTTTTTTTTTTTTTTTGGTTTCCCTGGAGTGCTGGTTATGAAGCAAGTAGTTTCTTCCATTTAAAAAAAAAAAAAATCACAATTCATAGGATTTCATCCCATTCCACCTCTTTCAAGATCTCTTGGTTTGAGCCCTTAAACTGTTTGTGCTGATTGTCAATGGAACCCTCAGGGGTCTGGGGACCTCGCCTTTTTCCTTTCAAGTGTACTCAGAATCAGCAGGTTCTTGTATTTCAGAATTTAATTTGGGGCTCTAAGAACAATTCAGCACCCCAGTTTTGAAATTTGATGCCAACTGCTAGTCACTGTCCATCCCTGCTCCGTTCTTCTTTGCCCCTGAAGCCTTGCTCTTTGAACTCTCTCATGACATCAAAAGGAGCCCTGCTTTGAGGGGGTAAGAATCTCACTGCCAGGACATTCTGTTTCAGCATTTCAAATTTAAATTGTGATTCTATTTTATAAGACCGGGTCTTATTTTCTGTTTTTTCTAGAACCCAGCTCGTTACGGAATTGTAACAAATGGAAAAGAAAGCCTAGGAAGAAATTCATTAAGTGTTACATCAGAAAAGATCAAATAATTATTATAATTATGGTCTCTGATTCATTTAAAGTCATTTTATTGTTTTGATAAATGCTAAGTTTCATTTATTTACTTTTAAATTCAATACTGGGGATTGAACCCAGGGGTGCTAACCACTGAACCACATACCAAGCCCTTTTTATTTTTTAATTTCGAAACAGGGTCTTGCTAAGTTGCTTAGGGTCTTGCAAAGTTGCTGAGGCTGGCTATGAACTTGAGATTCTCCTGCCTCAGCCTCCCTCATCACTGCGATTACAGGTGTGTCACACCACACCCAGCAGTTTTATTTATTTATTTAAAAATAAAACCCCAGAATTTGTATTATATGAAACAGAAGTTTTATTCAAGAAATCCAATAGGACAAGAATACTTTCAGAAATTGTTCTTTTTGAGATGGGTGTGGTGTGGCACACCTGTAATCTTAGTAACTAGGCAGGCTGAGGCAAGGAGGATCACAAGTTCAAAGCCATCCTCAGCAATTTAGCAAGGACTTAGGCAACTTAGACCCTATCTCTAAATAAAATATAAAGAAGGGCTGGGGATGTGACTCAGTGGTTAAGCATGCATGAATTCAATCCCTGGTACTAAAAAGAGAGAGAGAGAGAGAGAGAGAGAGAGAGAGAGAGAGAGAGAAATTGTTGAAATTTTTACTTTTATGTGTATGTTGGAAAGTATTAGGTTCATATTTTAAACAAAAGTTTAGATACATAAATTCTGACTGAAGCCATAGAAAGATCTTAGAGATTAAATTGAAAGTACTCACTTCAGATGTAGAGAGTAGGAAAGGGGCACATCTGGGACAATGAAGGAGAAGAGTTTGGAAAAGAGGAGGGTGTGCTGAACCCTTTCCTAGTTCTGACCTACGCGTAGGGAACTACGGGGCAGTGTGTGTGCAGGTGCTGGGAACGTTGGCCAATGGCCTTGTCCCAGCCACTCATCCATCAAGTAACGTCTCTCTGCTTAGGATGCTGCTTTGCCCTTACAGCCCTCATATTTTTCATCCCTTAACCAAGAGGTGAATTTCCTGTCCATCTGTCTCTTCTTGGGTCTCCTCTTCAAGATCATCCTTGGAAGTATTACAAAGAAAGTATCTTAAGCATTAATTTCGGTCCATGTTTTCATGTTCTTGTTCTTGGACCATGGGTTGGTTTCTTTGGAGACAGTTTCCGACTGGAATGCCAATTGTTACAACGTTGCAGAGATCAAATTACAACCTATAGTTAATATTCAGCATTATTAGAATATTTTTAAAGCAGAAGTCACCAAAGACAGAGCTTGTGGAGAGAATGTGTGTCATTGCCTCTTTTCCCAGAGTCCTTCAACAAAATCTGGCTTTATGAAGTCCAAAGTTAAAAGTGTTTCTGATCAGGGATGGTGTTGCATATTGTAGCCACTGCTGGGAGGAGGAGAATTCTCTGGTATGAAAGATTGAGAAGAATTTAAATGATGATAAGTAAATATTTTAAGAAATATACTTCTAAAGTAATGAAGAAATTTACAGGAATGCCATCCAGTTTATAAGAGCAACAATGCAAAAATCAGAGCCACTTGATAAATAACCTTGAATGGAATTGTGGGAATTTTGTATATTTAAAAATTTGAGTTTGGGGGCTGGGGATGTGGCTCAGTAGTAGAGTGTTCACTTAGCATGCTTGAGGCACTGAGTTTGATCCTCAGCACTACATAAATGTACAATGAAGATATTGTATCCACTTAAAACTAAAAAATAAATATTTTTAAAAAATTGAGGGGCTGGGGTTATAGCTGAGTGGTAGAGTGCTTGTCTCTCATGCATGAGGCACTGGGTTCAATTCTCAGCACCGCATATAAAATAAGTAAATAAAGGTCCATTAATAACTAATAAAATACTTAAAAAAGAAAGCATTATTTATTTAAAAAAATTGAGTTTGTTCCATTCAGTCGCATGGAAAAAGTATGTTCTGTTTTCCTTTGACTATTTATACTGTGAACTAATCTTACCTAGTCACTCACTCTCTTAGCCATTTTTTTTAGTGATTAAAAATGTAGCTGTTCCTTGAATTACAATGGAGTTTTGTCCCGGTAACCTTGTCATTAAGTAAAAGAAAATGGTAACTGAAACTTAACCCCGCCCCGCCCCCGCCCAAATAACCCAGTAAATAAATGGGCAAAGGAACTGAAGAGACAATTCACAGATGAAGAAATAAGAATGGTCAACAGATGTATGAAAAATGTTCAACTTCTCTAGCCATTAGAGAAATGCAAATCAAAACTACACTGACAGAGCTGGGTTTGCAGCTCAGTGGTAGAGCGCTTGCCTAGCATGTGTGAGGCACTGGGTTCGAGTCTCAGCACCACATAAAAATAAATAAAACAAAAGCCCATCACCTACTAAAACAACAACAACAACAACAACAACAAAAAAAAAAAAAAAACCCAAACTACACTGAGATTCCATCTTATTCCACACAGAATACCAATTATAAAGAATACAAATAATGATAAATGTTGATGAGGATTTAGGGGAAAAGGTCTATGTATATATTGCTGGTGGGACTGCAAATTGGTGCAACCACTCTGAAAAGTAGTATGGAGATTCTTCAAAAACTCGGAATAGAGCCACCATTTGACCTAGTTATCCCATGCCTCAGTATATAACCAAAGAAGTTAAAATCAGCATACTATAGTGACACAGCCATATCAATGTTTATAGCAGCTCAATTCACAATAGCTAAGCCATGGAACCAACCTAAGTTCCCTTCAACAGATGAATGGATAAAGAAAAGGTGGTGTATATACACAATGGAATATTTATCAGCAATAAAGAAGAATGAAATTATGGCATTTGTTGGTAAATGGATGGGATTGGAAGCTATCATGCTAAGTGAAATCAGCCAATCCCCATAAAACCAAAGGCTGAATGTTCTCTCTGATAATGTGGATGCTAACACACCATAAGGTAGGGCAGGAAGAATAGAAGTTCAGTGGATTAGACAAAGGGGAATGAAGAGAAAGGAGGGGAGATGGGAATAGGAAAGATAGTAGAGTGAATCAGACAGAACTTTCCTATGTTCATATAAATACAGGACCAGGGTAACTCAACATCAAGTACAACTACAAGAATGGGATCCTAATTAGAATAAGTTACACTCCATGTATGTATAATATGTCAAAATATACTCCACTGTCATGTATCTCTAAAAAGAACAAATAAAAAATAAAATTATACATAAAAAAGAATGAGACCACAGAAACTTAGAAAAGAAAACAATAAACCGTTTTTAACGTCCCCTACCATATCCAGCACACTCAATAAACTTTTTATAGTGTTAAAAAAGAAAAGGCAGCCAAAACAAATGCCTCTAATGCACCTAACCTGAGGCTGGGGGTGTAGTTCAGTGGTTGGCGCTCACCTAGCATGTACAGAGCCCTAGGTTTGATCCCCAGCAACACCAAAAACCAAACCAAAACAAAACAATAAAAAAACCCCACCTAGCCTACTGAAGATCAGAGCTTAGCCTGGCCTATCTTAAACATGTTCAGAAGGCTTACACTAGCCCAGAGTTGGGCATAGCGAGGGTATCTATTGTAGCCCATCTCACTAGCCCAGGAAAAGATTGAAATTGAAAGTATGGCTTCCACTGAATGCAGATCACTTAAAAAAAATAGAATTAAATAAATTACAAGCTGAATCATTTTAGGTTGGAAACCCTTTGTATTTCCAAATTTAAGGCCAGATTCAATGTACCTGTTACTCTGTTCCAGACTCAAAATGATATAGACACGTGTTTCCATTTGGCCCTTGAATTGTTTGCCTCAGGCACCAGGGTAGTTTTTTCTCTGTGTGACTGAGAAGGTGACATCTGACATCTTGTTAAATTAACTGCCTGGGAAGAATATAAAAATTGGCCTTTGTTATTAAGAACTGATAACAAATCAGTGTGCAAGGGTTGATCACTTGGTAAACCACTGGTAGCCTGGCTAAAGGGCACTGCTGGGCTAATTTAATTATATGCTTTTAAAAGATATGTTAGATTTGAAACAATTATGGTTTAGTTACATAGAAAGTTTTGGGGCTGAGGATTTAGTTCAGTGGTAGAGCACTTACCTAACATGCATGAGGCAAAGGGCTAGGTGCCCAATACCACACACACACACACACACACACACACAAAAAAAAAAAAAAAATTCTTGACAATGTATTTATAAAATGGTTGTGTTTATACATATACAGAAGCTCTGTAAATTTTTTATTGAGCATTGGATTCTCAGTTTCTCACTTTTCGAAGTATTAGATGTTTTTCTACTTATTGAATCCATTTATTTGGATATATTGATTTTTTTTTTTTTTTTTTTGGTGGTGGTGCTGAGGATCAAACCCAGGACCTCATGCATGCCAGGCAAGCACTCTGCAAATGAGCCATATCCCCAACTTTATTTGTATATTTTTTTGTCTAAGCAATCTCAGGGAATCGTACTCCCCGTTCTGTAGCTTACTCTTTTCATGCTTCTTCGGTGAATGAACAGGTTATCAGAGAATTAGGCTGAATTGGGTGGCCAACCCTTGATTGATTTCTTTCAGGATCATATTGAGCTTGTTAGCCATCCTTTCCCTCCCATGAGCCTCACAATGTGTATTTCACACATGCAAATGTGCTCAGATGGAACTCCAGGAGACAGCAGCTCCTTTCATTTGAGCAGCCTTACCATTTGAGAATACGTAATGCCAAGTTTAACCAGATGGGAAGTACAGAGCCACTTCAGATAAGCTCAGCATAATGCCAATAGTTTTACATCCATCCAACAACAAATTAATTTTAAGATGCTTCAAGAAATAAGATACAAAACTATATCTGCCTGGCATGGTGGCATGCCTGTAATCCCAGTGGCTTTGGGGGCTGAGGCAGGAGGATCAACAGTTCAAAGCCAACCTTAGCAATTTAGTGAGGTCCTTTAGTAACCTAGTGAGACCCTGCCTCTAAATAAAATATAAAAAAGGGATAGGGATGTGGCTCAGTCGTTAAGAGCCCCTGAGGTCAATCCCCCAGTACAAACAAAACAACACAACACAACTGTACCTTTTGGCATTAATAATATGAGGTAAAGCCAGGCATGGTAAAGCACACCTGTAATCCCAGTGGCTCAGGAGACTGAGGCAGGAGGATCATGAGTTCAAAGCCAGCCTCCGCAAAAGTGAGGTGCTAAGCAATTCAGTGAGACCCTGTCTCTAAATAAAATACACAATAGGGCTGGGGACATGGCTCAGTGGTTGAGTGCCCCTGAGTTCAATCCCTGGTTACCCTCTCCCAACACACACACAAAATGAAGTAAAGACATTAAGAATAACCAATGTTGTGATTTTTTCCTTTTACTTGTTTAGGAAGAATGTGATATGCTGGTTGATACAAGACTAGTTCCTGCTTTTTAACTGCAGAAAATTGAATTCTTCATGAACTTTATCTTTCATTTTTTTATGCAGAAAATGAATAAAACAATTCTTGTAAAAAATTTCATCTTGCAAAAAAGTATATGAGGTCAGCTGCAGAGGCACATGCCTGGAATCCCAGCAACTCGGGAGGCTGAGGCAGAAGGATCAAGAATTTGAGGCCAGGCTCAGCAATTTAGTGAGGTTCTGAGCAACTTAGTGAGACCCTGTCTTAAAATAAAAAGGGCTGGGGTTATGGCTTAGTGGTTAAGAGCCCCTAGTTTAAATTCTCAGTACCAAAAAATATATATATATATATGATATGTATGAAATTGCCTTTTCCTAAAATGCTCTCTGCCCTGAACTCCAAATTCCTCCTTCTTCTCCAGAAATAACCACCAACGACACTTTCTTATATGGTTTTCTTTACCCTTATGTTCTTTCTCTCTCTATTTTGGTACCAGGGGTTGAACCCAGGGGCACTTAACCACTGAGCCACATCCCCAGCCCTTTTTATTTTTCATTTTGAAACAGGGTGTTGCTAAATTGTTTAAGGCCTCCCTAAATTGCTGAAGCTGGCTTTGAACTTACAGTTCTCCATCTTAGCCTCCCGAGCCACTGAGATTACAGGCGTGTACTCGGCTCCTTTTAAATATAAATATTTTTATCTGTTTTGAATTTCACATGCGCGATCATATCACAATATTTTTCAGCAACATGTTCTCACTTGAATTTTTCAACGTTGTTCACAGAAATCCAGTTTACTCGTTTCAAATGCTGCAGAGTAAGCAGTCAATAGTGTACCACTCAAGGCACCCTTCTGTGGTTTTACGATTTCCTTATTAATGTCACTTAGAATGTCTCACACCTCCCCCCAATATTTCAGTTACAATGAACTTCCTTGTACATATATACCTCTGTGTGTGTGTGTGTGTGTGTGTGTGTGTGTGTGTGTACACAGTGCTGGGGATCCAACCCAGGCCTTGTGCATGCCAGGTAAGCGTTGTACCACTGAGCTACACCCCTAACTCTTTGTACGAGTTTCTCTAAGTGCTTCCATTTCTTCTGAGGAATTGCTTTAGACTCACAAAATCTGCATTGTTCAGGCCTTGTGCATTCACTGCAGAGGTCAGGATGTGGCAAATTGAGGTGACTTTTGACTTTCCTAAAGATTTACAGCTGAACCCAGGATGAGGAGCACTCCTCTCCCCTGAGATTTCCCTCTGAACATTAGGGAGCAGTAACAAATGGTAATGGCAAGAAAGTTGGAGAGGCACCTATTGAGTAATATTTATCTTCAAAATGACCAAAACCTTCTTCAATACTATATTCTTTTTTTTTTTTTTAAATATTTATTTATTTTTTTTAGTTTTCGGCAGACACAACACCTTTGTTGGTATGTGGTGCTGAGGATCGAACCCGGGCCACACGCATGCCAGACGAGCGTGCTACCGCTTGAGCCACATCCCCAACCAATACTATATTCTTTTACAGTGATGGCCTCTGTTTTCTCTTCACATTGCAGTCAAACTTGGTTGAGGAGGGATCTCTACTCACTCTAAGCGCTTGCTTCTCATTCAGTTCTCCATCACTGCCTGTGCCTACCAAAACCTATCACTGTGAAATTTTGCTCCTTCAAGGCCTCTGGTCACCACATTCCCTGGATGCGTTTCAGGCTTCAGGGTGCCACTCAACCCTCTCCATTACTGCCTGCTGAGGCTCACATCTCCTTTGATTTTAGTGAACTACTCTATATGTCAGCTCTGCTTGGGAAGAAGTTAACAGAAAACGCAACCCAAGCTGGTTTAAGCAATAAAGAACTTCACAGGTCCACATAAATGGAAATCTGGAGATACAGCAAGTCTCAGGGTGGCTCCAGCTGCATCGTTGTGATGCTCCAGGCTTGCTTTCTTTTATTAGCTTCTTTGTCAGATTGACAGGAAGAAGGCTGCAGCAAGCCTGGCCTTAATCTTTATCTAGGATGCCGTCAGAAGGAAGGCAAAGTATCATTTCTAGGAGTCCTTCAAGAAATAATGAAGACTTTGTTTGGCTCCCCATCAAACTTACTTATTTCTTTCTTTTTTTTTCTTTTTTTGGTACCAGGGATTGAATTCAGGGGCACTCGACCACTGAGTCACATCCTCAGCCCTATTTTGTATTTTATTTAGAGAGAGGGTCTCACTGAGTTGCTTAGCACCTTGTTTTTACTGAGGTTGGCTTTGAACTTGGGGTTCTCGTCTCTGCCTCCCGAGCTGCTGGGATTACAGGAGTGCACCACCATGCCTGGTCTTACTGGGTCATTTGCTACTTATAGTCACTAGCAAAAGAGATAGGATTATTTTAGATGACTCAAACCAACTCTTGGAACTAGAGACACTCTGGTTCTCTGGAAGCCCATGGACTCCGTGGGTGTGGAGATTCTGTGAAGGAGAGCAGGAAATTGATGTTTGTTAGGAAACCAACAAGGTCCACTACCACTTTCTTCTTAACTGTCCCACCCCTCCCCACCATTTCTGGGTGTTCTTCTTGGTCCCTATTGGAATTCTTTTTTTCTGCTTAGCACTTCCATGTGGATGACCTCAGAATACCACTTTAATTTTCTTTTCTTTTCACTGTTCATGTTGCCCTGGGTCAATTCTTTCCCTTTTAAGGCTATATAAGTTGATGACTCCCCAATATACAGCTCTAGTCTATGGAAGGGTGTGTGTATATATGTGTGTGTGTGTGTGTGTGTGTGTGTGTGTGTGTGTATGTGTATGTGTTTGCCTGAGCGCAGCAGTACTGGAGATTAAACCTAGTGTTACTTTATCTCTTTACCCCTAAGCTACATCTCCAACTGTTTCATCTTTTATTTTGAGACTGGGCTAATTTGCCCAGGTTGACCTTGACCTTGTGATCCTCCTGCCTCAACTTCCCAAGTTACTGGAAGTGCAGGTGTGTACCACAGCACCCATCGATGGAGTTCTTTTAAACTGTACTCTTATCCAGTCACAAATTGAACCTCTCCACCTGACAGTCCCATGTGAATCTTAGTCATCACGTCCCAAACTGAATTCCACGGCACATGTTATTGTATTGCCAGTCTCAGCAAATAGCACCATCGAAGACCACTTCCTAAAACATTCTAGACCACTTTTCCTCTTTCATAGTGAGGCAGTCACAAAGCCATGTTGATACAGCCACTAAAAGTTGATGTAGCACATGAGCATTCTTTCCTGTGTTACACCCTCCTCCAACCTGGGATATGTTTTTGTATTTCTGTGGCACTTTGTAGATACTACTCAAGAATACTTCTTCCGGGGCTGGGATGTAGTCAAGCGGTAGTGCGCTTGCCTGGCATGCGTGCGGCCCGGGTTCGATCCTCAGCACCACATACAAACAAAGATGCTGTGTCCACCAAATACTGAAAAACAAATATTAAAATTCTTAAAAAAAAAAAAAAAAAAAGAATACTTCTTCTGTTTTTTTTTTGTACCAGGGATTGATTGAACTCAGAGGGGTTTAACCACCGAGTCACATCCTGAATCCTTAAGTTTTTCTTTCTTTCTTTCTTCTTCTTCTTCTTCTTTTTTTTTTTAATTTTATTTTGAGACAGGATCTCACAAGTTGCTGAGGCCGACTTGGAACTTGTGATCCTCCTGCCTCAGCCTCCTCAATCTCAGTTGCTGAGATTACAGGTGTGTGCCACCACACCTAGCTCAAGAATACTTCGGCCATTCCCTGTTTTCTTGACTGTAGGGGTCTTTTCTTACTAGATTTGTAAATTCTCTTTCTCAACAGAGTAACTTGAGCAAGGTAGATGTTCAGGAAATGTTAAATGAGTATTGAGTGACTTTATTTTTTAAATACCTAGTAAGCCAGCATTATTTCCAGATGCTCTTCCAAGCTCTGATGTCTGATGCTCTTCCTTGACAGACTGGGTCTTGCAGTTGGGGTGGGTGGAGTAGTGGGAAAATGCCAGAAACTCTGCCCTAAGGCAGTGAGTGCCAGGTCAGGGCCAGTGTAAACAATTTGAAACCAGGTCAGAGATCCAAATAGGACGGGATGAATGTAAGAAGCTAAGGCATGAAGCCAGTTGGGTTGGTGACTATGTTTTCGAAGAGACTGGTGGGAAGAAAATCTTAGAGTTAATTCCAGGTCTATGAGAGATACCTGTAGCAGTTTTTTTTTTTTCTTTTCTTTTTTTTTTTTCCAGTTTAAGATACATTGGGGTTGGAGCTCAGGGGTAGAACACTTGCCTAGCATGTGCGAGGCCTTGGGCTCAACACACAGCTTGGCAACAAAACAGCCCAACCAACCAACCAACCAACAAAACACAGTGGTATATAAATTGTCCTTTACTTAGTAAAAGTTATCTACATCTCCTAGTAGGAGCTCATGGTTAGTGGGAGAAAGAATACACAATAGAAACTTACACTTCTATGTCAAAAATGATACAGTAAAACCAATATATACAGGATCTGCTTCTCATGATCTTGAGGGGACTCTAGTAATGGGAATTTTTATTTATTTATTTATTTATTTATTTATTTATTTATTTTTCCCAGCTTACTGATTTAGAGACAAAATTTTGAATTCGGCAGTTTAGCTCTACAGATGTCTTCAGAACAAACCAATTCCTGCCAAGCATGGTGGTGCATGCCTGTAATTCCAGCAGCTCAGGAGGTTGAGGCAGGAAGATCGCAAGTTCAAAGCCAGTCTCAGCAATTTAGTGAGGCCCAAAGTAACTTAGCAAGACCTGTCTCTAAATAAAAAATAAAAAAGGACTGGCAGTATGGCTCAGTGGCGAAGTGCCCCTGGGTTCAATCTCTGGGACCAAAAACAAACAAAACCCAAACCAATTCCTTTGATACAGAGACAAAAGTAGGTTTGTCCTATTGTTCCTAAAGGATCCACATCATTTTTTCCCCAGGGATCCTAGGGACTGCCACTTTGTGGAAATCTTTTCAGTAGCTTGGTGGTAAAACTAAAAATATGAGAGTTTTTTTTTTAAAGGGTGTTTTTTATGCAGAGAAAATATTATTCAGAGTTTATGTCAGTCAAATGAAAATTAATATTGAACACATTAACATTACTTTTATAATCTATATACTAAAGTTGTAAATTATCAACATCTGGTTTTTCTTTAAGCTTTTGAATTTAGTTTCTAAATCTTATTATTCTACTACAAAGTCCAACAGATTTTAATATCTTTTTTTTTTTTTTTTTTTTTGCTGGGGACTTCATAGCCTTGAGCAGGTTGGTAAGTGCTCTGCCACTTCATCTCCAACCTTTTTATTTTATTTTGAGTCTAAATTGCCCAGGCTGGCTTTGAATTTGCAATCTTCCTGCCTTAGCCTCTCTAGTACCTTAGATTACAGGCGTGTGCCACCATACCATGAGAATTTTAAAATGCTAGGTAAGTGAAGATCCTCAAGTATTTACATATTTATTTATATATTTAGTATATGTAATTTTCCTATTAAGTGCTACAATTTCATGACTTAAAAAAAAGAAAATTCTTCCTAAATTTTTAAGTAACTCTTCTGAATCTTTTTTTTTTTTTTTTTTTTTTTTGGTATTGGGGATTGAACCCAGGGGCACTTTACCACTAAGCCACATTCCCAGCCCTTTTTAATTTTTATTTAGAGACAGGGCTTCATTTAGTTGAATAGGGCTTCACTTTTTCTGAGGTTGGCTTTGAACTCACAATCCTCCAGCCTCAGCCTTCTAAGCTGCTGGGATTACAGGCATGTGCCACCGTACCTGGTTTATTCTTCTGAATCTTCTAAATAAATAGAAGATTAACGTAGATAACCTTAAGTATTTTAATAGTATGTATAAAGTTAGATCTCAACTGGTATAAATATCTTAGACAACTATATTCTTTAAATTTACAAGGTTGATATTTTATTTCAATAGGTCAAATTTTCTTTCACATCACAAAATATCTGATTATGCTTGGATTTTTAAACAAAGAAACTAAAGGATTTGGTTGTCTTAACACTTTCCTTGTTTAGGTAGAAACTTTTCCATGACTGAGAGATGCTAACCTTCCATGGACAAGATTATATCTCAAAAATATTTTTTTCAACACTCACTGCTGCTTATGGCTGAATGCACTCTTGGAGACGGACATACTAAGCTTATTTGTCGTTGGAATGGTTTCAGATTCCTAAACTCTAGATTCAAGAGATTTATTTCCTAATTCTTCCATCTACTCATGTATCTGCAATCCCCGACCTACCTGTTTTTATCACTTGATTGAATTTTGCATTTCTCTGACTCCTAAGATTTTTAAATGTTTTGCCCTCCACTGGATCCAAAGATTTTGTTTGCATCATTAAAAAAAAAATTTTGTTTTTCAGTATTGGGATTGAACCCAGGACTCATGTCAGATAAGCTCTTTACCCTGAACTACAACCCTAGCCCTTTAAAATTTTATTTTCAGATAGGGTCTTGCTAAATTACCCAGACTGCCCTCAAATTCGTTAGCATCCTGCCTCAATCTCTTGAGTCACTGGGATTACAAGTGTGTACCACCACAGTGCCTGCATCACAATTCTTTTTTAAAAAATTGATTGATTGATTGATTGATTGATTGCTTTCTGTTAGGATTACAATACTCCCAACAACCTAAAGTCATTCTATTAAAATTTTGCTACACTTCAGTGTTTGTCTTAATAAAGTCACAATTTTGAAGGTCACTCTGGTATTGCAAGCCAGCCAGGTTATTTCACTGTGTTGGCTGGTCATCTTTCTAAACCCATCTGACTCTTGCTCATTTCTTTTTTTGTTTTTGGTGTTGGGGACAAACCCAGGGCCCCGAACATGCTAAACACACAAGCTATCAATGAGCTACCCACAGCACTTTTTTTTTTTGGTATCAGAGATTGAACCTGGGGAGCTTAACCTCAGAGCCACACCCCAGCCCTCTTTATAATTTATTTTGAGATAGGGTCTTGATAAATTACTCAGGGCATCACTAAGTTGCTGAGGCTGGCTTTGAACTTGCAATCTTCCTTCCTTAACCTCCCGAGCTGCTGGGATTACAGGAGTGTACCACTGCGCTCCTGTGAGCTTTCTTATTTTTAAAGTCTCATCTTGAATGTCCTATCCTCAGTTTTTCTCTCTGCTCTTTTAAAGGGAGGGTTCTTTTAATATTTCACATCACTATACGTTTTATTTATTTATTTATTTATTTTTAACCATACGATTTATTTTTATTTTTTTAGTCACACATGACAGCAGAATGTATTTTGACATATAATGCATACATGGAATGTACATACATCAATCATAATGTCTATTCTATTATGCTGTCACATCCCTATACTTTTAAAAAAATTTTTATACCACATAAAATAATTTGATTATTTTATTTATTCATCCACCTGTCAGTTTTCTGTCTTTCCCACCAGAGTGCAAGCTCCATGAGAATGAAGTCTAGTATTTTATTAATGAAACATCTTATTTTGCAATGATTTTAAGGCCAACCAAGGTGGTGCAACCCTATAATCTCAGCTACTCAGGAATCTGAAGCTGGAGGATTTTGAGTTTGAGACTAATCTGGGTAACATTAGTGACAGTCTTTCAAAAAAAGAGAGAGAGAGAGAAAAGAAAGAAGAAAGAATTTTTAGGGTCACAAGACAAAAAGTAGTATAAACATTCAGTTTCTCCAAAGAATAACACTGTTACATAACTATAAGACATTATCAAAACCAAGAAACTGATTAATACAACACAATTGCCCAGAATTAAAGAATTTTTTGGGTTTCACTGATTTACATACGTTTGGTGTGTGTGTGTGTGTGAGTGTATGTGTGTAACTGTACACGTGTGTTCTATGAACTTTTATCCCATGTATGGATGCACATAGCTGCTATTAAATTGAATTAAGTTTATTCCAGAGCTGTTTCTGTGCACACTTAAGTTTGTCCTACAGGGTTCTCTGTACACAGTGAATTGTAACCTAACTTGGTGGGTGAGAACACTGTAACCTACTCTTGTATCAAGTAGGCAAGTCTCAGCCAATCACTGAGTGAGTTCCAATCAACCAAAGGCAGCCAGGCTGTCCAAACCAGGTTCAGATAAGGTTAATGCCACGCTTTAACCAACCTCACTTCTGTTTTCTGTATGTCACTTCTTTTTCTCTGGCTATCACTATAAACCTGTACATCTGGTGGGGTGGAGCATTCTGAACCATTTTTAGTCCGGACTGCAGCCAGATTCTAGAATGGCAAATAAAGTCACCTAAGATCTGCAAAACTAGATTTTTTTTTTTTTAACACCACCACAACCAGGATACAGAAATGTTTCATTACAACAAATGCTATCCCTTTTTAAGAACTGGTCTGTTTTATTCATGTTCGTCCCCCGAGTTCCCTGCTCAGTGTGTGCTGGTAAGAGGCACCAGTTAAATATTTGTTGAATGTACCAGTGTGTGGTCAAATATTACTGGGAACATTGCTTAATTTGTTTAGATAAAGAAGTATTAATTTCTTTATTGTTCTTCGGTTACTACCAGGATATCTGAAGAGAAAAATATCTTCAAACTCTATCTCCTAATGACCAAATTGCAAAGAACACAAAAATTCTCAGCTACCAAATCTCAGAGGTGGTGCATCACTAATTAACTTAAATCTTATAATCAAGATGTTGCCAATGTGAAATACTGGAACATTTTGAGAGGAAACTGGGCATGGTGGCATCCACCTATAATCCCAGAGACTTGGGAGGCTGAGGCAGGAGGATCTGAAGTTCAAGGATAGCCTGGGGAATTTAGAGAGACCACTGTCTCAAAATGAAAAAAAAAAAAAAAAAAAAAAAAACATCAAAAGAACTGAGGATGTAGCTCACTGGTAAAGTGCACTCTCCAGTATTCCTCTCCCGCCAGGTATCTGGAAAGGAGGCCCAAGTAGACATATAGACACCACATATATATGTATGCACATTTCAGATGTTTTCTGTGAAATGGCATTTTAACATCCCCTGGAATCCACACTAGCCATGGAAGGCAGCCTGATGGAGAAAATCTGTGCTGTGCTGCAGCCAGGCCTGCTTCCTCCTGGTTCCGATTACTAATACTGTCCCAGAGTAAACAGAAACATGACCCTCCATTAACTTGCTTCAGACGGACTACAATAAAATCTCCCCTAATGGTACCAGGGGGAAATCGACTACTCCTGAAAGATATTTGCACATTGTTGGAGTTTCTTGACCTTAAGATATCTTTTTGGAAGCATTTAAAGAACTAAAGAAAGAAATTGCCCTTTAAGTAGACCTTGTGACAGAAGTAGGTGGGAAAGTAATTACACTGCATACCAAGCCTTACCTTTGCTCAGGATAACTCCATGACAAATGCTAAAACAAACATGGTCTAAGAACACCGTAATATTCATTCACCTCCTTTCCGATAAGAAAGGCTTATGAATTTTATATCTTGAAAACCTTTGTTTCACAGGGTTTGCTTTAGCAAGTTGCCTCTTAACTCTGAATCGCTTTGGAGTCCATTTTCATGGAGTTACTTGAGGCCTAGCATTCAGTGGATTTTGTGTTAGAAACCACAGGTACGACCTGTTTCTGTAAATGATTTATTTCCATGGATCTGTTCCTTTAATTGATTTGATATTGACTTAAGAAAGTTCGTTCTTTGCTTGCCCTGTCATCCCCCTCTGAGAGCTTTTATATGGTGTGTCGCTGTCATAAACTGGCTGATTCCTTCCCCGACCAGTCATTTCTCTGAGGTTTACATGTCTTTACAGGAATCTGGTCACCATTCCATGAGGCTCCCTCTTTTCTCTTTCTTTCTCTTCCCTCCCTCCTTCTCTCTTTCCCTTGCTCTCTCTACCCCTTTGTTCACTCTCTCTTTCTCTTTGTGATACTGGGGATGAAGTCCAGGGCCTTGTGCAGATAGGTGAGTTCTCTACCACTGAGCTACACTCCCAGCCCAAGAGTTTTCCTTTATGTTCTATGTTGCTGGACATAGCCAATGACTTGGGGAAGCTTTAACGTGTACCCAGTCAGCTGCACAAACCCCCATAGCAATCATAACAATAACAACAGCCAGAATACTCACTATTATGAACTATTTATATATTTTGGGCCTTTTCTAAGTTTCAAGGAAAAGCATCTTTAGAAAGCTTTACTAGTTTTATTGATTTTGAATTCCAACTAAATAAAAACAGCCTGATTGCTATGAAAAAGCAACTTTAGGGCTGGGCAGGGTGGTGCACATCTGCAATCCCAGTCAGGAGGATTTCAAGTTCAAGCTCAGCCTCAGCATTTTAACAAGATTCTGTCTCAAAATAAAAGATAAAAATGGATAGGGATGGAGCTCAGGGGTAGAGCACTCCTGGGTTCAATCCTTAGTACCTACACACACTCCCTCCAAAAAACAAAAACAACACACACACACACACAAAATCCTCACCTTTCGTTTGTGTGCCTGACTTCCCAACCATATTGCCAGCTTTAAACCATTCTGAAGTGGACGGACATTGTTTAGAAAATATGTGGCAGGGGCAGGGTGTAGTGGCACATGCCTATAACCCTAGCTACTGGGGAGGCTGAGGGAGGAGGATTTCCAGTTTAAACTGCTCAGTTTGAGCAGTTAAGAGAGACACTGTTTCAAAATAAAACTTAAAAAGGACTTGGGATAGAACTCAATTGTAGAAAGCTTCGTACTGTGCTTGAGGCCCTGAGTTCAACACACCCCACCCTCCCCAGCCCCCTCCTGTACTGAAGGGAAAAAAGTCTGTGGCAGAAGAGATCCACAAGCCCAGAGCTCAGACTCTCCCCACTCCAGGTCACCGGGATTCTAAGATCTAAAGTGATTTGCATGTGTTTAGTCTCAGTTTGAACTGGGGTAGCACACTTTTCTAAACTGAATTCCCAGCTTCCCAGAGAACACCAGGCCTAGGCACTGGAGCCTGGTAAAAGAAGCCCCCATGGTGCACCTTACTCCTGTCCTCAACAGCAGCTGGAAGTTGTTCAGTCTCTTTATGACGCCTTTTCTCTTCCTGCGAATAGAAAAATGTACCCTTCTGGGAAGCAGGGCTTCAAGAAGCACTTATGCTATTTATCTCAAGCTCCTTTTAAAGGACGACTACTTTTACACGGAGAGGAAAACCCAAGCTCAAGTTCACCAGACCAAAAGAGAACTGAGGAAGAAAGCTGCCTTCCAAAGCTTCCAGCTCTTCCCAGTCACTGGATTCCACTTGTGTCTAGAACTCCCAGTGCAGGCAACTGCAATTTAGAGTCCCTGGCTTAGTCTTTGAGTTGGACCTGAGAAGGAAAGGGAATCACAGATTCGCTTAGGAAAAGCCACGCTGCAGAGGGAACCCTGTTGAGCTGTGCAGGGGACTTCCAGAGCCATGGACTCCAGACGGCATGACATGGTTGACAAGGTGTGCTTTCCAGGCTGCTGTGCTTCATTTTGCCCTTTATGACATGAATATTTGCCCAAATGCTACATTCTGCTTTACCCTGGGCTGCGAGCAAGGGAGAAAGTATTGTCAATGGGGGGGGGGGGGCAGACTAAGGGCAGAGAATTGCTCATTTTTCTGCATCATGGAAAAATATAGGATGTGCAGGAAACCTGTCCTTTCAACTGGCTTAATCCCTTCAGCGAAGCTCATTTCAATGAGCTCCATTGTCTTCAGTCCCTACTGGAGCATTATAAAAATAGAACACTTAGAAGACTATGTCTATAGAACCAGAGTGAAATGGAGAGTTGAGGCAATTGTCCAGATAATCCAAGCAAAAACAAAACCAAATAAAATAGAACTACCCACCACTGAGGAATACAAAACAAAACAAAACAAAAAACAAAACAAAAAAACCAGCCTTCAGAGCCTGAGCGATCCAGTCTGATTTTCTACATTGTTCAGATTCACCAGCTCTGCATCTGTATTTACTTTTTCTACATAGACTGAGCTTAAGTTGTTAAAGAGTTTGTTTTCCCAATATTATCTCAAGTGCTACCTCGAAAAATACCTTTGCTTTAAGTGTCCCTCTGTTCCACTTCCCAGTACGATAGCAAAGTCACCACAGATTTATGCCTGTTTTTATATGAGGTGGGAGTGTGAACAATGGGTGGCTCTGGAGTTTGGGAGGATGGCTTTCTTATTTGGGCTGGTGAGTTTATTCCCTTTAGCAGAGTGCTAAGGGCTGGCGATGGTTTAGCTACACTCACATGTTTTAAACCTGTTGCTTTACGCTTGGCTAAGTGCCTGTCATGTGTGTTGGTTGCCAGTACAAGAGCTTGCTCATTTAGAAAAGCAGGGGACCCAATTTCCTTTGAGATAGCAGCTGGTAATATTCCACTGGATGCTAGTGAGAGGCCACATGGCCTGGGGATGCTGCCTGGGTGGGTTCTCCTTCACTGGCTCCCCAAAGTGGGAGAGTGGCTTGCTTCTCACATGAGACTCCTTGGCCCTGCTATTCTGATGCACTTCTTTTCTTCATTTCTTCATCTGGTTTTTCATTCTGTTTTCTTTCCAGAATAACTAGTTACCAAGTCTAATGAATCTTTCTTTCCCCCAACTTTCTTTATTCTACCCTGTTTCTTTCCCCCAGTCTCTGAGTTTGAGTTCATCTTTTTGTTTTTGTTACTGGGAGTTGAACCCAGGGGTGCTTTACCACTGAGCTTCACCTGGCCCTTATTATTATTATTATTATTATTATTATTATTATTATTATTTTATATTTTGAGACAGGCCCTTGCTAAATTGCCCAGGCTGGTTTTGAACTTGTAATTCTCCTGACTCAGCCTCCTGAGTTGCTGGCATTATAGGCAAATATCACTGTGCCCAGTTGAGTTCTTTTTTTTTTTTTCATTTTTGGGGTACTAGGAATTGAACTCAGGGGCACTCAGCCACTGAGCCACATCCCCAGCCCTATTTTGTATTTTATTTAGAGACAGGGTTTCACTGAGTTGCTTAGCGCCTCTTTTTTTGCTGAGGCTGGCTGTGAACTCGCGATTCTTCCGCCTCAGTCTCTTGAGCTGCTAGGATTACAGGTGTATGCCACTGCACCCAGCGAGTTCTTCTTTTCTTATTCTTCCTAATAACTTCCTGCTTTTTTTCAGTCTCACACATTTCTAATCCATCATAAGTAAATGCCAAAATAATCTTCCTTGAAGTTTTGCTTAATTGAATTGTATGTCCTTAAGCAGGAAGAGGTGGAGCACGTGGTGATCCCAGCAACTTGGGAGTCTGAGGCTGGGGAACCGAAAGCTCCAAACCAGCCTGGGTGATGCAGGCAACACAGTGAAAGCCTGACTTAAAAACAAACAAAAATTAAAAGGAAAAGAAGCCTGAATTGTGCTTCCTTGCGCAAATATCTTCAGTGACTCCTGTGACCTAACAGATTTTGCTCAAATTTCACATTCTGGCATTGAAAGTTTTCCTCAGTTTGGTCCTGGTGACTTCGCAGCCTCACTTGAACCTTGTCTTTCAGGAAGATGGGCCCATTATCCTTGTCACAACGTGCCCTTTTTCCTCTGGATCCCCATCAAAATCCCTACCGTATTCCAAGGTTAGATTGGACACCCCTCTTCTTTCATAAATACTTTTTTTAAAAAAATCACTTTGGGAAAATAATGACCACCTTTGAATTGGATTCACAGAATGTAAGAATTAAAATGCATCTTGGAGGATATCAAGCTCAACTTTCACCTGTAACATACCCTTTGACCTTTGAACCTGTCCAAAGGGGAGCAACTTGGAAGCTCATTACATGTTCAGATAGTTATTATCCATAAGAATCTCCACCCCCTCCAATTCCTGTCTCTTTTAGCTCATTTGTCTTTGGTCTATCTTCAAGAACAACACAAAAAAAATTTCTTTTATATTAAAATCCCTACCATATTCCAAGGTTAGATTGGACACCCCTCTTCTTCCATAAATACTTTTTTTTTAAACCACTTTGGGAAAAAATATTTGATAAATACTACCATCTCTGTCTTGACTGATCCAAATACAACACAGACTATTGAATTATTTCTTATACTGAAATGGTTTCTAAATCATTTTCTATCTTGGCTAATTTATCTGGAAGTGCTATAGAAGGTTAATAATAATATTGAAAACCTGTCCAGGAAAAACACAACTTTCCTGATCCATAGTATTCATTCCAAAAAAACTTGGGATGTTTGTACCACTTATTTGGCTCATTATGCACTGACATATATATTTATAATGTTTTTTTTTCTTTCTTTTTTTTTTGGTCAGAGAGGAAGGAGGGACAATTCCCTGGGCCTCTGTGTTTCCACTTATGAGTCAAATGATCATGGTAAGCAGAGACTCTGACCTGCAAAATGTCCTTCAAAGAAAGTGCTGCACCTAGTAAGCAATCCATAATTTGATCTGAAAAGTTAATCTCAGATGAAGGAAAGTGCTGAGTCTAACATTTGCTACGTAACTCCTATAGTATTTGACCTCTTGGCAACTTTAACACTGCTGACAGTTTTCTCCTGAAAATTCTTCCTTTGGTTCCCATGGAAGTCAATTTGACCAACTCTCTGTACTTCTTAGTCTCCTTTGTAATTTCTCTTTAAAAAAAATTAAAATTTATTCTAATTAGTTATGCATGACAGTAGAGTGCATTTTGACATATCATACATAAACAGAGTATAACTTCTCATTCTTCTGATTTTACATGATGAAGAATTACACAGGTCATATGATCATATATGCACATAGGGTAATAATGTCTGATTCATTCACCCTCAGCTGGGTGTCACCATAGCAACTGGGCCATCTCCACCTGCACTCTGCACAGGAAGTTCCCAGCACAAAGAAGCCATGAGCAGTCAGAAGACCATGATTCAAATTACCTCTCTCCACAGTTTCATATCACAGATTGTGATATGTCTAAAGATACTTTTGGAGAAAAAGGTTTAATGGGGGAAGTTTAAGATTGATCAGGAAAAAAATCTGCTATCATATCTTGGTGCATATAACTGGAGTCATAAAATGGAAGAAACAACCACAAGTAAAAGAAACAAACAAAAAAAGGTACTTTCAAGTTCACTGTGAGCCTGTAAACCACTGTGGGCCTCGTAGTACATGCTTGGAATCCTAATCACTTTGGAGGATGAGGCAGGAGGATTGCAAGTTTGAGCCAGCCTGGATGACTTAATGAGACCTTGTCTCAAAGTAAAATAAAAACAGTTGGGGATGAAGTTTAGTAGTAGAGCAATTGCCTGGCTTGTGTGAGGCCCTGGGTCCAATATCCACTACTACTACTAAGGAAAAGTTCATTCATTATCACATTAACTAAACACCAGAAAAATGACATACGTAGACAGAAGCAATCAGTGAAGTTATGCTTACTGAGCATCTATTATGGGCATGGCTCTGTGTTGGAGCCTTAGTGATCCTATATCTCGATTTACTCCTGGTTTATGTGTATTGTCCCAGCATTTTCTGGCCTGGGACCATCTATTGAGTCATCACCACAGGAGAATGCAAAACATTCCAATTCAACCCAAGAAAGAAGGTTGTTCTTGACATTGGGTTAGATGAGGTTGACAGACAGCTGTCATGCATGGATACATTTGGGGTTTTCATGAGAAAATTTACCCAAGGAAATTTCTGGGGAAAAGAAAAAACTAAAATCCTAAGTAGACTGAAGAAATCTCTAAATGGCAGACCTGATGGCTGAAAGAAATCTAAGATGATATAATCTTTAAGATATGGACATCTCTTCTTTACTGGGTTTGAAATATCTACTAGGAGAATTATCCCTTGGGTTTCCATAGAAGAGAGGAAGGGAGGGGCCAAGGCTACCATAGAAAGGCCACTGTTAAACAGCACTGTGGCCAGAAGAGAAATGGCTGCCCACCCCCTCTCTCTTGGAAAGCCCTTTTCTCTTTGGCTCTTGAGCACGGATACCTGCCAAGTTCGGAAGCTCTTGCTTTTCACTTTGGCAGGGGATAGAAAAGATAGGATGCCATAGATGCTGGGAGATTTGATCCCACATCCAGTATGAGTCAGGTTAGCCCAGTATCCCTGGAAGGGCTGAGAAATTGTAACAGGAGAGGTGGCCCAGAGAGCATGACCAAAACAAAACATCTAGAGATATGTATAGGATTCTTCTTCCATGATTCCAAAGGAGCTGCCATTTGTGATGGAAATAGAGAGAGAAGCTCTTTGTGATGTACAGGAGGCAGCATCTCCCAGGGGCAGGTGGCCCAGAGGAGTGCCAGAACAGTGTGGAGACCAGGAGGGAGCTTCACCAGGGGTTGGAGTGTGAAATCAGGGGAGAGGGAGATAGAGGTCAAATAAGGATCTGCTGTGTGTGATCTGTAAAAATATCTTTCCTGATTGCAGGAGTTGCTTAGGCTTCACCAGCTTCCCCCAAGAGTGAGCACTCTGGCAAGGGTGTATGGTTCTTATTCAACAGAATCCAAGTTATGGATGTGATTAATAAAATGCAGGTCATCAAAGCGTTACTCAAGTCATAATAACGTGGTGTATATACACACATACACATTTACCTATCAGTAGAGAAATAATAAAAGAAGGGCTACTTTTATGTGTGAGTATGACACAGAAACAGAGGGAGGGGAATACGGGTCTAGGAGCAGCCTCAATTCTCTGTTTTCCTTCTTTATTTCTGTTTTAGTCAACTTCCATTGCTGCTGTGACTAAAAGAACTGACCAGACAGTTTCAGGGGAAGAAAGATTTATTTAAGGACTCTCAGTTTCAAAGGTCTCAGTCCACAGGCAGTCTGTTCCATTCCTCAGACTCCAGGTAAGGCAGAACACTGTAGCAGAAGAGTGTGGTGGAGGGAAGCAGCTCACATGATGATCACAAAGCAGAGAGACAGAGACTCCATTCTCCAGATACAAAATATATACCCCATAGCCATGACCCAAGTGCCCATCTCCTCCAGCCACACCCCGCCTGCCTCTAGTTACTACCCAGTTAATCCCATCGGGGATTGATTCACTGATTAGGTGAAGGTTATAACTCAATGTTTTCTTCTCCAAACCTTCTTGCATTGTCTCACATGTGAGATTTTAGGGAACACCACATCTAAACTATAACACCTTACTTCTTTCCTTTAGCTGCTTTACCAGAGCCCTTAACCCATGAGGCACATTCTCAGGCATTGTAATTTTTAAATTTTAAAATAGGTCTTCCTAAGTTGCTGAGGCTTGCTTTGGACTTGAGATCCTCCTGCCTCAGCCTCTTGAATTGCTGGAATTACAAGCATGTGCCACAGCATCCAGCTTGGGTTAATTCTTTTAATTTTTTTTTCCATGTTTTTACTGTCCCATATATTAACATATGGTATTAAACTTGTATAATGTCATAAAAATTTCACTTTATGCATATTTATTGAGGTATAATTGACAGATAAAAATTGTATGTATTTACAGTATGCAATTTGATGTTTTGATATAACAATTTTCCCATTTTATAAAGCCTCTGAATTCTGGAGACCTAATGTAGAGTATGGTGACTATGGCTAATAATACTCTGTTGTGTACTTGGGATTTGCTAAGAGAATGGACTTTAGGTGTTCTCACAGCTGTACACACACACACCTGCGCACACACACACACACACACACACACACACACATATTTAAAATTAAAAACACAACTAAAGAAGCTGGGCATGGTGGTGCACGCCTGTAATCCCAGCTACTTGGTAGGCCAAAGTAGGAAAAGGGCAAGATTGAGGCCAGCCTCAGCCATTCAGCAAAGCCCTCATCAGCTTAGTGAGACCTTGTCTCAAAATAAAAACAATTAAAAGGCCTCGGGTGGTAGCACAGTGGCTAAATGCCCCTGGGCTGAGTCCCCTGTGTCAAAAACAAACAAACAAACAAACAAACAACAACATACAAATAAACTTGAAGGCTATTGCTGAGATGGGAATTTTCATATATGGTTTTTCTGTGATAATATAAGGAAAAAACAGCAGACACATGCCTTGGGCATGTTTTGGATTTTTTCTTTGAGGTGACAATGTTAAAAATATAGATGGGCAAAAGAAAACCGACTTACCTCTAAAGGAATCTCGTTCATTTCTATGGAGATTAATGAATAATGGCTGTGATCTCTCAGAGCCATCTTCTTTCCTGGCCTCTCTAGTTAAGCTGGGCTCAGTTACCAGTTACTCTTTTAATACTTTTTGTTCATGGTTAATATTTAAGGGTTGTAGTGTGTGTGTGTGTATTTTGGCTTCTTCTGTTTAATATATTATTTATTTCTCCATGTCTTTTAAATTTCATTTAAAATCACTCTTCCTCCATATTTCTTCTGCATGTCTATAGATGTGAGTATATACAATGATGTAAATTGATATTCTATGGTTCATTTTGTTGTTTTGTGGGCAATTTCTAAGTTTTCACCATTAGAAATATATAGTTAGTATGGTGGAAGGAGAGGGTCATCATTATACAAAATACATGTATGAAGATGTGAATTTGGTGTCAACATACCTTATATACAGAGATACGATAAATAGTGATATAAAGGTGTATTAAGAATTGTATGCAAAAAAAGAGAGCTCATGTATAATGGCATAATTTTGTATGAACATGCTTTATATACAGAGTTACAAAAAATTGTGCTGTGAATGGATAGTTAAGAATGTAATTCACTCCACTATTGTCATGTATGTAAGAAATAAATAAAAAAAGAAAAAAAGTAAAAAAAAGTAAAAAAAAAAAAAAAAGAAGAAATACTGGTTTCAAGCTGGGTGCTGTGGCGCACACCTGCAAACCCAGCAGCGTTAGGCTGAGGCAGGAGGATCATGAGTTCAAAGCCAGCCTCAGCAACTTAAAGAGGCCCTAAACAACTTAAGGAGAGAGTGTCTCAAAATTAATAAATAAATAAGAGGGCTGGGGAATGTGGCTCAGTGGTTAAGCATGCTATGCCAGAAAACAAGAAGTTGTCATCTCAATTAGAGAGCCTTCTGTAGATTCTTCACATATCCTGGCCTTCACCATGGAGTCTTAGGCTAAGAGTTCACATTTGTTGGACACTCACCTTGTGTGAAGTTGAACATTGTCAAAGACTTGATATTCATTATAGCATCATTTGAGGTATCGACTAATGTAGTCTTCGGTTTTACACGTCAGGAAACTGAGGCTCAGAAGAATAAGAACAAAGTGTTGGTACAGTTAGGCAACTGGTAAGTGACAGAGCCAGGATTCAATTGTAGAGTCCTGTGTTTCCAGAGCCCAAGCTATGTCACAATCTGCCTTTCTTCATTTCCTCCAATTTATTTCTGAGTGTAAAATGTATTTTGCATGAAGTTAGACAGCCTGAAGAGCAAAACCTCTTTAAAGAGGGAAGTGAAAGGTCTGGGATTCAGAACGGGTCAAGGAAGCAGAAGGCTGAGTCTTTTCTTTTTTTTTGGTGAAGGGAGGATTGAACCCAGGGGCACTCAACCATGAGCCACATCTCCAGCCTTTTTTATGTTTTATTTAGAGACAGGGTCTTGTCAAGTTGCTTAGGGCCTTGCTAAGTTGCTGAGGCTGGCTTTGATCTCATGATACTCCTGCCTCAGCCTCCCAAGCTGCTAGAATTATAGGTGTGTGCTATCTGTAAGGCTGTGTCTTGAAGGAAGCAGAAGGGCCTGAGAAAGTGGATTGATGCTGGGGGGTGTGCACGCCCACATATGGCAGTGGGTGAAAACACTGGGTGAACTGGAGGATCCTTCCAGTCGGAGTCTGGGATTCTAAGAAGTTCAGGAGATCCAGAGCAGGGAGCTCAGGTGGAAAAGTAAGTGGTAAGATTGCATCAGATTTGAGTCTCACTTTAAAGAATCTAGATGTGATTTTAATGGGCAATGGAGGGCCCCTAGCTCCTTCAGAAGGTGTGGTAGACTGTTGATTTGGTGCCCCCACTCCTTGTGAAGCGTGCCTCCTGCTCTTCCTGCCCTTGAGTACTTCCCTCCCACGTTGATTGAAGCCTAGTAATTCAACTAGCTTTAGCCAATGTGGCATGAGCAGGCATAATTCGAGCAAAAGCGTGATAAGCGTGAGTGCATCTATTCTGTCCATAGGCTCTTTTCTAGAATCCAGCTGTCAACTCTGAAGAGGTCAAGTAGTCACACGGAAAGGCCGATGGAGGAGCGCTGAGGTCCAGCTGACACCCCAGCTGACTCCGGCCGGCACTCGTCACACTCCATCTGAATGGGGCCATTTTGGACTCCAGCCATCCCAGGACTGTGGTCATCACAGCAGGAAGCAGACACCCCCCCCCCCCACCCACACACACACACCAGCCAACCTCAGAGTCCTAAGAACAAATAATTATTTTTTTGTTTGTTTTAATCCACTACATTTTAGGGCAGTTTGTGTTGCAGTAACAGATCATTTCAACAGTCCAAGGTGATCTTTTTCACTCCCTCTCCCCCCCCACCCCCTCTTCCTTACAGCAAGTAATATAAGAAACTATGATGAGGTCTGTGGATGGTGCAAAGATAAAGAAATCTTCCAGGTCTTTGTCCTAAGGGACAGTGATGCTTCCTGCCCCTTTGGCTCCGCATTCCATTGTTCTCACCTTTAGATTTTCATTTCCAGCTGGCTGTCCACAGTCCCCAAACAGAATTCACTTTCTTTCACTTTAAAATGCTGCTCACCCTTCTTTCTCTGTTTTGGTAGCTAGTACAGCCACATGCTCAAGTTGCCTAAGTTAGAAATGGCAGGTTCATTTCCATTCTCTCGCCTCACTCTCCACACTGTCCACTTACCACGGCGTTGCTACTGACCTGGAGCTGGCTGCTGTGGAGAGCTGAGGGCCTGGAGGCCAGGAGATCTGGGACATGGAGGCCGTAGTCCTGAGATCACTGCAGTTGCGATGCTGAGCTCTTAAAAAGAGGGCGTAGCTTGGCCTCTCAGGTGGAAAGACCTCTCTGTAGGCAGTTTTCCCTGCAGAGCAAATGGGTTATAGTTTTCAGTTTCTTCATCTCAATTCCAGTCTTCATATCCCCAAAAAATATTTAAAAAGAGTTAGGGACATGGCTCAGGGGTAGAGTCTAGCATGTGCAAAGCCCTAGGTTTCATCCCCAGCACTGAAAAATAAAAAAAGTTTTCCCCAGAAGGTGTTTAAAAACCTCAAAAGAATTTGAATGAACTATACTATATTTTATGTATGTTATAGCCAGAGAGAAGTATGCTGCAACTTTTTAAGCCAGGTAATAGGGTTGCATTGCCACCTACTTGGTATACAGTAACAGCACAGAAGTTGGAACATTCTTAATTTTCCTTTTTTCCACATTCCAAAGACAACCGATCTTTTCCTCTTTGGTTCTAGAAAAGGAATTAAGAGACATGTGCTCAGAGCTGTTGGTCTTTGCAGCATCTTAGTGCCTGTTGGAAGTCTTGGTGGCGGTAGGCAGGTGGACGCCAGGTGGGTGGACTCCCACCTGCGCAGATTGCTTGGCTGAGAGGGTGCAGGATGGATTTAGTTATCACTTGTCTCTTTGGCCAACTGCCTTTGTACAGTGCAAAAGATGTAGAACTGCTCCTGTTCTCTCTCCCTGGTTTCTAGTATGACTCTGCCACAGCAAATTCTGTGAGTTCATGTCTCTGGCTCTGGTTCCAGTTTCCTTCATCATGAAGGAAAGAATCCTGCATCTAGGGCCAGGATACCTGAGTTGGAGTCTTACCTCCTTTTCTTCATCACAATATGAATGTGACCAAGTCCTTAATCTTTGTAGATGCTAATTTTATGGTTTGGAAAATGGGGGTGGATAAATAAGACAATCTCCTTCCAGATTAAAAAAAATCTCGAATACTAACTTGTTGCACAAAGCCAGGAATGGATTGAGAATCTTTAGCTTTCACGATGGGACTTGCTTTTAATACTCTGCCTCCATCTTCCTCCCGTTATTGTAACCCAGTCAATTAGTCAATTTCTCTGCATTTTAGTTTTGCTCTATTTGTCAAATGGAGATAATAAGAGATGCCTTAGAGGGATTCAGGGAGGATAAACTAATTAATGATCATAAAGTCCCAGTGGCCACGCGCCTGCTAAGTGGTCATGATTCTAAACAGATCTTTAGAGCTCCTCAGCTGCTCGCAGGAGAGTCAGACAGCACCATTTATAACTTGATGTTCTTTTTTTTTTTTTTTTTTTTTTTAATCTATCAAAAAAGACTCTCAGAGGCATTGGGAGGAAACATCAGAAGAAGCAAAACCAAAATACTGCCTGGGAAGTGGATGGGGAAGGGTAGGAGGTGTGAGTTGAGGGGGCGCAAGGTGTTGCTGTTGTGTTGAGATCTCTGGGCGCGAGTTTCCTGGAGAGTTCTCTGGAGGTTTCTCTGGCTGGTGAGATTGGGTGGCAGCAGAAGAGGCGTGGCTCTGAGATCGGCAGAAGCCTTTTTTTCTGGCTTTGTTCTTGTAGGGGTGCGGCTGGCTTGGAGTTCCAGGTTCTCTCTCCTTCCTTACCTTTGCCAGGTAGGATGGGAAGGCAAGAAAGCCGCGGTAAGGAAGGCAGAATCCCCTTCCTGAGGAGTTGGTCTCACATGGCAATGAACATCCTCTCCAACTCACTCAATATACCAGTTTAATAGTTTGCTTGTTGATCTAAATTATGTTCTGGGTAGTTCAACACGTAAGAAACGAGAGAAGGCATTTTAGAATAGAATATAAATAGACTCTGTTGTCTATTTTTAGCTTTTGATTCTTCTTTGAAGCCTTCAAATAGAAATTAATTCCTTCTTCCTAACATTTCTACCTTGCTTTTTGGTCTGTCCTATATTAGAAGTATTTATGTAACTAATTTATCACCACTAATAAAGTGGTGAGTTTCTTGAGGGTAGAGAACATACATTATCATCTGCAGTTTCATCTTTACAAGGTCTAGGCACCACTTTGAAAATAGATGATTTTTAAATAGCTACTTACAAACTGAGCTGTGGCCCGGTGTGATAGCACAGGCTTGCAATCCCAGCAATCTGGGAGGCCGAGGCAGGAGGATCTCAAGTTCAAGGCTAGTCTCTTAGCAGTTTAGTGAGACTTCGTCTCAAAACAAAAAATAAAAAAGGGCCACTGGGGTGTAGCTTAGTGGTAAAGTGCCCTTGGGTTCAGTCCCCAATTTGGTGGTGATGAGGCAGTATGGAATTGTGTTACCTTATCTGAAGGAATAATTGAATGACAGAATTTCAGGATTTTTTATTCTCCTGTGTTTACCATTCAGGTAAATCTCATCTTTTTTAATTTTTATTTTTGGTTGGTTTGTCTTAATTTTCTTGGTTTAATAGTTTCTGTGAGGTCATAATTCTCCTTTTGACATAATGACATGGGGTTAGTATGTTGATAATTGAGTTACATCCCCTTGGAAAGCAGGAGGCAACGACCAAAGAGGAAAAATGAAATGAAATTAATTTTTGTTTGGCACAGGGGAATGACTAGGTATATTTAGAATGGAAGATGATGGGTAATGTGGCAGAGGTAGCAGAAAAATTAGCTCTACAAGTTGATCCTTGGGCAGTTTGATTTCAGTTATGTCCCCTCTCCATCCAATGGGTCCTCTCTGTGGGTCCCTTGATACGGAGCAGCTGAAGTCCTTGCCAATCTTATATCACCAAGAACATTAAATAAACAATGACTCTGTCTTATGATTTGGCTGAACTTTGGATAATGATGTCTGTTGTCAGCAGATCCTTTTGCTCTGATTCTTACCATAAAATTTGCTAAGAAATATTTACCTTTGCACTCAGTTTATCCAGACAGCAGAGGTGTAAGATTGTATTTTCTTGTTCTTTACAGGAAAAAGAAGAGTTTACTGATCTGTGAGTCATATGATTTCATCTTAAAGTGGGAAAATAGATAGAAGCAAAGAACTAAAGTGTCCTAGATCTGCCTTTGCATAAAGAAATTGTCTGGTTCTGTCTCTGATTTTACACATGTGGATATCATGGCCCAAGAGCTTGAAGAATATGTGAAGCAACAAGATGGAGTTGAGAGCCCAGGTATTATATTATGGGGTATTATGTTCTCTCTCCTCAGTCCACCTCCCCCCCATATTTTCTGGTTTAAATTTATAGAAGTGATCATTTTTGTTTGAACATATATTTTGTTTCATTCAGTGTATCATAAACAATTTGATAAAACTGAACTTTGGTAAGATTGCTTTCAGTGTGGGCTGATTACCAGAACTTGTCCTCCCTTGGCCTTGGAGTAATTATACTAAAGATGTTAGGCTCCTCCTAACTAGAACCCACGTGACCATTCCTGGAGGGGTCATCTTGGCATATTTAGAAGCTAGTAAAGGATTTCTTAGAATGATTGAATCCAAACTATGTAATGCAAACCATTTATTGTTACTATTATCTCAGAATGCTTTATGCTGCAAGTATGCTGATTAACTGGCTTAAGCAATAAAGACTTTAATTATCTCACATACAAGTGGGTGAGCAGAGCTTCAACAATGTCCTCAAAGTCCAAGACTCTTTCTAACTTTCTGCTCATAGTAGGTGTTTAGTTTTATCATCATTATCATTCTCACCATCATTACCGTCATGGTCATCATCAAAATAGGAAGTATTTGAAGAATGGGCTTTAGGAATTGGGGTGTAGCATAAAAGAGCATCAGCGCCTCAGGTGAGAGAGTGGATCAAGTGGAAAAGCAAGAGAAGGAATCATTGCAGTGTATTGGGACACAGACTCACTGTATCAAGATGGTTGCTTTGTTTCTAGCACACGTTTGTATTCAAGGCAACAGCAAGCAGAACAGGTAACAAGTGGTGACCTTATCCCATCTTTTTGAAGAAAAGAAATGTATTTTGGGCTGGGGGTTGTAGCTCAGTGGTAGAGTGCTTGCCTAGCATGAGTGAGGCACTGGGTTCAAGCCTCAGCACCACATAAAAGTAAATAAATAAATAAAATAAAGATATAAAAAAAATTTTAAAAAGAAAATAAATGCATTTTTAAAGAAATGCTTCCACCTGTAGACTTCAACGTATTTCTCATTGGTCATAACTGGGTCATATGGTTACTCTGGCCTAAAAGGAGACTGAGAAAGTGTTATACAGCTTTTTTGATCTCTATATTAGATGTAATGAGAGAAATATACCAGACATAAATATTGAGTTAGCCAAGGTTCAATATCAGGTTTCCTAGGAATAAATATATACAAGGATGAGTTTTGTTTTTCTTTTTCTTCTTCCTCCTCCTCCTCTTCTTTTTTTCCTTCTTATTGTCCTTCCTCCCCCTCCTCCCCTTCTTTTTCTTCTTTCTTGGGGGTTGAGTTATAGCTCCAGTCCCACCCCACCCACCATTTGAACAGTCTGAGACAGGATCTCACGAAGTGGCTCAGAGCCCGACTGAGTTGCTGAGGGTGGTCTTGTATGTGTGGTCCCCCCGCCTCAGCCTTCTTTGTGGCTGGCATCATCTACTCTGTATCAACTTCTAATTTGTGCTTCATTGTCTGGTCCACCTTCCCCAGTGGAAAAGTCAGAAGGTCCACTTCTCTTTCCGATTAGGTTCAAGAAAATATACTGGTTGTGGCAAACTCGCCCAAATTGAGGGACGTGCAAAATGGAAGGGTTGAATGTCGCCTGGGATCAAGAAATGAGTAAAAATGGGTCATCTACCGGGGAGAAAGTAGATCAAAGTGGTTGAGGTTACAGGCTCTGCAGCCAGATTAAATTTGATTTAAGTTCTGGTTCTGTCACTTCCTAACTCTGTGACTTCATCAAGTTAGGTAAGCTCGTTAAGCCTCTGTTTCCTCATGAGTTTGAAGAGGATGATAATAATACCTTATTCACTGGGTTGTTGTGAAGAGTTATAGTTCCCAGTTCGCTCATAGTAGCATTCAGGATCATCATTATGTCCATCAAAATAGGAGGTCTTTGAAGTATAGACTTTAGGAATTGGGGTGTAGCATAAAGAAATACGAGAGCCTGAGGTGATAGAGGAGATGAAGTGGAAAAGCAAGAGAATGTATCAGGCAATACAGACTTCCCTCCAGGGAGGGTGATGTAGCTCCATACAGGCACTTCCTGTTACCAGACAGAATGAATGATTCATTTGTGGGGATACCTCTCTTATTCTTAAATGTATCTCCAGGAAGGGGTGTGGTGTGTGGGATTCCAGGTATGGAAGTGAGATGGTGGAGGATGGAAAGTGCCAGCAATAGGATGTCAAAGAGGGAGAGCGAGTGGGTCCTTCTGCTCATGGATCTCCTGCTGAGCGTCCTACAGGCCTATGAGAACCATTCACTATAAAAGCCATAGAGCATTAGCTGCTCCCTTTGATCTTCCCTGACCTGCTTTGATTGAGTGTGTGTGTGTGTGTGTGTGTGTGTGTGTGTGTGTGTGTTTGTGTGTGTGTGTGTCCCGTGAGTCACTGGGGATGCCCATTAGCAGTGCCTATTTATACATCGGTAGCTCTAGGTAGGTGGGCATTTGGGCCCCCTGGAATGTAGTTTAATTCATCAGCTTGTATAAGTCTTTGTCCATCAGAGTCTGGGGTTTAAGATGGGGTAAAGATGCAAGACAAAGTTTAGGTGGTTTCCACTTTTCTCTGGGGTTGGACAACATCTGACTATCAGATGGATGCCTGTTCATCTCTATCAACCATTGTGAGTGGTCAGTCAGGTAGCTTCCTCTTCTCCCAGGGAAGACCTGATGTAGATGACATCATTTCTTTTTCATTTTTTCCCTTGGTATGGGGGATTGAACTGAAGGCCTCATGCATGCCAAGCAAGCGCTCCACCACTAAGCCACACATCCCAGGTCCCGGAATGATGACATCAAGCACATAGGCCAGAAACTGTTACTTATGTTAACTCACTAAATCCACAAAAACAACCCTGTGGGTAGGTTACAATTATCCCTATTTTTACAGATGAGGAAACTGAGGTCAAATGTCTTACATATTCATAAAAGTGTCTCCTGTGTTGGAAGAAGTGGCTTGACCTAAATTGGTATATCTGCACTTACCTTCAGATCTGGGATTTCCGAAAGGCTCAGAACATCGATCTGTGGTTGTTTTTATAGATTGTCTCATTCTAACTGCTGCATGAAGATGTGTCCTTTAGTGAAGCATTGAACCAAATGCTTTGCCCAATGATGAAGACCCGAAAAAAGAAGGACATACATTAGCCAATGCCTTATACATGGCTCCTCTTTGCCCTGAGAGCACAATATAGCAAGATGATTGGCAGATGGGTAGATTTGTCCTGTCCTCTGTAGGGTGTCAGATCTTAGGAGTTCAATCTTGATGGAGAGGTATGAAATGAGAGTAGATTGTTGAGGACAAGGTTATAAAGATTGACTTGGCTCTTGTGAAGGGTAAGTAAAGGTGGTGGGACTGGAAATTCCCAGGATGTGCAAAAATATGAAAGCAGAAAAAGAATCATAGGACTTCAACAATGAGCAAGTCCATTTGGTTGGACTACAGGGGATATAGATTATGGAAGACCAAAGAAGCCAGACCAAGGAGAGTGACTTCTATGCAATTTTTACTTAGATTTTATGTTAAATAAAATCTAAGTAAAAATTTGGGCCTCTGCAAGGAGAACCTTTCACTTTGGCATCCCTCCCTCCACAGATACTCCACTGGGGTGTTCATGACTGCTTGACTGAGACTCCAGATTGAAGGTGGTCGCGGGGTATTCAATCCTCATTATTACCTTCCTGCCCACCGCCATGTTTTTCAAAGACCACGGCCAAGGACTGTTAGAGAGATGATGAGTGAGTGGAAGGAGGATTTATGCTCTCTGACAAACATTTTTGAGCATTTTTTTTGGTATGGTAGATTTAGCCTTTAATGAACACAGTTTTAGGGAAAATGATTATTATATGGAGTCTAAATTCCCATTCTTGTGTTTGTACGTGATACGGAGTTACATACTAGTTGTATATCCATACATGAACATAGGAAAGTTCTATCTTACTCATTCTACTGTCTTTCCCATTTCCTCTCCCTTCCCCCATCCTCCCCTGTCCAATCCAGTGAACCTCTATCCCACCCCAACACCCCATCTGTTGTGATTCAGCGTCCACATATCAGAGAGAACATTTGGTCTTTGGTGTTTTGGATTGGGTTATTTCACTTAGCATGATAGTCTCCAGTTCCATCCATTTACTGGAAAATGCCATAATCTCATTCTTCTTTATAACTGAGTAATATTCTTCCATTGTGTATATATACCATCTTTTCTTTATCCATTCATCTATCGAAGGGCACTCTACTGAATATCATATTGGCTCAATATGTAAATTCTTGGATCTGATGTTATAGTGTTTCTTCTAAAATATTCAGGTCCCAACCACCATTATCTCTGGCTGCTTCCACAGCTTTTACCCAGGTTCATGCTTTTTTTTTTTTTTTTTTTTTTTAGTTTATTTTTCTTTTTTCTTGAAGTTTTGTATACCACAGACCAGCCAGAGTAATGTCATAAAAACAGGAAGTTCATGCCAGGCATGATGGCATATACCTGAAATCCCAGCAGTTTAGGAGGTTGAGGCAGGAGGATCACAAGTTTGAGGCCAATTTCAGCAATTTAGCAAGGCCCTAAGCAATTCAGGGAGAACCTATCTCAAAAAAATGAAACAAAACAAAACAAAACAAAAAATGGCCTGTGGATGTGGCTTAGGGATAAAGTGCCCTGGGGCTCCATCCCAGGGTTGGGGGTGGGAGCAGAAGTTAGATCTTAGCACTCACCTCCATAAAACTTCAATGGCTCTCATGACACTTAGATTAAAATCCAAATTTGCCTTTCCACACTCCAAAGTGCTCTGACTGATCCCACCTCTACTGAGGCCTCTGATCTTACCTCCCACTTCTCTTGCTTTGTGGGCTCCATCCTTACTGACCTTGTGCTATTCCTTGAACACTCATTGAGTATTCCTGCCCCAGGACCTTTATTCTTTCTGTTTACTCTGCTTAGAATGTTCTTCATCCAGATTCCATCATGGCTGGACCCTGTCTCCGCCCAAGGCCATTCATATCTGTGTTCAAATGTCAGCTCTTCAGAGATCCATTCTCTTATTGGCAATCTAGCCATCTCAAGAACTACCCGAATTTATGCTAATTTTAATTGTCCACTTCTCTATCGGGTGCGTTGCTCAGTGAAACAGAAGTATGCTGTGAGGGAAAGCCTTCACCTCCTGTTCCTTGTGAAGTCTCCAGCATCTAGAACAGGCTGGGCCCAACAGCACCCAATAAATATCACTGAACAAGTGAGGATCCTTACTGAAACTAGCCTAGAAAGAACATTGCTTCATTTCTCAAAAAACATAAACACCTATTTATATGTGTTCTCCTTTATCACATCTCTGCTCCCCCTTGACATTTGCAACTCTTGAAGAAAGAAGAGTCTCCAAGTAGGAGAGTTCATTTGTGATTTGAATTCTTTTGGCTGCCGTGAGTAGTTTTTCTATGGTTGTTAGTAATTAAAACAAACAAGCAGAAAGACTCATATTATTCTATCTCGCTGCCAGATTGGATATTGCTCAACTCAAAATTAAATGTATACACACCCATAAAACTAGCCAAACTGGCTATTGCAATTACATAAAGTTCCTTGTGTTCATTAGTGATGCTGCCTTTCATGGCTTTATCCTGTTTGGCATATACATCAAAGTACCAGTCATAAAGGCTTCTACAAAAATTTGGAGCACGTAGATGTGGAAAAATTTTTCAAATACCCCCCCTCCTTTTTTTTTTTTTTTTTGGTTTCCAGCTAAATTGCAACACACGAGTAGCATTGTTATCTTGATAGAAAGCTTAAGGTAAAGAATAGAATAATTTAGTGTTTTGGCAAAACTAGATACCCTGAGCTCACTTGTCCCTGTCACTTAGCAATGGCAGAGATGATTCAGCTTTGTGTTCTGCATCTGGGGAATTAGTGTCAGAATACCAGCCCTGATCTCTTTAGTGAATGATTCATTCTCTAACATGATTAACAATTCTGAGAGGCAGCAATGTGCGCCATTAATATCAGATTTTTCGAAGCGGCCTAGGTTTAATGGAATCGTGGATATGTTCATTTGTACTCAGGCCGAAGGGTGTCCTAAATCTGCCGTTCTTATTTTTAGCAATTTTATTTAAGCCAAGAGAATGAGTTTTTTAGGATTTCTGTAGCGTTCCACTTTCTTGCGTGTAGTTCATCTTGGAGAGGAAAAAAACAATAGCAGATAGTTTGGGAGAAGTAAGATTAAAAATGAGAGATTTTAAATTAAAAATGATCCTTGTTAAGAAGCTACATAGAGCCAGATACGGTAGTGCACGTCTGTAATCTCAGCAGCTCAGGAAGCTGGGGCAGGAGGATTGCAAATACGAGGCCAGCCTCAGCAATTTCGTGAGACTCTGTCTCAAATGAAAAATAAAAAGGGCTGGGGATGTGGCTCAGTGGTAAAGTGCCCCAGGTTCAATCCTCAGTCCAAAAAAGAAAAAGAAAAAGTAGAGGCAGGCTGGGAAGTAAGTAGTTCAGTGGTAAAGTATTTATCTCACAAATATGAGGCCCTGGGTTCAATCCCCAACTTTGCCAGGGATGGGGGGAGCCATGTCAATCAAGTGCATAGAGATTTGAAGAGGATATGAAGTGAAAACTGTTTTAGCTTCAATTCATTGATCCAAAGGCATAGTTCTGGGCCTCTCTGAATATAAGGAATTAGAGAAATCATGGCAGATGGTGAGAGTGGGCATTATGGGATTGTTTAAGGTCTCCCCGGACAGGCTGTGCGCTGGCTCCATGGAGGCAGCGCTTCATTCAGGTTCCCAATGGCATGGCACCTGGTGTAGGTTAATGAGATTGACCCTGTGAGGATGCTGGTTAACGCTGACATTACTCAGCTCACCTTGTGCCAGATTCTAGGCTAGACAGTTTGCATATATTACCTTACTTAAGAGGAGGTAGCAATATATTCTCCCCGTATATTATGAGGAAACCAAGGCTTAGAGACATTTATGCATGTGACCATGGCCACACAGCTAGGGAAGTGTTGGACCTGGAATCTGAAACCATTTCTCTTCTTTGTCCTCAATCTTTTTTTGTTTTGGGTACTGTGGGTTGAACCCAAGGGCTCCTCACCACTGAGCAACACCACCAGTCCTTTTTATTATTTACTCTGAGACACGGTCTCACTAAGTTGTGATCCTCTTGCTTCAGTCTCCTGAGTAACTGGGATTACAGGCATGTGCTACACACTGCCCGACTCTGTCCTAAATCTTTGGTGTGAATTATTATTCCACAAATTCGCTGTCTGAATGAATGAGAATGTCGCTAACCCAGAACCACCTCCCCAACCTGGTTCCCAGGGCCCAGTAAAGAGTTAAAATATCCTAATGACTGGGAAGGCTGAGGCAGGAGTATTGAAGTTGAAGGCCAGCCTCAGCAATTTAGCTAGACCTTAAGCAATTTAGCAAGGCCTGTCTCAAAATTAAAAATTAAAAAGAGGGCTGGGGATGTGGCTTACTGGTAAAGAGATTCTGGGTTCATTCCTTGGTACCAAAGAGAAAAAAAAATTATAATATAACAAATAGATCTGGACAATGGTGATGTCCTAGAATGATCAAAGTTTCACCAACCAGTGAAACAAGAAAGTTTCAGTGCAGGTAAGAGATGGAGGGATTACCTATGTGATTCTTTGCTCCAAAATCCAAGAGGGTGGTAGATTTAAAAGCAAGCGGGAAAAACAAAAGTGTCACTAAAGGAAACCTAAGTAAAGAGAAAAGTGGAGGAAAATTTTTTTTTTTTTTTTGAGAGGAGATCATTTTTCATTTCTAGAAATTTCCAAAATGATGCCTTGACCTCCCGTCCCCCCAATTTCTCATCTTGTTTGAAATCTTGCTTGAATGCTCAGAAAAGAACAAAAGAACAAATGGAAAGGTTTGGACATGCCTTTGAACACTGAGCTGCCCTCTCCACCCGTCTCCTGGAGTCACATGTGTTTTGGAAGCAAATCTGTGGAAAGTTCTGTCCACTTTGGCTTCCCTCACTTTCTCGCGTGGGTGTGCATCTGTGCGGCCGGCAGCTCCACCGGGAGTGCAGTTGCCTTACCTGCTGTTGAGTCTCAACAGGGTGAGACATGTGCCTGTGGGTGCAGGCCTGTCCTGGGGAAACTTGTCATACTGGATATGGAAATCCTTACAGCAAAGTGGGAGGCTAGGTTGTCTTATTTTCCTGCTGGTACTTGGGTTGCTGGAGGAGAGGAGAGAGCTGGACCATTTGCATATATCAGCGCTCCTGGTGATTGTGGAGAGCTTAACCAAGAGCACCATTTTCACAGACAAAGGGCATGAAAAAGGAATGTCCCTATCAAAAGAAAACAAACAAAACCCCAAGGGAACACAATGACTCCTTTCCCCAGTTCTTCCTACCTCCCTAGCTCTGCAGTTGCTCAATCCTAATAGTCTTTCAAAGTTTCAGATCTGCTATAGGAAAAGGTTAAACTCACTTTCCTGGGGTACATGTCAGTCAGTATCCAATGGAAGGTGCTTTTCCCTAATGGGAGGATTAATGATGGTAAACAGGCATCTTCAGAGATTTAATTTGGGTAAACTTTATACAGCTTCTCTGCTTAATCAGAGGAGTTCATCTGATCCTTTCGGCTCTTTCCTTTTCTTTTCTTTGGGCTGCAAAATTTCCAAGAACAGGTACTGGTGAGCTCTTTGGCCTACTTCCTTGTATGGGGACAGATAGAACTTCGGGAGACCCGGCATTCTTGGGATACCTTGATAACTTCCACTTCAGGGGAAAAAGAGAGGATACAGATGCACACACGTGCAAAATCCAACCCAGGCCCCTACCAGCCACAGCTGACCGATTCCCGCCCTCCTCCCAGTGGGAAGCAGGGCACCTTGAGAAGTTCAGGTATTTCTGGATCTTGGTTTGCTCTTTTCCTGCACGTAGCAGAGAGCCTGTGGCAGCTTTATGTTGTCGAGAGCTTCTACCCAGAGGACAAACAGCCTAATTTGCTGCCCTCTCCCCTCACCTCTCAGGACTTTTCTGAACCCGTTTTGGATTTCCTGAAATGGTCAAAGGTAATCCACATCTAACACATAGCCCGTGAGTATATGTTATCCTTCTTTAAGAGAGAAGGATGGTAACCAAGGAAATAGGCATGGTTTTGAGGTTCCCCAGGTAACTTTTTGCTTCGATGATGGAACCTAATGTCTCCTATGGCTTCACGAGTACTGATTGGCAGTCTACTGTCCTACATTCCATTTTTGTGTTTTATGCTTCTGCAAAGACAAAAATGGTAAATGGGGTCGTATCCTAAGCAGTCAAAGCAAATGGGCTTGGAGGAAATGAAATGGTCTTGTGGAAGCTCTTACTTTTTCCCTTGATAACTGGAGCAAATTCTTATTTTCTCTGTTGAAACAATTGGCAGAATAGTTACCTTCATTTTATAGTGTCTGCTGGTTGGGTATTTATTCAAAAAAAAAAAAAAAAAAAAAAAAAAAAAGAAAATTCCATGCTCCAGGAGTCCGTCTGTTGTTACATTTCACGAGAACTAAATGCACTGGAAAATATGGTTAAACACACTTTGTTCACATTTCCCCCACCTTTGGACTGATACTAGTCATAAAACTCCATCTCGTATAGACAATCTGTTAAAATAAGTTACTAAGAAACCCAAACAGGTGTAAAGGTCACTCCTAGTTTGAGTGGGCTTTCCTTTGGCTGTGGTTATAGCCAAACCCAAACTCTACTCCACAGTGGTGTTTTATAGTCGATATTTTAAACTGTAAACCACGTTATATGACTGTGGAACCGCACCCAGCCGAGTCAATTTTCCTGCTTCGGAACTCTGATGGGATACAGCACATAATTCAAGTTCATTCGTCATGTTCTCACTTTGTTCGGAGCCTTGGAGTTTACGGGTAGGTCGCTCCACTGCATTTTAAGCATGTCATCTCTCCCAAGGTGCATTTTAAGAAATATATGGGCCAGGGAAGGGAAACCAAATGGATCCTCCGTATGATAGACAGAGGATGTTAACAATCCAGAAGGAGCTTGATTTCTGGAAAGCCTGAGAAAAAAATGTATCAAATTTTTTAAAGTGTATACAAATTGAAGGCAAAAAAGCAAGTCCACTTAAAGAAGGAGGCTCTACATTAGTTCCTAGGTATTTTGTTAATGCCTTAGTATGTTTAATCCTTGGTGAGGTTCTGTGAAAGACAAGAAAAAGGTGTAAATGAATGACTTGCTCAAGTCCATACAGTAGGAAATTAGCTTATGTGGAATTCTGGCGCCTGGAGGGTTGATTCCCAGTACAGCTTACATTCCAAGGAAGGCCACCTTCTATGTCCCTGATCCCATGAGTTTTATGTTACGAGGGCAGAAGAATTAGAGGCATCTTTTGGATTTGGCTTGACTTTACAATGATAAGATAATGAAGGGCTGTAATAACACTGAAAATTTAGATATTCCTGGTTGGTTCAGCCAAACCAAAGAGCTTCTATTCTCATCAGGATGGAAGGAAAATAATGTGTGATATACAGGCTAATCTTACTTTTCTCTAACTCTGAGTAACGGTTGAGTCATTACTTTGATTAAAGTTAGAGCTGATTTTTTTTCCCCTGTGCAGAGAAATCCATTGTTTTTTTCCACAACCCACTCCTTTTAAATGAATCAGTTAAATTGCCTATATTTTAAATAAAACTTTCCAAACTCCTTTACTTAGCCTAGAAGCAGGAATGTTTCTTTTCTCCTTTAGTCTTACCTAAGGAAAAAGAATTCTTTCCGAACTGGACAAGAAAATTTGACTTAGCTGACTTTTGCTATTCCTCCACAATGCTCTTGTTATTTTCCTCCAAAAATAACAGCTTTATAACAATAATTTGTCTGGAGTGTAGTATCACGTTTTCTAGGTGTAGTGGTGTACACCTGTAGTCCCAGCAACTCTGGAGGCTGAGGCAGGAGGATTAAAAGTTGAAGGGTAGACTCTGCAATTTAGTGAGGCCTTATTTCAAAATAGAAAAATAAAAAGGGTTGAGAATGTTCAATCCTCAGTACCAAAAAAAAAAAAAAAAAAAGGTGGATAAATACTTATAAATACTTATATTTTTCCAAATTAGAAATTGGACCCCACGGGCTCATAGTTTAGTTAGTAGTCACACAAAAACCATATGACTTTATTTACCAAATGTGGAGGGATAGGCTGGAGGGGTGACTCGTCACTGTATCCTGGAGTAGTTGGAGTCAGTGAGTCAAACATTTAAGTTAGATATTGAGAAAGCAGTTGAATTTGGTTAGATGAAATCAAGAGGGAGGAAGGAATTGCCAGGCAGCATGTGGAATGTGAGGGAAAAATCTAAAGGCAGAAATGAATTTTGCACATGGAAGAGACGGTGAAGAATACTGGGAGAGACAAAAGATATATGTTTGCTGTGCAATTATTGGACTAGATTCTTTTTTCTTCTGCAGGAGTTCGTTGTTGTTGTTGTTGTTGATTTTTTTTTCTTTAGTTGCTGTTTTTATTGTTTGGTACTAGGAATTGTGCCCAGGACACTTAACTACTGAGCCACATCCCCAGCCTTTTTTTTTTTTTTTTTTTTTAATTTTGAAACACAGTCTTGCTAAGTTGATGAGTCTGGCCTTGAACTTGTGATCCTCTTGCCTCAGCCTCTAGAGACATTGGGATTATAGGTACCACCAGGCTAGGTACTATAAGAGTTTTCTAAGCTTGGTTAGACTAAGAAATGAATCCTAGAAAGCTCTCTAGCTGGCTACAAGCAAGGTAGGAGAGGAAGGCACTCTTCATTCATGTTTTCCTACTTTCCATAACTTAATCAATGACAGACATGAATCTTTTTTGGTGCTGATGTTGCCAAGGGAGTAAGTGGATGAATTAAGTGGCTTCTAAGGACAGAATGGCTAAAATGAAGACTCTGAATAGCAGGGTTGTCAATCTCAACATGACTGGCATGTTGGCCTGAATGATCGTTGCTGGGGTAGGGACTCTTCTGGGCAAAGTGGAGTGTTTAGCAGTATCCCTGACTACCCACTAGATGCCAACAGTACCCCTTCTCCCCCACTGCCTCCAGTTGGGAAAACAAAAAAATGCCTGCAGACATTGCCAATGCAAAATCATCTCCAGTAGAGACCCACGGCTTTGTAGTAGGTGGAATGACCTAGTGACAAGCAGGGTTTCTTTATGCCTGCAAACTTGCTGAGCCACAGTAAAGATCTATGGCCTGAGAAAACTAGGCACAGCAGGTGCGCAGCTTGAGAAAGGGTTGTGTCTCTGCCCCAAAGGGACCTTGGCGTCATGGATATATCTTTTCTTCTTTGAGTCCTCCCCCTAGCACAGTTCCTCAAACCTAAAAAATGGCTGATACGTGTTTGTTGAATAAATGGGATGTGTGCTTAGAGACCCAGAGTCGGCCTCTTGCGCTTGGAGAAGAAATCACAGGGACCAACAGCTGTTTACTTGTAGCTCGGCCCACTTACAGGCTTATTGTGTTCTGTTTGAGAGTCTCTTGAATATTGCAAAAGTAACCAAGGATACCAGGATGGTCACGTGCAGCAAACATATGGGGAAAAGAATAGAGCAGCAAATGTCACAGGCCTGCCTTGCAGGTTTACTGCCAGGGAGGATAGCGTTTGGAAGAGTGTATTGAAGAAGTTGGGTCAGAGCCTCCCTTACATTGTAGGTTGTGTAGTCTCCATTTTTCCTAATTATTAGTTTAACAATATCATTGACCTTGAATTTTGCATCTTGCCTCTTTTTAAAAAATATATTTTTATTTGTTCTTTTCAGTTATTCATGACAATAGAATGTATTTTGACATATCATACCTACATGGAACATAACTTTCCCATTTTTGTGGTTGTACATGATGTGGGGTTTCACTGGTGATGTATTCATATATGAATAGGAAAGTAAGGTTTGATTCATTCTACTGTCTTTCCTATTCCCATTTCCCCTTCCCTCCCTTCATTCCCCCTTGGCATATTGCCTCTTGACCTTGAAGTTTGCATCTTGCTTTAAGTGGAGGCTCCATGTATCTTTCTCTCATGACAGTAGAATGCATTTGACACATCATACATAAATGGAATATAACTTCTCATTCTTCTGATTCTAGAATCATACCTGTTGATAATCATATATGCACATAGGGTAATAATGTCCAATTCATTCTAATATCATTCTCATCCCCATACCCCCTCCCCTCTCTTCATTCCCTCTGCCTAATCTAAAGTACCTCTATTTTTTTCCTAGACTCCCCCATATTGTGAATTATCACCCTCATATTGGAGGATGAAACATTTGGCCTTTGGTTTTTTGGGGTTGACTTATTTCTCTTAGCATGATATTGTAAAAATTTAAGTTAGATTTTGTATTTCTTTGCTCAGAATATTCCAAAAGCTCCTTATCATATAGTAAAAAATCTTTTTTTTTGGGGGGGGGGTTCCTACCACAATTGCCAAACCCTTGTCTTCTGCTATTCTATGTGTCACTCACTCACTGTCACACCTCCTACATGCTGTATATTTTTCTTTTTTGTGGTACTTGAAATTGAACTCGGGCCTTGTGCATGCTGGGTAAGCTCTCTGCGACTGAACTACATCCCCATCCCTTCTCAAATTCTTCTTTTGAGGCAGGATAGTGCTAAGTTTATCAAGATGGTCTCAAACTTGAGATCCTCCTGCCTCAGCCTCACTAATCACTGAGATTACAGGCTGTGCCACTGTGTCCAGTATTGCTGTTCTTTTATTTAAAGTGTGACCTTCAAACCCACAAAACCTGGCTTGCCTCTGTACCAGCTCACAGAATTAGTATGAGAATTAAAGAGATAATACTATATAGACCTTAGAAAAGTGCCTGGCACTATATTATATTGTACATGCCTTTCCTTTTCCATTGTAATTAGATCAGTGTCTGAAGCAAAGTAAAAGGCAAAAGAAACATCTTTGCTAACAAAAAAAAAAAAAAAAAAATGAAAAGTATGGCCAGACGTAGTGGAGCACGCCTGTTAATTCTAGGTACTTGGGACTTTAAGCAGGAGGATCACAAGTTTGAGATCAGCCTCAGCAACTCAGTGAGACCCTGTCTCAAAATGAAACAAATATGTAACAGTTCAGCCCATCAGTATGTACAACTATAATGCAACGATAAGAATGTGGAAAAAGAAGTACAGGGGAAGAGCAGCCCTGTACCAAAAGGAAAAAATGTAGAATGAATGAATACATCTCAGTTTGTCGCCACATGTGGTACATAGTTTGGCGAAGCTTCTTTGTCCCATGCTTCCACCTTGGTCTTCCCCAGCTCCTTCCTCAGTGGGTGATTCTAGCTCATCTCTTCTTTTCCTCCTTCCTGAGATCTGAAACAGAATTGAGATATTTCCTAAACTACAGAAAAGCTTCATTTGGCAATTACTGATGTACGTATAGTCAATAGAAGACCAACAAGTGTCCATATCTTGAAATAAAGGAATGATAACAAGGAAACACTCTGATCATAGATGTTAAACATCACTGCTTTTCTGGGCATTGCAAATCTTGATCTTCTGGAGAGAAAAACAAATGGAACACACAAACCTTAGGTCTTCCTCTAAAGTAAGAGAATGTCCTCACATTATTTAAAGGTTATCTAGGAAAATTGGAAGTCAAGGAAGGCTGGATGGCATGCATTTATGAAGTTGTCTTAAATCTTTTCTGGAACACATATATATGAATATAGATAAAAGAAGAAATTGTGAAAATCCCTGATAAAGTCTTTTTTTTTTTTTCCTTTTAAATACTGGGAATTCACTCAGGGCTTAGCATATGCTAAGCAAGAATTCTACCACTGAGCTGCTTCTCCAACCCTTTTTAGTTTATCTTATTTTGAGACATGGTCTTGCTAAATTGCTGAGGCTGGCCTCAGACTTGCAATCCTCCTGCTTCAGCCTCCCATGTAGCTGAGATTACAGGCATGCACCACCATGCCTGGATACAAAGTCTTGGTAATATGACCCCTATAGTGGATAACAATGTCTAAGTTTATGAACTTATATCCAAGAATTCAAATAAACCTTTATAGTGAAAATTAGGTTTCTTCGGTGATGGGGAAGGTTGAATATTTTAAGACATTATTGCCCAATTTTAAGTACTAGTAAATTTAATTTAGTCTAAACATTCATTAAGTTTCAAAAGAACAAATTGAATGCCTACTGGACAATGTTTTAAGTGCAGGCTACACAGCTTTGAACAAAATGAAAAAAAAATTCTGCCATAACTAGGATGGCTTACTCTCTGCCAGGCATTGATTTAAGCCCTTTATAGGTATTAACTTGTAAATTTAGTCCCTGAGATATGTACTGTTATCTCCATGTTGCAGATGAGAGAACCGAGGCACATAAATGTTACAAAAATTGTTCAGGCAGGGCACAGTGGTGCACTCTACAATCCCAGTGACATGGGAGGCTGAGGTAAGAGGATTGCTAGTTCAAGGCCAACCTCAGCAACTTAGCAAGAACCTGTCTCAAAACAAAAAATGAAAAAAGGGCTGGGAAACTGAACAGACACTTCACAGAAGAAGAAATAAAATCAGTCAACAAATGTATGAAAAAATGTTCAACATCTCTAGCAATTAGAGAAATGCAAATCAAAACTGTACTGAGATTCTATCTCACTCCAGTCAGAATGGGAGTTATCAAGAATACAAGAAATAACGAATGTTGGCGAAGACGTGGGGGAAAGTATACACTCATCCACTGCTGGTAGGAATGCAAATTGGTGCAGCCACTGTGGGAAGAAGTATGGAGATTCCTCAGAAAGCTTGGAAAGGAACCACCATTTGACCCTTGGTTTATACCCAAAGGACTTAAAATGAGTACATTATAATAATGTAGCCACATCAATGTTTATAGAAGCTTGATTCACAGTAGCTAAAGCATGGAACCAACACAGGTGATATTCAACAGATAAATGGATAAAAAAATGTTGTATATATAAACAATGAAATATTACTCAACCTTAAAGAAGAATGAAATTATGGTTTTTGCTGGTAAATGGATGGAGCTAGAGACCACTATAGTAAGCGAAATAAGCCAATCCCAAAGAATCAAAGGCCAAATGTTTTCTCTGATATACGAATGCTAATTCACAATAAGGGTGGGGATAGTGGTATTTTGGACTAATCAGAGTGGAATGAAGGGAGGGGAGGGGGCTTGGGGGTAGGAATGATAGTAGAATGAATCGGATATTATTACCCTATATGTGTATATGATTACATAACCTGTGTAACTCCAAATCATGTACAATCAGAAGAATGAGAAGTTATACTCCATTTATGTATAATGTGTCAAAATGCATCCTACTGGCATGTATAACTAACTAGAACAAATTAAAAAAATTAAAAACACAAGGGCTCGGAATGTGACTCAGTAGTTAAACCCACCTGGGTTCAATCCCTGGTACTGAAAAAAAAAATTGTCCAAGGTTCATATAGGTAGTGAGAATTAGACCTAGGTTTTATATCCAAGCATTGTGTCCAGAGATAAAACAATGAAATGATAACCTAGGAAATGGAAGCATAATTAATGAGTAATTAATGACTAATGAATATCTTTCCCATAATATCAGCTCATGCATAGTTTCCAGCTGTGAACTATATCCAGAGTTGTCAATGATTAAAAGAAAGAAAGAAAGGAAGGAAGAAAGAAAGAAAACAAAAGAAAGAAAAATTCACGGAGATACAGTAAGTACTATTGCAAATTCCTCTTTGGCACTTATTGATTAGCTCTGCTATAATCAAAATAATCAGTTGTTCCTTTTAGATATTCTTCATCTTATATCACATCCACTCTTTTCGATTAGGAAGAAATAATAAAGACTCTGGAAAACATGTCCAAGGGGAAGGACAAGGTTCACCTTCAGACTATAACAGTATTCTGTCACCATGTTGTATCGAATGCCGTGACATCTGAATAGGTTCTACTCTTAAAGAAATGCAAAACATGCCGTGGCTTGATGGGAGCTGCATAGAAAGCCAACGACCTGACTTACCGTCAGGGAGTGCTTCAAAACATAGCTCTCAATAACGTGTTCACAATGATGTGCTTTGAAGGAAATGTCACTTGAGTTATACACTGAGAGTGCTTTCAAGTGAGAATCAGTTTTGCATGTAACCCTGAGAACAAACTTAATTCATGACCAAACAGCTCAGCTGAGAGCAGATGAGGTCATGCACGGGCCAGTCAACTTTACTCTGTGGCCTGACACCACACCCCTGACCCGGCCAAGCAGGAAACTGACAGAGGTGATCAGTGGAACTCTGCCACACGACTGGAAATGCCGCTTGCATACCAGCCTTAATGATGAACCGAGTTCCTTTATGTGTGGAAGAAATTTTATATTGTACTAGAAAGCTTAGAAATCAACAGTCGTGGGGTGTGTAAAAGGAAAAAAAAGCCTTTTCAACATGTCCTCCAGTCAGTTCCTTGACTTATTTATACCATGGTCAGACAAGTAGGTTTAATGGGTTGTAAACATAGGCATGATGAATTTCAAGAAAATGTCATGGGATGATTCTTTTTCAATTTTCGTCCTGCCTGCCTGCCTTCCTTTTGGTACTGGAATTGAACCCAGGACTTCTGCATGCTGACCATGTGCTCTACCACTGAGCTACGCTCCCAACCTCATGGATGGGATTTTAAATTTGAAGTTACTATACCTTCTCAGATTACATGACTATTAATATTAAAACACTAGATCAGATTTTTTTTGAAAATTAGCCTCTCCTAGCTGGTACTAGTGGTGCATGCCTGTTTCTAGTGACTCAGGAGGCTGAGGCAGGAGGAGCACAGGTTTGAGGCCAGCCTCAGCAACTTAGTGATACCTGTCTCAAAGTAAAAAATAAAAAGAATGAGAAATGTAGCTCAGTGCTACAGCATCCCTGAGCTGAATCTCCAGCAGCAGCAGCAGCAGCAGCAGCAACAACAACAACAAAAACCAAAAACCAAAAGGAAAATTAGCCCCTCTCTCATGATAGCTCTAATTGGTTAGTCTTTTGGTTGTGTGCCAAAATGTGTGTGTGTGTGTGTGTGTGTGTGTGTGTGTGTGTGTGAATATATGCATGGGCAGTTCCTTGAATCTCTTATCAACAGTGTCAGTTAATAGGGAATAAGGGAATGTATCAAACAGTTTCAGTGTGGTATTGTTATGGGTTGAATTGTGTCCCTCAAAAAGACATATTTATCCAGGTGCAGTAACACACATCTATAATCCCAGCTATTCAGGAGGCTGAGGCAGGGGGATTGTAAGTTTGAGGATTGTCTAGGTAACATATTGAGATGCTGTTTTAATACAAAAATTAAAAAAGGGTGGAGGATGTAGTTCAGTTGAAGAGTGCTTGCCTAGCACGCACAAAGCCCTGGGTTCTGTTGGCAGTACCATTAAGAAAAAAAAAAAAGTTTGATTCCTAACTTCTGATACCTGTGAATATGATCTTATTTGAAAATAGGGCCTTGTAGATATATAATCAAGTTAAGATGAGATCATACCTGGAGTGTGAGTGTGGGGTGCTAAATGCATTATGAGTGGTGCCACATTATGAGGATGAGCAAATACACAGTAGATACCAGGTGGAAGCAGATACCAAGAGCTGATGACAGCTACCATATGATGACAGGATGGTACAGCTGCAAACCAAGGAACACTAGAGATTGCTGGCAACCACTAGAAACTAGGAAGAGTTAAGGAAGTTTTCTCCCCCAGAGTCTGTGGAGAGAGAACACCACGATTATGGATTTCTAGCTTTTACAACTGAGAGACTGAATTTTTGCTGTTTTAAGTGACTCAGTTTGTGGTACTGTGTTAAGTGACTCAGATTGTGGTACTGTGTTAAGTGACTCAGTTTGTGGTTCTGTGTTATGGCAGCCCTGGAGAACAAATACAAACATCATGTACCAGTGAGATGTTGTGAATGAAAATAGGAAAATGGAAAGCTCTCAGGATGAATTCTGAGCTGCCAGCTGGTTTTGACATTTTAAGCACTGTGCGCTTTCTGGGAGAACGTGGATCTATTAAAAGTCCTGTTTCTGCGGCCCTTCTTTTACATGGAAATAGTTCTGACTCTTCTTGAGCGTGTGTAAGGCATCTGCCTAACATGTTCTTACACACCTCGTGAAAGGGGAGGTCGATCACCTGACCCTTGTTTTGTCGGATCTCTCGCCCAGTGAACCTGTCGTGTCAATGGTGCTGTTGAATGGGTGGTAGGCCGATGCAGAAAGGAGCGTAAGGACATAAGGACAAGGGCGTAAGGACATCCTTGAAAGGACTGAGTCTCCAGCCTTGCCTCTAGGAGTCAGCACGTGGCCTTTCTTGGGAAGGGCCAAGGTCATCTCTGGAGGAAGGTCCAGTCAGTCTGCGGATTCCTGGGTCTGGGCAGGAAGTTCTGCCTTGATGGGCGGTTGAGTGGTACCTCTCTGTGTCTGGTACAGGTGAGGGTCCTCCTGTGTGACTTGGACCCCTCATATGCTGGAAGGGTGTTGGGGGACTGTTGGTGTTGGGAGTTGTGGGAAAGTCAGGAGGGAGTATTCTAGGAGAAGAGTATGGTCAGTTGGTAGATAGACTGGTTATGTTGCCCATAGAGCTATAAATACAGAAATTTTCTTTTCCAGATCTTTTCATTATGCACCATCTCGTCATTTGGGAACATGGACGCTGAGCAGCCCCTTCAGCAGCTAGCCTATACTTTGGGAGGTCAGATTACCAATTAGGTGAATAAATGTGTAGAGTTAGAAGATTTCTTTGTAAAATGGGTATTATGGTTTGGATTTTAAAGAAAAAAAAAAAAAACCTTTTTGTTTTTGTCTTTCAGTACTAGGGATTGAACCCATGGCTTCATGCACATGAGGCAAGCCCTCTACCACTGTGCTACACCCACAATCTCCTTTACTTTGCGACAGGGTCTTGCTAAGTTGCTGAGACTGGCCTTGAACTTGGGATCCTCCTGCATCCATCTCCTGAAGCCCATCCATATGCTAAGGCAGGTTGCCAGCCCAGGGTGCTACTGTGAGCTAAAACCTTTAAGAAGGGGAGGCCTAGAGGAAGGAAGGAAGTTCACTGGGGTCATGTCCCTGAGGGGGATATTGGGCCGCTGGCCTCTTCCTCTCTCTCTCCCTTTGCTTTTTGGTTGCCATGAGCTGATCAGTTTTTCTTCACCATGTGCTGCCTGTCATGAGGTCCTGCCCCATCACAGGCCCAAAGCAATGGGGGTCAAACAACCATGGACTAAAATCGGAAACCATGAGCTAAAAGAAATCTTTCCTCCTTGTAAGTTGATTCTCAAGTGTTTTGTCACAGTGACAAAAAGTTGGCTAATACAAAATGTATCAAAGATAGATGTAGAGAGGAAAAAGAATATAAAGGAAGAAATTTCCACTATAGAATGATGTTTTATGAGTGGAAGAGAGGAGGAAGTCAGCATTCATTTATTCAAAAGATGAGCCTTGAAGAATGTCTTAGCACATTTCCTGTTACTCTACCAAAACACTGGGGACTGGGTGATTTATAAAGAAGTTTATTTGGCTCATGGTTATGGAGACTGAGTGTCCAAAAGCATGGGACTGGCTTCTGCTGGGCATCTGCGGAGGGCCTTCTTGTTGCATAATAGCATGGCCGAGGAGGTCACAAGACACAGCAAGCACCATAGCTCAAGTCTCTGTTCTCCTCCTTCTTCTACTCTTCCTCCTCCTTCTCCTTTTCTTCTTCCTTCTTCCAGGTACTAGAAACCAAACCCAGGGGTGCTTTACCATTAACCCACATCCCTAGTCCTTTTTTATTTTTTGTTTTGAGGCAGTGTCTCGTTTAGTTGCTTAGGGTCTCACTAAGTTTCCTGGACTGGCCTCCAACTTGTGATCCTCCTGCCTCAGCTTCCCAGGCCTTTCCCACTATGCTGAGATTTTTCCTCTTAGTATAAAGCCCCTAAATGCCATCATGGGGACCTCATCTTTATGACTTCCTCTAATCCCAAGACCTCCCAAAGGCTCCATATCTAAACTAAATACCATTAACATATGAATTTGGAGACTGAGTCTCTAAAACATGACTTTTGGGAGACACAGTCAAACAGGAGCAAAGAGTGAAGACTATTCAGGTTCAGAGGAAGAGGAAAAGAATCCTAAGCAGAGGGCTCTGTGGCATGGCACCTCCTGGATTCACATCTGAGTCTTTCTTCACAGTTGCTGAACACAACAGCAAAATCTCTGGAAACCGGGTGCTGTGGCGCCTGCCTGTAATTCCAACAACTTGGCTGAGGCAGGAGGATCACAAGTTCAAGGCCAGCCTCAGCAACATAGTGAGACCCTGTCTCAAAATGAAAATAATAATAATAATAATAATAATAATAATAATAATAATAAAAAGAGCTGGGCTGTGCCTTAGTGGCTAAGCAAAACTGGGTTCAATCCCTGGTACCAAAAACGAGAAAGGAAAAATCTCCTTAGAAGATTCCAGGGCATATTACTTGATGGAGCAATTGGAAAAAAAAAAAAAAAAAATGGAGCCCAGACGTGTGCAGGAAGGCACACGTGGTGTAAGGTGAGGCTGGTCCAGGAAAGGCACCAATGATAGAGGGCTGTGTATCTTGCTTTAAGGGCGTGAAGATTCCATCCAAGGGCATAAGGACATCTTTGAAAGGTTGAAGCAGAAGTGTCATATGAGTATATTTGCGTTTTAGAAAAGTGAAGAGTGAACTGAAGGGAGGTAAGAGTTGAAATGGGGAGACTAATTGGTATTTTGAGATGATATAACAGAAAAGAAGGTAAGTGGACAAATGTGGGAATTGAGGGTTGGTGATGGATTGAATATTGAGAATTAAGAACAAAGAGAGCCCAGGTGTGGTGGTGCATACCTGTAATCCCAACAGCTCAGGAGGCTGAGGCAGGAGAATTGCAGGTTTGAAACCAGCTTCAGCAACTTTGCAAGGCTGTAAGCAACCTAGTGAGACCCTGTCTCAAAATAAAAAATAAAAAAATAAAAAGAGTTGGGGATATGACTCAGTGGATAAGTGCCCTTGAATTCAATCCCTGATAGACAGAAAGAAAACAACAACAACAACAACAAAGAACAGAGAGAGAGAGAGAGAGAGAGAGAGAGAGAGAGAGAGAGAGAGAGGGGTCAAGAATGGACATGGTTCTGGCAGAGGTGCTGGCATTTGTGAACTTTACACTTGGTTCCATTCTCTTTATCTCTAGCTATCTGCTTCATAAAGGGATGGTGGTAATCATGATTATTAGCAGAGACTTGTTCTTTCTGAACTGAAGCAAATGTGGAAGGAAGGGGTTTGAAGTTGGAAGATCTGGATGACAAGGGGAATTTGATGGCCTTTGAACCTCAATTTCCTCTTTGGAAAAATTGGGCCAACATACACTATGGAGATTGCAAGAAGGGCCATGAGAGTTAGTTGAAATAATGCATCAGTGTATATGAATCTTTTAGTCAGTGCCTGATAAGGAGTTGGCACTTAAGCCAGAATCACTCCTTTATTCATTCAGTGTATTGTGAGAGAGCCAAGTTTAATTTGATACTGTAGCCTTTTAGAACATATTTTAAAAATGTTAACATTGTATCACAAGCCAGCACTTATTGAACATCTACAATCTGCAAGACACCATGGGGAATGAATACATTCAAGACATTGTTTCAGGTGTGTGTGTGTGTGTGTGTGTGTGTGTGTGTGTGTGTGTGAGAGAGAGAGAGAGAGAGTTATTAGGGATTAAACCCAGTGGTGCCCATTTTTATTGTTTATTTTGATGTAGAATTTCACCCTTAGTGATTAGGGCCTCACTAAGTTGCTTACACCTAAACTTGCAATCCACCTGCCTATGCCTCCGGAGTTGCTGGGATTATAGGCACATGCCCTCAATGCCTGGTGACGTTTCTGATCTTAAGGGTTTTGCAGCCTCTTATGGAAGGAAGAATACATGTAAAGAATGTAAAACCTGTAAAATACTTAAACCTTTCTTGGAGTTCAGGCAAAAATAGAGAAAACCAGGCAAGTCATAATGACAGTTGCTAGTTGGATTGATCAGATGTATTTACTTACAGGGAGAATGTGTCATTTTAATTACTGAGAGCTTAAAGAAGGCTCTTGGGGAGAAGGTCAGATGTTTAAATGGTTGAAGATTTTTTTAAAAAGAATACTTTGTAACACATGAAAATTATATGAAATTCAAATTTACCATCCATAAATAAGGTTTTATGGGCACATGGCCACTCTTCATTCTTTCATTATCATCCATACTGCTTTTGAGACAGCGGAGTTGAGTGCTTATGGCCGAGAACCCCTGGCTCCAAAAGTCTAAAATATTTACCACCTGGAACTTTCCAGAACATTTGGTGAACCCCAGTGTAGAGGATGAAACGAAACATTCTGGGGGGGGGGAGGGGGGACAGAAGGCCAAGGTTGAAGGAAGCAGAAAATGAGTGGTCACAGAGGGAGGGGCACAGCGTCCTTGTGACAGCCATGGAAGGAAGTGTCTCAAAAAACAGTATTGTGGGGCAAAGTGATGCGCTCCTGTAATCCCAGCAGTGTGGGAGGCTGAGGCAAGTTCATGAAGATTGCAAGTTCAAAGACAGCCTCAACAAATTAGTCAGGCCCTATGCAACTTGGCAAAACTCTGTGCATGTGGCTCAGTGGTTAAGTGCCTCTGGGTTCAATCCCTGGTACCAAACAAAAACAAAAACAACAAAAACCCCCACCAAATGCAAACCAAACCCCCACCCAAAACCAAAGTGTCAACATACCAAGACAGTACAGAAGGGCAACTGAGCAGAGGGTCCATGTGTCTGCATTTAGCCTCCACTTGTGAGTGTTGGATCCTCTGGAAGGAACGGAGCAGAAGGAGAGTGGGAAGCGAGGGGGCAGAGGCAGAGCGTAAGAAATTGGACGGAATGAGGAAGGTTCTACTTGAGAAATACCTATGTAGTTTAGTACAGAATTAGAGGAGACCTGTGCATACCTATATGCAGAGGGAAACAGAGCAGTTAGGGAGGTTTTGCAGAGGTTCTGAAAAGAAAACATTATGTGAACAAGTAAGGATGGAGAAACATCAGATCAATTTGTGTGTGTGTGTGAGATCTGGGGGTTGAACCCAGGGGCCCTTTAACACTGAGTTACATCCCTGGTCCTTTCTAATTTTTTTTTTTTTTTTTTTGGTTGGGGTCTTTTTTTGTGTCTTTTCTTTTTGAGAACTGGGGTCAAATCCAGAGCTTTGTGTAAGCAAGGCAAGTGCTTGGCCACTGAGCTACATCCCCGTCCTGGCCCTTTCTATTTTTAAATTCAACTTATTATTATTGCTGTTGCTGTTGCTGCTGTACCAGGGAATGAACCCAGAGTGCTCTACCACTGAGCTACATGCCCAGCACTTTTTATTTTTTATCTTGAGACAGGATCTTGGTAAATTTCGAGTCTGGCCTGAACTTCTTCCTGCCTCAGTCTCCAGAGAGCTGGTGTTGCAAGTATACGCCACCACGTCTGGTTTAACATTTGTTAAGATTTAATATTTTTGTTTGGGCGGGATGTGGTGTCACACACCTGCAATTTCCAGCAACCTGGGAAGCTAAGGCAGGGAGATTCTGAGTTTGGGGCCAGCCTTAGCAACTAAACAAAATCATGTCTTAAAATTAAAATTAAAAAGACTGGGCCTTAAATCATCTTACTATGAGGAGTCCTATTGAACAAACTCCTTCCTTCATAGTCCTTTTTTTTTTTTTTGAGGGGGGAGGTACTGGGAATTGAACTCAGGGGCACTCAACCACTGAGCCACATCCCCAGCCCTATTTTTCATTTTATTTAGAGACAGGGTCTCACTGAGTTGCTTAGCACCTCGATTTTGCTGAGGCTGACTTTGAACTTGTGGATCCTCCTGCCTCAGCCTCCTGAGCCGCTGGGATCACAGGTGTGCGCCACCACGCCTGGCCTTCCTTCAAAGTCCTTTAAGCTCATGTGCATGAACTCTGAATCAATGAAGCATGATAGACTTGAGAATCAATAGATGAGAGTCTGAATCAGCCTGAACTTCCCCCAATGTATTTGTTCTTGGTCTTGGGAAGGTGCTGAACATCTTTTCTTGGTTTGCTTATCTGTGGATACTAATACACTGATCAGAGGACAGTGAGAAATAGATGATTCTGTTTGGGAAATGGCAACAGTGTGCGGCCAGCTCATAGTTTATTCTCAGTAAGAAAAGCATTTAGTATTGGAAAGGTTGTGAGCATGTCAACGTGGCCAGCCATGATACTCAGATATATGAGCCCATGTGTCTGGATGTTGCTGTGAGGATAATTTTTTAGATGTGATTAACGTTTAAATCAGTAGACTCTAAGTAAAGCAGATTCCCCTTCACAATGTGAGTGGGCCTCATCCAATCAGTTGGAGATCTTAATGAGGAAACACTGTGGTTCCTCCTGGAAGAGGGAATTCTGCCTCCAGACTGCCTTTGGACTTGAGCTTCAGCCTGAGCCTTTTCTGGGTCTTGCTAGCCTGCGGGCCTTCCCTCCAGAGTTCAGATTGTTCACCTCACAATCACTTGAACCAATTCCTGAACACAAATTCCTCTTTTTCTGTCTCTGTGTCTCTCTGTATTTTTACATTCTAAATGTTGGTTGAATTTCTTTGGAGAATTCTGACCAATACAAATAACATTTAGGACAATAATAACTTATTATGTTATGAGTCATAGGTCATAGGTGGGCATGGGGACACATGCCCCAGCAACTCGAGGAGAGGCCGAGGCAGGAGGATTCCAAGTCTGAGGCCAGCATTAGTGACTTAGCATGGTCTTAAGCAATTTGGTGAGACCCTGTCTCAAAATAAAAAATAAAAAAAAGGGCAGGGATGTGGCTTGGTGGTTGAGCATCTCTGGATTCAATCCCTGGTCCAAAAAAAAAAAAAAAAAGAATCATTTGATTCCCTGCCTCCCCCCTACCCCAAGGCAGGCTAGCACTGGACCACATTCCCAGCCCATTTTTAAATTTAAGACAAGGTTTCAGTGTGTTGCTGAGGCTGCCCTGGAACTTGCAATCCTCCTGCCTCAGACTCCTGAGTAGCTGGGACTACAGGTGTGTGCCATCACACCCAGGTATCCCATTGTCTTTATCCCTTCATCTGTTGAGAGACACCTAGGCTGGTTCTATAACTTGTGCATTGTGAATTGTGCTGCTACAAACATTGATATGCTTGTATTACTATAGTTTGCTGATTTTAGTTCTTCTGAATACATGAAAACCAATGGAATAGAAACAGAGACAAACCCACGTGGACAGTCACCTGATCCTTGACAAAGGTGCTAAAAGTATATATTGGAGAAAAGAGCTGGTGTTGGGAACAAATGGTGCAGGGAAAACGGGATATCCATATGTAGAAGAATGACACTAGATCCCTATCTGTTAACCTGCACCAAAAGCAACTCAAAGTGGATCAGAGACCAGAATTAGACCAGAAATACTGCAACTGCTGGAAGAAAACATATGGTTAACATTTAACATATTGTGCCGACACTAACTTCCTTAATAAGACTAAAGCTCAAGAAATAAAACTAAGAATCAATAAATGGGATGACTTCAAATTAAAACCCTTCTGCACAGCCAGACATGGTGGCCCAGGGCCATCATTCCAGCAACTTCTGAGGCTGAGGCTGAGGAGTGAAAGTTCAAGGCCAATATGAGCAACTTAGTGTGGCCCTGTCGCAAAATGAAATAGAAAGGGCTTCAGATGTAGCTCAAATCTTTTAAAGATATCATTAATTTTGATATTTCAAAATGAAGTTAGAATTAAAAAAGAAACCTTAAAATTATGCTTTTCTCTTTCCTCCAAACCTCAGGGAATATTTATATATCATTTGTAAAGACTTAGTTATAGGGCTGGGGTTATAGCTCAGTGGTAGAGCACTTTCCTAGCATACGTGAGGCACTGGGTTTGATTCTCAGCACTGCATATAAATAAATAAAATAAAGGTCCATCAACAACTAAAAAATATACATATATATGTATATTTTTTTAAAGACTTTGTTATAATACTTGATTTAAGTTTTTGACAAAAGACAGGGAAGGAAGTGTTCTTGTCATTGTTGTTGGAGACTGAACCCAGGGACTAGTTTGGGTCAAACTCTTCTTTTTATTTGAATATGTGCAATGTTTCTTGAAATCAAATAAATGCACATAGCAGAAGGTTGTATTTTATATTCTCTACAGCTCTTAATAAGAGATTTACTCACATAGCTGATAGGAATTCCTTGGCTTTTCAAATTTTAACATTCGTTATGGAAGAATTTTGTTTGTATTGTGTATGAAGAAAATATATGCTATGCTGGAGTGAGGTGATAATATCCTGTTTCTATGGTATCATTTTTTCCAAGTATTTAAGTATTTTAAGATGTTATCTTTTTAGTTTCCACAGCATGCTAGGAAAGAGGAAGGACATGTTGTTCTCACCTAGCAGTGAAATTGAGGTAAGCAGTTACTCACGCTCTTGCATAAATCACTGATTGAGCTGGGGATGTGATACCTAACAGAGTTCTTCTGTTTACTAGTCCATTGTGACCCTGCGACATTTCTTGTAAACCCATTAATCCTATTTTCTTTTTCCTAGTTAATGACCACACAGTTGACTCTTGCTTATCAGCTCAGAAGGAAAAGAGAAGAACAGGCATAATCTCAAATGGTAGATGATACAAAAATAATTTGGGTTTGGCGATGGAATATGTTTTTGTACTTGCATTGGAACTTGGGTGTGTCTGGTGTTCTAGAAATTTATAGCATTCCAATCCAACTGAAGAAACTATGCGAGGGGACCTGGGGTGGGGATAGTCACAGTGCACCTAGTTTGTCTCTCCAGTCCTCAGTTCCCCTCCACCCTACACAATCTACTCCCTGCTGAGGTCAGACTGGAGGGTAGATTCTCTCAGACTGATGTGGCAAACCAGCATAAGTAAAGCTAGCTGCCTTGCCTTTCTTTTAAATTTCTATTATGAGGGCTGGGGTGTAGCTCAGTGGTAGAGCTATTGCTTGACATGTTTGAGGACTGGGTTCTAACCCCAGTACCAGCCAAAAAAAAAAAAAAAAAAAAAGTCACTTCTAAATCCTATTATGAGACATTTATTCTTTCCCCAAGAATAGAAGAAACTGGTATTCTAACATGAGAAATTGTTAGTATTTTCTTTCTTTCTTTTCTTTTTTTGTATTTTTTTTAAAGATAGAGAGAGGAGACAGAGAGAGAGAGAAATTTTTTTTAATATTTACTTTTTAGTTTTCGGCGGACACAACATCTTTGTCTGTATGTGGTGCTGAGGATCGAACCCGGGCCGCACGCGTGCCAGGTGAGCACGCTACCTCTTGAGCCACATCCCCAGCCCTTGTATGTATTTTTGGTGCTAGAAATTGAACCCAAGGTCTTGTACACGCTAGGAATGCACATTCCCTCTGCCTCACACCCTCAGCCTAAGCTACTGTTATTAAATGCTTACTCTGGGGGCTAGGCATAAGGTTGAATTCTTTTTTCTTTCTTTTCTTATTTTTATTTTTTATTTTTGGTACTGGAGACTGAATTCAGGAGCAGTTTACCACTGAACTATATCCCCAGATTTTTTTTTTTTTTTTTTTTTTTTAGTTTTTAATTTTGAGACAGGGTCTTACTCCCTAAATTGCTGAGGCTGGCCTTGAACTTTCAGCCTCCCAAGTTCCTGGGATTACGAGTTTGTGCCACCATGCATAGCTTCTTGTTTTATGTGCTGCTGAGGAATGAATCCAGGACAGTCAAGCTAGGCTAATGCTGTACTACTGAGCTACACCTTCAGCCATGTTAATCATTTCTTATAGGGATTTTTTTTCTTCCAGAGACAATGATGATGTACTAAGGATATTTAAAGCTAGATTTTTCATGAATGTGTAATAATAAGATGAATGTAAGAAAGACATTGGAAGCTGTAATACCAGATAATAATGAGTGTATTCGAGACCCTGTAGGAAGGGGAAAGTATTCTATTTTAAATTTCATGATGAATGAGAGTAAGTTCTTTTTCATTTATTTGCTTATTCATTTAAAAAAAAGCCCAAACATTGCTTAATATCGGTTCTATTGCCAAAAACGATTAGTGACTGAATTGAAGATAGGAATTTGCACATGAACAAATAGTGAAAGTTGAAAGTTAAAAGATGTTAAATAAGAATTACATGAGGCCATTGTTTTCGACTAAGCTCCTGTACTAGGCCCCAATAGAACAGGCACAAAATAAAAATGGAATCATTCACACTAAAGTTCCACGTTACCAAACTGAAACTAAGCTGTTTATCTGACCTTCTGAGAAATCAGGACTAGAGAGATAACAGAACATTTCCCAAACAGGCCAGTTTCAATTGCTGTGATAATGAAGTTCCCTCTGCTTTAATCCTTTCACAAGAAGATAACCTGAAGTACCTGAGGCTAATCAATTAGTTGTTTTTCTATTGTTCTGTCTCTCTGTGCCTACCTTATAAGGAAAATAACTTTGAAATCACCAGTCCATATATATATATATATATTTTTTTTTTTTTTTTTTCTTTTTTTTTTTCTTCCTGACTTGGGGTCTTGCTGTATTGCCCAGCTGGCCTCAAAATCCTGGACTCAAGTGATCCTCCCACCTCAGCCTCCAGAGGGCTGTGACTACAGGAGTGTGTGCCCTACTCCCAATCCATCTTAATTTCTGTTTTCAGACTTTTTCTGCCTATAAAACCAGCCTCTTCTCCATCATTCCTTAGGACACTTATCATATGTTATGAATTGATTCTAGAATGCAAAATAAAGCCGATTAAGCTCTTTAAATTGTTGTAATTTTGACCTTTGAAAAGAGCTTGATGGGCTGGATGTGGTGGTACAGTCTATAATCCTAGCGACTCCCCAGTGACTTGGGAGGCTGAAGCAGGAGGATAACAAGTTCAGGGCCATTTCAGGCAAATTAACAAGACATTGTCTGAAAATAAATATAAACTGGGGTGGGGATGGAGCTCAGTGGTAGAGCACCCCTGGGTTCAACCCCCTAATCATCCAATCATCTATATATAATTATGGAATGAAATGGATAGAGTATTATCTATGTTTTTCCTTTCCTACTTAAGTTTTGTTCCCTTCAACCATCCTTTTGGGATTTCCTTATCTTCTTTTGTGGTATTAGGGATTGAACCCAGGGCTTGGTGCATGCCAGGCAAGTGCTTTATTAATGAGCAGCATTCTGATTCCTTTTTAAAAACATTTATTTTGAAACAGAGTCTTGTATTGCTCAGACTGGTCTTGAACTTGAAATCCTCCTTCCTTAGCCTCCCAAGTTGCTGGGATTATAGGTGCACGTCATCACACGGGCTTCCTTTTTTTTTTGTGTGTGTGTGTGTGTATGTGTGTGTGTGGATCCCAAGTTTTCTTATTACTCAACTTGTTTTCTCATTTTGAATGAGTATATCCTTCACTTGCTTCCTGTGAATCAATGCAGTCATGTACTACATGATGATGTTTCAGGCAATGACTGACCCTGTATTCAACATGGTCCCATAAATTATAATGAGGGGAGCAGCGTTGAGGTTGTATGTAGGTCAATGTTAGAATACTTGCCTACCATGTGGGAGGCCATGAGTTCAATACTCAGTACCAAAGAAAAATGTGTGTGTGTGTGTGTGTGTGTGTGTGTGTGTGTGTGTGTAGTGGAGGAGGGGTTGAGGGTGATTTCTATTTTCTAGTGATACCACAGCCATAGTAACACATAGTAACAAGGTAACATCACTCACCTGTTTGCCGTGATGCTAGTGTAAACTCATTACACTACCCATCATATAGCCCATAGCACATACGATTCTGTATGGTACATAAAACTTGATCATAATAACAGACAATTATGTTACTAGTTTATGTTTTTACTATACTATACTTTTTATTGTTTTTTTTTTGGTGATATTGGGAATTGAGGTCAGGAATTTGCACATGCTGGACAAGCACTCTTTACTACTGAGCTACCTCCCAGCTCTCTCATTATTTTATAGTGTATTCTTTGTACTTATACAAAGAAAAGTTTACTATAGCCAGGCGAGGTGGTGCACGCCTGTAATCCCAGCAGCTCGGGAGACTGAGGCAGGAGGATCAAGAGTTCAAAGTCAGCTTCAGCAAAAGCAAGGTATAAAGCAACTCAGTGAGACCCACCCTGTCTTTAAATAAAATACAAAATAGGGCTGGGGATATGGGTCAGTGGTTAAGTGTCCCTGAGTTCAATCCCCAGTAGTCACCCTCCAATAAAAAAAGTTTACTGTAAAAATGCCACATTAAACCTGCAGCAGCCTTATCCATCTTACATTGTGTAAGTACACCCTGTGTGCTGATTACAATGGGAAATCCTAACGATGCACAGTACAACATGATTCTACTCTGACACCTTGACTGCTTCAGAGTATCTTTATTCTACTTCCATGCCTATTTTTTTAAAAAATATTTTTTAGTTGTAAATGGACACAATACCTTTGTTTACTTATTTATTTTTTAAAATTTTATGTAGTGCAGGGAATCGAACCCAGTGCCTCACACATGCTAGGCAAGTGTTCTACCACAGAGCCACACCCCCAGATCTTCCAGGCCTACTTAATGCTTTTCTCATGAGTGGATTTCTAGCTTGGGGACCATATTCCTGCAAAATTTTGAGTGTATTTTGTTTTCTGCAATGATTTTGCTACAAGTCCAGCGTCATAATCATCCCTGATTCTTTTTGTGAAATCTAATTTTTCTCTTTGGAAAATTGCAAGATCATTTTGTGTGTTTGTGTGTGAGTGTTCTGTAATTTCATAGTGAAATACCTTGATGTGCAGCTATTTTCAAAGCTAGGCATGCAGAAGTGCATTCAAGCAAGAATTTGGTTCAGGATAGTTCTGTTAAATTATTTTATAAATGTTTTATGTCAGCCATTCTCTCTCTCTCTCTCTCTCTCTCTCTCTCTCTCTCTCTCTCTCTGGTACTAGGGATTGAACCCAGTTGTACTCTCTCACTGAAATACATCCCCAGCCCTTATTATTATTTTGTAAAATTTGAAACAGAGACTTTTTATGTTTCCCATGTTCAAATTCTGACTCCTCCTGTCTCAGTCTCTGGAGTAGCTGAGATTACAGGTACACCACCACATCCGTCTGCTTTTTTGGTCTTAAGCTTTTATTGTTTGGATAATGAAATTGCTAAAACAATCCTCTAATTTGGATCTGGTCACCAACTTTTATATGTCTGGTTTTTGTTCTTCTTCAGTGTATTTTTCCAGTCTTTTCTAGTGTTTTTCATTTCTACTATATTATTTTTTAATTTCCAAAGTCTCTGTTTTAACTTCTTTTATTTATTTATTTATTTTTATTGTTAATTTATCTCTGTAAGGATGTCATTGGTACCTTTGGTAAGATTTTTTCCCATTTCACTGTCTCTGTTTCCTGCATGGTATACTTCCCCCTCTCTGTCTTTTGTGTAAGATGCCTGGGTAAACATCTAGGGATTCTTTTATTTATTTATTTTTATTTTTTTTATTGGTTGTTCAAAACATTACAAAGCTCATGATATATCATCTTTCATACATTTAACTCAATTGGGTTATGAACTCCCATTTTTACCCCAAATACAAATTGCAGAATCACATCGGTTACACACTCACATTTTTACATAATGGCATATTAGTGACTATTGTATTCTGCTACCTTTCCTATCCCCTACTATCCCCCCTCCCCTCCCCTGCCATCTTCCCTCTCTACCTCATCTGCTGTTGTTCAATTCTCTCCCTTGTTTTTCCCCCCTTTCCCCTCACAATCTCTTGTATGTAATTTTGTGTAACATTGAGGGTCTCCTACCATTTCCATATGCTTTCCCTTCTCTCTCCCTTTCTCTCCCCCCACTCATCTTTGTTTAATGTTAATCTTTTCCTCATGCTCTTCCTGCCTGTTCTGTTCTTAGTTGCTCTCTTTATATCAAAGAAGACATTTGGCATTTGTTTTTTAAGGATTGGCTAGCTTCGCTTAGCATAATCTGCTCTAATGCCATCCATTTCCCTGCAAATTCTATGATTTTGTCATTTTTTAGTGCTGCATAATACTCCTTTGTGTATAGATGCCACATTTTTTTTTTATCCATTCATCTATTGAAGGGCATCTAGGTTGGTTCCACAGTCTAGCTCTTGTGAATTGTGCCGTTATGATCATTCTTGATTATCTGTTCATCTTTAAGAGTGGAACCCTGGCTGGGTGAACACCTATAATCCCAGTGACTTGGGAAGCTGAGGAAGGAGGATGACTTGTTTGAGGCCAGTCTAGGCATCTTAGCAAGACTGTCTCAAAATGAAAAGTTAAAAGGGCTGAGGATGTAGTTTAGCATGAAGTACCCCTGGGTTCAATCTCATACTGGGGTGGGAATTGGGTGGAGAGGGGGAGAATGGAATTTGGAAGGAATTTGGAGTCTTTCTTGGCAAGAAGTTGGATCTTGCATAAACCAAGAACTTATATGCAATGGTAGGAAAATATGACAAAAAATCATATCCAGCTTTTAAAAATTAGCAAGTACATAATATAATCCTGTTGGTTTACTTTTAAAAAAATTCAATTTTTTTTATTGCTACTGGGATTTGAACCCAAGGGCAGTCTACCACTGGAGCTACATTCCCCAGCCCTTTAATTTTTTTTTTTTTGTTTGTTTGTTTTTAAATTTTGAGACAGGGTTTTGCTAAGTTGCTAAGGGCCTTGCTAAGTTGCCAAGGCTGACTTTGAACTTGTGATCCTCCTGCTTCAGCCTCCTGAGCTGCTAGGATTTTAGGTGTGTGCCACTGCAGGAACCCAGCCATCCCCAGCTCTTTTATTTTTTATTTTGAGACAGGGTTTCACTAAATTGCTCAGGCTGCCCTCAAACTTGCCATTCTTCTGCCTCAGAGTCACTGAGATTCCAGGCACCCACCACCACACCCCATCCCAGGTTGGTTTGGAGGGGGAAAAAATATAATGGTATTACAACCCCTTGCAGACTGAGTCTTGTCAATACTTCACTTTATGTACCCAGTCATCCTTTGGTACCTTCAGGGTACCATCATTGATTCTCAAACCCACACAAGTTCAAGTCCTTTCCATAAGAGGTCATAATATTTATCTATGACTTTGCATATCTTTTTGTATACTATAAATAATCTCCAGATTACTTTTGATGTCTGACACATGTAAGTACAGTGTAATGGTTGTTGTACTGAATTGTCCAGGGGAAAAACGATCAAAACACCAGTCTGTACACTTTCGGGACAGATGTAATTCCCCTCATCCCCTGAATGATTTTGATGTGCTCTTGTTTGAATCTGTAGATGGAGAACTTGTGGGTGCAGAGTGCTGAATGAACCATCAGTTCTGTTACGTGGGCTTGGTCACATTCTCCAAGGGAAGGAGTTTCCAATTGCTTTCCTGAGGAGTATAATTCTGGGTATAGCACTTTGGGAGCTGGGTGAAAGAAAATGACTCTGGGCCTTGAGGTTTTATTTTGAGGACCTTCATTTATTCCCTTTATTTCTCAAATGGTATGATGGCCCTTGATTTGGCTTGGTGTCCTCTGGCTATAGATCCTCTCCTTATTCTCCCCAAAGAGTGAGTCTCAAATGTTTTCCTGGAGTAGGGTAGGAAGGTGGGGATTTTAACTGCTTCTTAATAACAAATTCAGCCACTTCTCTGGGGTTGTAGCCCTGGTTTCACCCATAATTGAATAGTTACTTGATGTAGCCAATTCCAAAAGTTTTGGAAGTTTTATGGTATAATTTGATTAGTGTTTGGCTTTCCCCAGTGTTTGCTTTCCGAGATTACCAAGTCATTTCCTGCTAATATTTCTGTTCTTCAGTTCCTCAAATTTAGTAATAGTTGTCAAATGTTGGAGAGGATGTAGAGAAAAAGGAACACTTTTACACTGCTGGTGGGATTGTTGATTAGTCCAACCACTATGGAAACAAGTAGGGAGACTCCTCAACAGGCTAGGCACGGAGCCACCGTATGACCCAGCCATAGCACTTCTCAGTATTTATCCTAAAGGATCAAAGCCATCATACTATTCTGATATAGACATACCCATGTTTATAGCAGCACAATTCACAATAGCCAAACCATGGAACCAGCTAGGTATCCATCACGGATGAATAGATAAAGAAAATGTGGTGTATTACACAATGAAGTTTTGTTCCGCCATAGAGGAGAATGGAATTATGTCCTTTGTGGGAAAACGGATGCAACTAGAGAACATTATGTGAAACAAAATAAGCCAAACTCAGAAAGTCGAGGGGGGTGTGTTTTCTTTCATATGTAGAAGCAAGAGAGGGAAAAAGGAAAAAAAAAAGTGGAGGAGATCTTATGAAAATGTAAGAGAGATGAATAGATTAGAGGAATGGGACGGGGGGGGGGGGGAGGTAGAGAGGAAAAGGGGGTAATACCGGGGAATAACATTAGTCAAATTATACTGTTATATTGTGTGCATGTATGAATATGTAAAACAAACCCCAACATTATGTGCAACTAAAATGCATCAATAAAAATATGAAAAATCAGTAGCTGTTATTTCCATGTTTGTCTTTTTTTTTTTTTTTAAACTGAGGGTTGAAACCAGGGGTGCTTTACCCTGAACAACATACTCCAGCACTTTTATAATTTTTAATTTTTTTATGTTTTGGGTACCAGGAATTGAACCCAGGGGCACTTAACCACTGAGCCACATTCCCAGCCCTTTTTATCTTTTATTTTGAGACAGTGTCCCGCTAAGATGCTTAGGGCTTTGCTAAATTGCTGGAGCTGGCTTTGGACTTGTGATCTCCTGTCTCAGTCTCCCAATCCACTGGGATTATAGGCATGCACCACTGCACTGGATATTACAATCTTTTATTTTGAGACAGGGTCACACTAAATTGTTTAGGTACTCACTAAATTGCTGAGACTGGCTTCAAAGTTGCAATTCTCCTGACTGAGCCTCCTGAGTTGCTGAGATTATAGGCCTGGGCCACTGGGCCTCACCATTTTTGTTGTTCTTTTGGATTTATGCCTAAACAAATCCAGTTACTGTAATTGTTGGTGGAATTTGAGATAGTGGAGTCCTACCTGTATTGTTAAATTAATATTTAAAATTATTAAGAACAATTATTAATTAGTCATATACACCATGCAATACTTCCCTAGATATACTATAATTATTTTTTAGTACAGAAAATTGAATTTAGGACTTTGGACATGATAGACAAGTGAGCTACCACTGAGCTACATCTTCAGCCCTTCCCTAGGTATTTTATAATGAATATGTTAATATAGAGAGTCTCAAAGGAATATTTGTTCATCCCCATAGAAGTGAGGAAAATAAGGTAATATAAATTAAGTATAAATGAAGTTAATGTATTTATAGTCAGAAGAAATGTACCTGCACATTTGGTTGGTCCAGACTGTTAGATTCTTTAAATTTCCTGAGGCATTTCTACTGAGAGAGGAACAATTTGAAAGTGAGTCACAGCTTCTGTATGTTAAGCTAGATTCTGCAGATAAAAGGGGGTGTCTTTGAAACAGAAAAAGGAAAATCTCACAAGAGGAGAAGTCTTTGTTTCCAGTGGATGTCAACTTAAATTGTCCTGTCTTCGCCCAGAACTATATCCTCCCGGACAAGGTTGAGGACCGACATATTATGTCTTTTAATGGAAACATCAAAAAGAGAAACCATAGTAACTCAAGATTCAGGGAAAAGCTAGAACCTCACTGACGAGGAGGAATGTAATGTTCAACATGAGTACCTCAGTCAGCATGGCCCTGACTGACAGGCAGAAGGTTAGGGACAAAAGATGTGGCCAGTGAAAGTCACCAACTGAAGTTACCATGCTTCTGGATGTACTGGATCCAAGCTGACAGCTATAAAATGAATCTTGCACATCTTGTCTGTTCTACATAGTGTTTAAATTTTTTAAAAAGAGTTTTATTTTATAAATGTTGTTGTTTACTTTAGACATCCATGTTTCCAGGCTCTGTTCAAAAGCAGGCAGTGTATCCATATTGGGTCTGCCTTTCTCCATTCGGCGATGGCTGGAGCTGAGAAGGCAGAGCATGCCTCCTGGGTTCCACAGTCCCCTCCACTCCTCCTGTCTCTCATTTTGCATCACCCATCTGGCCCACACAGGCCCTGAGTTTGCAATCCATCTCTAGTGGTTGGGAACCTTGGATACCATCTTTGTTGGAGGCAGGCAGCCACAGAGAAAGAACTCAAGGCTTGCTTTGGCTGGAAAGAAACTTTACTCTTAGATCAACTTTACCCTAATGATAATGATAATAGCAACAATGCATCATTCCTGGACATTTCTGGTGCCTTCAGCTAGCATATGTATTATATCAAGGAATCTTCACAAAACTATGCAAAATGTTACTTCTTCCTATTTAGATTTAAAGAAACTAAGAGTTAAGTAATTTATCCTAATCAGTGATAATTAGTGAGAGTCATAGTTTGAATAAAGATCTGTCTGATTCCAAAGCCCACAATTTTTACCAAGATTCTGAATTTGCATATCGTTGCTTTTATCCCAAGTTGTCAACTCTTGGTTGCAGTGATAGACATCCACTTTAGCTTAAGCAACAGAAGAAAATGTAATCAAGTTGAAAAGGCAAGAGTCTCACCGACTTCAGCAATGACCAGGGCTGGGGACGGGAGTGATGTTGGGATCTCTATTTGTCTGCTTTGTCTCTGCTTGCCTCCGAAGGCTGTTCCATTCTCTTCCATAGCAGCCTGGTTCTCTCCGTGGGGGAGGAAGTGAGGAGGAGGATGACATATCTGAGGGCAGCCTTTCATTTAGTGACTTGAAAAGTAAGAGATTCTTCTCGGCCACTCCAGCAGAGCAATCCTGTGAAGATTCCCAGTAGCTAGTTCTGTTTGGTTCCTGTGTCCATTCCTGAATTAATCCATCTCTGTAACCAAGAAGAGATAAGATTCCATAATGAGTCCTGCTTGTGAAGCCCCACTGTGAGGTTGACAGTGCTTGTTAACAAAAGGAGGGGGAAAGAGTGACTGATAAAGAAAAAAGCAATAGCTCCCATGCTTCCACTGATAATGATTTATTTATTTATGTATTTATTGGTACTGAGAATTGAACCCAGGGGTCCTTTATCACAGAGCTGCATCTCTAGCCATTTTTTAAATTTTTATTTTGAGACAGCATCTTGCTAGGTTGCTTGTGGTCCTTGCTATGTTGCTGAGGCTGGCCTCACTTTGGATCTTCCTGCCTCAGCCTCCTGAGCTGCAGGGATTACAGGCCATTCTCTACTGCACCTGGTAGGTTTCTATTTTTTAGAAACATAATTCTGGATAAACATTTTTTTAGAAACATAATTTTGGCTATGATGAGACTGTATTGGGGAGCAGGGAAGTGAATGGCAGGAAGACTGATTAGGAGCCTTGTGGTAATACCAACAAGAACTCATGGTGGCTTGGAAGAAAATAGCAAAAAGATGGAGAGAAGCGATTTGAGAAATGGTGAAGGAATATTAAAAACTGGTGATTAACGAGAGAGAGGGCTGAGCAATGGGAAGAATGAAGGGCTGGGATCATCCTCCATCTAGGTTTCTGTTTCAAGAAATTGGATGGGTGACGATACCATTTACTGGAAGAAAGAACAGGGTTGGCTGAGGGAGATCCTTAGCTCAGTTTTAGACATGTTGAAATCGGAAGTTAATAGTTATTTTTACATGTGCATGCAAGAGCTGTCTCAAATCAAGCAATGCACAAATCCCGCTGATTCCTTCCTTGTTTTTTTTTTTTTTTTCATATTTGTTCTTTCTTGTCTATTTTTTTTCCTGAACCATAGTTTCGTTACTGTTGTTATTTTTGCATTGCTTGGGATTGAATCCAGGGCCTTGCCCATACTAGGTAATTGTGTACTACCGAGCTACACCCTCAGCCCCCATTTTGAAGCTTTAATGAGTTTACTTATGCATTCAGCTCTGCACCGATTGGGCATCACCAGATAGAAAGTATTTCTGTTCCACTGGGGTTGGGTGGGTGGGAACAATGCAGAGTTCTCAGAAGCAAGGCAAAGAAAATAGATTCGATTGGTCAAAGTGGAAAGTCCCTAGTTAGAGGTTAGTTGGTGGTTTCTTGTTGGTTAAATGAAACTTGTTCCTTTTACTGTTTACACATAAATTGGGTTTTGGTTTGTTTACATAGGAGCCTGAGGTACTGGAACCATCTCAGCCTAATGACCTCCCAATTGAACTTTTTTTTTTTTTCAAAGTTTACATTTCCATCACCTCACATCTGGGAAGTTGCATATGTTTTCTTTCCTTCCTCCTTCCTTCTTTCATTCTTTCTTTATTGAGGGACTAGGGATTGAACCCAGAGTCATTCTATCACTGAGCAACATTCCCAGCCGCCCCACCCCCATTATTATTATTATTATTATTATTATTATTATTATTATTTGAGATGATTTCTTGCTAAATTTCCCAGGCTGGCCTCAAACTTGTGATCCTCCTGCCTCAGCCTCCTGAGTAGCTGGAATTACAGGTGCGCGCCACAACAGCTACCTTGAATATCTTCTAATATTCACATTGTAGAGGGTTGCAGTGTTAATCTACCCAAAAGCGTTTTTGTTATGTCATCTCCTTTCATCTCACAGTTCAATTCCTTCCTATGGCTGACATAATATGTCAAAGATGCATACAAATCAACTCCTAGTTCTTCCAACTATATCCCACCTCCTCCGAGACGTTGTCTGTTTGGTCACACTAGAACTGGAAGGGCCATATTCTCCCTCCTGTGTCTGCAGCTGTGCTCATACTGTTACCTCTTCTTGCTTCTTTTGACCCACCGGACCCTTCATTTTACTTTTTTTTTTTTGCGGTGCTGGGGATAAACCCAAGGCCTCGTGCATGCTTGACACACGCTCTCTACCCCTGAGCGACTCCCACCACCCACCCTCTGAACTGGGTGTGCCAGGCCTGCATCTTCTCTAGAGGCTGGGGATTCTCTCCACTCCAGCTCAATCTGAGCTCCCCCTTCTCTGAAAGTCCATAAATTGCTATCTCTGTCCCTCCCATTGGCATTTATTCCCATATCGCATTGTTCTTCAATTTCTTGTTCATTTGAACTCTCTCTATAGAATTCAGAACAAAGACCAGGTAGCAAACGACATTCTTCTTCTCCAGAGAACCTCGCTGGGGGCAGTGACACACACCTGTGGTTGCAGAGACTCAAGAGGCTGAGGCAGGAGGATCCCAAGTTTGAGGTCATAAGACCTTGTTTCAAAATAAAACTTAAAAAAGAACTGGGGATTTAGCTCAGTGGTAGAGTGTCCTCAGTACCAAAAAAAAAAAAAAATAAAAATAAAAATAAAAAAATAAAATAAAAAAGGGGTTAAAACCTAGCATACTTCCATGTACAATGTGGGCACTCAATAAGCATTTGTTGACTTGAAACATTAAGTTACTTTTTTCCCTCCACTAGCCTTATCTCCGCCTAAGTAAATGAGGTCGATATGTGAAAACTGTTGAGATTAAACACGGAAAGTGGAAGAATAAATAGAATACAGAGGAGGTTTTAATGAAACTTTATGATACAGTATTAAAAAAATCTTAATTATTACATCTATTCTTTTAAACTTTTAAAGTATTCAAATTTTCAATTGCATGACATTTGGATGTATTTTTAACTGCTAAAGACATACTGGTGCTAAAATGTATAACAATTAAAAAAATATTTTGCAACAAAAATAAATTATTTTTAATTCAAAGGTTCATATACATATATATATATATAATTATTATTATTATTATTTTCTTCAAATGACTTCATAGCAAAACTCATTAAACTTTAACCTATTTTGACTCCAAATTGACTTTGGATAGGAAAAAAAAAACACCTCATTTTTTTTAAAGGAACAATAAAAAATAAATAAAATACCTAGATCAAGTTTGTTGGCATAGATAGTGATAGATTTAGTTATAAGTCTAATCCTTCAATAAAATAAACTTCAAGTTAGAAATTATGAAGACATGCACTAATAAAAAAATAAAAAGAAAAAGCATTCAAACTGTGATTCAGTATGAACTTTTCCATAAAATAAGCTCTGCTATTTTTATTACAGAATTAGAGAGGTCAACATAAAGTATATTTAAGTCAACAGAAACTGTTCCAGTTTAATCTTCATGAGTTTAATCTTCATGGTCACTGACACACAATATAATCTTGTTTCTCTCAGGATTTTATTCGTTAAGTAACTAAGTGACTCACAAGCTCAGAAAATATTTTCTGGTACAGGTAAGTCTGAGCTTAGCATGAAATATTCTGCATATTTCTTCTCCTCTTCAGATGAGTATTTCAAAAATAACAGCTCCTTCCTGGAAGGTATAATTGGCTTTGGGTTAGGAATGTCTACAAATTATTGTCTTTTTGTGGAATGTATTTTAGGACAAGCTAGAATATAATTTTTCCTTTTTCCATCCATCAAAATCCTACCAACGTTTTAGGATTTAATTCGAATGCTACCTTTTGTATACAACTTTGCCTTATTTTTAGATATAATTAATCCCCACTGCACCTTATTTTTGGGAGGAGTAATATCTCTTTTAGTGTTTATGTCAATTTGTCAAATTCCATAGTTGATTCTAATTGACCAAACTGTATTTTGGTTATACACCAAAAAGTTATAAGCTCCTTATGGAAACCATAAATTATTCAGCTTTGTATCTCCCTTTGTTTCTTCTTTCTTTCTTTTTTTTTTTTTTGAGAGAGAGAGAATTTTTAATATTTATTTTTTAGTTTTCGGCAGACACAACATCTTTGTTTGTATGTGGTGCTGAGGATCAAACCCGGGCCGCACGCATGCCAGGTGAGCATGCTACTGCTTGAGCCACATCCCCAGCCCTCCCTTTGTTTCTGAACACTGTACTTTGCAGGCAGGTAGTAAGTGATCAGTGAGTGAATATATTTGATTTTAAACTGAAAAAAAAAAAAGTTTTTTCAAAATAATGTTTTAATTCTGATTAAAAATGAAATGCCATAGAAAGATTACATTGCAAATTAATAGCTTCTTTCCTCAACTTTATCAACCACTAATCTTGTTCATTAGAGGGAGCCACATTTAATTGTTAAAGTTTTTTTTTCTGTTACTTTTTTTTTTTTTGGTACCAGGTATTGAACCCAGGGATGTGTAACCACTAAGCCACATGCCCAGTCCTTTTAATTTTTTTTTTGGCCTGTTTATTTTTTGAGACAGGGTCATGTTAAGTTGCTTGGGTCTCACTAAGTTGCTGAGGTTGTCTTTGAACTTGTGGTCCTCCGGCCACAGCCTCCCTGTTCAATGGAATTACAGACATGTGCCGTGGCACCCAGCTATGTATTTCTTTTTTATTTTAGATATTTTCTATTGATTTCCTATTATGGGAGATGCCTGTTATGAGACAAGACTTTTTTTGGGGGGGGAGTACTAGGGATTGAACGCAGGGGCACTCAACCACTGAGCAACACCCCCAGCCCTATTTTGTATTTTACTTAGAGACAGGGTCTCATGGGGTTGCTTACTCACTCTTGCTGAGGCTGGCTTTGTACTTGTGATCCCAGGTGTGCACCACTGCACCCATCGAGACAGGAAAATTTTTTATTTTTATTTTTTGCAGGGCTGGGTATGAAACCCAGGGCCTTGTGCATGCAGGACAACTGCTTTACCACTGAACTACATCCCCAGCCCTGAGACACAGAATTTTTCTAACTTACATCTTTATCTCATGATTCAGTCACTTTTATTTCCCAACGACTCCATCTACTTCCTGGTTAAAAAAAAAAAAAAAAAAATCCTTGAATACCTTCTAGGAGTCTCCTGCCCTGCTGCAGTCCCCAAGGCTGTTCCACAGCTGTTATTTGGGACTTCTTTGTTCTACTTAGTTGAGTTGGCAGTTTTCTAAACTCCATATCGTCTTCCTTTTGGTTTTTCATCCACATTCTGTTGAAATACATCCTTAGGAAACATCTTCATAAAGGATATATGGGAAGGAAATGTTCTTAGTCCTCTTTCATTTATATTTGTTTTATTATTTTGTTGGATAAAACATTCTGCGTCAGCAGTTTTCCTTAGAGCATCGACTGTGATGGCTCCACTGTCTCCTGGTGTCCATTCTGCTAGAGATGTCTTTGACCAGGTAACTCTCAATCCTCTGTAGGAGGAAAATCTCCGTAAGATTTTTCTATCCTCTCTGTATCCTTAGGGTTTAGAAATTTCCCGATAATATGATTAGTGAAGATATCTTTAATTCATTTGCTGGGGCTGGGTGCAGTGTAAGTCCCAGTGATTTAGGAGGTAGACACAGGAGGATTGTAAGTTTGAGGTCAGCCTCCATAACTTAGTGAGACCCTGTCTCAATATAAAGAAAAAAAAAAAAAAAAAGAAATGGGGATGTAGTTAGTGGTAAAGCACTCATTAACTGAGTACTTTAAAGTCCTTTCAATCTAGAACTCTTGGTTGCTTGGTTTTGGTTTTCAAACTTTATTGAGATATAATTCACATACCTTACAGTTCACCCATTTAAAGTGTACAAGTAAAAGAATGAAGTGTGCACTTCAGTGGATTTTAATGTACTCACAGAGATGTGCAACCATCAACTATAGAATTTTAGGGGATTTACCTTAACCAGGGGTGGTAGTACATGCCAATAATCACTCAGACTAAGGATGCCGAGGCAGGAGGACCACAAGTTCCAGGTTGACCTCAGCAATTTAGGGAGATCCTTTCTCAAAATAAGAAGAAAAAAGGGCTGGGGATGTAGCTCAGTAGAGAAGCCCCTGGGTTCAATCCTCAGTTCAAAAAAAAAAAAAAAAAAATTACTTTAACCCTAAAAGAATCCTGGACCTGGACAGTTAATCCTGCCCCCCACCCCAGATGCTGACACACACTATTAATCATGAGACAAGTGAGGTAATATCTCCATTGACTCAGAATAAACATGTTAGATCCTTCTGTCATAGAGACAAAATGGAATTATAAAGTTGAACAGTCAGCCCCTGCATCAAAACATCTCTTACAGAAGCCATTTCAGCCACCTGCCTCCACATCAGTTGAAAATAGATTTCCAGACTATCTTTTAGTCATAAAAAGCCATGAAGTCCTGATACAGGCTACATGAAAGAAACTAGACCCAAATCTAGGCATGATGGTGCATGTCTGTAATCCTAGGCACTTAGGGGGCTGATGCAGGAGGATTGCAAGTGTGAAGCCAGCCTCAACAAATTATCAAGACCCTGTCTCAAAATAAAAAATGAAAAAAGGGCTGGGGATGTGGCTTAGGATTTGAGCATCCCTGGGTTCACTCCCTGGTATATATGAATGAATGAATGAATGAATGAATGAATAAAACAAAACCACCACAACAGAAACCCCCCACAGTAGAAAATGGACCTCATGCAGAAAGTATCATGACAGCAATATAGACTACCTCAACATCTAACAGCTTCTACGGTGTTTTGGGCTTTCCTTTTGTACCAAGAAGAGGGCAACAGGAATCTTGAAGTCACTTTTTTCCCTTTGGCACTGGGGATTGAACCCAGGACTTGTGCATGCTGAGCAAGCACTTTACATGTGTATTTTTTATTTCTAAGAAAAGATGTTTTTGGTACTGGGATTAGACAGGGGCATTCAGCCACTGAGCCACATCCCCAACCCTTTTTTTTAAATGTTTTATTTAGAGACAGGATTCTACCAAGTTGCTTAGGGCCTTGCTAAATTGCTGAACCTGGCTTTGAACTTGAAATTCTCCTGCTTTAGCCTCCCAAGCCACTGGGATTACAGGCATGCGCCCGGCTCCTCACATCTAAACTGCACCCTGACCCTCACTTTATTTATTTATTTATTTTTGCATGGAGTTTATTATTAATTCATGCTGGATCCAAAGACAAGTCACTTCTCTTTGTTTGTCAAGAAGAACGTATTGCCAGGTTATTACTTGGTAGGAGGATGCCCTGGTATTATACTATGAACCCATCACTACTGAGAAACATTAAATAAAACAGGTTTCCTATATTTGCATGTTAAAGTAAGTCATGTAAAACATTATCAGGTTGGACTCCATTTTCACCCAGAGAGGGATGCCAGTCTGTCTCCTACTAATGCTTGCTACTCCCCCTTTTCCTGGGAGAATGTGCGACTTTAAGGAATTGATGGATAGTCAGTAGTAGTTTGTATCATTTCCCATGGAGGGAAGAAATAGTGTTGCTCTCCGATTTGCCCACTGATGGCTCCATAAGGTCTTATGGCTAGAACCACCAGACAGGAGCACTGATCTCCACCCAGTAATTCCCAAGGAAGCTTCTCTTAGGAGTCGGTCAAGCCAGGTTACTTGGTAGGGGGATGCCCAATACTTGCTTGGCACTCTCCTTGGTGGGGTGTGCATGCTAGGGATTTTTCAGTGAATGGGTAAATGGGTCTGACAAATGCTTTCTTCCTTCTAAGGCTGAGTGCAGTTTCTGCAGGGAAACCCCATGTTTCTATGTGTGGTCTTGAACGAAAAACTTCATTATTCATATTGATTTCCTCATTGGCAAATAAAGATACCTTTTGTGGCTTGATCAAATAGTCACAGTGGCCTGATTAAACAAGGAACCTCAGAAAGCGAGTGTTCCATCTGGCCTCATTTGTCAACACTGCCATATTCATGGGTGGGACCCGCACGCACGTGCATTTGCACAATCACAGGCGCACACACAGTTACTCGTGTGAGGCCTCGTTTCTCTGCCAGCCTTCGTATCGATCATTGCATTCCCGACTCTCTGTGATTTAAATTGATCATGAGTTACAGGCTTAAAATTATATGTTATGGAATGACTCATTATGCATAGGCATATTTCCATCATCCAAGTGGGCTTCTTTTAATAAGAGAATTGAGGGACCGGAAGGATATAGGTTTGTGGGTCTGAACTGTGGGGGAATAATCCAGCCCTCTGTGTGCTCCAGGTTGAGTGGCACATGGCATTGGTTGTGTGGTTTTCTCCAGCGAATCTCATTTCCTTTTTCCTATATGGTGCTGGTCTGATGTTGCTAGTGTTCAATGTTTAAGCAGACTTAAAATTTAAGCTATAGTCACCTCCCAGGAGCACCCATCTGAGCCAGGATTTTCACATATGCGAGTCTACCCAGAGGTTTTGAAGAGAAATAAAACTGGAGTGTGATATCGCAAGCCTCCAGTGTGTCCTAGAGAACAGGATTCTTAGCAATCTTACTCTTCCAACTTCTTCTGTTATTCTTTGCATGGTCCTTTTTAATAATCTCCTTCCTTTTCTTTTCCTTCAAATCACTGCTATGGTGCCTCATAAAAGTATTTCAACTTCAAGAAATAAAGGCATTTTATAATGTCTAGTAGTGCCTACAGGTGATGTCCTCGTTGTGAATTGAGATCAGATCATCTCTGCTTTTCAAACCTGTGTGTGTGTGTGTGTGTGTGTGTGTGTGTTGTTCAGTTATTTTTTCATTTATTTTTGTTGTCTAGGCATTCTGTGTTGAAAAAGGGTTCCAGGGTAGGATGGATTCTTAGGCTGCCTTCTGTGGGGTGTCTGATAACTTTTGCATCTCAGAGATCCGAGGTTGTGAAAATTGAAATGATTCATCTTATGAATTGGTTAGGAACAAAGAAGGCAAGATTCTTAAAATATGTATTTTTTTGTGAAAAAAATCTTAAGGCCCCTGGGGTAAATTCGGTTCCATGATTCCGCACGTCCGCCTCTCCCTGGAGCTAGCTGCTACCATGGTATCTCTATTGAAGTCCTTGGAGAACATACAGAACCTGTTGATAGTTCGTATTATATCACACTGTAACTTGGGTGCTTGGCAGGGAAGCATACTTCTTTCTTTAGGAAAAAAAAATTAATATTTACTTGATTCCCTGATAAAAAGAATACTACAAAAGAATATTGCAAAACCTTGAAGGCTTGGCAGGCTTTCCCATGTGGGTGGAAAAAATGTTGCTCTGAAGCCAAACTGGAATTGCTCATGAAATATAACATAAAAAATACATTAGGAAAAGAACATTGATTTCCCCCAAAATACTTATGTGAATGTATTAAACAACAAAGTTTATGGACTTTACCGGCATGTATTATATAAATACAATGATGAAATCATAATGTTATGAAAATGACAGACGTCTGATATTAAAGATCATCAGGATCTCTTTATTATGCCGATCTTAACCTTTATCAGATTCCCACTGTGTTTGAATCTGTGTCTATTTGGTGTTGATATGTTTATGTCTTGATCCTACCTACATCCCACCTTAAATCTTGTTTTATATGTCTGAGCACAAATAGCCCTGATCTCGTGCTTCTAGAAGGGAAAGATGCTTAAAACTGGGAGATGTGTTAGACCGGTCTTTATTCTTTTTTTGTGGGGTGGGTACTAGGGATTGAACTTAGAGGTGCTCAACCACTGAGCCACATCCCCAGCCCTGTTTTGTATTTTATTTAGAGACAGGTCTCACTGAATTGCCTAATGCCTCGCTTTTGCTGAGGCTGGCTTTGAACTCACGATCCTCCTGTCTCAGCCTCCCAAGTGGCTGGGATTACAGGCGTGCGCCACCAAGCCTGGCCCAATCTTTATTCTTAACTGGGCTTACAACAACTTAAGTATTGGGATGGCCCAAGTGCAAACTACCATTTCTCCCCTAGTTCTAGCTTTTCTCTTTGAACTCGTGTTTTTATCTGATTTCCATATGCCCCCTCTTCACTGAACCCTAGATGCTCATGAAATCTTCAGCTTTGTAATGTTTTCCCCCTTTACACTTAATAAATGTATAGGGCAAGTGAGGGTAACGAGGACCATCAAAGATTGGTTTGTTGAACAAAATATTGAGTGTTTTGGATTGATGATTATTTTTGGTTGTGTTTATCTTTTGGTTGAGGGGACATGTATTAAAGTGTGTTTTCCAAGCGTCCTTCCCCAGCTATCCATCACTTTCCACCTTTGGAGATCTGTTCTTTCTACAGAGCACTGACAACACAGCCCTGTGGTTTCAGGAATTTTCCATGAAGGAAAGATGGCTAATGTATGTTTCCACTTGCCCTCCATCTTACAGATCCTGGGACTGGTCATATTAATAGTGCTTCTTTGTTAGATGGCATATAGTCAATTTCCCTGAATTAGAGGAACTATTTCTTGCTAAATAAGGGAGTGAATGTCATACAGCTGGTTGGGGATTGTTCCAAACAAAGGGTATACTATAGCTGAGCAGGAAGAGTGGGAGAAATGGATGAGTAGTAGTTAATGAGTAATCAATGAAGCGTTTATTGAGTCTTTCCTATATTCCCAAAAGTGAAATAGGCAGCGTGAGAATCAATAATGTACCTGACATGGTATTTTGCCTGAAAAGGAACTTGTAATCTTGTTGGGCTGTATGCATTTTGCATTTTAGATGAAAGCACTACCTTCTTTAGCACTGATACATGTGCAGAAAGAGCTCTGCGGAGGGAGGTGCCCTGATGCACAGAGAAGCAAGAACAAACCAAAGGAGGCTTAACATAGATGGGAGAATTTTTAGGTGGACTTTGCTGGCCAGAGAGACGAGCCCAAGTGTGCACATTTGAAGTTCATTAAGGAGAAGAGCCCTGACATGTAGGGGTATTTATGGAAAATAAATCTGGGAACTCAGATCATTGAAGGCAGACAAGTTGAATCTGGATGTAAATTGAAGCTTATAATGGGTTCCTAATGAAAGTGGTGTTCCGGGAAGATGGATCTGTCAGCAGGTGATAGCGTGGAATAAAACAGGGAGATGCTGCCGGTGGACTTGTCGGAAGCCTATTTATTAAAAAACAAAAACAAGGGGCTGGGGTTATGGCTCAGCGGTAGAGCGTTGGCCTTGCACATGCAAGGCCGTGGGTTTGATCCTCAGCACCACATATAAATAAATAAAATAAAGTTATTGTGTCCAACTACAACTACAAAAAATAAATATTAAAAAAAACAAAAGCAAAACTATTGAGCTGAAATTCACATAATATGAAATCACCCCTTTTGAAGTGAACAATTTATGTCATTTAGTACATTCATAATGTTGTACAACTATCACCCTTATCCAGTTCCAAAATATTTCCATCATTCCAAAGTAAAACCCTTCCTCATGAAAAATAATTTCTTCCCATTCTCCTCTTTCCAGCCTCTGGCTACCACCCATCTGCATTTGGTCTCTATCGATTCATTGATTCTGGATGTTTCATATAATTTGTGGTCTTCTCTGTCTTGCTTCTTTTCTTTGGATACCAGGGATTGAAGCCAGGGGTGCTTTGCCGTTAAACCATATCCCCAGCCCTTTTTAATTTTTTTAAGACAGGGTCACACTAAGTTAACTAGAATCTCACTAAGTTGTTGAGGCTGGTCTTGAACTTGTGAATCTCCTGCCTCAGCCTCCTGAGTTGCTAGGATCACACATGTGTGCCATCCTTGATGGATTTGGGTCCGTATTTCTTTCATGTAGCATGTGTCTGGACTTCACAGCATTTTATGACTGAAAAATAGTCTGGAAATCTATTTTTGACTGATGTGGAGGCAGGTGGCCGAAATGGCTTCTCTAAAAGATGTTTTGATGCAGGGGCTGACTGTTCAACTTCATAATCCCATTTTGTCTCTATGACAGAAGGATCTAACATGTTTATTCTGAGTCAATGGAGATATTACCTCATTTACCTCACTGATAGAAATAGAATAGTTGAAAGGAGATTAATTTAAGCTCTGTACGTGAGGGTAAGAGAAATTAACCAGTAGAGCTATTCTACAAAGTTCTGGAAATTCAGGAAAGTGTTGATATTCAGGCTTAGAGTAAGGAAAAAAAAAAAAAAAAGGTCATTCCTTAAATTTAAACTGATAGAAGCAGATTGAAAAACATCCTGGGCTTGGGACTTGACTCTTCCACAGAATGTCAAGTGTAAATTTTATTTTGGCCAAGTGTTTTGCTGTGTTTGTAACGGGACAAAGTTGAGAACTGGAGACAGGATTTAAGGAGACCAGGAGATCTGCTGAGGAAGTGTCTCCCAGGCATGTCCCAGCTCTGTGTCTGTGAGACTGTATGAGGGTGACAAGCTCAATAGTCATCGGGTTAGATGCCAAACCCTCAGGGATTGCAGAGTTAGGTGCAGTGGTGCAAAGACCATAAGACTTTGACTTTTTTTTTTTTTTTTCTGTTATTGTCACTGGGATTGAACCAAGAGGTGCTTTTACCACTGAGCTCCCCCCTCTGCCCTTCTATTTTTTGAGACAGGATCGTGCTGATTTGCCCAGGCTGGCCTTGAACTTGGAATTCTCCTGCCTCAGCCTCCTGATTTGACAGGATTACAGGTGTGCACCACCCTGCCCAGCGGAGATTGTATTTGAATCAGATAGACCAAGGTTCAAATTTGGACCCTATGGCTTACTATCTGAATGTACTTGGACACATTCTTTAACTTTTCTGAGCCAACAGAGGACTAAATGAGGTAACATGTTACTTAGGCAGGAAAGCACACACATACTTCATGGAGGACATGAACATATCTGTTTTGGGGAGGGTGAGGCCATCAGAGAAAGGTGTTGAAAACTCTGTAGCGATCACATATTAGGGAAGATGAATTGCTGAACCCTGGAAAGAAAGTAAATACGATGTCATTTATCGATGATTTAATTGTTCTTATTTATTCACTACTTACTTTACTTTGTCTTGTTCCTGAAAGGATTTATGCAGATGTTCACAAAGATGCCCATCATCAAAAAGATAAGTTTATGAAAATACATCTGTTATGAGATAAAAAAAAATAGGTAGAAATTAGGTTTAAGAAAGTCAGAGTTGAGGTTGTTCCATAAACACGACGTGCCATGAATTTTACACCCTTGCAGGACACAGGCTATACATTTGGCTTGAAATCTTCAATGTTGTCTTGTTTGATCTAGACTCACTGTTTTAGTCAGCTTTTTTTGCTGCTGTGACTAAAACACCCTACCAGAACAATTGTAGAGGAGGAAAAGTTTATTTGGGTCTCAGTCCACAGACAGATAGTTCCACTCCTTGGGACTCAAGGTGAGGCAGAACATCCTGGCAGAAGAGTGTGGTGGAGGGAAGTGGTTCACATGATGATCAGGAAGCAGAGAGAGACTCCACTCGCCACATACAAAATATGTACTCAAAAGCCACATCCCCAATGCCCACCTCCTCCAGGCACAGCCCACCTGCCTCCAGTTACCACCCAGTTAATGCCATCAGGTGACCAATTCACTGATTGGGTTAAGACTCTCACAGCCCAAACATTTCTCCTCTGACCCTTCATGCATTGTCTCACACGTGAGCTTTGGGGGACACCTCGCATCCAAACCAGAACACTTTCAAAGGCTGAAGGAGGAACTTGCCGGGAGGCTGGCATGGTGGTCAGCTGCAGTATTGAGTGGTCTTCCTCCGGTGGACTTTCCACCTTATTGCTGCTTCTTCTGCTGTCACATCTGCGAACAGCTCAGGAATGCTGTCCTGAGTTGGTGCTTAAGTAGGTAAGGACTTTGTGCAACTTTTATTCTGTTCCTCTATAAACTTTGCATCTCACTAAGTGCTTTTGGTAACCCACATTCTGATGCCATCTGAGGAGCCCTGGAGAAAGGGTGGGTATGCTTGGCTTGGTGAAGGACAGCGGAGACCAGGTTGTTCCTTCCCAGGGTGGAATGGTTCTCAGAGGGGATCTGGGAGGGCACCAAAGGAGGAGGCTGGATAACTTAGCACCTTCTAGGTTATGTCTTTAGCTCAGCATCAGTTGCAGTAAATTACCAGAATTTTTATATAAATGTAAATGTGTGTGTCGATATTTTTTTTTGAAACTAATTGCCAGGATTTATATGTACATAAATATGAAGGCATATACATATACAGACACACCCGTACTTATTTATTTATTTTATCTCCTCTCTCTGGCTTTATTGAGGTATACTTGATAACTAAAAATTGTATATATTTGCTTGGCATGCCAGGGCACTCCTGTATTCCCAGCTACTCAAGAGGCTGAGAAAGGAGGACTGCAAGCTGTGTCCTCCTTGTTAAGGCCAGCCTCAACAAATTAGTGAGACTCTGTTGCAAAATAAAAATTGAAAAAGGGCTGGGTCTGGAGCTCAGTAGTACAGCACTCTGTTTAGCATGTGTGAACTGAGTTCAATTCCCATTAATAGAGAAAACATTGTATATGTTTCAAGGTTTATAATGTGATGTTTTGATATGTGTATATATAGATATAGTGAGATTATTACCACAATCAACCTAATTAACATAGCCGTCACTTCACATCATTTTTTTTGAGGTGGTGGTAAGAATGTGATATCAACTCTCTCAGAGTGTTTCGAGTGTATGATACAATATTATTAACTATAGTCACCATGTTGCACAATAGATCTCCAAATCTTATTTATCCTGAATAACTGAATCTACATTTAATATAAATTCTTTTAAAAAATATATTTCTAATGCCAGGCATGGTGGCACATGCCTTTAATCCCAGCGACTTGGAGGCTGAGGCAGGAGGATCACAAATTTGAGGCAAGCCTCTGCAACTTAGTTAGGCCCTAAACAACTTAGGGAGACCCTGTCTCAAAATAAAAAATTAAAAGGGTTGGAGATGTGGCTCATGGGTAAAGTGTCCCTGGGTTCAATCCATCAGTCCTAAAAGAAAAAAAAATATTTCTAAGACAAATATACATTGATTATCTGATCTTGTCAATTATACCTTAGTTCTATTATCATACAAGGGGTAGTTCTATTAGAGTTGTATCTAATCCCAGTGGCTCTGGAGGCTGAGACATGAGGATCCCAAGTTCAAAGCCAGCCCCAGCAATAGTGAGGCACTAAGCAACTCAGTGAGACCCTGTCTTTATAAATAAAATACAGAATAGGTCTGGGGATATGGCTCAGTGGTTGAGTGCACCTGAGTTCAATCCCCCATACCAAAAAAAAAAAAAAAAAAAAAGATAAGACAGTCAACATCAACTAACAAAAATTCAGCCCTGTGTCTGTGCAACTTTTTAACTTTTTAAGTGTTTCAGGATACCCATACTCTACATTTATGATTCTTACAAAAAGACTGACCGGCAGAGCTGGGCTCAGTATCACACTCCCATCACGACTGAAGAAAGGTCTTCTGAGTGTTTAATCTGGTCCTCGGTTCCTATTTCTGGGAAGGGCCAAAGTAGGTTCAGAACTTTGCACTCTGCTTTTCTCATGAAATTAGAGAAACTTATGGTATCTGAGATTGGATCTCGAGAAAGAAAAAAAAAATGACATTAGTTAAAAAAATGGAGACAGGTGAATAAAATCTGTAGTTGAGTTAATAATCATGTACCCATGTTGGTTCTGAGTTCTAACAAATGTACTGCGTACGTTCTTGGTGATGAATCCGGAAATGGGAGAATGGTGGGAGAAACCCAAACAGTTGTTAGTTTAGGAATACCTACTCTCTAAAAGAGGAATAAAGAGGAATTTTAGAAAGAGATCCTGAATAAGTGGTGAGAGAATTACAAAGAAGAGGCTAGGAAGAAACCACCTAAAACATAACATTAGAAGAGACTTAAGACAGGGCAACATGTCAGACTCATTGTTCCTGAGTCTACAACTAAACCCCTTCCTTTCTCTTCACACCTGTTCTTCCATTGGAGTTCCCTAGCTCTATGAATCTCCCCTCCCCCAAAGGTGCTAGGTTAGGAACTGGAAACTTCCCTGGCCCTGAGCCTGTTGTCCAATCAGCCTGCAGAGCGGTGGACCCCAACCACCCAGGATCTGCTATGTCTATTCCCAAATTAGGGTCCCCAGCATTTCTCACCCTTGTTCCTGCAATAGTCTCTAATCTGGTCTCTCTGGTTGCTTTCTTGCCCTCCTCCTTTCCCTTCTAGGATCATTTTTACCTCTTTCCCTTTTTATTCTTGGAATTTCTAAAAATAGAGAAAACTCTAAGAGGCCAATAATCATCCATATTTTAATCACCCAGAATAACCACGGTAGATATATTATTTATTTTCTGCCATTTGTCTTTTTTTTTTTTTTTTTTTTTTTGGTATTGGGGATTGAACCCAGAGGCACCACTGAGTCATCATCTAGCAGCCCTTTTTATTTTTTATTTTGAGACAGGGTCCCCCGAAGGTGCTGAAGCTGGCCTCCAATTGGTGATCCTCCTGCCTCAGCCTTCTAAATTGCTGGGATCACAGATGTGAGCCGCCATACCAGGCTGCCATTTGTCTTTTGAAAGAAAAATCATTTTTATTTTTCGAAAATATATTGTCCAGCATTTTATAGGATGTATTTAAGCAAGATCAAAGAATTACAAAGACGAAAGTTTGGAAACCACTTCTAATCTCCTTGTGGAGATTATCACCATGTAATTAATTAAGAACATTCTAGTTCCTTCCCAGTTTATGGAATGATTTTTGTAAATAAACTTTATTGGGGTCATCTTCATACCTCAAACCCTTTAACATTCCAGTTGAAACATGAGAAAAGCATCAGGCAAACCCAGAGACAATCTACAGAATACATGACCAATACTCCTCAGATCCGTCAAGGTCATGAACATCTAGGAAAGACTGAAAACTTGTCTCAGCCAGGAGGTGCCGAAAATGAAATGAAATATGTGCCTCCCTGGGTGACATCCTGGAACAGAGAGAGAATATTAGTTGAAAATCCCGTAAAATCTGAATAAAACCTGGAGTTGAGTGAGTAGGGCTGACCAATGGGGTTTTCTTAGTTTTGACAAATACACTGTGGTCATGTGAAATGTTGACTTTAGGGAAAACTAGATGAAGGGCATGTAAGAAATCTTGGGCAATTTACACAGAAAAAGAAAATCCATAGTGGCATCCCTTAGCATGCAGGAGGAAGTCTATACTCTTCTTTCTTTTCTTTTGGTACCAGGGAGTAACCCAGGGGGCCCTTAACCACTGAGCCACATCTCCAACCCCTTTACATATTTTTAGAGATAGGGTCTCACTGATGTGCTTGGGACCTAAGCTAAGTTTCTGAGGCTGGCTTTGAACTCGCGGTCCTCCTGCCTTAGCCTCCTAAACTGCTGGGATTATGGGTGAGCACCACCGCGCCTGACAGAAGTGTTTTGACCTTTTAGCTTCACACAGAGGCCCTCCTTTGGTGGGCCCTGCCTTCCTCTCTGCCTCTCCTCCCTCACTGCGCCCACACTGACGTGCGGCCTCCCTGGGGCACAGGAACCAGGTGATCACAGCACCCTCCCCTTTCACGTTGGCTTCTCCCATGTCTCCTTTTTAAGTGTCACTCACCATCCTGAAGGAAGCCACCATTACATCTTATTCCATCACTAAAATGGCTTTCTGACTCTACTTCTTGTGCCCCTCCGTGTGTTCACCCCTCAGTAGCTACAGTGGTCTCCCATGAGTATGAGTTGAGCTTTGTTGATCTTAAAACTCGGTTCTGTTTGTTATTAGAATAAAATCCCCAAAGCCCTGCAGCCTCATTGCTAACAGAGTCCAAGGGCATGGTTTCTGTGATCAACACCGTGGTGGGTGTGCCGGCCAGAGCTCTCTCTGCAAGGCTTCACTTCCCTTGGCACGCTTCTTCCCATCTTATCTGGTTAAATTCTACTAAATACTCAATAACCATTTTATAAAATCTTTCTCTAATCTATCGACATTCCCACCTCCAACTGCTGGCTTCTGTGCAGCATGAGAGGAGAAGAAACTCTCTTTTCATGGTTAAGAGCCATTCCACCTGGGTTGGAATTGAACTCTATCCTTTACTAGCTGTGTGACCCTGGTAAGCAACGTGGCCTCTCTGTGTCTGTTCCCTCATCTGCTGTGAGGAATTGTAATGAGTACTTAGAATATCACCTGGCAACAGAGCAGGGTTGAGAAATAGCTGTAGCTATGCTATAATCTGTTCTGGGCTTTCGTAGCCTTGAACGTAAACCTAAAGAAGGTGTTATATTGGCACCACTGGGTTTTGAGTGTCTAACACAAATGTTGATTGAATAACTGTTCTTTCCTCTGTTTGGAATGCACTTTCACTCTTTCTCCTCCCCTCCCCCACATGGCCAGCAAGGCAGGCTGTTTATTCCAACTTCAGCTCCAGTTCTGTTTCACCCCAAGCCTCCTGTGCTCCTGCTATTCTCTCTCTCTCTCTCTCTGTACTGGGGATTGAACCCAGGGGTTAACCACTGAGCCACGTCCCCAGTTCTTTTTATATTCTATTTAGAGACAGGGTCTTGTTAAGTTGCTTAGGGCCTCACTAAGTTGCTGAGGCTGGCTTTGACCTCACCATCCTTCTGCCTCAGCTTCCTGAGCCCCTGGGATCTCAGGCGTGTACCACCACGTGGGCTGTGCTGAGGCAGATTCCCCTGGCTCTGAGGGTGCCTCTAACTCCCACTCCACTAGAACTGCCTTTGTCTCACCAGACTCTAGGCTCTGTGAGCCTGAAGGTTCAGAGCCACCTTCCCAATGGTGGGGACTCCCTCAGCAATCACTGGATCCCGGTGCCGTTGTGAGGATCAACTGGCAAGTTCTCAGTGATTTCCCTACCTAGAAAGTCAATCTGAAGTTTCCCCAGAAAAGTGAAAGAGTTAAGATTTTGTGATAGAATACCAGTGGTTTGAATACAAAGTTGACACTCAATAAAGTCAGGGAAATTTAGGAGAGATGTACTTTACTCATTATGTGTATATGTGAATAAAATTGTCCTGGAAACAGGTAGGGTAAACTGTTTTTTTTTTTTTCTTTTCTTAGTAATTTAAAAAATGAAAATGTTCTTATTAGTTCTTATTAGTGCATTACAGTTGTACATAATAGTGGGGTTCATTTTGACATATTCACTCATGCATGTAATATAAGTTGCTCCATTTCAATCTTCAGTACTTCCACTTTGGCTAAGCTTCTTAAAGTCTTTTCTTTTTAAATATCTGAAGATTTTTTTTTTTTTTTTTTTGTACCAGGGATTGAACCCAGGGGCACTTAACCACTGAGCCACATCCCCAGCTCCTTTTTGTGTTTTATTCAGAGACAGGTCTCACTGAGTTGTTTAGGGCCTCGTTAAGTCATTGAGGCTGGCTTTGAACTTGTGAGCCTCCTGCCTCAGTCTCCCAAGTCACTGGGATTAGAGGCGTGCACCACCGTGCCTGGCTCCTCAAGATATCTTGCATCTAGTCTTTACACAATAAATGTTGAGCAAACGTGTGGTGGGTGAGCACAAACACACCAGAGCAGACAAGAGCTAGAAAGAACCTTGGGGGCATCTAGTCCAACTCCTTCATGATGAATGCAGGATCCCGAGAATGTAAGGTCAAAGTTTTCATGTTTGGGGATAGTATTTAAAAATTACCTAGGATTGCTATAGACCATGAGAGATGATGTTCAAAGCTCAGTTACAATTTCAATGGCAGAGAGAAAGTCAGTTTCTGGGTTTTCTTTATAAATGGAGGATGGAATCATGTCCAAGGGATCAATTCCTTTGAACTTTTGTGCTGCTCTGGAATGAGCAGACAGCGTGGGATCCCAACAGGCAATTCAGCTCACTCTTTCCCAGCGGAGGGGGTGGGTGTTAAATTCCCAACATCCTATAGGGAAGTTCAAAATTGCTGGATGGGTTTGGGCTCTTGGGATTGCTGGGACATGAGCTCTTCTGGTCACAGGGCAGTTTCGAGGTGATTTACTTCCATGGCAGGTAAGGCCAAAATGATTTAGAATCATTTTAATTTGATAGTGACTTCTGGCACAGAATGTATGCATTTAGGGAAAAAAAAAGAACAAATACACCACCAACAACATTTTTGGCTCTGATATAACGAAGGAAGCGTAAGAGAATACAGAGTCCTTACTTATTAGTTATATGAACTGAGTCACTCAGAAACATTATGTGTTTCTGAGGAAAACTTTTCTTTTTTGAGAAATTTAAAAAAATTCAATATAGAAAATACAGGAACCAACTTTTTGTCATTAAACCTCAGTCTTCATTTTTTTTTTTTTCCTACTGGCTTCATGGAGGAGCAAACAATTTATTGAATTTTGCTTGACTTCAGCTTTTCAGTGTGAGCCATGTTTGTGTCACCGAGGCCAACAGAGTATCCTTTTTTGTGAGGAACACAGTGTTGATGGGCGGCCCTTCTGAAGGGGAAGGAGAATTAGGGGGTTGCCATTGTCCTTTGGGTCTAGCAGGCAACCCCAAACAATGCTGTAGAGAACTTTCTTGAAAGGTGAGGTCTAATCACAAAAGATTACCCCCAAGATTTCAAAACACTTTTCATGGAAAGAGACTTCAGAATTTGAAATCTGAAGTAGGACAAACAGGAGGCCATATTGAGCTTCGTTTTCTTTTGAATGTTTCAAATGAGAATTTGGATTTTCCTCAAAGGTTTCAACCTGACTGACAAAGCCCTTGAGGTGTGCTCCTAAGCTACAGAAGAGTTAACTGGGCAAGACAATGGAGTCAATTTTGTTAATTCTTCAAGTGTCTTTCCTTTTCCAGTCAGTTTGGGGGTTAGTTATAAAAAGCATGAAAAATCAGATTTTTGAGACTAGAGTCTTTCCAAGTGCTTTAAGTTCTCTTGACTAAAGGAGAGCGGGCAGCGAATTAACACCAGCAAGACTGAGCTGAGGGTCTTGACTGATTATTTATTTATTTTTCTCAAGACAACATTTTTAAAAATTAAAAACAAAGGATATTTTTATGATGATAAAAGGGTCCAACTGATTATTGAAAAGTAGACATTTCTTACAGATTTCTTGTTTTTTAAAAAGCAAAAGGTCTACAAATTAAGTTTTGCATGGTATTGAAAAAGTATGTCCTACTTCTGAGCACATGGAATATGTGACAAATTATCAGTTGTCACTGTGGAATTTTGATCACACGATGAAACAGAAAATTGACACACCTATCATTTTCCATAGATAAAGGCAGTCCTACTTGCATATATTAACAGGAGATATTAGAAGGGAAGGAAAGTCCAAATTGTAGAGGGAAAAATCTAGGAAAAACAATAAATCACATTTAAAAAAATTTTTTTAATTGTTCATGGACCTTTATTTTATTTATTTATATGTGGTGTTAAGAATCAAACCCAGTGCCTCACATGTGCTAGGCAAGCACTCTACCACTGAGCTACAACCCCAGTCCCAACAAATCACATTTTTGGCTCTGATATACCAAAGGAAGATTAAAAGAATATCTATGGTGCTTGTTTTGCAGTAGGTATCAAACCCCATTTCTTTCTCTGAGCTAAGTCTTCTGTCATGGGGTGACACAGCAAGAAAGCCCTCACCAAAAGTGGCCCCTTGACCTTGGAGAAGTAAATGCATTTCTTTACAAACAATCTAAACCTTTATCTTTATTGACTTTACAGAAATTCTTGCCCGAAGGCCCAATGATATAAGAACAAAGAAAAGTATTTGTTTCCACGTGGTTTATAATACAAAAAATTGCAATACCCAATCATCCATCAATAATTAATAAGATACATAATTTGTACCTATATAATAGGTAGATTCACCGTATACATATTAAACACCATATATTATTAATTAATTCACTCAAAAGGTTTTGGTTGTCAACTGCAAATTAGTAAGAATGCGGGGGATAGAGGATTCTAGGGGTGCTGAGTGTGGTGGCGTGTGCCTGAAATTCCAGCTACTCAGTAGGCTGAGGCAAGAGGATCTTTTTAGCCTAGGAATTCAAGGCCAGCCTGGGCAAGGTAGTGAGAGACCCTGTCTCTTTAAAAAAAAATAGACACTAGAGAACAGGACTATCTGTAATGGTTCTCCTGAGACTATAGCGTGGAGAAAAAAAAGTGAAAATAAGCAAGTGGGATAATCTCAAATAGTTATGCTATCGAAAAATTAAACCAGCTAATAGAGTAATAGGGAGTGATTTAGTCAAGGAAGACCCAGGCTGTGACACATGATCTGGACCTAAATGGTAAGGAGGCCTGGTGAGCTGGGGACTAATGTTCTAGAGCTCATGCAAGGGCTCTTGGGTGTTGAGCTGACTGTGCTCACAGATTGAGAGGGTCCTGTAATCCCAGCAACTCAGGAGGCTGGCGCAGGAGGATCCCCAGTTCGAGGCCAGCCTCAGCAACTTAGTGAGGCCCTAAGCAACTTAGGGAGACTCTGTCTCAAAATAAAAAAATAAAAAAGGGCTAGGATGCAGCTCAGTGATAAAGCACCCCTGAGATCAATCACTAGTACCAAATAAATAAATTCATTAAATAAAAAAATTTTTTTAGAAAAGGAGAGATCTATATGGCTGGTAACAGCTGAAGTTGGCAGTGTTCAGGAGATGGATCATGGAGGGCTTTGTGGGCCATAGTGAGGAGTTTAGATAGATTTTGCATGCAGTGAAATGGGGCTGTTAGATCCAAGCATGGCAGCAACATGAGCTGATAAGGAATAGAAAAAGACCAGGCCGGCAGAGTGTGCTGTGAGGGAGGGAAAGGAGGCAGGGAAAAGTGACCATGTCCAAATGTAAAGAGTGGGATTGAAAGATGACAGTGACTTGGGCCGTGACTCAGGCTGTGGGGATGGCAAATGGTGGACTTCTCTGGATTTTTCCTTCAGAGGATGAATTGTTTAAACCAACGTCTGCAAGTCTCCTGACTTGGAACCTGATCTGGGTTCTTACAGACTCTGAAGTCTCATTTTCTTCTGCTTGATATGTTAATGAATGAGGTTTGCTCTCTCTCTTTCCAGGGCCATTGTTAAGATTAAATAAGATAAAACCAGTGAAAGTATTTGAGCACCCTGAATACTCTATGCAAATGTAGTTATTCTTCAGTATCCCTCTGAACTCTAGATCCTCCTGCCTCAGCCTCCCGGGCTGCTGGGATTATAGGTGTGTGCCACTATGCCCGGCCTAATTCTCTAAGTTTCTTAATTGAGAAGTGAGAAATAGCGAGACCCTCCAAGGAATGTTAATTCATTCCTTTCACTGTTGAGAACCACGACATCAGGGAAGGAAGGAGAACTTCTGTCTTGAAAATTGTTGTGACCAAAAATATAAGTTATGAAAAATGGGCATTAAACAGAGACATTCCATTAATTCATTTTGCATATTTTTTTATTGCCTTCAAGCAGTAGATATCGAAGGACATTCAGTTCATGTTTTGCAACTAGTATGGAGAAGGATCTGAAATATTCCCCTTCCTTCCCACTTTTTTGATGTGGGACATAATGGAGAAGGATACTTTTATATGAAGGGCCCGATGAAGAGAAGCAGAGGGGAGAACTGTAGGTTCAATAATGATTTATTAATCCAGAGGCCACATACCACAGTACAGCTCTTTCTTCGGTAAAAGTCATATTGACGTCAGTGACTTCGAATATTCTTACTGATTGCCTTGGAGTTCCAGTCTTATCTTGGTTTCATCAGAAGACTCACCACCTCCTTCAAACAATGGCCCCATCAAGCCAGTTCTGAGCATGCCCCAGGCTTACTTTCTTAGGGGAAAACTGAGCATTACCTCACTTCCTGAAAATGTGTCCAACAGAAACAGAACACCTCTGTATGAGAAGTAGGCAGCAAGATGAATATGTCCCAAAGAGGCTGGTGATTTGCTCCATTCAAGAAGCACAGAATATCTGCAGCAGGGCTAAATGTGTACCTGGATAGTTTGGGAAAGCTTTTTTGCTTTCCTATGTATTTTTAGCAAGTGAGAAATAGTGATCTTCCATAAAGAACAGATGTGTGGTTTGCACAAAATTAACATGATTTGGTCTTCGCTCGGCAAAATGGAAGTAGTGATGCCATATTTCAACTAAAAATATTTTATAGGACATTAACAAATCAGGCAAGAGGAATGTTCTTTGTGAGCAAAAATATTGATTCATTAAAAAAAAAGTTGTTGAAATAGAATTGTTCATAAGTTATTATTGCTGTTCCCATAAAAATATTTTCTGTTTAAATTCATAACAAACATTGTAAGGAGGAGAGATGTCTTTTCTATGTTCCATTTAACAATATAATAACTTTGTTTTCAAAATTTCATTTTATTCCAGCTGAAAGATATATGATCTTGTTATATAAAACAACCGCTTCATCTCTACAGAGATTTATTATTGGAATATATGATTATAAGATTCTTCAGAGGGTGTAAGGCACAACCTTTGTCTAGTTCGTGGTATGCAGCTGAGAGCTCATCTTCAGGGGGATTATGTATAAATTACTTCAATAGTTACAAACGCAGTTTGAATGCTAAGCCATTTGCAGCCTTTGACTAAAACGTGATCATTTGTATTATTCTGTACTGAACCTACTAAATACTATTTTCTGCCCTAATTGCATATGTTAAAGAAAGAAATAGGAAAAAAGTAGACTATTGGCTAAAATTGTGAGTGTGCTTTCTAAAGGGAGAGTGTCACTGAGGTGCAGATGTTTAGCTTGAGTGTGTGACCTTTAGAAGGTCACATGACAGGTGATCTTGTGGAGCTGTTTCCAAGACTTCACAGTTATCATTTTGTGTAACTGCTCCAACCTAAGATCTGCTGCACTGGTCTTTGAGATGCTCTTCTCTGTTTAGAACTCCTTAATCTGCTTTTTCTCTGCTTTTTTTTTTTTTTTTTAAATTTTTGGATACTAGGGATTGAACGCAGGAGCATTGATCACTGAGCCACATCCCCAGCCCTATTTGATATTTTATTTAGAGACAGGGTCTCGCTGAGTTGCTCAGTGCCTCACTTTTACTTAGGTTAGCTTTGAACTCATGATCCTCCTGCTTCAGCCTCCTTTACTGCTGGGATTACAGACATGCACTATTGAACCCGGTTCCTCTGCTTTACTTTGGAAAAAAAAAAATCCTAGTGATAGTTTGGATCTTGCCATAGAGGTCCCTTCCTCAGAAAGCATCCCCTGAGCCCTGCTCTCTGGACTCTGCTCCTGACTTTTAACTGTCATTACAACTTGAGCTTCTTCTGTTGCATTATCTAGCATGAAATTTATTACCATTAATAATCTCCAGACAACACAAAGGATTTGGTTTCCATGCAGGTATTCTACACCCAGCTCTCACACAGAACAGAAGCCATAGACAATTGAACAAATTGAATGGACAGATCTTTATTTTGCATAGACTTCATCATGGCCCCGTTGGCATCAGGACATTAGATATAGTTTAACACTTACTTGTTTCATTGGAAAATCGATAGTTTAAAGAAGAAGAAAATACCTTCTTGATTTCTTGAGAAACCTGAACTTTTGCTCAGTGGGTTTATTTAACAAAGATTCTAGTTGTAAGCCACCGCTTTATTTATTTAACAAAGACTCTAACTTCCCACCTAAAAGTTCAAAGAATGAACTTGGCTTTGGCAATGAATGGCTCCAGGAGTTCATATGCAATTATAAACCCATTCCTTTTGCTCTTTTATCACTGTTTTCTTCTGCCTTGACTTGATTTTCAGGCAAAAATCTCTCCAGAGGGGACAAAGTTAGCTACGGGCAGCTTACTTTGTGTGCATAGAGCAATCTCCATGAAAAGAGAGTACTTTTCTTCTGTGAACTCTACCAGCACCTTTGGGAGGTCCTGACAGGCCATGTTTGGTTGCATACCTCAGCCAGGGTGAGGTTGGTGGCCATGTATGTAGTCACCCTGTGCCAGCGAAGAAGTGAGATTCCCACAAGAAAAGAGTTTGCTACCAGAAAAAATGGGGTAGGAGGCTACGTGGTGGATGGGCAAAAACCTTTGCTCTGTAGTTCTGGACAAGTAAATTCTGCATTTTCTAGAAGGCTGTAGCATTTTGGATCAGGCACCTTGATTTCTCTAGGTTGCTTATGTTTGGCCTAGTATTTTCAGTAATACATGGAAAATGACCAGAGAGAACTTTAAATAACAACTCCTCCTCATCATCCTCTTGATCGTTGATCTCCTCCTTGTTCTTTTTATTTATTTATTTATTTTGGTAACCAGGGTTTGAACTCATGGGTATTTAGTCACTGAGCCACATCCCCAGACCTTTATCGTATTTATGTAGAGACAGGGTCTCACTGAGTTGCTCAGGGCCTTGCTAAGTTGCTGAGGCTGGCTTTGAACTCGTGATCCTCCTGCCTCAGGCTCCCGAGCTGCTGGGATTACAGGTCTGCGCCACCATGCTCGGTTCCTCCTTGTTCTCCTGTATTAGAGACGGAACCCAGGGGTGTTCTCTACCACTGTGTTACATCCTCAGCACTTTTTATTTATTATTGTAAGGCAGACTTGTGATCCTCCTGCCTCAGCCTCCTGAGTCACTAAAATCACAGGTGTGTGACATTATGTGACACTATGTGTGACACCGTACCCACCTACCTTTACTTCTTTCATGTACAAAATAATGTGCACCAAGATTTAGAGACACAGGAAAGAACAGGACCCACCGCAGTCCCTGCCCTGATAGAACTTAACGTTCAATTATGTGTGGGGTAGGGTAAGGAAGGTAGGAAAAGAACCAAGCAAAGAAGCAAATATGTTAATGAAAAATGGGGGGAAAATGTCAGGAAGGAAAAAACTTGGGGGTAACCATCATCTCCTCCCGGTCTTTGTTCTCCATCTTCTTTAATGAATTTTCCTCTACTCTTCCTATTGAAAATCCCAGACTGCTCTGCTCTGCGCCTCTCATTTCCCCTTCTTTCCTTTTTCTCACAGCTCCTCTGACCTTGTAACACTCTATCATTTACTTAGAATTTAAACATTAATTGGCATATCTGTCATTTGTCACTCTTTATCCACTAGAATGTAAACCTCCCGAAGGCGGAGATTTTTTTTTTAGTTGTTTTATTCACCCCAGCATTTTGCAGTGTTTTGTGCATGGCAGATGCTTAATAGATAGTTTTGAAATGAATAAATGAGACATAGAATAGTGGGGGTGGTAGGGGTGGACTCCAGACACAGAGGACAGAGCTGGCCCCCTTGAGGACATGAGATTGAGACATGGCCGTGAAGAATGAGCCTTGAGATGCTATGAGAACAAAATGCTTCCCTCAAAGAAAGCAGCAGATAAAAAGGAAAGAACTTGGAGAATTCAAGAAGTGAAACAAAGACGGGTACATTACGGTTTCGTGAGTACAGGGGTGAACGGCAAAGTCAGAGAGAGATGTTTGGGTCGCATCATCTGAGTCATATATCTTGTGGTGAGGAGTCTGGATTTTTATTCTTTTAAAAAATTTGTTTACTTTTATTTTGTCCTGGGCATTGAAGCCAGGGGTGTTTTGTCACGGAGTTGCACACTCAGTCCTTTTGTAAAAAATTTTGAGATAGGGGTCTTGCTAAATTGCTGAGGCTGGCCTCAAACTTGCGATCCTCTTATTACAGCCTCCCAAGTCACTGGGATCAGAGGCCTGCACCATTACACCTGGCTGGAATTTTATTCTGGATGAAAAGCCATTGGATGGTTCTGAAGTGAGGCAGCACATGACCTGAATTAGGTTTTTTATCGAGTATTTTCTTAATGCAAGTCACCTTCCACCCCTCACCTTCATCACAGTCAGTGGGCTTTTCCCCAACCCCCACTGTCCCTCTCCCGTCCTTTCCCCACACAGCAGTGCTGCAGTCAGTTCTAGAGTCATTCTTCTGTGAAACCTGGAATGGCTTCCCATTATCCCCAGGACAAAGACCCAAGGCCTGAGAGAAAGGCCCTGCCGCCATCCCTGCTTGCTCACTCCTCCACAGCCACCCGGCCCGGGGGGTTGCAGGAGCAGGCGGGCTGCTCCTTCTTGGAGCCTCCTGCAGGACCCCTCCCCTCTACACCCCCCTGGGCCTCTTCCTGATTCTGGCTTGTTTCAACCTCACTTCTTCAAGGGAGCCTTCCTCGCCAGTCCTCAAATCAGTCCTCCATTTACCCACGCTCAGGGTGCCTCCAACTTCAGTAACTGTGTAGGCACTTGGATATTTATCTTTTAATGTTGTCTCCTTTTATTTTATTTCTATTTTCTTTTCTTTTTTTTTGGAATGCTGGAGATGGCACTGCAAGGCCAACGCTGTCCCACGGAGGCAAGTCCCCCCCTCCCCACAGGCCTTATAATTATTTCTGAAGGTCTCCCAACACTATCATCCCCATGAGGGCCACGCTGGGTCTGTCTGATTCTCATCCAGCACAGAACCTGATGGTTGATGTTTAGTACATATTGACTGATAAAAAATTCAATAGAACAGCTTAAGCAAAACTCGGATTTGCCTTTTAGTTAATTTATTATTCATAGATCCTTTGTGGTCTCAGTCATTCAATCGTGTTTTTCCTTCCCCCTTTCCTTTAGCATCTGTGTTTTCCATTTTGCCAGGCTCTTACTTCTTTAGTCTAGGGCAGCCGTCTTTCTTCACTTTGTTTTCCCATAAGGAGGAGATGTCTTATGTTAGCACAAAAGGTGACCAGAGGTGACAGTGCTGTCCTTACCTCTTCCTCCCTGCCTCAGGAGCAGCAGTCTTCCTGCAAAGGAGTAGTCAGGTTAAGTCACTCACTGGGGCTACGACTCATGGCTCTTCTCCCAGAATAGATGGTGGCTTTCTCATGGCAAGAGAACTGTCTCCTTCTGGGATTCCAGGTGACCAATAAATTACTTCCAAGTGGCTGCAGTCAAGGAGAAAATGGACAGTAGGAAGACACTGTGTGACTGCAGTGCCACTCCTTTGGACGGTTCAGGCAGAGGCTGATGCCTATTAGGTAAGACTCTCTGTAATGGAACATTCTGGCAGAGGAAAGTTTGGGGCCTTCTACATGGAAGAGTAAGAATTCCTCAGGGACACTTGGATGGAAGGGGCTGGGCTTTGGCTTTAGTAGCAGTGGTGAACAGGCATTGGGACACTCACTGGCCTTGTGTCCTTTTTTGGAAACTGGAAAGCTCCCCTAGAAGGAGTGGTTGTCAGTCATCAGTGTCCAGCTGAAGAGAACGAATTGACTCCTCAAAATGGGGCCAAGACTTTGGAGAGGGGAGGCAGGTCCTTCAGCAGGGCTGAGAGGGCTAATAATGAGGACTCTTAGGGACACACAAGCTGGGAAGCAAGAAGTCAGCCCCATGTGTCTTCAGGAACTCATTCCAAGAGGCTCATCCGTGGGCTGCAGGACTTGGCTTTCCCACCGCCACCCGGCAGGGGAGCCATCAGACAGGTCCCGTGTTTCTCCCTTAACCACAGAGCGTGGCTGCCGATGAAACCCGTGTGGCCAAAGAGGACCCGCCCTGGCCTCTCACAAAGAGCTTTTTTAACAAAGCCATAAACTGGGTGAATCATAGACCTCTCAGCTTCTCTTCTCCTGTGTAATTTTAATCCTTTGTTAGTTTCAGACCTGATCTCATCATCTTTATCTAATTGTCCAACTCAACCCAAACTCCTTCCAAATATCAAGTTCACCTTGGTTAATAGTTAATATTTCATTTCGGGTTTCTACGTCAGATGTACACGTGTTGCCAACCACAGCGATGGGGCCTGAGTATTTGAGCCACGGAAGTATCTTGGGTTCCCTGGAGAGCGCCAGGTGATTCCTTCTGTGTTGGTGGCTTCTTCAGTATAAGAGAAGTTTTGAATAGAAACTTTGGCTGTGGGAAAGTGGTCATAGGAAAAAACACTCTTAACACGAATAAATGTTTAAAAAAATTTTTTTAAAATTTTGTTTTTTTTAGTTATACATGACAGGAGAATGTATTTCGACATACCTTACATACATGGAGCATCACTTCCCATTCTTGTGGAGTGACACTGATGGTGTATTCGTATATGAACATAGGAGAGTTCTGTCCGATTTGAATATATATTTAACTGAAGTGTTTTGACTGTAGGATCTAGAAAGCTGAAGAAAAGATGGCTGAGTGGAATTCACTGCTTCAGAGAAAAAAAAACAAAACAAAACAGGATAGACCTATTATCCGCAAGGGCTCTGGTCCACTTAAGTTATTAATCTACTTATTTTCTACTTCTTTACTTATAGCCTTGTGGTGAGTAGATGATATTTCAAAGCATCTTTAAGATAAGTGACATCTATTATGGAGCCAGAAGTTTCCCATGCCTTAACTCTGTATTTGAGCACATGTTTACAGCTTGGCCTGTGGAGTGGAACATTTCTCCTGTGTTATTTGATATGGCAAAAGCGGACAAAAAAAAAAAAACGTGAAATTTTATGTTTTATTGCAATAGAGTACTAAGGAGGATGAGTCATGTTCCTTATTTGGAGAACAGGAAGTGGTCTAGGGTTGAGATCCAAAAAAAATCAAATCTGTTTGATGTTACCAGCAGCGACCTGCTTGATGTGGCTTCTTCAGAGGCAACCGAACTAAAAATTGTGACATCTGAAAGTGGTAGGAGAGCTTGAGGAACATTAGTCAGAACCTGTTACCTGAAATTTCAGCCTCTGAAGTCACTGTTCCCAGGGAGATTAGCTGGCTTTGCAGAGTCTCTGCAATCAGGATTATGATTTTCTGGAGCAGATGGAGAAAAATTTCCCTGAAGACCAAGAATTTAATTGACGTGGCACTTTGAGGACCTTTTCTGCGCCATTCGGGTCCTTTTGCTTGGTGGCTTAGCCTCTTCAACTTCTGGGGAGCCGTTTTACTCTTTCTGTTGCTTGAGTGGATGAGAAAAATGAAGTTTATGGGACTGATGCCTGTATCAGGAGTATCTGGCTTTTTAAATGATGTTTAAGTCCCTGTCTAAGGCTGTCTGTTGGTGCTAGAGTGACCTCCCTACAGTTCTAATAAAAGCCATCAAGAGTTTTCCCACTTTCCATTCAACAGACAATGTGCCCAGCAAAACAAAACAAAACCGAAACTCACAAAAAAATCATCATGTGCAACAAAAAGAAGGGATGAGCAGGAAACTTCCCTCTTTGCCGGAGAGGCCCAAACATTCACGTACACCTTTCCTCTCAGGTGAAAGCTCCTAAGCCTTCTCCAGTGGAGACTCAGAGCCTCTAGTTCAGGGTCAAGGATCTCTGCGTATTGTGTAGTTGGCTCCCGCAGATGCTAGTATCATCTGGAGAAAAAAAAAAAAAAATCTGCCCCTCACACCCCACATCCAATGGCTCCGTGGCAACACAGTGACTGCAGCATTTGCTGTTCCCAATTTTCTGCAATATAAGGTCCATGCAGAAAAATGGGAACAGCAAAGATACTAGGCCATGGCAACTTTTGAATCACACTGAGCCAGAACACGGAAGACCCTGGCCAGGCGTGAAAGGGTTCCCAAGGTGGTTGTCCTCAGTGTCCCCTGGCTCTGCCCTCTGGGATGATTTTCCTGTCCCTGTCTCCTATAGTCCTCTCAAGGGGCATCCCAAGAGCAAAGTTTTCTTGGGGACTGCTTTCATACCCCTCTTCTTTCTGTCATAAATTTGGGGACTCGGATTGTTTTAGGGATTGGACTGAATGGTGCTAGACCTGACTTTCCTTGGCAGTTTGATTCTCTAAAAACCTGAGGGGCTTCCAGTCTGCTTGCTGCTGGTTTGTCCTGGATCCGAGTAACCAGAGCTGGAAGTCTTGTCTTCCACAGTTTTCGAGCCTAGAGATTCTGATTTATTTATATGGGTCTCTGTGCTTTGCCAACTGCCCGTCTCCACCACCAAATCAACTCAACTGAAAGCCAGTCACGAAGACTTCTGCTAACTCAGTGCACCCATATCGGATGGACGCCTCCTGCGGTGGGTACTGCCCTTGAGAAGGGGGAGGGCCCACGGTCTTGTCTCCTACGAAGGCGGCTTGTGCGGCTGCCTCTCACCAGGGCTTGCCATAGTTTGACTTTGAAGTAATGAAGTTGTCAGTTTTCTCAGCCTCAGAAAGCTCCAGTTTAGACTCTGTGCTAACTTGGTCTGGCCAAGCCGTATTTCCTCCCCCCCCCCGTGCTGGCAGGCTGGCTGGCTCTGGCCTGGCTCCACCTCTTGTGTGTAGGGTTTTGTTGAAAGTACTAAGAATCAACCAGCACACACCAGCATTTTGAAAGTGTCCCACAAATGCCACTGCCTTGGTTGGCACCATCCAAGGTTGTGCTAGCTGCTGTTTCATCAGTACCATCAACTCTCCAAACCCCAATAGTTCTGACCTTTCTGATGTCACTTAGCTATCCCCTTTAAATGTATCCTTTTTTTTTTTTTTTTTTTTTTTTGGTAAACCTTGGGGCGCTTGACCACTGAGCCACATGTTTAGCCCTCTTTAAAAAAAATTCTTTATTTTGAGACAGGGTCTCGCTAAGTTGCTGAGGTTAGCTTTGAACTTGACATCCTCCTGCCTCAGCCTCCTGTGCCACTGGGATTATAGGCATGCACCACCATGCCCAGCTTGGTATCAAATTCTTTATTAATTAGAATTAAGTTAGGGTGCATGTGTCAGGAAGCAAAGTGTACCAGTGGTTTAAGTGATGTTTGAGTTTATTTCTCTCCCTTTTTATTGAAGTTTCATTTCTCTCCCTTATAAGAGAAGTTTGAAGGGAGGCATTTCAGGACTGGTATAAATGCTCTTTGGTGACATTCATGTTTCAGGATCTTCAAGCTTTGCTCTTCACGGGTCTAGAGTGAGGACATTAACCTTGTGGTTCAAGAGTGCTGCGGGAATTCCAGCCATCACATCTACTTTCCATACAAAAAGATTTAGAAAATAGGAAAGGGTACGTCCTTTCTTTTTCACTGAGATTTTATGGGCATTTCATATTATACTATGTATTAATGGGCCAAGATTTAGTCAGTTATCTAGCTGCATTTAGATTCAAAAGAGGTGAGAAATAAAGCCTTTTAGTTAGATAAATGTATCCAGCTGTTTTATCAAGTTTCTAGAATGAAAGAGAAGGTGAATATTAGGGTAGGGAACTAAGAATCTCTGCCACAGGTAAATATATAAGTAACTAGAAAACAAAGTAATAGTCTATGTGCCTCAAGAGTGTTCCAGGGGGGCCTGGGGATGTGGCTCAAGCGGTAGCGCGCTCGCCTGGCATGCGTGCGGCCCGGTTCGATCCTCAGCACCACATACAAACAAAGATGTTGTGTCCGCCTAAAACTAAAAAATTAAATATTGAAAAATTCTCTCTCTCTCTCTCTTTAAAAAAAAAAAAAAAAAAAAAAGAGTGTTCCAGGTAGATTTCCCTGGGAATTCAGTGGAGGGAGAGGTAGCCTCAGGCTGAAAGGACCTTGGATGGCTTTCACAGGCAGGTGGTAGCTTTTGAAGTCAGTTTTTAAAGAATGAGTAGAGAAATCAAGTTGGGAAACCAGCACAATTAAAGGCAAAGATTGAAAACCATGCAAGAAGGATGCTCATTTGACTAGATGGGGCTGGGTCTGGCTTCACCTGAATGCCATGCCTAAGATGCCACAGACTCTCAGTCTCAGGGTCTTGAAAGTGCAGGATGAGCCCTTCCACAAGTTTTGTGCTGTGGGTTCCTTACCCACGCTACTCCCTTGATCTGGCTTGGAGTAAAATAAATGATACACTATGGAGATTGATGGGCAAGCAAGGTTGCGGTATTTGGCCCTTCCCAATTTTAATGAGAGAGAGGGAGAGGGAGAGAAAGAGAGAGGGAGAGAGAGAGAGAGAGAGAGAGAGAGAGAGAGAGAGAGATGTTCCCATGCACAAGAAGAAAGCCTCACATCTTACGACAGTTGACAATCTGGAAATCCTTCCATCAAAGGAAGAATTTTGTTGGTAAGTAGCATAGTAATTTTGCATAGACCTTACACCAGAAACCATTTACTGTGGTTTATCTCTCCAGGGTTATTCTGAGATTCTGAGTACTAAGTATTATGGTCTTTCATGCTTACACCCACATCAGATCCTGGTATGAGGGAACATTGAGGACATTTGCTGTGATGTTAATATAGCTGACACCTGCTGCTGAGCCACACAAAGTGAGGATTGTGAGGAGTCCCCTGCATTCTCCATTGTGGCCCTGCAACGCGCACGCTCACAGGAATCAGAGAAATGAGTGGTTTGTGTTCACCTGTGCGATCCTCGGGGGGAGGGGGTGCAGCAGGGGGTTACGTGCTCAGTTGCTCTAGCTGGAGATTTGTGAGGCTCAGATGGATGGTGCGTACAGACGAATGGTTACAAAACTTTCAATCAAAAAAAGTAAGTTGAAAAAAGCAAAAATTTGGTTAAACTGTGTGTTTACAGTATGACAAAAACATGAAGATTTATCAAATCACTTTTTCCTAACCTCTGCAATTTAAGAACTTGAGTTTTAGAGCTGGATGTGGTGGCACACACTCCTCCAATCCCAGCCACTTGGGAGGCAGAGGCAGGAGGATCACAAGTTCAAAGGCAGCCTGGGCCATATAGCAAGACTGTGTCTCAAAATAAAAAATAAAAAGGAGTGGGGATGTGGCTCAGTGGTAGAGTGCTCCCGGGTTCAATATCCAGTACCACAAAATAAATAAATATTATATAAGTAATTAAATAAAATAATAAAAATAGAAATAAAATGAACTAAAATACAGCAATCCACCTGTGGGTTTTAAATTCAATACTTATAAGGGCTGACTGTCATGTTTCTTATTCTAGATATTATATTTCTATTGATGAAAACTAGAATTTCATGATATTTCTTAGGATATCAGGAAGGGCCATCAATATTTTACAGTTGACTTTTATTAGACAAACTGTCAAAATTATTAAATCTTTTATTTTCTTACATTTGCGTTTGCCATGTCTTGTTAACCTCCACCCTCTGTTTCTGTAGTTGAGTTTTTGGAAGCAAAGACTATTGTTACATTTGTCTCCCAGTTAAAGAACATTTCATTTAATTCAATCCATTGCTCCAGGTGCTTAAAATCCTTTTGAAGGTGGAGTCTGCCACCCACTATTCTCACCATTACTTCAAACTTCATTTCATCAGCTAATTTGGAAGTCTGCTCTCGGCATTTTCCAAACAGTACAACTCACTGATCAACAGGTTTACCAGTTATTGGCACCCTCTTTCCGGTTGACCCTGATTCCCCACAAAGAGACCACTCCCCATAGAGACCAACCAGGCAATCTATTCTTCTTGTGTTCCTTTTGACATTCAAATTCTCCACCATGTTTCCCTTGGGAAATGTTCTCAATCTTAATCAGTTTTGATCGATTAGTTCGGTAGTTCTCAATGGAGCATAGTTTTGCTTACCTCCTTCTCCCATTCTAGGGAGCATTTGGTGACAATTTTTTGTTGCTTCAACTGGAGAGGGTGCTACTGGCATCTCTAGTGGATAGACACCCAGGGTTCTGCTGAACATCCTAAAGTATGATGGAAAATACCCCAAACCAAAGAATGGTCCAAAATGTCAATAGTGCTGATGTTTGGTTACCCGTGGACAATTCAACCATGGTTTGATTGGCTTTATGAAAGAGTATGCCATCATTTGTTAATGCATTTTGTTGACAGGTCTTACATCCTCTGACCCTTCCTAGAATGAATGTTCCCTCCGGAGTTACCTCCTTAGTTCAGGCCATGGCAGTTACTCTTGAAAACAGACAATTTGGTGAGCTAGCAGACTCCACATTGGGGCATAATTAAACTGATCCCACAAGTTACAACTAAAAATTAGTTTTATTAGTTTCTGGCTATGCACTGTACTAGAAATCTAGGTTTTTGCTTTAATTTACGTGTATGTTGGAGTGAGATAATAATAATAGCTTTCCTCCAGCTAAATATCATAAGGATATTTTTTTTTCTTTTTTTATTAGTTGTTCAAAACATTGCAAAGTTCTTGACATATCATATTTCATACATTTGATTCAAGCGGATTATGAACTCCCATTTTTACCCTATATACATAATGCAGATTCACATCGGTTACACATCCACTTTTTTACCTGCTGCCATACTAGTGTATGTTGTATTCTGTTGCCTTTCCTAACCTCTACTATCTCCCCTCTCCTCCCCTTCCCTCCCCTCCCATCCCCTCCCTTCCTGTCTTCTCTCCCTACCCCCTCTACTGTAATTCATTTCTCTCTCTTGTTTTTTTTCCCCCTTTCCCCTCACTTCTTCTTATATGTAATTTTGTGTAACAATGAGGGTCTCATAAGGATATTTTGGAGAAAAAAAGGAGATAATGTAGGTGAAGAGTTTTGAACTCTCTGGATGGGAAAATTACTATGAAAGCATTATAATGATAATTAGTAGTGGCAATCTGGTGTATGTAGGAACAAAGTCCTTTATATACAGTGCTTTATACTCCAAAGAAAAGAACTAATTAAAGCAAACATGTTGTTCTGGTTCTAACTCATATTTCTGTGGCCGGGGTTGATCCCTTAAACTATAAATATGCCTTCCCACTAAGACCTTAGGAGACCCTACTGGGAGCTCTCATCCCAACCCATGGCAGGTGGCCAGGCCCAAGATAGAGGATGAGGAACAATAAGAAAATGTTTGCTGACCTTCCTCAGAATGCACCAGTGCTTTCATTATTATTTAAAATAGAATCTTACTGGGAGCAGGAAGCCATGCTTTGATAAGCTGAGCTTGTTTTCATGTCTTCTCAAGGATTTTTCAACATGTACAAGAAGCAGAGACTTCTGATCAGAGACGGCATGGCCCATTCCAAGCATGGGTCCCTTGGGCATCTCATCTCCAAGCCGCCTGCCAGCCTCACCTACTATTTGTCTGTGTCCCTGTGGCTGTTGTGTGGTTGGCATCCACCCCCACAGTGGCGTGCCAAAGGAGTGAATGAACAATGGGACACCCTGGCACTGGCGGGTGTTTTAATAACTGTGGAAAATGAGGAATTTACAGATGCATGATTCAAGCTCCCACTTCAAAGTCCTCAACTGAAATCCTCCTGAAATTAGAAGCAATACTACCGAACACAATGCAACCTTATGCATGGCTGCCCGGCGTGACTATAAATCTGTGTGTGCTGTGTTTGGGAAAGTTACATGACTGGGAGACAGATGCTTTCATCTGGAATTTATGTGCGGTGTTCAGAAGGTAGGTCCTGCCCCAGAAATAGGAAGCGTGTCATAGGAAGGAACTGGCGTCTCACTGCAGTCAGGACTCAAGATGCGCCTGGGCTCATTGATCAGGGGCTCAACCAGCAACTCCACGCGGTGTGACTTCTGGGCTTGAACTGGAAGGGGGAGAAAGGAGTCCTCCATGTCCCACTGCTTTCTAAGTATCCCCACTGCCTCAGTTACTTCCGTAGACACCCAGGGTGGTGCGAGATCTGCAGTGGACACCTCTCCTGCAACAGTGTGCTCAGCCTGCCCTCCTCAGCCAGGACTAGCTCCATCCAGATCTGTTCTCTTCCTTCTCGTTGATACTTACTTCTGCCCATCCCATGCTTGCTGTGTCCCATGCTGAGCAAGTGCCTAGAAAACCTCACCTAACCTTGCAACAGATAGCTTTGGTTCATTTGTACATAAGGGAACAGTCTCCAAAGGCATAAGAAGCGGGCTCAAGGTCACACAACTAGAACGCAGACTAGCAATTCTAACCTAGGTCCAAAGACCCAACTCATACATCCAAGGATGTTTTTTCACTTCTCACCTAAAAAACTCAACTGTGGTATTTCCCATTGTTTCAGAGGAGCAGAAACAAAATATTAGCACTGTTCACAAATAGCATTTATATTTAGCAGGGTCGTTGGAGACACTGCCTGAGAGGCCTGCTGGTTATTGTTAGATTTTCCCACACTGTGGCAAGTGTTGAGGGGAGGTGGAGCCCTTTGTCTAACAGAACACCACCCAGATGGAGAGGCCTGTGGTTCCTTATTCTGACTCATCCAGCTCGTGATAGAGTTTCATAGCTGCTGCTAGTAGGCAAGACAGATCCTGGGCAGTGCTCTGATGGGCACTATGGATATTTGTCTTGATAATTCTCATCCTCACCCCCTCTGATTTCTAGGCTAACCTATATTTTACCTTATGACCCCCCTCTTTTTTTTTTTTGGTACCAGGGATTGAACTCAGGGGTGCTTTTCTGTTGAGCCACTTCCCCAATCCTTTTTGGTCTTTTATTTAGAGACAAGGTCTCACTGAGTTGATCAGGGCTTTGCTAAATTGCTGAGGCTGGCTTTGAACTTGCAGTTCTCCTGCCTCAGCCTCCTGAGCCGCTGGGTTTATAAGCATGCACCACCACCCCTGGCTCCTGTGTCCTATTCTGATATGCTAAAACCTTCAATCCATGCTGCTGTCCAGTGTTTCCTAAAAACGTCCTTTTCAAGATATCTCTCAGGCAGAGACCAATGTGAAGTGGTCACCAGGAGCAGGAGCCCCCTAGTCTCTGAACTGTATATTTTTGTCTTCTCATCCTCATCAGAAAGTAGTTGAGCAAAGTAACCCAATTGTACTTTTGAGACACTTCAATGAGGAACCTGAGACAATTTAAGTGATTTTTCCATAGCTGCCCTGGGTAGGGAATGTGGACTTCAAGTTGGCAGTAGAGGCGATATACTAGGAGTTTAGCGGTGGCCCGTGTGAAATGCAATTCATTACAGTTTTACTGGCTCCATTATCATCAACTGGATGGTTATGCGTGGTTGACGGTGGAAGAGATTGATGATAGTTCAGTTGAAGATCAAAGAAAAACCATTTTCCCAGTTCTCTACCCAGGCAGAGTGTTTTTAGAAAAAAACTCATGCTGGTTTTCCTTCTGTTTTCTTCTTTCCCAGAGCAGGTGCAAGCTAGGGAACTTTTGGTGTGTGACTCTGGGGCCAGGCTGTGTTCAGCGTCACGTAAGTAACAGTGGCACATGGTCAGTGGCTGTTTCTGAGTCTCCTCGGGTGATGGAGTGCTCTCCTGGGCCCCCTGGGGTAGGAGTGAGGATCTGGGACATGAACAGAGCTAACTGCATTCTATCCAGTTAGCAGAGACCTTCTTAAAGCTCATTCAGTTTTCACCTTTCTTCTATGAATTGAAAATATTTTAAAGAGAGGCATTCCTCCTTGAGGTTTTGCTTTGACAAAAATATTTTCATTCTTCAGTTCTAAGTGTTTTTATAATTTCCAACATGTCTTCTTATGCATTTCATGAATTGTTTGGGAGCATGTTTTGAATTTCCAATTGTATTAATTTTTTAAATTCTGGGGACAGTACACATCTTCACTCTTCATGGGCAAACACTCTACCACTGAGCTACACCCTCCATCCCTTCAATTATATGATTTTTTTTTTTTTTTTGTACCGGGGATTGAACCCAGAGGGACTTAACCACTGAGCCACTTCCCCAGATTCTTCTTTAATTTTTTTATTTTGAGACAGGTTCTTGCTAAGTTGCTTAGGGCCTTTATAAGTTACTGAGGCTGGCCTCAGACTTGTGATCTCCTGCCTCAGCCTCTTGAGCTGCTGGGATTGCAGGTGTGCCCTGGTACATCTGGCATGAATTTTTTTTTTTTAATATTTGTTTTCATGTTTAATGTCCAAATGGATTACAGTGTTGTTCAAGGACATGGCACATTTATATAAATTCTCTAAACTATGAAGAAAATGGTTTTAAGATATTGCTTTTGATCTCTTTGTAAACTTGCCATATGAGTTTAGAAAAATGTTTATTCTCCAATGGTTTGGTTTAGAGTTCTACATTTATCCATTAATTCAAATTCATTGATTTTGTTGTTGAAATCTATTTATTTTTAAATTTTTGTTCTCTCATCAACAAATGAGACAGGTATGTTGAAATGTCCTACTGTGAGAGATATGTCAATTTTTCAGTTTATTAATATTTGCTTTATTAATTTTTAAGTTACTTTATTGGATGTGAACAAATATAGAATTATTATACCACTAATTAATTTACTGTGTTTAAAAATTATGCAATAGAGACCATCTTTACTTTCAATTATGCTTTCTTCTTAAAGTTTGTTCTGCCTTATTAATCTTATGGCTCTATTTTTTGGAGGGGAGGAAGATTAGCATTGTCTATATAATATTACTTTTGACTATTTTATGCCTGTATATTTGGTTATATATATTTTGTGAAGACTATAAGTCTTTAAAACAAGCAAATGATCAATCTTTGTCTTTTCAATTGGATAGCTTATTTACTTTAGTGTGATTTTTGAATGTATTTTAATTTGCTTCTACCATCTTACTTTACATACAGTTTGTCTTATTTTCACACTGTATTTCTATTCTTTTGATGATAACACTTGAAATTTTTCAACCTTTTCAGAAGATAATGATCTTTATATTTGAAGAAAGCATAACATGTCACTGTTCAGGAAGCCAGAAGATGTTTGTCAATCTTATAACAACAAGCTAGGGTCTTGATTTTTTTTTCAGAAAAGTTTTTATTGATGTGTAATAGAAATGTAAACATGTACATATAGGTGTACATCTGTGAGTTTCCGTAAATCGAATATACCCACATTATACCCCTTTTCTCCAAAATCAAATACTGTCAGGACCCAGAATCTAGCTGTACTCCAGAAAAGTCACTACTACCAGACTTCTGACATTAAAGATGCTTTTGTACATGTATAATTGGAATCAAATGTGATATATCTGAGATTATCCATAGTGCATTGCTGTGTAGTATTCCATTGTGTGACTTACCCCACAGTGAACTTTAATAGTATAATGTTGATGGGCATTTGAGAAGTTTCCAGTTTTTTATTATTATATCTACTGGGCTATGAACAAGCTAAAAATTTTCAAAATAAAAGTTTTGTTCATTAGATTTATTCCTAGGTATTAGATATCTTTTGGGTGCTATCATAAATGAAATAATCTTTAAGTTTTATTTGTGGTTGATAGAAAGCAGATCAATATTTTCTGTTGATCTTGAATCAATAGAAATTGATTTTTAAATATTTATCTTGTGCCTGGAGACCTGGCCAAATTTGCTTATTGATTTTAATAGTTTATAAGTTCTTTTGAATTTGCTAGGTTCATCACCATGTCATCTAAAAATAATGATAGTTTTATTTCCTTCTTTCTACTTTTCTTCTTCAGTATTGAGGATTGAACCCAGTGTCTTATGCATGCTAGCTCTACCACTGAGCTACATCCCAAGATCTTTTTAAAGAAGTTTTAAAAGGATTATTACTAAGTTGCCCAAGTTGGCTTGAAACTGGCGATCCTCCTGCCTCAGTCTCTTAAGTGGGTGGGGTTACAGGTGTGTGCTATCAACTAGGCCTGGTTCCTTTCTACTCTTCTGCATCTCTTTTTTTAAACTTACTGTAGTAGCTAAGTTCATTGTTTAATACACTGTTTAATAAAAGTGGTAATGGTGGCTATGTTGCTTTGTTTCAGATTTCAGGGGGTGGTCCTAGCTGAATGTGATGGTGCCCATCTGTAATCCCAGGGACTCAGGTGGCTGAAGCAGGAAGGATCACAAGTTCACGGCCAGCCTGAGCAATAGCAAAACCCTGTCTCAAAATAAAGCAGGAAGGACTGGAAATGTAGTCCAGTAGTAGAGCACCCCTGAGTCCAATCCCCAGTACTGCTCAGAACAAAACAAAATGCAACAAAAATTTCAGGAGAGGAAATTTTGATTATTTTTTGAGATTTTTTCCATATTTTTTATTGGTGCATTATAATTATACATAATGGATTCTGATTCTTAACATGAATGAAGCATAAATCATTTGTTGACAATAACTATCTGATGACTGAAAGAAAATTCTAATGTTGCTTTTAGATGGTTTTGGTCTTGTGATGTTCTTATTGAATTGTAAAAACACTGTGACTTTCTTTCATAAACTGATTTAATAGTGGTTTTCCTCTCTCTGTTTTCTTTCTTTACTGCCCCCTCTCCAGGACTGGGGATTGAATTCAAGGGTTCTCTGTGGAGCTGTGCCTCCAGTCCCTTTTATTTTTTATTTTGAGACAGGGTTTTGTCAGTTATTGTCCTCTCTTTGACTCAGGGTCTCACCATGTTTCCCAGATTAGTGTTAAACTGGTGTTAAACTAAAATAAAAGAAACAGTTCCTCTTCTACCATACCTTTACTTAATACACAAGGGAAAATAAAGCTAAAAGACTTGGATGGAAGTGTAGGGTGATGTGAAGATATTTTTGAAGTCTGCCAAACTGTCCTTAATCAGAGATGAAGAGCACCACTATAAACTTTTCTTCTTCTATTGCCACATCTCCTTGTGCTCTTTGGTTGGTTCTCTGCTTATTTACCTGTTTTCCACATCCCTTCAGTTATCCCTGGTATAATAAATTCTATACCATATTACAGTGATGCAGCTACATCAATGTTTATAGCATCTCAATTCACAATAGCTAAGCTATGGAACCAACCTAGATGCCCTTCAAGAGATGAATGGATAGAGAAAATGTGGTACATATACACACAATGTAATATTACTCAGCCACACAGAAGAATGACATTATGGCATTAGCCAGTAAATGGATGGAACTGGAGACTATCATGCTCAGTGAAATAAGTCAATGTTCTCTGTTGTGGTCTCTCTGATACGCAGATGCTGACATACAATAAGGGGGAAGGAGAATAGAAGTTCAGTAGATTAGACAAAGGGGAATGAAGGGAAGAGAGGGGATGGGAATAAGAAAGACAGTAGAATGAACTGGACGTAACTTCCCTATGTTCATATATGAATACATGATCAGTGTATCTCCATGTCATGTACAACCACAAGAATGGGATCCTAATTAGAATAAGCTATACTCCATGTATGTATAATACATCAAATACACTCTACTGTCATGTATATCTAAAAAACTCAACAACAACAAAAATAGTCCTATGCCACAGCTTATGCAAAAGCTGTTCACTGATGTTATGAAATAACTGAAATGTTCCTTGCTCAATGAGAAACACTTTTTTTTTGAAGTTACTGTGAGAATTGAAAGTTGAAGTTGTGGCTGGAAAGGAGCCCTGGAAAAAGAGACTCCTTTTTTAGATATTCTTTATATAACTGATAGTATTCAGAGATTAAAGAAGATACGCACTGATTTAAAAGTGCTGTCAAGAGCCTCTTTGCACGTTAGTAATCTCACTGTCCTATTGTTCTCTATTGATAAACTCTTGTGCCAATATTCCACATGCTCTGTACAAACTTCATCTGTGGATATTCTTGGTGTTAGCTGGTAGATCCTTCAGAAATGCAAACTCCCCAGTTCCACAAAATAATAGAAAAAAAAATAGGATCTAGCATGTCTGGAGTGGAGTGAGCCAAAGGGAAGTGGGTTATTGCTGGTTGCTTGTAATCCCAGCGATTTAGGAAGCTGAGGCAGGAGGATCACAAGGTCAAGGCCAGCTTCAGGAACTTAGCAAGTCCCTAAGCAACTTAGTGAGACCCTGTCTCAGAATACAAGAGGTTGGGGTTGTGGCTCAGTGGTTAAGTGACCTTGGACTCCATCCCTTGTACTCCCCCCCTCCAAAAAAAAGGGAGGGGGTGGGGGGACTGGGGATCTGGGAATATAGCACCTCTGGATTCAATCCCCAGTAACGAAAACCAAACACATACCACCAAGGAAAGAACGAAAGAAAGAAATGTGAACTAATATTTCATATCCATTGAAAGAGGTTACTATAAGGCAAGTACATTTGCTGGGGGAGAAAGCAGCAGTCATAACCCCTGGCCTTGCTGCTTAGGTAAGTCGTCTAGCAACTTTGGACAGCTTCCTGACTCCAATTATTCCATCCGTTTTTTGCTGCTTTTGGAAATCAAGGCCAAAGGACATTGAAAAAAATATTTTTGGAAGATAAGGATCAAAACTAAGTTCTCAGAACAGGTGCTTGTCTACAAATGTGTAAATGCACGGGCACAAAGGTATTCAAACGTGCAGTGTGCCAACTTGGTAATTGAGTGTAGAATTTGGCATCAGCTCTAGAAAATGAAACCTGCAGTGTGTTTTTTTCTCATCCAAACAAACCATCCAGGCTTGTGTCTTGTCTTGTCTGTCTTTTTTTTTCTTTCTTTTTTTCTCTCTCTCTTTCTTTCTTCTTCTTCTTCTTCTTTTTTTTTTTTTTTTTTATGAGGGATTGAACCCAGGGGTGCTTAACCACTGAGCTACGCCTTAACCCTTTTTATTTTTTATTTTGAGACGGGATCTTGCTAAGTTGCGGAGGGCCTCTTTAAGTTGCTAAAGCTGTCCTAAACTTGTGATCCTCCTGCCTCAGCCTCTCGGTTGCTGGAATTACAGGCATGCCTTACGATGCCTGGCAAGAGCTATATCTTTTCTATTTGAGTGAGAATGATCCAGAAATGTGCACTGAGAAATGAGTTGTTCCATGTGAGATTAATGTGTTCACCCCTAAAGTGCCTCTTTCAAATATGATTCTTTGTAGAATATAACACATACTTTGCTGCCTTCCTGGAATACACTAGATACAATTTAACCTTATCTAGAAGGGTAGTGTCATTATTAAAATCTCTGATATATTCCAGTGCAAGAACACAAGATGGTCATGTATATTGAGCTGCATAGATTTGTAGGCCTGAATGAAATGCCTTGCGGGCTGTACTTATTGAGTTTTTCTTACCTGCTGCCCATAATTTTTCTATTTCTGTCTTACGGTAAGACCGACATTTCTATTTTTAATTCTCATCTTATTAGCCATCCTTGACATTTATTGTTTGCATTGACAGACTGTTGGTTGTGTTTGAGGCTTGGCCATGTTTTACACAATGCTATTATTCTGTTCTTTCTACTTGGGCTGTTTGAATATTGCCAGGGTGGATTAGACAGGACAGAGAGGCCACTTAACTTCAGGTGAGGGCTTGGGGCAGACGGTCCTTCCCAAAGATGGCTGCCAAAGTCTTCCGCCCCATGGCACCTTCTCAATTGTGACCTTGAGCTCCATTGAGAGTTGGGGTTTGCATCCTGTGCCCTCCTATCTGACGAATCTGTAACTAAGTATGGCAGAAGTGAGGCTGTGTGTCCTACAAGGCGATGCAGAGTCTATCTTATTGCTTCTTATTTTTTTGGAGTCCTGGGCCATGAGGAAAAAGATTTGACTATCCTGAGACTTCCACGCTGCGAGGGTGTCCAGGCCATGTGGAGAGGACAGGTAAAGTCAACAGCTCCGGCTGTGGTCCCAGCTGACATGCATGACTAATCTCCTGAAGACACCTCCAGGAGATTCCCTCATCTCCTGAATCCCTTCCCAGAACCCCCTTCTTGAATTCCTCTCCATTCAGTGTAGGGTCTTCTTAGATGAGGGCCAGACATCATGGAACTGTGACAAATGGCTTCTGCTGTGTCCTTTTCAAATTCCCGATCCACGGACTCTATAGTGGTTTGTTGAATCCAAGGGTAACTGGAACAAGGCCCCAAGGATTCTTCTGGAAATGGAGACTAAGAGTTTTAGTTCATAGTCTTTACTAAATGTGTGCTGTAATGGTTAGGATATTGAGCTCTGGAGTTAGGTCTAGATTGAAATCCTGGATCCATCTGCTGTCACATCCTAGGCAAGTTCTTCAGTTTCCTTGAGCTTCAATTTCTTCATCTATAAAATGGAACACTAGGACTGGGGTTGTGGCTCAGTGGCAGAGCACTTGCCTAGCACGCGTGAGGCACTGGGTTCGATCCTCAGCACCACATAAAAATTATTTAAATAAAGGTTATTGTGTCTACTTACAACTAAAACAAATATATAAAAAATGGGACACTAATAGTATTCTGTCATGGGGTTTTGTGATGATGCTACATTGACAGAAAGCATTTAGCAAGCGCATAACACAGGATAAATACTTAATAACCTGTAGCCGTGTGTGTGTGTGTGTGTGTGTGTGTGTGTGTGTGTGTGTGTTTGTCTGAATTCTCAGACTCCTATTATTGCCTTCTTGAGACTCAGTATGTTCCAGATAATTGAGCTTTCCAGATAGACAAATTATACTATAATACTATTAAGATTCAGTGATGCTATTTTCTTTTTTAAAATTTTTAAATATATATTTTTTTAGTTTTAGATGGACATGATATCTTTATTTTATTGATTTATCTTTATGTGGTGCTGAGGATCAAACCCAGGGCCTCACATGCTAGGCAAGCACTCTACCACTGAGCTACAACTCCACCCTGGTGACACTATTTCCACAAATCAAAATTTGGAAAGAAATGGGCACAGTGGTGCTTACCTGTCATCCCAGCTATGTGGGAGGCAGAGATAGGAGGATCACAAGTTCGAGGCCAGCTGAGCAACACACCAGACCCTGTCTCAAAATAAAACTAAAAAGGCAGAGAATGCAGCTTAGTAATAGAGTGCTTACCTAGCACGTGCACAAGGTCCTGGGTCCCATCCCAGTACTGCGTAAACAAACATCAGCAGTGTCTACACGGGAGAGCAGAAGCTACTAGACTGTAAGTTTGAAGAGGGCAGAGACCTCTGTCTTCAGAACCAAGCACAATTTAACTACCAAGAAAGTGCTCAATAAATGATTTTTGTATGAATTGCAATAAAATCCTATTTATCTAGTCTTTGGATTACACAAAAGACAAAGGATCACATCATTATCTGTTTATTTTTAGAAAAATTAGGAGGAAGAATTTTCTGGAAAAAAAAATCCAGAAGCCTAATATTTAAATATTGGCTACAGCAATCTTGAGGTAGCTTAATGAAATGTATAAAGTATTAAGATAACCATTTTTTTTATATGTAGGTAAAATATATTTTTTCCATATTCTTAGGGTATCAGGATGGATGTTAATTTGTTAAGGAATTAGCCCAATGCATTTTTTTTTGCATAAAATGATCACAGTTTTAGTTTTTGTAATCCAGTGCCAAATTGAAAATATTAAGTTAGTAATGTGATTTAAATTCATCATAACCAAAAGAGGGAAAAAACCCATCATAACATAAATATGCTTCATAATTGGAATTGCACTAGGCAATGTTCAGTTTTCTTGTCACAATATATAGAACGTTAACTGGAGTGAAGAGTTTGAAGTACAGTGAGGGAGTTTGGTATATTCTAGTAACCCAACTGTAGTGAAAATAACTATATTCTGTCGTGTCTTTGATGAAACCAAATATAGCTTCTCTCTGGAATCTGGATAAATTTGAACACTTCAGCATTTTATGGGTGACCAGTACGGAGGCTACCAAAACAAATTCCACTTTGAAAGGACCAAAGTTGTTGTATCACCCTGCATTGGTCAGACTATGTCACCTGAACAACCCCACATTTCTTTGTCACGCCATGCCCACTCTCGGTTTGGGTGACTCACCATGTGGCGGCTCTCCCTCCAGGCTCTTTGATCCTGGAACAGCTGAATCCCAGCATTTGTGTCTGGGGACGAGGGCACAAAGAACCCCAGACCGTGGATGCTTCTGTTGAGAAATATATCTGTCACTTCCATTTTATACTTCATCAGCCAAAAAAGTTCAATGCTAAGTTTAATTGGAAAGAGTCATTTCCTCCATGTCCAAAAATGGGAGGAAAATAAGGACTATGGAGGAGCCCAAGTAACATTCCAGCAAGGGAGAGAGAGGTTTTAGGAATCTGGTTCATCATATTTTTTTCTCCCTTTGTTGAAAATGGCATTGGATACAGATGGAATCTTGCTTCCCTAATGCGATAAGTACAACTTAAAATTCTACTACAACTGACTACAGAATGGGAATTAGGAGGTGGTGGTTCTGTCTTGGATTCTTTCCAAGGGGTGGAGATACTTAGGGCTGGAATTGCCAAAGGGGCCTGGTTACGACATTGCTTTGCTGAGAATGCGGTTCTGAGGCAAGGATCTAGAGGATGATACCATGGAGAGTCTCTCATTTGATTATCTCCCCTGGTCTGGGACCTAGAGGTAAGAGATATAGTTTGCAAATTAATCATAGGCAACTACAGCAGAATATTTCTACATTTCAGATGGTTAGCAAGTGGATGGAAATATCTACCTTTCTTTTCTAACATCCAGCTTGCACCCCACCCCCCACCATAAGTCATTGTCTTGTGCTCAATCAAAAGAATACACACACCAAGTGAAGGTCTGATAAGATCCAGTCTGCAAGGCATGTAAATTCTGCGATTTTTATTTTCCTCCAAATCTGCTGGGGTATATTATGTACCTGCTGTTTTTTAAAGGTTGGATAGGATCTGCATCATGATTTTCTTCTACTGCATACTCTTGGGCTATGCCTGTAAAACAATAATTTGAACCTCTTGTCACTTTCTCTCATGTCACTATGGACTTTGGCCAATAAATGCTAATGCAGCCTTTGACGAGGAGACTTTGGTTCAGTGGGTTGTTGGTACCCTCTTGGACCCAGTCTTTTAACTACAATGCAACATGGTGAAACCTGTCCTTTGTGTTTCTTCCATGCCACAAAAGGATCTCTAAGTGTAACTAACACATGGACTTTCCTAGTACACTGTTTGCATCACCTTAACACTGAATTAACTCGTGAGTGTGTATGGGAGTCGGGTGGGGTTGGCATTGTGTTGAAAGTCTGTGAAACTGCTTATGCAATTGCTTTTTGCAGTAAGCAGCAGGCATTTAAGAAGCAATCTAAATCAGAGAAAGCACTTGAGGTTTGATGTTTGTCCACATTTTCCATTGTTTTATTATTACCACATATGCGATTTTTATTCCTAACAACATTTTGATAGTTTGTCGCCTTTTCCATAAAAACAGGGCTGTGCACTAAAGGATGTTGTCTTGCAACAGGAATAAGAACAATATCCATTTATCAGGTGCCCATTCAGAGCTCTGATGTCAATATTGGAACAGGGAGCATCAGTGCCCTGGCCTGAGGGCACTGAAGCATTTCTAGGAAAGGAAAACAAGAGGAAGGCACATTTCAGGGGAAAAGAAAATGATCATTGCAGCTAACAAGAAAGAGTTAATTGGATTTTTTTCCCAATATATTTTTCCAATGCCATGTACATTGTTGTTGCATTAATTTCTTCATTCATTTAACAGCCACAGATTGCTTATCTACTAGGGATAATGAAACACCATCTTAGAGCATTTTCTATCAATGATCAAGAGACAAAGATTGAGAGCTGGAGAAACAGGGTAGAAGAATAGAGAGGGTGATGTGGGAGCATACAAAGGGCCTATGTCTGTATCTAGAAGGAGGGGGAGGCAGGGGAAAGCACATCATAGATTTCTGAGGCCGGAAGGGCAGGAATAAATAAATCAAAGGGGGCAAATGATTCAGGGGGAGGGAGGAGCCGAGGAACATACATTTCAGGAGGCCTCAGGGGGTGGCCCTTGGCAGGTGGAGATGGAGCATCGGTCGAGAAGGATGCTGCAGAGGAGAGGTTCTGATCAAGACCTCGAAGCTGGCCTCACAAGGCAGGACTTAGTGCGCCAGCCGGGAGCTGGACTTCATCGTGGAGGTGGTGGGATGCACTGAAGAACTGGAAGCCGAGACGGCCATGAACTGATTTCCATGTCAGGAAGATGACCAAAAGGCAAAGTTGAATGTTGACTGGAGGCGGCCGCGTTCCAGGTCAGAGAGGATGGCCAAAGTGGCCATGGGCCTGGCAAGAAGAAATCATCACGCTGGGTCAATTCTTGGTTCATATGGATCTCAGAAAGAGTGACCTGAGATGGAGCTAGAGATTGTAATGACATCAATGACCAATTCTCCATTAAATGGTAGAGCTGGAGATAATGTGTATGCTACATGACTAATACATTTTTTATAAAGTCGTTTATAACTTTTAAAAAATAAATTAAAAAATCAAATTAAATTAAATCAAAATAAATGAAAACTGAACATTTTAATTAATGTTTTAAATCAAAACATTGATAATAAGGTTGTTTTGTTTTGTTGGTGCTGGGGATTAAACCCAGGGCCTTGGGCATGCTAGGCAAGTACTCTGCCCCTGAGCCATATCTCCAGCTTGAACACTGGTAACTATAACCAAATACCTCTTTGTTTTTTTTTTTCCTTTTTCTTTTAGATACTGGGAATTGAACCCAGGGGTGTTAAACCATTGAACCACATCCCCAGCCCTTTCAAAAAATGTTTTATTTAGAGACAGGGTCTTGCTGAGTTTGTTGAGGTTGGCTTTGAACTTGTGATCCTCCTGCCTCAGCCTCCTGAGCCACTGGAATTACTGGCGTGTGCCACTGTGCCTGGCTCAAATACCTCTTTTGATACATTAAAACTTCTCAAAATATCAGATTACACCTGATTTAGGCAAATTTTCTAAGAGATCCTAAAAATGCAACAGAAACAAGAGCCATAGATCAGAACTGCTGAAAGAAATATTAGAAGTTTTCAGAGAGGAGGCTATGGCAGTTGATTTTGGTGAACCGTCCACTTCTGATTTCCCCGAGGGACCTTCCTCATGTTTTGTGAAGTGGCAAGTGAGAGGTGGCGTAGCATAGAAATCCAGAGAACTCTACCCTGCAAGTGTGCAGAGTCGAGGGTGCGGGCTTGCATGTTAAATCCATACTATTTGCAGTCCTGGGAATAATTGGATTCCTTACCTGTGGGCAGGTGTGTATTTGGCCACTTGCCTTTGCTTACTAAGCAAGACAGTGTCCCTCAGCACAGTGACTCACTCCTTTTGGAGGCAATCCTTCTGACTCAATAGTAACAAATCTGTGTTTCAGGCACAGTCTTTTTCCCCTTCCTGTCCCCACCTCCTTCTCTCCTTTCCTTCCTGGGTGATCAGTTCCTAATGGGGGAAGTAGAGGGGTAACTTGCAAATTGTGAAACACTGAAACCCAGTTTATAGAGTTGCAAGAGGGAAGAGGAAGAAAACATTTGGAGCCCAGTCTTCAGTTTGGTTTAAGCTTTAATCAGGCCAGGGGATAAGTTGAGAACAGCTTCAAGGAAGTAGGTCTTCATGTCCTTCATAGCATGATCAGGTGCAGAAAAATAGGGAGACGTTTTCTTTGAAAGCAAAAGCATAGACTAGCCTGGGGAAGAGAGATGCTTAGGAAACCGGCCTTACAGGTGGGGTCAGGGTGCACAGCCTCATGAGCAGCTTCAGTTTAACCCAACCAGCTGCACATGTGTGGGAGGGCTTTTGCCCAACTTGTAGAGAATGCGCTGACGATTAACAGAAGAGATGAAGGAACAACTTTAGCAAGGAATGGGAATGTTTTGTTTGTTTGCTTGTTTGTTTGTTTGTTTTTTAGTTATACATGGACACAATATATTTTATTTATTTTTATGTGGTGCTGAGGATCAAACCCAGTGCCTCACACATGCTAGGCAAGAGCTCTGCCACTCAGCCACAATCCCAGCCCGGGATGGGTTTTTGAAAGAAGAAACATATGCTATGGAGAAGAGTGATTCCAAACTTCTTTTTCCTTTGGTACCAAGATTAAACTCAGGGGCGCTGAACCACTGAGCCACATCCCCAGACTTTTTTTTTTTTTTTTTTGTATTTTATTTAGAGATAGGGTATCACTGAGTTGCTTAGGGCCTCACTACGTTGCTGAGTCTGGCTTTGAACTTGTGATCCTCTTGCCCCAGCCTCCTGAGCCTCTGGGATTACAGACAGGTGCCACTGTGCCCCACCCAAATTTCTTCTAATTTGTTAGGTTTTGGTCCTAGAAATTGATAAAGTCGAACTCCCCATCACCTTTCTACATTTTAAAAAATTGGTGCATTATAACCACTAACTTTTTAATTTGCTGAAGTTACTTAATTTTACTTCAGTTAAATCATTCTCATCAAATGTTTCATAAAACTTAAAAAAAATTGGTTATGTGTTTGTATATACATGTTTTCTACAGTGGAGATGTATGTCTCAGATATCATAGCTATATTTTTACTTTTTAACTTATTTTCTACCATGCTCTCTTCCTTTTGCCTAATAACCCATATTAAGTAATCAGATTAGCTTGGTGCTAAATGGCCCATGTGAATCTTTTGAAAAGGAAGTGGCTTATGAGTACATTCCAAGATAAGGACAAAACAGTGAAAGTACCAGAACCATCTTGAGAGGATGAGAACAATTTCTTTTCACTAGAGAAGAGTTTGGCAGAGATGAGGCCTGAGATATGGAGGGAAAACAAAATAATTTTCTGAAAGTGATAAGTTTGTCCTGCCCTGGGTGGGTGGACAGGGCTTGAGGCAGACACTTCTCAGAGGGTGTATCAGAAATTGTATTCTAACAGTTGCTGCCAGGCACTATGAAATAGTGTTCTCTGCACGATGAAGTTTACATTTATCTCATTTCAGTCCAGATGTAGGCAAGCTAGTCATCAGGGACTAAGTTCTCTTTCCACCCTCAGGTGTACAAAATGGTTGTTGGAGCTCCAGCAATTACATCCATGACTCAGGGAAAAAGAGAAAGGAAGGAATGGACAGAGGGGATTTCTGGGTTAAGGCAGTCTTTCTTAAAGATGTTTCCCTGATGCCGTGCCTCATAACATGCCTGTCTTTGAAGGCACTAAGAAAAGTAGTTTTCTGAATCAGGTTCTTGCCTCCCTCCCCCAGCAGCTCTGCTATAAGGAAATGGGGAGAATGATCACTGGGTAAGATCTAGTCATCTTTTTCATAATGGACTGGAAGGAAGAACAATGGATTAATAACACTTAACGCGTTATTTTATTATTTTAGCTAGGGTCAAAATTTTCAGACATCAAAATGCAAGGTTTTTTTTTTTTTCCCCCATTAACCCAGGTTAGCTCTGGAACTAGGTAATCAGTGAAAAGCATTCCCCTTCATCTAGGCCCGGATGGGTTATGGGGGCCAACAATGACAGAAAATTCAGAGATCCCTGAGGAGCTGAATACAGATACTGACTGATCTCATTGTTCCATAGGGCTCTCCTTGGGCCAGAAATCTACCATGATTACGATTTTGGTGGTGTTTGAAAGTGAGGAGGTGAATGAGGAGCTGGCTCAGCTTTTTAAAAGCTATTTTTAAGAGAGCACTTATTGGATCCCATTAGGATCAGGACAAAATGGCCCCAGGGATTCCCGAATATAAGAAGTCTGAAGTGACTACAACTTTCTAATTGATGTCAATAGGGGTAATCAGCAACTCGGCAGCTGTGGAATTTATGCTGTTACCTTTGATGTCTATCTTTCAACCTTCTGTCTACTGACAATCATTTATCTCTTCTCACAGAACTCCCAGTGGTACACACATGTCGCTCCACCCAACCTGCCATCCACTGATGAGCTTTAAGCGAGGTAAAAACAAGCAAAAAACAATATGTTAAACAAACAAACAGACAAACCTTATGATTCTTCACCTCTAACAGACAATGTAACTGCATCCAATGAAACTCAGTATTAAGTTGTCAGTGATAGAGTTCCTTCATGTTTGAAATGTTGATTTCGATCCCATAATCGAGGTAACCTTACGGGAACAAAGAGCTGATCTTGCGTTGGCAATTACTTTCCATGGTAGCAATGATCTAGAATACATCTTTGAAGATCTGGTTGGATGGGGGATTGCCAGTTAGCTCCAGAGAGCCTGTGTGCTTGGATTAGCTCCACTGGGCATGAAACGAGGCGCAAAATTAACTGTTCTTTTCTTTTGTCGGAGCACTTTATATACATAGCTGCACCCCCATGTGAAAAATTGAAATCATTTTTGTTTTTAAAACTGAACCAACCCCCCAAATATGGAAGGAATAAGTTCAAGTGTGTGCAACCCTAGGAAGGCAAAAGGAAATAATTCTATCGTATTTATTTTTCAACAAGGGCTTACATCTGTTTCTAATTTACACAGATTATTGACACATCTGGATGTTTGGCCTCAGGAATCGTAAGTTGCTGCAGTGGCATTTATTTTTTGAATCAACTCTTTAGACCACCCTGGAACTCATGCAACTAGTTGGGAGAGAAGGTTGTGATATTTTAAATAAAGTTACGACCAGTGCAAATGGGATTCTGTCATCTTGTGTTTTATAAATTGTGGTTTTGCATTTTTTACACCTGCAGGAAAAATAAGACCAAAGCCAAAGACCCGAAAGGCTTGACAATGACAAATTGTAATAGTCAGATAAAGCTATTAGGGGGCCACTGGAGATGGGTATGAGGTTAGCCACTTACATTAACTTAGGGGACCCTGGATTTCAGTAGAAACCAAATACTAAAGGAGCGAGTGATGGATGAAAACATTGTTTTAGTATGATCTGATGGGAGTATGCATTTTAATGAAGAAGACAGGGTTGTTAAAAAGTAACATTGATTAATACTTTACCTCTTGGACAGATTCCTTCTGCAATCAGGAGCTCACTTTCTCCCTATGTGGTCTGATTGTAGCAGTTTATTCCAAGGGTTGGAACAATGGGAATCCTGCAGTAGACCTTTAAGATTTTAAAAAACAAAAACATGATGAAACACTTACATATTTCATGGTGCATATTTCTTCAATGGAGTAGCCTGATTTTATTAAAAACAACCAAAGACCATACATCAAAAATCCTAATGCAAATTTGCAGAACTAAAACGAAACCCTCTTATAGTTCTTTAGTCTAAAAGTACAATAGAGATAATTAAGTGCACAATTTGGTTTGATTTGTTTTGGGAAGAGGCCCCCTTTGGAGTTCTCAGAGGAGCTTTGGTATTGTGTTCTGTCACGGCAAACCCTAAAGTTCTCTCCTGTTGTAGATAAAGTTTTACAAGACTGGGTGATATTGCCCAGCAGATTGACATCAGAAGAAATGACATCTGGCCTTAGCATTCCTTGGAGGCAATTACTCTGCTCAGCTCTGAAAGGGAAATGATCACATATAGAGAGCATCTGATCTGTCCCAGAAAGCAACCTCTGCACTGCGCTGACGTTCTTGTCTCTCGATATTTACTGCATCTTCACAAAGCAAAAACACCAAAAGGGTCTGAGTGCCTGGGATAAATAATAAAGATATCTCCATGTATCAAACTTAAGACAATTTAAAATGGGGAAGAGAAGTTCATTTCTTGCAGTTTTTTTTTTTTTTTTTCCAAGAGATAGAAGAGAAGGAATGGGAACGAGGAGGCCCAGATTCAAGGATTCCACATTGCATGAAAGAGTTATATAATCAGCAGTGTTCCTGTGGCTGTTTGAGTACAGTCTTCTATTTTAAGAGGCTTTTAGGCATCCATTGGGATCAATTAATGGCCCTCAGGGAATGGCTTCATTGCAACTAAATAGGGTGTCATCATAGTATCGTAGGGTATTGACCCAAACGGTGTGAAAAGCTTTATCACTTCTACTGTCAAATATGATCCTGTCATTTTCTAGCTCCTGTCTCATGGATGTACGAGTCACAAAGCTAACTTGGAACAGCTCTGGTTAAACCTTAGCATCCAGCTCTTGATTAAGCACCCATGGGCCCTTAACTAGATGCTTCAACCACGGAAGACAGGAAGGCACATGAAAAACTGGCAGATAACACGGTACTGCATTTAAGGGACACTCATCTTTTCTTCTGGCCAGCATTTAAGTCACAGGCAGTTACTGGAAATGATAATCGTCTGTCAGGAGGAGGATTTTTTGAGAAGTTTCCAGCGTCTTTAATAACAGACCTTTGGAAATGCTCATGGACATTGAAAAAGACAGAGCAAACTGGTAGGACTGGCTCCTGACTTTGGAAGGACATCTGGAAGCGGACGTTTCTTCTCCAGGAGGATCATTCTCTTTCCATAAAGCTCTCCTCGGCCTCTTTCAGGCCTCTATTGGAGCTCCCACTGAATGGATAGGAAGGAGCAGGACCCAGAGATCCGATGTGACAAATGCCAGTTCAGAGAGAAGAGCAGGCTGAGGGGAGAAGCAAGGGACATAACCAGGGAACTCAGCTGAGTCTGGATTCTTCCAGGAGCCATTTCTGGGCTGTGCTTCTTGTCCAGACCTCTCCCCTCGGCCTCTCTTGCTTCTGCCTGGAAATAAGTTGCTGGGAGGATATGTCTGGGGGCAGATGTCACGGCATTCCTGGGATGAGGTGGTCCTAGAATGATGGAGCCGAAAGGCCACACTAGAGGACCCTCCCCAGGCTGCCTCACGACACAGAAGAGAGATGGAGGCCCAGAAGGAGCAATCGCCAAGCCTGACCCAGAGCTGTCAAATGACTTTGGTTTTCTAACCTCAAGTAAGAGAAAATAATAATTTAAAATATTCTGATCCTTTTAAAAAAAGCTGTTGGTAGTTATTGAATGTACACAGGGTGTTCTGCACTGAACTCGACGTAGCTGTGAAAGGAAGGCGTGAGATGGACACGTTTCACCAACAGACAAATTTGAGGCATGTAAAAAAGCCCGTGTTCCCCTCATTTTTATACGAAATCACATATACAAGGTTGTGAGGGGAAAGGGGGGGAAAGGAGAGAATGGAACAACAACAGATGAGATAGAGAGGGAAGATGAGAGGAGAGGGGAGGGGGGATAGTAGGGGATAGGAAAGTCAGCAGAATACAACAGTCACTAATATGGTATTATGTAAACATTGTGAATGTGTAACTGATATGATTCTGCAATCTGTATTTGGGGTAAAAATGGAAATGCATAACTCATTTAAATCAAATGTATGGAAGATGAAAAAATAAAAAAAAAAAAAAAGCCCGTGTTCGGCAGAGCTATAAACAAAGATGAACACGGATGGCCACGCTCCGAAGGTGGTGGCTTGCCTTTCAAGAAACAGGAACTATCTCTCTGGCTGTCTCTAGCCTTCTGTGGTTAATAAGTTGGAGAGGAATTCATATCGGCAAGATGTCAGCCTGGGTGTGGTGGCACGTGACTGTAATCCCAGTGGCTTGGGAGGCTGAGGCAGGAGGATATCAAGTTTGGGGCCAGCCTCAGCAATTTAGTGAGACCCTAAGCAATGGAGTGAGTGCCTGTCTCAGGAAAAAAAAAAAAAAAAAAAAAGAAAGAAAGAAAAAAGAAAAAAAATTAAAAGGGCGGGAATATAGTTCAGTGGTAAAATGTTCTTTGGTTCAATTTCTAGTACCAAAAAAAAAAAAAAAAAAAAAGAAAGAAAGAAAAGAAAAGAAAGAAAGAAAGAAAAAAGAAAAACAAAACCAGGTCTCATGTCAAGACTTTGCCCTTGGTGAGAGTTCGGCCCATCACTTACCAATAGAAAGGGAGATCTCTGGAGTTTTGGTTTGCGGAGTTTGAGGAATTTTCTCCCTTCAGCCATTCCAGAGGGCTTGTTGAGCAACAGATTTGGGAGGCTTGAGGTGTTTACTAATCTGGCTTGAATCATCAGGAAGAATTCTTATTATTCTCTTTCCCTTCCCTCTCTTCTGTTTTCTCTTGATCCCCTTTGTGGCTCAAGGCTTTCTAGAAGGGCTGTTCTGATTTCAGAATCCATTGTCCACGATCTTTCACAATGTTTTCTTTTCTGTCTTTACTGGTTGGATCACATTCACCTTTGATATCTCGCTACCCAGAAATTCCTATTCTTATGACTCATTTCTTTCCTTTCCCAGGAAATATTAAAACGAGCCACTATTTTATCAGGTATAATCTTCACACATTTTTCTGTCTTATTTTCATCTAATCTTTAAGTTGCTTTCAACTATGTTTTAGATTTACAATGCTTGTCTTAAACCGATTTCCAATAGAGAGTAGTTTATTTATTAATTAGTGAAACTTTTTAAATCTATGCCGTAACTTGAATATTTTATCATTAATATCTTTTTGATTTTCTGGGTTGGGGGCTTAATCTTTCATAGATTAAGAAATTCATTGTTCTTTATTTTTCTTTATGAAGTTTTTTGTTATATAAACTCACATAAACATTTCTTCTTATTATTTTCTTTTTTTCTATTTAAAATCTGCTAAACAGCCTAGGCGTGGTGGCACACACCTGTAATCTCAGGGCTTGGGAGGCTGAGACAGGAGGATGGAGAGTTCAAAGCCAGCCTCAGCAAAAGCAAGTCGCTAAGCAACTCAGTGAGACTCCGTCTCTGCATAAACACAAAATAGGGCTGAGGATATGGTTCAGTGGTCAAGTGCCCCTGAGTTCAATCCGCGGTACCTGCTCCTCCACCCCCCCAAAATAATAATAAAATAAAATGTGCTAACCCATTCCATTTTATTTGGTAACATAAATTTTTCCAAAGCTCTAAAGTACAAATTTTGCGCTTCCAAGTTTGATCTCCACTTCTCCTGCTGAGAGAATATATATTCTTTATCCACAGTGACACTCTGGGTCAACTTGTCCTTTGAGATTTGTCTCAAATCCCTCATTCCATGTGCGGCACGACTTGATCTTTCTGAATGTCGTAGGGAATTGAGGAAGCAAGGCTCCATACTCCTCTGGCCCTGGGTTTCTGCCTCGGCTGCTTGGCTCAGCTCATGGTTGGTCCACACATCTCTGTGTGTCCCTTTTACACACTGTAAACCCCACTAAAGTTTTGGGTCAGTGGCATTGTTTGATTGGAAGAACTTAAAATTATAGCCTCAGCCTCCCAAGCCACTGGGATTACAGGCACGGGCCACCACGCGGGCCTGGGACACCCTCTTTATTCCTCACCCTTTCTCCAACTTGTCTCTGATCAGCTCTATTCCCCCAACTTCTGTTATTTCTTACATCAGAGTTGAACAATCTCAAGCCCTGCCTTAGGCCAGAGCATCTTTGGAATCTCAACTGTCACCTGATTTTTCGTGTAGATACGTCCCCAACCAAGGCACCGTTCCCCGAAGAAGAACTTGGCCCTTATTCTTGGTCCTCTGTGCCAGCATAGCTCTTACTGCTCCTTCCAAATGACTTGAATTTATTTATTTATTTATTTTGGTACCCAGGATTGAACCCAGGGGAGCTTAACACTGAGCCACGTCCCCAGCCCTTTTTAAAAAAAATATTTTATTTAGAGACCGGGTCTCGCTGAGTTGTCCAGCTAAATTGCTGAGGGTGGCTTCGAACTCGTGATCCTCCTGCCTCAGCTTCCACAGCCTCTGGAATTACCACATTGGGGCAAATGACGTGCATTTAAACCAGAGGAAGCAACGCCTTCTTTAGAATAAACTTTTTGGTGTTCTCCTTGTTTCAAATGTCTTATCTCACTTAATTTCATTAAAATATTTTAATATTATAGTGGTCATACATCAAAAGTCCCATTAAAATTATGAAATCTAAGTAGGTTGTCAATTTTAATACAATAGACTATAAGTGAAATATACCAGGTCAGCTTTTACAAAAATTGTCATTATTTCCAAAAGTGTTACCCTCAAACTTAGTTTCTTTCCCTCCCCTCTCATGATTCAAATTTACTCATTCTGTTTTTTACAGTAAGGGTCGACTTAATAATATTTAGATATGAAGACATATATGTATATATGTGAATGAGTGTGACTTCTCCCTGTTCAATTTCCAGATGTTGCTAATCTGAATTTGAAGTTGCAGATTATGACTATATATATTATACACTTTCATTTCAAGAAAGCCCCTCATCTTTTCCAAGTAATACGTCAAGTTTCATGATTCAACCAACAATTCTTTAGACTTAGTGTAAGTTTTGCCAACTCTGTTCATCACTACTCTTTCATTTATGGGGTATCTTTGCCTTTTCTTGCATTCTTTAATTAACACCCTCCATTTGCTGTCTTTCTCGAGTGCCTAAAGCATGCCAGGCAGCCAGTTCCCTTGGCCTTGGCCAGCTCTGCCTTCTCTCCCCAGAAATTACAAATCATGGACCATGCCAGATTTCCCCTACTCCTCACGAACTTGACATTGTGAATGTGTTCCACTGATTTCAGGGGCCAGTCCTCCTGGGCCGGCCTCATCTGGCCTGGAGTCTTGGTCAGGGTCCGGTGGAAGAAAGATCCAGGTAGGCTCCTTGTCTGCAGGGAGGCTGGTCTGTTTGCCCTTGCCATCACCTACCCAGTCTCTTGCTAAACGGTGAATCTCTCTAGTTCTCTGTTGTGTTATTTCAGGAGAGATGGAAAGTAGCAGTCATGTGTCGAAAACATGAAGTAAATAGAGAGTAGCACCTGTGTGTCTAGTTCCAGGTTTACGCCTGGAGCTGGTGTTTGTGTTCACCTTCTTAGGTTTCTCTCCCCACCACTTCTCATATCTGATGATTTTGTTCTCTGTGTGGGTTAACACACACACACACACACACACACACACACACACACAGTCAGCCAGAAGGGCAAAGGTAGAAAATGTCCATGAAGACGTCTCCAGGAACTGTCAGAACAGCCAGGAGCTCAAGGACAATTGACAGGACGTGATAGCACACAGGAAACATTCTACAGCAGAAAGCAGAGGGGCTGCGGAAGGGCTGAGCTCAAGTCCCCACCCTGTCGAGTTGTGTGGACCTGCCTAAGTCTCTTAACTTCTCAGAGCTGTATTTCTGATTTCTTCTGACAAAGTCGATTTTTAAAATAAGAGCCACATAACTGGCCGCCTGAAGAACAGGAAAAGATAAGAGACCAATGCTTGCTGGAAAAGTGACAGCAGCCCATCAAAGAGTCTAAGAGCATGGGAGTCTGGTCAATGGCCACGGGAGTGACAATGGCCACTCCTGTGAGGTCAGAGAAGGATGAGAGAGAACCTCAGAGGAGCTCAGAAACACACTGCTATTTGTTTTGATATCTGCTCTCGGTTTTGACGTAGCAAGTGGCACACAAAATAAGCCAGAGAGAAAAAGGAAAGTCCTGGGACAAGTGCGGTGGCCGTCTGGGCGGGTGGCCACACTCACCCCCCACCCCCAACCGTGTTTGTGGCCTTGAGTCACTGAGGCTGTGAAGTTCTACTATGAGGTAGCACGTGTCCCTACCTCATGCGGTGTCTTCCATATGTCTCAAAATATTGACAGCCTTAAGAAATGATGAGAAGAGCAAACAGAAGGTGAGGAAGAGGGAGATTACCAGGACAAACAGGCACTAGGAGGCCAGCTGTTCCCCATTCTTCCTGAGGACAAAGAGTTCCCTCTTGTGAACTGTCCCCGTACATTTTCTTATTCCACTTAGCACTTCCCACCTTGGATTGTGATTCTTTGTGCCAGCGGAGGCTCATCTTCTCTACGAGCCTGGATCCCAGGGGCTGCCTTCTTCGGTTTGGATTCTGCCAGACAGGCCTTGCTCGTACCAGTGATTTAGTGACCCTGGGCTGAAAGCAGAGAAGGACTGGACACAGCTATGGCAAGGATCTTCATCACACAGCACCAAGGACCATGCTCTCGAGATTTGTTGGATCAGGGAATAATTTGCTGAGAAAATATTATCTCCTTCTCTAGAGGTCTTTTTTTTTAAAAAAAAAAAAAGAAAGAAAGAAAGAAAAAGAAAACAATAAATACTCTCATCAATTTGAAATGATTTAAATATGGTCTTGCGTGTGGCCAGAGGAAGTGAGCGCTGAGCTCCCAGGATTCCGTCCAGAGCTCAGAGCTCGGATTCCGTGATGAGAAACATCAGCACCAACATCTCTCTCCCATTCTCTCTCCCCCCACCTCTCAGTCTACCCTGCTGGAATCCACCTGAGAATGACAAATGAACACTAGGATTTCTGCCTTCTGTCTGTTCACAAAAATCTCTTATTACCTGACACAGAGATTTGGGCTTGGGACTATTTACTGGAACAACATTCAGTCCTTATCTGAGGTCGTGGCAGGTCGGTTTCTACAGAAATCATGACTGTGCAGTTAGGAGGAAATCAGATGGTGGGGCTGCCGCCCTCATCTAAGAGCCTGGCCCAAACTGAGGCCATTCGTAATGTGATTTTTTTTTTTTTTTTTTTTTTGTACTCAGGGTTTTCTGGAAATCTTTCAAATAGGGAGTAGGAGTCTAACCTTAGAGTAAGTTTTTTTTTTTTTTTTTTTTTTTGCATCCAAGATTTCTGATTGTCCTTGGATGCCTGGGGAAGTTTTCTCCTTTCTTACTCCTTACCTGTGATACCCAGTGAAAATAAAGGGGTGTTTGCCAAGGGGGCTGCGTTCCTCCATTTGAGTGAAATCATGTCTCTCTCCGAGGACCTTTCTTTAGAAGGACTTTGCCTCCCACGTCTAACTTTCACCCAGTTTAGAATGAGATGTTCAAGACCATCGAAGGTACATGCGCATTGTTGATTTCTCCTTTACTTCAGGCTCCAGAGATTCCTAGTTTGCTTATGTTTTTTTAAGAATGTGCTTTTGAAAAAAAAATGATGATAAAGGATGAAGACATGTTGGTGTTTTGATGAGACCAGATGCTTTGGGAAAGAACAGATTGGTGGTTCAGTGTGGAGCCACAACATCTCCAGCCCTCTTTCTGGGTCATTTGGAAGCTGGGAATCTCACCTACATTCATTGCTTACCCTGAAACTCAACACTGCACCAGAGCAGAGGTGGTAAGCAAGCTGGAGGTGTGCCTCTGGCTAGCAAGAAGCCATTCAGGGACAGTCACACTGCGTCACTGCAGGACAGACCCTGTATTTTCTGGGAACTTTAATTGTATAGACCTGTACTCTCACCGGTCACATGTGGCTCTTGAGAACATGAGATGTCTCAGTCTGAACTGAGATGCCCTGAGTGTGTAAAATACACACCTCAATCTCAAAGCCTCAGTATGAACAAAGAAGGTAAAGCACATGGATTATGTTATTCAGGAATTACACGTTCAAATAATATTTTGCACATATCAGGCTACATGTAGCATACTATTAAACTGAATTTCATCTGTTTTCTTAAGGTGGCTATGAGAGCATTTGAAATTACGTATGCAGGGTTGACTTCAGCACCAGGGAATACTTATGCCGAACTTCATTCACATTTGTCAAATTTCATGTGTGGCTCCCGTGTCATTTCTATGGGTTGATCCTGGTCTAGGCAAAGCACTAGATGGGGGACACTTCTCCTCTCCAGATCCTATTTCTTAGAAGGTTTAGAAATGTCGATTTGGCAATGATGGGATATTGCTTTGAAAGGTGCACATGGCCTCTCCATGTGCTCATTGTTTTTCTAATGAGATTATAAATATCTGAAGTCCTTTAAGTCAGAGAGTCAACAGCCCTTAACGAGTGATGACCGTTGAGTCAAGTCCAGTGTTGGGTTTGGGGATTGCAAAAGTGCTCTAGGGACCTGCAGTCTGGAGATAAGGTGCAGCTGCTGGGATTGAGTGGAGGGTGCCGTGTAGGAGCCAGAGGGGGCCGTGGCCTTGACCTCGTGGGAAGCAGGATCAGGAAGCGTGTGGTCTCTCACCGAGTCGCTCGTGTCTGTCATCTCCCCTGCTCCATTCAATCATTTTTATAGAGGAGTGGGTCTTGTTTTTTTCATCACAGAGTAAAATATGGGCATTATTAAAAGTAAAGGAGTTACAGATAAAGCAGAAAACACAAACCTCGCAGTTAGAACTATTAGCGTTTGAATATAATCCCTTCCAGTAATAAGTTTGTCAAATGTCAGAACTGAAAGTCAGATTAAGCCTAGCAGAAAAGGGCATTTGTGGCTTCTTGATGGCCGGATCCAGAGATTCAAACAATTATCCACTGTCTGTCCGTCTGCCCTTTCCCTCCATCTTTCATCTGTCTGGCTTGAATCCCAGACCAACTTTCTGCTCATTTGGAAACATGGACCCTGATAGTGCAGGCTTAAGTAATCCTCTGTGACTGAAATCTTAGGAGGGGAGAGGGGACTCAGGGAGGGGAGAGAGAGAAGGGGAAGGGAGGTGAGAAGAGGGGAGAGAGAGGAGGGGAGGGGGGGCGGGGAGGGAGAGAGCGAGTGAGCCCACTGGATCAATCATTGTGTTCAAGAAGGATTAATCTAATCAATTAATCTACCCAACAAAATCCACAGATGCAACAAGAGAAAGACTAATTCCCCATAGATAGAGAAGCAGGAAAAAAAAAAACAAAACACCTGTCTATTATTACATACTTACCAACCCACTTATTTATCCAGTATGATAAACTACTGGGAGGAATTAGAGGAGAGAAAAGTACCTATGCTATGATTCAGGTTCTTATCTTAATGATTCAGGTTCATTTTACTGAAATGGATGAGGCCAAAGCTAGATTAATGGGACACATATATTTACCTCAGTGTGACATTAGCCCATGCTTTTTCTTTTGGGTACTAGGGTTTGAATCCAGGGGCACTTTACGGTTGAGCTATACCTCTAGTCCTCTCAATATTTTATTTTGAGACAGACAGTCTAGCTAAGCTGTTGAGGCTGGCCTCAAACTTGTGGTCCTCCTGCCTCAGCCTCCTGAAGTTCATGCTTTTTCCAATAAAAGTATTATGGTTCCCTTAGTGAGGAGTACTGACCTCTTCTTAGATGACATGTCTAGAAAGGAAAGGGGTTGCAGCTCTCTGGAGTCTTCACATTCACTCTTGCTCATGATCTGAGAACATGTCTTCCGTCCCATCTAACAAGGGTGCTGCTTGACTTTAGCTGGGACTGGAGATGCTGCTTGTTTTGTTAGATGCCAGAAGAACTCAGAAGCAGAAACTGTTTCTGTTGGAGATGACGCATTGTGCCTTTTTCAAGGAAAAGACTGGGGAGGGGGGCATTTGACAGAAAGACTTAATGGAATGGGCTACAACTGGAGTGGGAAGTATTTGGAAAAAGACCATCCAGGAGGAAGAGAGAATTTTCAGGGTATGAAAATTTCTTAGTGAAAAGGACCAAGCCTAAGGAGGCCTTCTGCTGTGGGGCTGGGAACAATGATGTGGATTTGGGTTCCTTGGTTCTGCTCCTCATGCACTACACTGCAATGTCAAGGTGGACCTGACTCTCCAGCAGTTACCTGGCTTGGCAAGTTCTGGAAAAGAAAGGGCCATATTGGCTTCTATCATCTTTGAGAAATCTGATAGAGGGGAAATGTCTGGTTTCAGTGGACAAAAATATAGAGACTCGTGTGGCAGCAATGGCCAAGAAGGCTCCCCAGGTATAAGACATAGCTAGAATGAATTCATTGATCTGCACCTTTTTTTGTGTGTGTTCAAAGGATGAGCTAGATACAGCTTTGAACCAAAAAAAGAGAGGTCCTGACATTTCCATATACCAGCCCCACATGGTTTCATGACAGAACATGCTTTGAGACACGCGTTGTTAGATGATTTCATTGTTGTGCCAACGTCATGGAGAGTATTTAACACAAGGTAAGAAGACCATAGCATCACTAGGAGATATAATCATTTGGGGCCAGTGTTGCATATATGAGCTGCAATTGACCTGTACATAATATATGTCACCTGAAAATGTCAGCATGTTCCTGCACATACTTGCCTAGAACACCTAGTGTCATTTGAGTTTCTTTCATGTTCCATCAATAACTGGACAGTTTTGCCAGCTGCGGTGGCGCACCCCAGTAATCCCAGAGGCTTCGGAGGCTGTGAGGCAGAAGGATCGAGTTCAAAGCCAGCCTCAGCAACTTGGTGAGACACTAAGCAACTCAGTGAGACCCTGTTTCTGCATAAAAATACAAAAAAGAGCTGGGGATGTGGCTCAGTGGTTAAGTACCCTTGGGTTCAATCCCTGGTACAAAAACAAACAAACAAAAACAACAACAAACAAAATTGGCCAGTTTCCAGCAGAGAGGGGTTGGGTGGTTCATCCTGAAACGTGATCTCAGCTTCTCTTCACCGTACTGCACAAGCTGAATGTCAGGCACCTTGAAAGTCACCTCTCTTGGTCTCTTTGAATTCTTTGGGCTACTAACGAAATAAAGACAACTTGTTTAGACTGCATAAAGGTCGAAAGGACACAAAAAAATAATGGGTACACATATTGAATAGAGAGCAACCTTTGCCTCCAACATTGATATGTCGCTTCTTAATCTGATCATGGAGAACGTGGTTCTTAATCTAACATAGGACTCGATAAAAAACTGATATACAGAACAATGTACTTTGTAAAATAGAGGATTGCAAAATACTTTGAATGTATAAAGAATTATATGGTTACTTAATGATCATGATAATTATTTTACAACTTAATTGTGGGAAAATTAGAGGAATAGAGTAGTTCAACGAATTCAAAAATATATCCAACTGTGTACTCTGAGGAAGATAAAAAGGAGAGCTTGTAGCCCAGTGTCACCTTTGGTGAATGTTAAACCCGTCATCAGACTTCTCAGCATTTTTAAAATAAGAGACTCAGTGTCATTAGGGGGACAAATGGGTTTTGATTGGGCAGATCATTAGGTCTATGGATTACATTCTACATTCCTTAGGAATAATCTGTTAAAGAGACAATAAATGGAGGTCCAGTGAGGTGGCCCACGCCTGTAATCCCAGAGACTCCGGAGGCTGAGGCAGGAGGATGGCAAGTTTGAGGCCAGCATCAGCAATTTAGCGAGGCCCTAAGCGACTCAGCGGGACCCTGTCTCAAAATAAAATATAAAAAAGGGCTGGAGATGAGGCTCAGTGGTTAAGTGCCTCTGGTTTCAATCCCTAGTACCAAAAACAAACAAACAAACAAACAAAAAAACCAAACCAAACCAAACCAAACCCCAAAGAGAGAAAAACAACAAAGGTTAGGGCTGTGCCTCTATCCACATGACTGGGAGTTCCTGGAAAGGCAGCCTATGTCCATACTCGGTCCCTGGCACTGCTGAGATTGGGTGGAATTTTTTTTTTTTTAATTTGTGTATTGCAGTAATAAAATGATATAACCCTGGGCTTTGGAGGGGATTTACTAAAAGCAATAATGCAGATTGTACATTTTACGTTGAGGATTTCAAAACACTAGTCATTTGTTTCATCCGTAGAATATCTCTGCTGGTCCTGAGAGCAGCTTGACATGGGCTGAGTGCAAGTGGATGTTTAAATTTTATTATATTTACTTACCAAGTCTATTAAAGAAAAAAAGCTTACCATGCCTATTCACTAAAATCGCTCTTGGCCTTGGGAATTTTTACCTTTGGTCCCTGGCTACAATAGTTCGTACATAATAAACTGAGATTAACGTTGCTCTTTGTCATGAGATGAATAATATTTAACATGGCTATTCAATGTACCTAACCTTTGACCAAATCACTGGAATAATTTGATTTTTTTTTTTTTTTTTTAAATCAGATATCATCCTGCTTCGGCCCAAATTGATTCACCACCTTGAAGTGAAGGTTTGCAGCGGCCGTGGGTGCTTTTCCTGACCTATGAATAAGGACAATGCCCAAGGATTCTTTCCTATTTGCAGATCAGATTTTCTCTCCTACAATTATTTTTTGACCCATCTGCAAAGCGTTTCCCTTTTGAAATAGAACCCCAAGTAATTTATCACTTTTTTTTTCCTATACACTAAAATTAAATGGCTTAATTCTCAGGGGATTAGTTGAGAAAACATTTGCTGTTTCGGTCAAGCCTCCATAATCTATATTTTTCAGGTCATTAAAACGTCAAATTGAAAGAGTGTTGAGCAAAGCTACAATAAAGTTCAAAAGAGTA